>NW_019641640.1:1419698-2130058 GCF_000599845.2 Trichogramma pretiosum | reverse complement strand
AGCTACAGCGAACAAAATATTGAGAAAAATCATTTTTTATACGGTGACCCCCAATTTTTGTTGCGGATTCGATAAGAGCAGAAAATTTCAAGTCAGATTATGTCTTTTAATTTTTTTTCAGCGGTATTTTAAAGGTGCTGCAGATATAGATAAAACCCTAATTTTAGCGTGCGATTTTCGGATTTTTTCTAATAAGAGCTTTATCTATATCTGCAGTGCCTTTAAAATACCCTTGAAAAAAAATCAAAAGACATAATCATAACACATCATTTTTATCGCTAAAAATCAAATTTTTAAGTTTTTCCTATTTAAAATACATGTAAGCTTCAAGCCGCTTGGGGGCCACCTTCAAATGCTTTTTTTGAACTCTATATACCGTCTTTCTCATTGTCTAATAAAATAGAAGACATCTAGGTGGGGAGACAAGAAATACAAAAAAGTCGGGAAATAACGGACACCCTAATGTGTATACTTGTGCAGTGCATAGTGGGAACTCAATATGATAGTTGCAAGGACAAAATTCTTTTTCGTTACCACCACCGGAATTTCCTAGTAAGTTGACAATTTCCTCATTTGTGACAAAGAAAAATTTTCATGCCTTATTTTTGAAAAACAAAAAATACTGTAAATATGAAACTTAGAAATATTTGTTCTCGGTTCGAGCCATCAAAATTATTTCAAATTTGAAATGTTAAACTATTTGAAAAAATTTACTTCGTTTCTTTTCATTATTTGCAATAAAAGTGACTTTTTCATTATCTGTAATAAAAACATTAAAGCAAATGTATTGAGATGTATCCATTTTTAATGCAGTCATTATAAAATATAATTTTTAAAATTTTTATGAACAATTTCCTTATTAAGTTGATAGCCCCTATATTTAATTATTTAGATTGCTATTAAAAATGAAATCAATACAAATGTGCTAGTTTTGTAAGTTGTTGAACTCGATGAAAGTTTTTTGTACTTTTCTGAAGGGGAGCAACCCATCTCATAAACTGGCATATTCTGCAAATGATATTCTCTATGTTCTGATTTCATAGTGCAAATCGTTTTTTTTTTTGACATTAAGTCTTCTTTCTCATTACTTTCTTGGAGATTTTGTAGCCATGCTACGAACCAATACAATTTACAGTCACAAACGAGTGGGTTATCTGAAAATATACATTAATAGCAGAATCTTAGGCAGAGTAATTTAAGATGTAAATGTAAAAATAACTTATATGTAACATAGAATGTTTATTTGAAAATTTTCAGAAGTCAGAACAGTTTTTATTTTTACATGATGTATGACAAGGGCTCTGCGCAGAAAATCGTTTATTTCTGTTATGTTGTTAATGGGGAAAGGTACCTTAAACCTGCATTTAAAAAAAAATTCATTAAAAATGAAGAAAAAAATTTTTTTGACTATACAAAGAAAACTCTGTTTTTTCAATCCTTTTCTAAAGGTTTTCACTCTGGAATATGCATATTGAGGGTCCATTCACTATAGAACCCTCGTCGATGAAGCAAGCCCAAAGTCCTGACATGTACCCCTGTGCCGTAGAATCCACCTAGAACCGATGATTCAATCATGGTCATAGTGGTGTCATTTTGTTTAGTAGATGTGTAGTTACCAACGCAAGCATTTTCAGATATTTTAGTTAATTATACACAATTTGACAGCCATATACTATACACTTTTATTCATTAATATAATATGATAAATGACAGATTATGCTAGCATATGGTCTGAATAAAGTGCAAATTTGGCCCAATACCTATAAAAGTGCTTGCGTTTGTAGCTATTCTTATGTAGAATAACCTTTGAAAATTTCAACTCATTTGCTCAAACGGTTCTCATGGAGAGTTACGGCAACAGAGTAATTTTGAGATGTAATATAACTTCCCCAGAGTTAAAAAAGCCAAAAATACCCCAATTTATGTATAATAATACATTTATGTCTCTGAGACTGCTTGAAACTTTGTGAGTTATAGAAAATTATCAATTCAATATATATTTCCAACAGGAAAACACATAAGGACAATATTTAACTATCCCAGATAGACACACGTCGCGCCTATCACACTCGCTGCGCTCGTGCACTTACCTCACTCCGCGGTATCAGAAAGTGCGACTTATAACTCGGAAAAGAACGCATAAATATGAACTTAGCACAACGCTATAGAAAAGTATCTTGTACACACGTGTCATAGTATACAATTATAGCATAAGAGCCTAAACCTAACGTCTGTAGCGGCATACTTTATGCGCTACAAGTCATTGAAATCCACCTTCGAGCTCACGCGTAGATATAAGCTGTAAGACGAGACGAACCCTGTACACCTTGCCCCTATCACACATGTATGTTCTTCTCCAATACACTTTAGCACTTGAGACTTAAAAAAGAGGTCTCTCAAGACGATACGATACTAATCAAGAAACAGATGCTCCTCAAGAGTACACAATGAGACGCACAGAATCAGTCGATACGATGCCTGCATCGTAAAGCACAATAGAACAGATGACACAAACCAGACGATAAAAGAACAAGCAGATCACACCTAAACCTCTTCGTATACACTCGATACTCTTGCCACCGGATGTATATGTTACCGGCAAAACCCGCTTTTAGGGAAAAGCTGCTTTTGCCTAGGCAAAAACAAAAATGCCTATGATTTTAGGTAATAACCGCAATCCCTGAAAAAGTTTAGGAAGTTCCTAAGCTTTTTAGGCAAAACCCGCAATGCCTAAAATAATACAGGCAATTGCCTAAGTCAGTTTAGGCATTTTTGTTTTTAAATAATTTTCCATTTAAAATCATTTGTTATACTGGCAGTATTTATTGAATTGACTGTGTTTACTTCGTGGTTGTTGATTTTATGTACGTATGTGATGAATACTTGTTCACTAAGTAGGCAGAGAGTGTACTGTTCAGTTGCTTTTTGACTCTTCATCGTTATTGAGTATTTTATTTTGTCCTAATCTATTGTAAAAATCTATTTTTAAAATGAGCGTAGAAAGTTCAAAAAAAGACTGGAAACAGGAGTTTATTACTCAAGCAAAAATCGGAGAACATTATAAAGTTATGACAACAGCTAAACGTGATGAAATAATGAAGGATATTTTGAGTGCTAAAGCAATGAAAAATAATGAAAGAACGTGGCCACAAAGACGTCGATTGAAACGATTTGACATTATTGAAATTGATGGTAGAAATCGTCTGATTTCAAAATGTACCGATGCAGGGTTCAAATATTATGCGGCGGTTGAGGATATCTACGATATTTTAGAAGAGGCTCATACCGGTAAAGGTCATGGTGGTTGTGATCGTTTACTAATTAAACAGCCAAAAAATACGCCAATGTAACGAGCGAAATGGTAAATCTATATTTGACAATGTGCGAGATCTGCGAGCAAAAAAAAGTTAAACGACATCGAGGGTTAGTATCGAAGCCCATTTTGCACCATCAAATGAATAGTCGTTGCCAAGTCGATCTTATAGATTACCAAGGCATCTTGATAATGTTTATAAATAGGTCATGGTATATCAGGATCACCTGACCAAATTTGTAATGTTGAAGGCTCTTAAAACGAAATGAGAAGAAGAGGTAAGTGACTGACGAACGAGTTCTATTATAGATTTATTATTCTATTATTTTATTATTATCATCTTCTCAATATATTTTTACTTTTACTTGGGGCGCTATGCATATTACAATCTGACAATGGTCGAGAATTTGTGAATTCAATCATCCATGAAGTAAAGTCTATGTGGCCTGAATCGGTAATTATACATAGGAAGCCACGTCATAGCCAATCACAAGGATCTGTAGAAAGAGTGAACCGAGATATAGAAAACATGATTGCCGTATGGATGGCAGAAAATAAAACTGACAAATGGCCTCAAGGATTACCATTTGTTCAGTTTTCTAAAAATAGAGCTTTCCATTCGGGAATTAGACAAAGTACATATAAGGCTATGTTTGGGTTTGAACCAAGAATAGGCCTATCATCTACAGGGTTACCCTCAGATGTAATTTCAAAGATTAGCGACGAAGATGATCTTGTTCAAGTACTGCATAGCATACGACCAGCTTGCTTTCCTATGACGACGATCGACGAAAATCCTTCTCAGCAAGAAAGTCAAAAGATCGATGAAAATCCTCCTCAGTAAGAAAGTCAAAAGATCGCCGAACTTGTTTCATCAAATAATAATATTCACGCTACAAGGAAACGAACTGCAGAAGGTTTGGAAAGACAAGCAAAGCGAATGAAGACCCGGTCCGATGATTTGCACAAGGCGGCCACAGTGGGTGATTGCGTTATCATTACGATTCCCGATGTGGACAGGGCAAAAGGCGATTTAAGAAATGTAATTGGTATTATATTGGAAGTCAAGAATAACTTGTATAAAGTCGGAACAAAATACGGGATCCTTAACAAACATTATTGCCGGTGAATATTTTATCTGCGAATTATCATGTTTAAAGTAATTGTAAAATGTACCAACGAATTTCTCTATTTCTAGGTCCGAATTTGAATTGTCCCGAAGAAATTTTCTGCAGATATCAGACATACCCCTCGAAGAAACATTATCATTAAGGACGGTGGCAAATAAACAATCGAACTCCGGGGGGCAAGGATTCTTGAAATGTAATTGCCAAACCACGTGCAACACGTATAGATGCATATGGTCGATTCTCTGTAAAATCGAATGGCCAAAAAATTTTTTTTTCTGCAAATATAAAAAACTTGCTGTTCCCGATGTCAGAAATGTCCCCAAATTTTATAAGAATTTTTGGGACCATCTATCACTCTTTTTCAGGGGCCCGAAGTTGGCCATTTTAGGGTTTTTTTGAAATTCATGAAAAATCACAAATATTCAAATAATTCCTGGATCAGGGTAGAATGATTCAAAAGTAAAAGTGCCCAGCAACTTTTTTGTTGGAAATTGTCCAAATTTTCAGAAAAAAAATATGCCAAAGTGATTGGAACAATCTAGGTAAGTGTAAAGCAAAAAAACTGCAAAAGTAACATAAATCATGAAATCTAATCGAGTTCGAACCGGACTTTCATTTCCTAAACTATGTAAAAAGCTTCCCATAGATGTCAACTAATGCCTGATAAAGTTTTGTAATGGGTCTTAAAGTTTAACGCAATGTGTGGCGAAAAACATGCAAAAAAGGTCAAAAATAGGCCCAAAATGCCTAAAATCACCAAAATCAGCCATTTTCAGTCCTTTTTTGCATGTTTTTCGCCACACATTGTTGTCTACATTGCGTTAAACTTTAAGACCCATTACAAAACTTTATCAGGCATAAGTTGACATCTTTGGGAAGCTTTTTACACAGTTTAGGAAATGAAAGTCCGGTTCGAACTCGATTAGATTTCATGATTTATGTTCCTTTTGCAGTTTTTTTGCTTTACACTTACCTAGATTGTTCCAATCACTTTGGCATATTTTTTTTCTGAAAATTTGGACAATTTCCAACAAAAAAGTTGCTGGGCACTTTTACTTTTGAATCATTCTACCCTGATCCAGGAATTATTTGAATATTTGTGATTTTTCATGAATTTCAAAAAAACCCTAAAATGGCCAACTTCGGGCCCCTGAAAAAGAGTGATTGATGGTCCCAAAAATTCTAATAAAATTTGGGGACATTTCTGACATCGGGAACAGCAAGTTTTTCATATTTGCAGAAAAAAAATTTTTTTGGCCATTCGATTTCACAGAGAATCGGCCATATGTAAAAAACATAAAGTTTTATGTAACTCTAAATGTCATGGCAGTGCAACTTGCAAAAACAAATAATTATTATGATTAGTTTACAGACGATATGTCGTCCATGAAATATATATTGCATGCAATATAACTTTCAACAATTGTTATTATATAAAAAAATATTATATATTACATAAATTATATAAACATTATATATTTTATCATATATTATATATATTATATAAAACAATAAATACTGCCAGTGTTACAAATGATTTTAAATGGAAAATTATTTAAAAACAAAAATGCCTAAACTGACTTAGGCATTGCTACTTTTGCCTGCATTTTTTTAGGCATTGCGGGTTTTGCCTAAAAAGTTTAGGAACTTCCTAAAATTTTTCAGGGATTGCGGTCATTATCTAAAATCATAGGCATTTTAGTTTTTGCCTAGGCAAAAGCAGCTTTTCCCTAAAAGCGTGTTTTGCCGGTAACATATTGCAAGGTTACCGTTTAAAATCTCACAGTGGGGCGCTTCGTCGCTTCACACTCGGCGGCGCGTTAATATTATTTGTCCCTTTCGACGCGTGGTGAGATTTTAAGGTACTTGTTTTTTTATTATTATTTTTGAGGGAAAAGGTTCGAGAACGCGCTGAGGCACTGTTATTTGTAATGTAATTTTATCTTTTATTAATATTTTATCACTAGAGAAATGTAAATAGCAACAATGTTCAGATACAAGCTAGTACGGTTAAATTTGTTGCTATTTATCTTGGGCTCGTCGCCGTCTGTCCGTGTCGTTGCTATAGTACTGTCATTAACGAGTATTCGTCTCACAGCAGTTTTCTATAGCGGTGGATTTCCTGTAGGGAAAAAATGGAAGGGATACTCGACGTTCGCGAGTTTTACGGTTTGACCCATATACCGTGTGTTGTTGTACTGTCCGTAACTTCGCAGTTACGCGTACTTCCACGGTACGGCTGCGTACGGAGGGGAGGATTCTCTCGCGGCCCGTTGCTAACTTGCGACCCGTGCAGACACTTTAGCGTTTTCCTTTTTTTTTACACGTGTTATTGATAGTACGCGTATGCCGCGGAGGTTATGCGCGTTTATTTGGCGTTGGCTCGAATTCGAAGAATCCTTGCGAATGCGCGGAATTAAGCTCGAATGTGCTAATCAGTTAGTACTTACAAGGAGACCACCCCAGCTCCGGGTCATGGATCTTGCCCAAACTCATAGAGGGTACATTGGGCACCTAGAAAACATGCCCAGTAGGTTTAGTTTGATCTCATAGGCCCCTGGAAGAAGTATAATGCACATGCTACATTTAAATATTAATTAGAGTAATTTTATTTTATCTTGAGTGATAGTGTGGCTTCATGATGATGCCAAGAAATCACGGTAATAAACAATTTCTCTATTCTTGAGCGAAAATGCTTGTTGATATGGTGTGGTATCATCATGAAGCCACACTATCACTCAAGATTAAATAAAATTACTCTAATTGAGTGTTAAGAGATGGTGAAGAAGGATCAAAAACAAGAGTTTGTATTTTACAAATATTTTTAATTATATTGTAGTAAGTGCATATTGGCGCCTGTTTTGGCTCTAATTTGATCGCTTTTGTCAGATTTTGACAGTTAATAACTAAAGCTGGATTAGTGAATCTTTTTCAATGTGTTCAGGACATGAAAGAGAGTTAGTTCAAGTATACTGAGGGAGCTTGAACTTGATTTCTTATGCATGAAGACATTAAGTGATGATAGAAGGGGGTTTTTTATATATAATTAATATTTAAATGTAGCATGTGCATTATACTTCTTCCAGGGGCCTATGAGATCAAACTAAACCTACTGGGCATGTTTTCTAGGTGCCCAAAGTACCCTCTATGAGTTTGGGCCAGATCCATGACCCGGAGTTGGGGTGGTCTCCTTGTTAGTTCGCGAATGTAGGATGTTACATAAGGACGCGGATGCAAAAATTTGTAGATTATTTAAAAGTGCGACGGACAGCCTACCCCGGGTGGGTAATTCAGCTCGACTGCCGTGCACTTTATTTATGGGGGCCCGCTTTACCTGACTCGAGTCCCAGAGGGGATATTGGGCCCGTCACCAGCACGGGCGATCCGTGAGCCCGTTCACTCACCTTCCTTCGCTTAGGCTTCTGATACCTGAAATTCTCGAATAGGTCAAGCGAAATGAATTGACACGCGTTCCTTTACGATTAATTGATTTATCTTTATTTAAGGCCCACGAGGGCAAACGATCACAAATAATACGCGAATTACAATCTTCGGCTTACGATACGGCCCCGTAGCCACTTACGCACGCGTTGGGCACTTTCCGATTGCCCACGAGGCCGAGACTTGCTCGCACGTTACTATCGGCCCAGTGTCGTCGCTACGACACTCGCGTGGCCTCATTTACACTAACACACTTGCTCACACACACACACACGGGCGGCCCGGCAGCCGCGCCGACCAACGGCTTAGAAATATCTTACAATTACCCCAAGTTCTTCGGCGCCTCGCTGCTGCACTGATGACCTCTCGTCGATGCTCTGGGTGTAGTCTTCTTGGCCCAACTACTACTGCTGCCCGCGTCCGGGCTTCGTCGTACCTCAACGTGTGTTGTCTTCGTTCAGCCTTCCCGTCCTCTTTCGGGCTCTGCGCACCTCACTCTTGCGATTCTGGCTGCCCGATCGGGCGAGTCTGCTCCAAGGCGCCTTGCTCACCTGGGCTCCGACCTGACTCGTGTATCCAATTCCACACGGGCACTAACGGGTACTTGCTCACCCGCGTCACAACGACAACTTCAGCAATCACTTCAGCAATTTCAGCTTCACGCACTGGCTCGCCTTTTCCTGCGTCTTTCTATCACTCGGCTTTTCGCGTGTCCTTGACACTCGCCAGCGTATTCTAATCTGCCTGCCTCGTAGCGAAAGGAATTTGCCCGGTGTCTCCTCGGCTCTTTTTCTGTCCTTCTCGCACGTGTTGATACTGGACCACGCTCCTGGCTTCACATCATCAGTCCGACGGGCCACTGCTTATCATCTACCTGAAAACGCGCGAGAGAAGGGAGACATACACGCACTCACTCATACATACGCGTGTGCGGCAGTCTCGGCGCGACGCATTTTCTGCGAGTGCTCGACTCGCTTACTCACGGCTTGTGCTCCGTCACAAAAGAAACACTTGCATTGGTGTTGACGCTCCGTGTGTAGAATTGCCTGCAGTTTTCTCATTTCCTTGGTGCCCGACGTCAGTGCTGCAGTAGCCCGATTCTATCAAACACTAGATAAAAGAAAACACCGTACTCAATTTCGCGAGCCTAGCATACGGTCGCAAGGGAACAGGTGGGGCGCGAGCGAAGGTGAGGATTCTCGTCGTCCCAGCCGATGCGCGCCCTGGTGCTTGCGCAAGCACTTGTGAGATCAACGCGTCTCAGCGTTCGCTGCCTTATCAACGGGCGTAAAAAAGGGTATTTACCTTGCAATATACAATAAAAGAACAAGATTAGAAAGAGGCCACTAAGTCGATAACACTTGACAGGTGACAGGTTAGTTCGACGCCTGCGTACCCGTCAAGACGCATCTCAGGTTGACAATCCACACTTTCTACTTACGTAACCTCACATCATACATATAGTCCAGTCCAGTTAGATCTGACTCTATGTTAAACGTGAAAAAATTCGCAACCGGCGTTTCTCACCGGGATTCGTTAGGGTTCGATGGTAGGAATAAAGTAATAACAAATGCCACAGTTGAGTCGATTGGAATTTCAACAATTGGGCCCTTTAAAATTAGGAAAATTGGTTTTTCGGCTACAGATTGAAAACTGTACATTTTATAAAAAAAAGTTTCAAGCGAAAGTTGTAGGTCCTTGCAAGACCTTCAATTTGACATATATAACATTGGAAATCGGTTCATTTGATTATCGAAAACGCCTCAATTGTCAATAACAACAAAAGGGACTTACAGACATTGCAAGAATATCTAAGTGGGCTCAAATCAAAGATAACTACTTCTACTTTTGTAAAATAACATATTTTTATCATAGATTACAAAATAAGAAGTAATTATCTTTGATTTTAGAGCACGTAGATATTCTTGCGATGTCTGTAAGTCCCTTTTGTTGTTATTGACAATTGAGGCGTTTTCGATAATCAAATGAACCGATTTCCAATGTTATATATGTCAAATTGAAGGTCTTGCAAGGACCTACAACTTTCGCTTGAAACTTTTTTTTATAAAATGTACGGTTTTCAATCTGTAGCCGAAAAACCAATTTTCCTAATTTTAAAGGGCCCAATTGTTGAAATTCCAATCGACTCAACTGTGGCATTTGTTATTACTTTATTCCTACCATCGAACCCTAACGAATCCCGGTGAGAAACGCCGGTTGCGAATTTTTTCACGTTCAAAACTAATTTGACTGGACTAATACGAGAATGAAACAATCCATTGACAACACCAAGATATCCAGCAGCAGATGAATGATGAAAGCTGAAACGCACCAGACGCAATCGCACAGTGTTGATACATGAAACAAGCAGACAACTAATACCAAGCTATCGACACCGATCGATCAAAATCGATTGGCGCTCGTGGGTCGCTTCAGACAACACAAGCGAACGACGACTGTGACCACGTCGCGAGGCGCCATTATTGCCACTCTGCTTGTACCCTAAGCACGTGTCGAGTCGTATCTTAAGAACGAGAAAGTGAAAGTAAAAGTGAAAGTAAAAGTGTGTCTCGAGAAGCATCTCTCCGTCTTCTAAGTACTCCTGATGACGACGTCCAACCCGCGGAAGCCGGCCACCGAACGTGTCGACGAAGATCGAAGAAATAGAGTAAGCTTATTTGAGTAACCTATAAGTCGAAAACCACGAGCTCTCTCGCGCATCAGTAGATTCTTCCCCTGTGCAACCCCGCTTCCCTTCGAGACTTTTTCGCGAGTTTTAATTGCTCTCCGCTAAGCCAGACAAAAATTGATGTAAAAATTGAAGACGTGAAAGATTGTATGCTGTCAACGACGAAATCTGTTTAATTAGAATAACATCAAATTAATTATTATCATTTCATTATTTATATTTTACGGTCCACGTGCCGCGTAACACGTGGTGGTGCCCTTACTCTCGTTGACCAACGAACTGTCAATTTCATTTCTGTACATTCAATAAATTATTATCTTCTCTTTTATAATTTAACCTAATAAAACAGTTTGTTATAATTTATTCCAGACGCCTGAAACCCCCTTTATACGTCAAAGTTGCAATTTGTAGGTTAGAGTGTTATAAATTCACTTATATATGCGACGGGGCGGAATTAGGGCGGCAACTGCTGCCCGCTGCCCGCTGCCGAGACTCGACGCACGTATCTCTTTCTCTCTCGCTCTCGCACGCGCGTATGACTGTGTTTACATATATATGCACGAGGCAACGAAACAACATAAGCAACAGCAGTCGGCTTAGCTCACGGGATTGACTGCGTTGCGATATCTTTCTCTCTCTCACTTATGCATATACGATAATATATAGAATACGTATGTTCTGTCTATGCGTATACGTCGCGAGACTGTACGCACTATCATGCATGTTTTCGAATCTGATATTAATCAATGCATGCATGTATACATGTCTATGAGTGTGTGTCTTCTTAAGAAAAGTCGACATTTTTATCATGTTACATTAACATACAACGAACGATAATCGCTCAATGCACTAATTTAATTAATAAAAATGTACTTTCGAAACTACAATTGAAAGTTGAAGAAAATTATTAAAGTACGAGTCATTTTTTGAAAATGTGATTTCCAATATAAAATAAAAAATACCTATCAAAAAAACTCTAAACAAAAAACAAATTGAAAATTGAAAAATTAGGAAAAAAAAATTAAAAATAAATTAGCTGTTTATGAACAGCTGGAAGATGTGAAACATCTTTGTCAATTAATCAAAGACAATTAAATGCACTCGGCAACAAAATTATCGCAACAAAAAAATTCATCGAAATTTTGTCGATTTTCAAATGCTTCTATCTTGGGCTAGATTTATCGTATCGACACGCTTTTTGTTTTAATTTCTTGGAAATTTTGTCCTCTTTAAATCCATATAAATTAAGATAAGATTTGAGTTAATGTTGAGTTACCAGTAGTATTTGAGCGTGACCCTAAAAATTACTGAAAAAAAATGACTGTTTGAACGTGTACCAGTACCACAGTGATTTTTTTATCGAAATCTTATATACACTATCGCAAAGTGCTCTTTTCAACGAGTAATTTAAAAAAAAAAGACCTCTCTACGATTTTTTTAACGCCCTGTAGGTCGATTTGAAGGTACGATTCATGTACGCAAAATGCCCAGAAAATCGTCTTGATTTCAGGTAAACGGGGGATTTTACGTACTTCAAATGGTATTTTCAAATCGACCTACAGGGCGTTAAAAAAATCGTAGAGAGGTCTTTTTTTTTTAAATTACTCGTTGAAAAGAGCATTTTGCGATGGTGTATGTTAGATTTCGATAAAAAAATCACTGTGGTACTGGTACACGTTCAAACAGTCATTTTTTTTCAGTAATTTTTAGGGTCACGCTCAAATACTACTGGTAACTCAACATTAACTCAAATCTTATCTTAATTTATATGGATTTTAAGAGGACAAAATTTCCAAGAAATTAAAAAAAAAAGCGTGTCGATACAATAAATCTAGCCCAAGATAGAAGCATTTGAAAATCGACAAAATTTCGATGAATTTTTTTGTTGCGATAATTTTGTTGCCGAGTGTAATTTAAAAGAACTAAATAAATCCAAAAACATGAATCAATAATAAAAACAAAAAATCAAACTAAAAACTAAAAACACAAAAAATCCAACTAGAAACTAAAAAAAACAAAAAACCAAACTAGAAACGTAAAAAAGAAAAAAACCCAACTTAAAACTAAAAAAATCAAGAAACAAGAAAAAAAACTCAGAAAATCCCAACACAAGCATCGATGTTTCACATCTGGTGTAATTATGCTCGAGAAACTACTCTGATTTTAAGAGTAAGCACTTATTCATTATGCACCAGATGTGAAACATCGATGCTTGTGTTGGGATTTTTTGAGTTTTTTTTCTTGTTTCTTGATTTTTTTAGTTTTTAGTTGGGTTTTTTTCTTTTTTTAGTTTCTAGTTTGGTTTTTTTTTATTTATTCCTCCCCACCCAACCTAAATCTACACTTACCCCATACAAAGGGAGGTCTGGGCCGTCTACAATCGAGCTGCGAGCGCCGACTCGCGTCACCAACTTATCGTCAGATGTCGCTAGCTGCACTTTTTCTTGGCCTGAAATTACCTACTCAAAATACATGCTACTTAAGCAAATATGACAAATTTTAAGAAAGTCAATATTTAATCAACTCTAAATGTCATATTGAAGCTCTTAGAAGAGGAGCACAAAACTTTTTTTAAAATTCTGCTTCGATTAGGTGGATAAGGGTACTTTTCTGAAGACATTGAGACTCCATAGATCGACATTAATGAACTCACATCAGAATCGCGGGGCAAGTAAATCCAATTACAATATTTACCATCATGAAAAAAGTGATGTAATTGGTCTTTCAGAACTAGAGGTTTTTTCGGTCTATCAGATGTGTAATGAACATATTTTACTATAAAAAAAAAAAAATTTACGAAATTTCCCACATTTTTTCCGGTGCTATAAACTTTGTAAAAATAATATCTGAAAAATGTTTAAATAGTCATTTTTGACGTGCAATTTTATGAACTTTTCGAGTCTGGTACCAGAATTGTCAAAAAAGTTGAAGAACAAATGTTATGAACAATTGAACAACAAAAAACAGGATTTTTTTGAAAAAAATTTTGATTCGACCTAAATTTTCGAATCAAAAGAGACTTGATCCGTGAGTCTAACACATATTTTTTGCGTCCATGAGGTGTAGACATAAAAGTCCAATAGTTACAATATCAAAATTCAACATGGTGGACAACAAAATCGCGCCTCGTAAAAAAAACCATGTAAAAACTTGATTAATTTTTTTATATGCTAACCAAGCGTCTAGAAAAAAAGCTTTACTTGGAAAAAGTTCTTAAAATTGTTCAAAACAGGCCCCTGAATTTTTTCAGAATTTTCCGAGGAAACTTTTGGATTTTCGAAAATGTTCAGAAATCAAAAATACCAAAAATGATCCAAAAAAATCTTAAAAAATTAAATGTTCTTCGAAATATTCTAAGACTTTTATAACATACAACACTTTTTCGTCAAGTTCTTCATTTTCGAGCTATAAAAACTAATTATGTTCTTAAAATAATTATAATGTAATTTTTTCACTTGAAAATGAAGAACTTCACGAAAAAGTGTTGTAAGTTATGAAAGTCTTAGAATATTTCAAAGAACATGTCTGAATTTTTTACGATTTTTTTGGATCATTTTTGGTATTTTTGATTTCTGAACATTTTCAAAAATCCAAAAGTTTCCTCGGAAAATTCTGAAAAAATTCAGGGGCCTGTTTTGAACAATTTTAAGAACTTTTTCTAAGTAAAGCTTTTTTTCTAGACGCTTGGTTAGCATATAAAAAAATTAATCAAGTTTTTACATGGTTTTTTTTACGAGGCGCGATTTTGTTGTCCACCATGTTGAATTTTGATATTGTAACTATTGGACTTTTATGTCTACACCTCATGGACGCAAAAAATATGTGTTAGACCCACAGATCAAGTCTCTTTTGATTCGAAAATTTAGGTCGAATCAAAATTTTTTTCAAAAAAATCCTGTTTTTTGTTGTTTAATTGTTTATAACTTTTGCTCCTCAACTTTTTTGACAATTCTGGCACTGAATTCGAAAAGTTCATACAATTTTACGTCAGAAATGACTATTTAATTATTTTTTAGATATTTTTTTCACAAAGTTTATAGCACTGGAAAAAATGTAGGAAATTTCGTACGTTTGGCACGAAACGGGTTAAACAAGCAAATAAAAAATTGAATAAAAACAACCTAGGAATTTTTTGGAATAAAGCTAATTACTAATTATTTTTTTCAAAAATTATTATTTTGTGGGTCGCTGCATTCGCCAACGGGGTTGTCACGCCCCACTCTCTTCTACATATGGTCATTTCTTTTGTCTCCAAACTCTTCAGTAATCACTGAGAAATACTCTTGTTCACAAATATAAGAACGAAACGGCCTTACGATGACTGGTATAAAATTTCGTTTCAACGCCTGAGCAGATATTTCTCGTGAAGAATGTATACCCTGTTTTTTCTTAATGTAGGTTTTTGTATTTCATGCAACCTCGTTATTATTTATTCATACATAAATTGATGTTTAAAATTTACCTGTTATATCAATTACTTTCAATGTATCAACTGTACTATCAACCAAGTCTTCTGAAAGGATTGATAATTTATTATTTTGGAGATTCAAGATTTCCAGAGAGTTTAAATTTTCAAAAGTCGATGATGGAATGAATTTTATTCTGAAAAAAAAATATAAATCTGTAGCAATATTAACTGCAAGATTATGTGTATATCAATAGATATATCTAGAGGGACGATAAACTTTGAAAGAATCTTGTTAAAAAATTTCATATAGAACCATATAGTTCCAATTTCATATAGAAAATTTCATATAGAATCATATAGAACTTTATTCCAGTGAGAGTTTGTACACTATCAGTTGACAAAAAAGTTCAGCAAATGAGAGGTTACATAATAGTACCTTATGAAAGATACTATTAAGAAACAAAGATTAAGAAAGATACAAAGATTTTGTTATAACTTTTTCTACTTATGCAATACTTTTTTTACATGAAGATGAGGCTTCGGTATCTTTGACACTTTTTAAGAACGAATCAACCACGAATAGAGATTTTCCTGCATACAAAAGTTTGTGCATGAGCTATGATGTGCATGTGTTGGATTGATGGACGGTACTCTTTGTCTAGGATTCCACCCAGGTACACGAATCACATGCGGCAGTAGTCGTTCCCCCCCAAGGTTGATAGTAAGATCTCAACGGTGCTAATATAATGCGGACTCAGTTGCGGTGGAAAGCCTGACAAACAAACTTCGTAGTCGCAGTTAGCTGCCTCAGGAGTTGGATCTGACACAATTGTAGCGGGCGCAGGCTGATCGCGTAAAATCTCAGGAAAGGGTTTAAACGTTTCTTGATACTGTAAAAACGAGCTGTCATCATCTGTTCAAATTTTGGAAGCCAGTATGGCGTATCGCAGTCGATCTTTCTACTTTTTGCACTCGACTTCCATCCGCTTAGATGAGACTAAGACATGGTCTTGTAAGCCTTTGCCAGAATGTGCAGTTTCGATAAAAATTATACGGTATTTGAAAAGTTGATCGGAGCAGTGCATTGTATAGCAGAGAGATCGTCGTGACTCCTACTCCATCCTAAAACCTGGCTCTTCATTCACCCTGAACTTCCACGATCTATTGCGCAGGTCTGCCAGCTAGTGATTGTTTGAGAAAATTTCGAGGAGAGACCTTACCCTCAAATGGGTTGATGCTTTGCATTCTTCATTAAAAATATGATATGCAGGCCCGGTGCAGCGAGAAAACTGGACAGCACAACGCCCAGGCTGTGCACTCAGTCGACTACCTCTACCACCTGACCGTTGACAACGATAGGTGGCAGTACACGACCTCTAACATATTTTAAAGAACGATTGCTGTCGAATATGATGGCCTTAGTCTTAGTCGCGTTCAGACTCAGACTCAGCGATCTTACATAGCGAGAAAGTGAATCCGGATCAGCATTCATCTGTGCTATAGCACACTCTATCTCGTCAGGGCGACACTGAATGTACAGCTGAGTGTTATCACTAAACAACACATAGTTACCTCTACAAGACGTGAGACACCTAGGGAAAGACTTTAAAACGGCAAGAAATAACACTGGCCCCGGAGAAGACCCCTGCGGGACACTAGATATCACCTTCGCAAAATCCGAAGAACGCCCGTCACTGCCAATAACCGCTTGCATCCTCCACATGATGCACGAGTGTACAAATGTAAGAGCCTAATCAGGGAACCCCAAGGATCAGAGAGATCTCAAAAGCGCAACATGATCCAAAGTGTCAAAAGCCTTCTCGTCGAAAGGTCAAACAACATAACTAGAGTGACCACGCCGTCGTCAATGCTGTGGCAGTCCTATGTTTGAGAGGGTTTTATCAAGGTTGGTGCTGTCAGAAAGGTTCGATTCAATAGGTAATCCAGACGGCAGCACCTCACAGTCGTCAGTAAGAAGTTGAGGAGCAAGAGAAAAACCATCTGTTTGGATGTTCTGAACTGTCCTGGTGACATGAAGAAGCTCCTGTCTAATGGCTGAGATAGATTCAGCATTCACCTTTAAGACGTTCTCCTGCTTCCTCAATCGCTCATCCAGTTTGCCCACGGCCCTTGCCACACCCTCCATCCATCCATTCATCCATCCATCCATCCATCCTGATAATGATAATACTAGAAGAAAGCAAGAAGGAATTATGGACTGGTGTTAGGAAATATTGAGAAGATTGGTTAAGATGTGGAAAGCTATGGTGTGAAATTATTGTCAACGGGAAGATAAAGATGTATTGAGGAAGAATAGGCTACGCGCATGAGTAAGGAGAGATGTAATGATTCAATATCAACTTTAGTTAATACCAAGTCCGGTATAAATACACTGTCACGAACACTTGCACAAACACAGGTAATCAGCTTCAAAAAAGCAGACGATATCCCAAACCAATCGGTGAAAATCTGCGCCTCCTCGTTGAAACAGAAAGTTTCCTTGGATCTTTGCTTGGCTCTTTCTGCACCCTGGAGATTAGCCTAGCAGACAGATGCTGGGTGATGTTGAGCCGTCTCTATGGGCATGACTGTGGGTGCACGATTTTGGAAACTAACTTTCAATGCTGGTGTAGAATACAAAGATGGTTTTAGGGAATGCAAGGGTAACTGTCGTGACGGTGGTTCAGCAGTAGTTGAATCTTGCAAAATTAGATAAAAGTGCGGGTTGTCGTACTTACTAATAGCATACATCAGTAGCTTCATAAATATAGATTTTTGTTTGCAAAACAGCTCTCTCAGGGAAAGGGTAAGAGTTATAAAGTTATATAAGTACAATAGCTTAGATTATTATAGGACAGTATAGATTGAATGTTATAGATTATAATCAAGAGTAGCGTAGTAGTAGAGCATATTTAGTTATATTAACATCATAGTTCCAGGAAGGAGAATTTGACTATTTTTTTATATACATTTATTGAAAAGGAGAAACTTGTAAAGAGCTCAGGGATCATTGTCATCTGGCTTACTCGATTTGCAGTCGACAGGAAAGAAAGTTCACAGGGGGGGGGGGGGGGGGGGGNGACATCAGGTTCGTATTCTAGGTGTTCCATGGTGCACCGTTGTTTCCAATCGTGTACTTCGAGTTTGAATAAATGGTTTCGAACCAGTCGCTTAAATGCTCTTGGAGGGTTGCGAGGGTCCTCTATAGATGGAAGGCTGTTGATGAGACGAGTTGCTGTTGTGTATGTTATATATACAAGCGCGCTATGTGTGTGTGTGTGCCGTATGGGGAACGCGTCGGAGCGTCAGCGTCGTCAGACCCAGCTCTAAAACGAGCATCCCCTCCCTTGCGCGCTACTGCGCGCCAGCGCGCTGCTCCGAACCCACTTGGTTCTCTGCGCTTGCCTGAGACGCACGCATGTGAACGTGTACACTGTATCAGCTAACCTTCCTTATATAATAAATATATATATACACTAATTCTTCTCTGTGTACTCATTCACAATAGGTTATGGGCCCAGTCCCGCACTAAAGTGTATAAAGTATCGTGTATAAAGTGTCGTAAAATTTTTCTCTCATTTTGTATAATCAGCCAGCCTTGTGCAAAAGTGCAAAAGTGTTATCAAAATGGAGAGTGGTGACTTGTTGAAAGTTGCAAAGCTGAAAAACGCTGACAATTGGAGCACGCGGAAATTTCAATTACGTGTGATACTAACTTCACAAGAGGTATACGATGTAGTGACTGGTGAGACACAAAAACCGAGTGCACTTGCTGCAGATGCAACAGCGACAGATCGTACATCATTTGAAACCAAGCAAAAAGAATTCATGAAGAAGGATGGAATAGCGCAGAAATTTATCGTTACATCAATGGAGAAGCAACCGATGATGCTTATTTTAAATTGTGAAACAGCGAAAGAGATGTGGGATAAACTTCAAGCTGTTCACGAAAGTAAAAATGAACTGAGTATGCATGCATTGCAACAAAAGTGGTTCAGCTTGAAAAAAGATCCATCAGATGACATAGCTACGCATATAGCCAAAATCGAAGATTTGTGCTGTTCACTCAAAGCCATGAACGAGCCTGTTTCAAGTAGCATGATGTTAACGAAAATAATAATGACTCTACCTAAAGAGTATAATCATTTTGTATCAGCATGGGAGTCCGTGACTAATGAACAAAAAACGATTGAAAACTTAACATCTAGGTTAATCATGGAAGAGGTACGGCTCACCGAAACAAATGCTGAAAGTAATGCGCTGATGTCGCACCATAAGCATTCGAAGAAACGTTCGAATTCCGGAAATGCTTCGAAGAGCCACCGACAAAATAATAAAGGTGGCTGTTGGAATTGTGGCAAAGCAGGACATAAGCAGCGCGACTGTTGGAGTAAGCCGAAACAACGTTCCACAGAAGCATCAAGCAAAACTCCAAGTGAAGGAAACGCGCTTATTGGAAGCCTACTGACATCAACGGACACAGCAGCGTACACATCGAGCGATGTTTGCCCCGAAAGTTGGCTGCTAGACTCAGGCGCTTCGCAGCACATGACAAGCAGACGCGAATGGTTTTCCAGCTACACCAGGTTCGACAACAAACACTCTATACAGCTCGGCGACAGACGCATTCTTACTGCAGAGGGCAAAGGCAGCATCGATGTAAACGTTTCTGATGGAAAGAAATGGACTTCTAAGTATTTATCTGATGTATTATACGTACCGGGTATATATTTTAATTTGTTTTCGATGGGCGCCGCTCTAGCCAAAGATCTTAGTTTCAAATGTAACAATACAGAATGCTATTTTTATCGCGACTGTAAGAATTTTGAACCAGTAGTTGTCGGAAGAAAACGTGAAAATGAAAAGATTTTTAAAATGAAAATTGAGGTTATCAATCCGGAGAAATCTTTGATTGCACAAAATAATAATACGAATGGTATTAATTCACTAAGACTTTGGCATGAGCGATTAGCTCACCAAAACATTGCGCATACTAAACAATTTTTGCGCGAAAATAATATTGAATGCTCCGAAAAGGTGTACGAGTGCGATCCATGTACACTCGGTAAAATGCACCGTTTGCCATTCCCGAACAGCACAAGTTGCACGACTAGAGTCGGTGAAATCGTCCACTCAGATCTTTGTGGTCCCATGGAAATAACGTCGATCGGTAAATCGAGATACTTTTTACTTTTTAAAGATGACTTCTCGGGATATGTCTCCTTGTATTTTCTTAAAAATAAATCGGAAGTCAAAGACTGTTTTATTAATTACTTGCAACGATTGGAAAAAGAGACTAAAGAAACTATCAATATATTGCGAACCGATAACGGGCTTGAATTTGTGAATAGAGATCTGAGTTACGTGCTGTTCAAGAAAGGCATCAAGCATCAACGTACGTGCGTGTACACACCGCAGCAAAATGCCAAGGCCGAACGAGAGAATAGAACTCTGGTCGAGGCGGCGCGTACGATGCTTCTGGCTAAAAATCTTTCAAAGAATTTGTGGGCTGAAGCTGTAAACACAGCCGGCTATATACTTAATCGCTCGAGAAAAACTCACGTATCTAATACGACACCGTATGAACTGTGGCATAAGCAGAAGCCTGCCGTGAAATACTTTCGTACATTTGGTTGTGATGTATATGCATTTATCCACAAAAATCAAAGAAAAAAATGGGATGCAAAATCCAAGTTAGGTAAATTTGTTGGTTATGATGAGAATACTAAAGGCTATAAAATTCTTTGCTCGAATACTAAAATAGAAATTCACCGCGATGTTTCATTTAAAAATGAGTTACACGTTGACGAGAATACGCAACAAAATGCGAACGATTTTGAATTTGTCATATTTAATACTACCTCTATACAGAATGAACCGATAAATTATATTGTTAATACAAATGTAAGCGAATTAAATCACACGAATGAAAGTGGAAATGAATTAGTAAACAATAATGATAGAAATAATGAGAATGAACAGATTGATGAATTTGATGAGCAAAACGATAGTCCCGAAAATGGATTGAGTGATGCTGATGTTGGGTCGCAGAATGAATTACCTAATGTGAATTATGAGCCACGGTACAATTTACGAAATAGACAAAAGCTTAATCCTCCTGATCGAGGAGATACTGTAAACAATTTTATTTTTGATTCAGAAAATTTTGAGGATGTTCTTTTGTATGCTTACAATGACACGCCTAGTAATTATTCAGAAGCAACCCAATCAAAATTTCATAAGGAATGGAAGAGTGCGATGCGTGATGAGATTTTAGCTCTTAACAAAAATGAAACGTGGGTCAAAGTGAAACCTCCTGCAAATGTAAAAATTTTATCCAATAGATGGGTGTTCAAAACTAAAAATGATCCTGTCACTAACAAAATAAAATACCGAGCACGTTTGGTTATAAAAGGTTTTTTGCAAAGAAAAGACATTGACTACAAAGATATATTTAGTCCCGTCGCACGGTATAATTCAATTCGAGCTTTTCTGGCTATATCAGCTGCACATAAATTAAAAATTAAACAATTCGATGTCAAGTCCGCCTTTTTAAATGGCGATTTAAAAAAAAATATTTACATGCAGCAGCCAGAAGGGTTCGATGATGACTCGGGTATGATTTGTCATTTAAAAAAGAGCTTATATGGATTAAAACAATCGGCAAGATGTTGGAATGAGAAATTTGTTGAGTGTTTGAGAAAATTCGATTTACATTCATCTGATGCCGACCCGTGTGTGTTTACAAGTAATAAAAATGGAGAAATATTAATGTTGATTATCTATGTCGACGACGGTGCTATTGCATGTAACGATGAAAGTAGAATTTCAGAATTATTAGCACATATTAGTCAAAATTTTGAAATCACAAGCAGCATAATGAAATCCTTTTTGGGCATTGAAATAGATTTTTTGTCTGACGGATCAATGATCATACATCAAAAAACTTATGCTGAAAAGATAATTGAGAGATTTGGCATGCAGTCAGCAAACCAAGTAGAAATACCTATTGATCCAAACACTATAAAGACAATTTTTGAAAAACACGGGGAGAATAGTGTGTTAAATGTGCCTTATAAAGAAGTAATTGGGAGCTTGATGTTTTTAGCCAATATTACTCGTCCTGATTTATCTTTTTCAGTGGGAGTTGCTGCATAGGCAAAGGAGTCGTGCAGAGCCTGGGTTCGAGCAGCTTTATAAGTAAGCACACGTGGAGGCTGCCTGCGAACCGCGCAATGGTGACGTCGATTTGCTTAGAACGTGAATAGATTGGCCAGCAGCCTGGGTGGCTGGCGTGTTATGAGGTTGACAGCGAGGACAATGATGTTCTCATCACGTTGCCTTTGCGCTGACAACCAACCCAACGCCAGGTGATAGGGGGTGACATGAGCTCTGTGTGGTATGGGTTACCGACTATTCAACCTTTTGACAAATCAACCCGACAATTCATCCGGGATATTTCAACCCGAAGACAATTCATCCTATGACAATTCATCCGGACGACAAATCATCCCGAAAAAAAAATTGTGAATAAGTACAAATAAATGTTGAATACAAAAATTTTTGAAAGTATACAAAAAAATTCACTAATTTTCAAGTTCATGAATTTTTTTCTCGAGAAACATCAACTTTAGGAAAAAATTACCAAGAACAAAAAAATTTTAGAATTGCCCAAAGAATACACTGGAATTTTTTCAGAATTTTTCGAGCAATTTTTAAAGTTTTGCAAAATTATGCAAATTGCGAAATTGTAAAAATGGCTCGAAAAATTCTGAAAAAATTCCAAAAGAGGCAAAAAACATTGGTAGTAAATAGAACAGGGCTTTTGAATATGCAGCTTTTGGTCTGCGATAAACTATTGCAAGTAAAAGTTTAGCGTGTGTTGTTGTAACTGAGTAGAAGACATACATAGGTTTATTCGAGAAGCGCGGGTTAAAAGCTTCTAAAGCTTTGATGAGAAGGTCATTCCGGGCGTAGAGAGGAATTCCGCCACCTTTTTTGCCTATCCTATCGTGATGGTGAAATGAATTAATAGCCAGGTATGGAGAAAATATAAATGTGCTATCGTACTTACATAGCAGGCGAGAGAGAGATTGATTGAAGTTTATCACAGTGAAATCATCGCTCTCCATCAGATGCAATTAGGGGATTCTTGTGTCAACTCTAAAATATTGGTAGTGAAGGCAACTCAATTTTATCCGGCGAAAGCCTATTCCATATTCCTACCATGGACATTCTACGAACGAAGCTTGCATTTGGTGACGATGGTTGAAGTTGCGGCAGCCACTCACGTACACGTACAACGTGCTGACGCAGTCGAGATTGATTCAGTGCTCCGAGTAATGTAGCCACAGTCTTAAGGTTGACTGGTGCGCTTAGCGGCAACCCACGGTATCGCACTTTGAAAGAGTCTATATCATCCGGGTGTGAGAGGCCAGCACTCACAGTATTATTTGGTGAAATGAGTTCACTGAGGCTCTGGATCTGGGACGATAGCTGCATCATCGAAATCGTCAATTTTGTCGTCAGTAGTCAACGTGAGCAACGACTCAGATGACGAGAGCGTATCAGCATTGACAGACACGATGTTATCCCCACTAACGCCGAGACCCCTGCGTGCGTCCCCACTCAAACGACGTGCACTGTTGCACTCATCCCCACCTCGCGGCATCAGCCAATCAGCGCGTGGTCGCTGTGTATATAAGCGAGCCACTTGGGCCGACTAGAGACAGTCGTCTCTCGGCAGCCAGCCAGAGCACATCGACTCTCGTCTTCGCGTTCGCGTCGACGAGCACCCGAGAGTTTTGACCTAGGGCCACTTCTCAATAGTGAACTTTGTTAATTTCAAAATACTCGCCTCATTATTTCAATACCTTTCCCCACCTTTTGACTTTCAAACTTCCGACTCGGCCGCCGAGTGGCGCTTCGCCATTGAAAAGTCGTGTCTGCAAGAGGAAAGGTCGAGTTCAGAGTACTAGTATAAGTGCCTTTCGACTAGCTTCAATCAGCTTTTGACTGTTCGACTTGTTACAAGTGAGAATAGAAAAGTGATTGGACTTTTGTCTTTTGACTTTTGACTGTTCAACTTTACAAGTTGGACAGAAAAGTGATCGGCATTTGAGTCACTCCACTCTCACGAGTCATGAGACAGCCAAGCAGCCCCAGCCGACAACGACGTCATCGCTCATCCGACCATCCCCTCCATGACGGTCAACATCGGTCACAGCCGGTCAACGTCGGTCATAGCTGGTCACCGCTGGTCACAGCCAGTCCTTCTGCACAAATCAACAGCCTGCATCAAAACTAGTCCTTCTCAGGACTAAACGTAGAGTTTGCGAAACTTGTAAACTAAGAGGCAACAAATAACATCGACCCTCCTCAGGGTCACTTGTCATACTCCAGTCTGGTGACTGTCAAGAGTATTTCTACTCTGTCTGAGTAAACGTGTACGATGTCGGCGAAACTCTGCAAAAACTCGCAGACTTGCTCAAATTCGTCTCCTCCACAATCCATTGTACAACAATGAGCTTACTAGTAATAGTCGCCAAATGACTGCAAATTGAATTTGCATTCGTGTGCAGTGCTCGCAAGCTCGAGCGCGAATTCACGGACGCAGACTGCAGTCGGGGAAGATCCTCCTCAAGTCATGCCATGGAGTCCAGGTCAGGCCTCGTAATCATTTCAATGTGTTTGCCACCACGACTCTTACGAGCGTAAATACGTCCGTCATCTTGCAAGCTTGCAGCTTCAACGCACATTGAGCTTCAGGCATCGAGATTTAATGCACATCTTGCCTCTGCCATCGAGCTCCAAAGTACATCAAGCCTAAGTCATCGAGCTCTAAAGCACATCAAGCTTCAGTTATCGAGCTCCAACACGCAACCAGCTTCAGTATTCGAGCTTCACCACATCTCCGGTTCCACACTACAGGCATTTTTCTTATATTACGTTCATTCATATGCATTGTACACCTTCTGAGTTGTATGAGTAATGTGTGAGTTTGATAAATTCTTGAACATTAGTCAGTATACAACGTTATAACTTGAATTGTCGCGTATCGAGTGTGAGCGTGTAATTATCGGTCAGTGGATTGTCTTGGCTGTTCTGGTCGCGCAGATCGTTTCGGGGTGGTCTCGCGTTGTTCCCTCTTTAGTTTCATAATTTTTTACTTCTCGCTTCTCATTTGAACATGGCCGAGTTTAAGAATTTGTACAATGAGCATAAGATCTAAGCTACCAAGGTCCAAAATGCGTACATAAATTTTACAAAGCTTGGTCAAAGCAAGATGACCCGTGGTCAGGCCAGGGGCCGTCTCGGTCAATTTGAACAGACATATCTTCGAGCCAAGGAGATTAACCGGGCTATTTTGTCTTTGGACTCAGCTCAAATCAATCTTCAATACTACTACTTCACAAAGGATAAATGGGGCCAACTCGAAGAAAAATACTATGAGAAATGGGATTAGTTTGATCAATATCTTTCGAACACCGCTTCAGAGCTGGTTAAGGAGACACACCTGTGTTTATGCATATAAATAAAAAACATGAAAATTAAGAATTACTATTAAAAGTTTTTGTTTCTGATGTAAAAATATGTTTTTATAGGTCTTTTTACAACAAAAAATATGTGTGTGGTTCCTCTTATCATTAAAAATCATCCATCAAACATGCATATTGACTTGTGATTTCTTAGTCATTGACCGCATGATTTTGAATGCAATTTTTCATCAATTCAGATCCTTGTGGTCTCAAAAGTTTTGTAATAAAATTCCTTTACACTTAAGTGTAGCAGATTTTTTTTTAGTTTTTTTTTTTAATCTACTAATCTCCAAATATAGCAATAAGCGTTATTAAAATAGCTATTTTTGTCATTTTTTTTTGTACTTGAGAATGAAAAAAATTTTCCATGCCCTTTATTTAAATTCTGTTACACTTAAATGAAAAAAAATTTAATACAAAACTTTTGAGACAGCAGGAATCAGGATTGGTAAAAAATTGCATTCAAAATCATATGGTCAATGACTTATAAATCACAATTAAATATACTTTTTTGATGGATGATTTTCAATAATAAGAGGAACAAGGGACATATTTTTTGTTGTAAAAGGACCTATAAAAACATATTTTTACATCAGAAACAAAAAATTATAATAGTAATCCTTAATTTTCATGTTTTTTATTTATAGGTATTAACATAGGTGTGTCCCCTTAAAGCGCACGAAGCTACCCTTGCTACTTCTTCTGACGCTCCCACCTCTTTAGCTGAATTCATGCCCCAATGGTTGAATATGTCTTCATTACCTACAGTCAACTTGCCTAAATTTTCTGGCAATTTTGATGACTGGGAAAACTTCAGAGATACCTTTAAGGCTATCGTTCATGATAGGAAGGAGCTGCCACTTATATGAATTAATCAAGGGCATTTCAATTGCCGAAGGAGGATATCCTCTCGCATGGACCACCCTTTCCGACTTTTACGACAATAAACGTCGTTTGGTTGCTACTCATGTTACATCCCGTAGTCGAGATTTAACAATAAACTATTTATTTCTTAGACTTGTTGCCGAGTTGGAGTGATAATAAAGAAAGACTTAATTATTTTGGTTGAAGTTAATATATTATTTTGATAGTGAGATGGTTTGCCATAATAATAATTATTGATATTTAACAAGCAGCATGGTTCGCTACAGATCACACACGCATACTCATACTCATACTGTTTGCGTCCTAGCTGCTTGGAGTCGTTGGCTGCCTGCGATGTCGCTTGCCTGGTGACGTCGTTGGCTGCCTGCGATACTCCTTGTCTGGTTGAAGTCTGGATGATGGCTGGATCGCGCAGATGCACTTGCCCGTGCGGTTACGATATTTTTAATCGCACGTCACACCCGTTGAATAGAACAATATTTTATATCTCATTGCTGACTATCTGCCTGAGCAGAAGTACAGCGTTGGATGGTACTTTTCGTCGAAAGACTATGAACGTTTAATCACATTTTCGAAAGATTCAAAATCTAAGAGTCTACAGCAACGAATGGCGACTGACTGTACGCCGTATAAGAAATCGGAAATGACAGAGCTCACGATACGTGGTGTGCGATTTCGTAGATATGAAGGAGAGCTGATCCTCTTTTACTGATGCTTATATACACCTAAAGTTGCCCCCGCTTCAGCGGTTGCAGCGCATGTAGCGAGCTCGATATGGGTCAATAATTGACACATATCCTGCACGCGCGTGTATATTAGTAGACCCGGGCCCGCTTTCTTCCCGAAATTTGTGAAGTCGCGGTCACCGCAGTTTTACAGCTTTTCTCAGATATTCATTCACACTCGCGGCCGCCCGTGTTCATTTCTTTGCCGTGCGAATTATATTTTCGCAAGAGTTTAATAGCAGAGGCCTAATAAATAGGTAATGGATTTTAGGCCGCTCAATTCGGCATTGTTTACGCTGGCTGGTCGTGTCCAAAATGATGTTACTTTCTGTCGTGTGTGTCATCGAAATTATGCATAGAAGATGCGCGAGATACATTGAATTGTAATACATGTGTGGCTGCTCGCTAGCTGCTTCTCACAGTTTTATTGGTTTCTTTTATAATTATTTTTTATAGTAAAAGGTTGCATCACAGGCTGTAACACTCACACTAAAGCTGTACTCAGTTGCTAGACCATGAAAAACAACTCGTACATTGAACTCAAACGAGTCTCTCGAGAGATATTTGGCCCTTACGACTCTCTCGCCTCTCTTGGTCACCAGTTCGGTGATGGGGACTTTTTTGTCGCCGCAGTCACCAGCAAATTTGAAAATCAGACTAGCAAAGATTGGCAGCGTCATCTTGAAAGCGCTAAAGCCCACCCACTGTCGAAAAATTACGCGGATTTGTGACCACTCAGATTATTACTTTAGAAGTTTGCTCTAATAAATTGGCCCCTCCTTGGGATAATACTTAACAAAGTTCGCATAATAAGCCGATCAAAGCTGATTGATCATCTCATGTAAGTACCACCACTACCAATGGCGCTGCAAAATGTTCTTTGTGCCCTGAGAAGCATGCCTTGCACTTTTGTGACGCCTTCAAAGCCAAATCATAGGACGATAAGAGAGCTTTTCTCCAATCTTAAAAATTGTGCTTCAATTGTTTCGGTCCACATCTCTCCAAGGACTGTACATCTAGGTTTTCTTGCTCAAATTTCAAGCAAAAGCATCACACCCTATTGCATCGTAAAAACGTATCGGTGACTAATGTATCTACTACAGTAGATGATCACACCGTTCAAGATCTTGAAAATGTTCACATAGATAAAAATGATGTGAGCATCATCGTACAAGTTCAGGCACCTTTGTCAAATCAGCGCTTAGCGTCTGCCCTCTTGGCAACGGCCAGAGTCTATGTAAAGGGACCGAGCGGTGATCGTACCCTTGTTCGAGCATTAATTGATCAATGCTCACAATCTTCAATCAATTCTCACAAAAGCTCTCGCAAAGGCAAGCTCCGACGATCCAAAAGCTTTCGTGAGCTTACCAGGCGCCAGCAAGATCAAAAAGTTGGCACCTAGTTTGGTTGATAAGCTCATACGAGTTGGCGGTAGATTGCGCAATTCTCTGCTAGACTCGTACGCAAAAAATTCTCTTATTTTGGCAGTAAAGGATCATCTAACCAACCTTTTAATCGATCATTACACCATAAATCATATCTCCACGGCGGAGCGCAGTTGATACGAATCTCTATGCGCCAATCTTACTGGCCGTTACGTGGTGGATTTACTGTTCGTACCGTGGTCAATCGATGCCACCTATGCCTTCGATACAGAGGTCGACCTCTTGGCCAAATAATGGGCAATTTACCTGTCTCTCGTGTTTCGCATTGTCCACCCTTTGAACGCACGGGAGTTGACGCTGGCCCTCTCGCTGTGCGTTTGTCCAAGACTCGCGGCAGAGGAACCTTGAAAGGCTATATTGTAGTTTTTGTCTGCATGGTAATTTGAGCTGTGCAATTGGAGGTCGTAGTGGACTACACGTCAGATTCGTTCTTGGCAGCTTTCCATCACTTCACTTCTCGACGCGGTCATTGCAGGAACTTATACTGCGTGGGGGCAGAATCTGAATTGAGAAGATTGTGGAAAACCATGGGCTCGTCAGACTCCTTTCATCAGAGTTTGAGCTCTATTGGCACTCAATGGCCCTTTAACCCTCCTGCGGCGCCTCACTTTGACGGGCTGTGGGAGAGTGCCGGGAAATCGGCCAAATTTTATCTCAAGCGAGTTATAGGCGAGCAAGTTATCACGTTTGTTGAGCTTTCGACACTCTTGTGTGGAAAAGAAGCATGCCTCAATTCACGCCCACTCGCCAGTCTTAATGACGATCCTAATGACTTGACCCCTCTAACACCAGCTCACTTTTTAATCGCTAGACTCTCATTTTTGGTGGCCGAGCCAGATGTCCTACACGAGAACATCTCAACCTTAAAACGTTGGAGATTGCTGACAGCGTTCGCTAGCTGTGGGCGACTTCGTTCTAATTAAGGGTGAAATTACAAGTCCAAGCAAATGGCCTCTGGGCTTGGTGGAGGAGATTTATAGCGATCAAAATTCTCTTGTGAAAGTGGTGCATGTACGGACTGCAAGCTCTCCATTTATTCACCCTATTCATCGATTGATACTATTGCGCGACACCGCGGATCTTGACTCCGGTTCAATTTAGCGGGCCCAGTTCAGCCAAGAAAAAATTTGATGAATTTCGCAAGCTCTGATGCATCAACACCGGGAGTATGTTCAGTGCGATGCCATCTTTGCAAGCTATGTACGAGTGTATGTGTGTGTGTGGGGGGGATAACGCCACCAAATTCCTGTGCGCGCTCTCTGTAAATCAGTTGGCTGCTATCGGCTGAGAGAGACGTGTCGTTTCAACGAACTACGCAAAATTGTACTAGCGAAAATTAAACGCAAAATACCACGCGTCTTTATCAACATTTTCCTTATCTAATTATTATTCAAAATTTCATTATTCATACAATTACTTAAAGTGTACTACTTATTGTATTACTTGATTTTGTCTGGGTAAGCTGTGTATAAATCTTCGTTGATTTGAATAAGAAAAATCTTCATCGATAGATTTCCCTTTGCCAAATACTCTTTAATGTCAGAAACGAACACTTGGAAAACCCAGTCTTTAAAATTAAACTTCGTAATAGTCTTATTAGATGGCGAAAATACAGGTCAAAATTATTAGTCTTTTTTTCAAAGCTCATGAATTTTCTGAACGATAAACTAGCATTGGCTTACATATGTAAGTTTCAGTGGCATTCGCACATAATAATGAAGTTAATCCATCTTCTTATGCTATATTAGTTCGAGGAGGCAGTCTTTTCCAATAACCACCCGGTTTCATTGCAATTAAAAATTTGTTTCGAATCATCAACTTTTTCTCGAATTATTAGTCGAACTTCAGAAGGAAATTTATTGGCAGCATTAATCTGTAAAAGCCCCTCAACCTTGAAATTTTTAATAAAAACTTTAATCGATTAAGCTTGGTTCAAGTTCTATGTATAAATATTATTGACACCTGTGAATTTAACAATATCAAGATGGAAGCGGGTTTTAAATTTCGTAGGACTCTCATTTTCATGGTGATTATAATTACGAGGGCTTGATCTCATATAGTATTGATTAGAATAATTTTATAGCACTGCGTTGCATAAGTTCACATTTATGTCACGCTTTTCTATGATATAAGTTGCATATTCTGGCAACGGCAGCGTTCGCATCACGCTCGCATACGCTCGTGAGTTAACCTCAATTTGCGGTACTAGAAAGTGCGACTCATGGTTTGCAAAAGGGGGCATAAATGTAAACTTGGCACAGTACTATAAAATGTTGTACGATACTCGGGTCATAGGGGAAACTTTTCGGCCCAGCTATTAGGACCCTTGCTGTGCTCGGGCCCTAAACTATGCCGCGCCAAAAAGTGTTACTTATGGCACTATTATCGTAAATTAATATTATGGAACAGATGTTGTAGCCACATCAATATCGTTTCTTTCGATTTTGTAAGGTTGAGATTTTTCACGCCATGATCCGACTACGTAGACCGGCAGATAGTAACCGATAATAAGTGCTGATTTTTACACTTATGCCTTTGAAATGTCTGTAAGTTATATCTATAACAAACTCAAGAAACGGAATATTATGCCATATTAGCGTGGCAATATATTTAAAAGTGAATATCGATTTTTAACAAATTTTTGCTTTGTGCCCTCATTTTTTATCTTATGCCATTATTAATAGATGATAGTGTGACGGTGCAAATTGGCCTTATCGGGTAAGGCCCAGCTCAAATGCCGTCGACAAGAATTTTATTATTGGGACCTCTTGAACTCACGCTGACTTCTCCGAGGAGGTTCTGGGCCTATCGCCGAGTTTGGGCCGAGCTGTTGGCCCCAGTGACTCACCTTTCGAATTGGCCGAGGAAATCTCGATCTGTCGCGAACTCCGCGAAAATCCGTACAATTCGGCAAAATTACTCTACTCTCTGAAAGAAGGAATCTGGGAAATTTACAGCACGAGGGTGAATTAATTATGACTCGCGATATCAATTTCAAAATCTAGTCACTTTTATTCAACTTTCAACAGTGGCCACCAGGTGCGCTGGTGGCGTTCTTGTTTGCCTTCCGTGGCCGAACCTTTGTCACGCGACAATAGGTTACGTCGTGATTTTCTTCTACTGCTAGGCCAAAATGGCCGTCACTGTGGGGTAGTGATTTCTCAATTCATGCCTTTGAAATTGCTTGAGAATAACAACAAATTGAATACTTTTTTCGATTGGCATAACGAATGGAGGTATCTGCATTGAAGGCATGAGTCATTTATGTGTAAGAAAATTGATAGGTAGTGTTCTGATTTATACACTTATGCCTTTTTGCATAATTGTAAAAAACTTTGAAACAGATTTATTTTGAAAAGGGCATAAGTGACAAGCGTAGATGAAACACTCGAAAGTATGATGGGATATTAATTTAATATGAAATTTAGCTCCTGCGCTGGTATATTTGAATTTTTAATAGTTTTTGATGTTTGCGAACAGCATAAATTCTAGGTTGTACTCAGGTTAGTTTTCGTAAGCTAAAATATGAGTTTTGATAGTAGTCAACATTAATTTCGTAAAAAAAGTAAGAAAATATTACGATGTATGTAAAATCCATGGATATATATTTAGAAAAACGATCAAAAATCATGAAATGACAATAGTGTCTCCAATAGTCTCTAAATATTTCAAGGGTTGATACATAGCAAAATTTAGCACGATTTGTTTGAGTTTGGCCTGAAGTTTTAACCACTTCATTTTTGGGGCAACCTTGAATCTTCGACCACGCGATAACTCGACCAAAGCAATTTCAGGGTCACCCTGTTCCTTGACCATCTCACGGACCAAGCTGAAAAGTCAGGATGATTTTTCCCCATTAAAAGCTGAAACCGATTATGCCAGTCTTCAGACACATTATTGATTTTCGCTTGTCTCTTTAACACAGCGTCGTAGTGATTCCAAACTTGAATGGGATAACGTTGAGTAGCAGCTACTCTTCTACTTCGAGCTTTTGTCCTTTTTACATAAGTTGTCTTAAAATATATGCAATGTCAGCTATTTGAGGTTGTTCAGTGGGAGCCTTATTTTTCAATTCACCGAAATAATTGATGACGTCAACAGGAACGAATGCTAAAGCTGCCAACTGATGCGTAAACTTTTTTATGCTTCTATTATCCGGGTTATTGTAAGCAGCTTGTAATTTTTCATCTTGGATATTCTTGTATAAGCTTTGCTGGAAATGAAAGTAGCATCCCGAATATGGTGCATTGGGAAATACATCTCTGCAGACATTTGAAATGGCCAAGTTCAAAGTCGCTCATCACTTGATCTTGCACGCAATCAGCTATTCTATACTCACCGCATTTATCAAGTACCACTTTTAGTACCTTGAAATATTGAACGGTCTCTTTGGAAGATAGCTTTTAAGTATCGGTATAAGTTTTCGATGATTCCATTTGATCATCGTCATACATATGGTAAATATGAAACATAACATACAATCAATCAGATATATTATTCTTACAATAACAGATCCAAACGACGTATGTATTCTCATGAGCGAAAAGCATCATTTATTTGTGTATTGATCATGCGATACACGTAAAGTTTATTAAAATATATATCATTACTATTACAAAAGAGCCGATTATCATTGCTCACGCGCTTGGCAAACAATATGCTGCCGCATCACTGCATCAGGGGGGGGGGGGCTATGGCGACTAATTATGAAAATTTTCAACTTTAATTAAAAATAAATGATATCTCATAATCAGTGGATTTTCGAGATTTGTGGCTATGATAATTTTTGCTCAGGAAATCAAAATCTATCTCCTGAAAAAGTTTGATCAAAACTAACGAAGAACTACAAACCCATATGAGATTTGCAGAGTCCTTTGAAATCACATTAAATTTTACATTAAAAATTGTGATTAGATTTTTAATATTCACTCCAGCAAAGCAGAATAACAAGCTTAGTAACGTCAAAAAATTAAAATTTAACTTTTAGCCCCTGTATATCCACGAACAATGAACCTGAAGGGCTGAAATTTTTAGAATTTTCATTGTTGAATGTACTCTTTAAAAGTTAAACATTTTTCTGAATTTCATGGCTTTTTAACTAAAGTTCTTACGTGTTTTTTTGGAGATTCAAGAAAGTTATTGAATCACCATATCCTGTGAAGGCGTCTTCAGATACGACAGATATATTATTTGCTCTCAAATCAAGATGCCTTAAGCGATGTAGTCGTCGCAAAGCATCGCTTGGGATTTGATGTAAATCGTTATCTCCTAATTTTAAGTATTGCAGATTTTCTGAAAAAATTTTTAAAAGTATTGTTTATGATACCATTTTAAAAGTATAATTATAACACATAAAAAAATTACGATTATGGCAGTAAAATTTGTTTTGAAAGACAAAATTTAAATTATGGTGAATTTAACTTTACTTGTGACTCTAATTTCCCGGCTGTCGCGATGAAATTCAAAATGATCACTCTTTACAACTATAATAAAAATTTACAATAAAATTAATGAGCTTAAATGAAAATTTATAGCTATTTTCCCAAAAGAATTCCTTGAAATTTATAGAGTACGTGATATTGTAGGGTCTGTATAAAATTTGATCCAGGCAGCCGGACGGGTAGGGTCATAAATAAAGTTAAGCTTACTATAATTCTTATAAACAATATAATTAATTATTAAATTATCGTATTAAAAACTTGGCAGTGTGGTTATAGATTGAAAAATAAAAATTTCAGTTATGCTGAAAGTATATTAGTGGTAACGATCGTTGCATCAAGCTGAGCATTTATATTACGCATTATTTCTAATATTAATTAGCATAATATTAATTAGCATTTGTAATAAATATAAAAATTTATTTTTTAATTTAAATGCACTCACAAGGAGACCTTCTCACCTTCGGGTCATGGATTTGGCACAAACTTTTTCTGGTGATTCAGAACAGTTAGAAAACATACCCTGTTATGTAAGGTTGTGTGAATATGCTCTATAAGCGTTAGATAAAAAATAAACGTTAAAATAATAAAAATAATTATATTAAGCGCAATTAATATTCAATTCCTATCCTCAAAGTAATTTAGGTTACTTATTTTAGACACCTGGATCTTGAAAACATTATATTTTATTTTTAAGAAGTTGTTGGATCTCACTCGTGACCCAAAACATTGCAATATTGCACAAAGGCATGGCATGAGATCATGGCAAATAGTGGCCTTATGTGCAAATATTATTCACCTCGTCATATCATTGATAAAATTCAACTCTGCGTAGGTACTTGAAGTGTTGAATTAGTCAGTGAAAAGTGTTTTGATAAGAACTTGTAAAATCTCCAGTGCTTGTATTAAAATAATAATTATTTTAAGCGTTTGAGGCCATAAGTATTGATAGTAAACACTTTAATTTGACAATATTGCAATGTTTTGGGTCGTGCGTGAGATCCAAGAACTTCTTAACAATGAAATCTAATATTTTCAAGAACCAGGTGTCTAAAATGAGTAACAAAAATAGTTTGAGGGTAATAAAGGAATATTTATTGCGCTTTATATGTTTATTTTTATTATTTTAACGTTTATTTTTTATCTAACGCTTCTAGGGCATATTCACACAACCTAACATAACAGGGCATGTTTTCTACCTGTCCTGAATCACCAGAAAAAGTTTGGGCCAAATACATGACCTAAAGGTGAGAAGGTCTCCTGTCAGTACTTCTTGCCACTCGCGCAACAGCGTTTTTGAGCGAAATTGCTAAATTTCTAACTCGCTCTAAAAGTACCTACACGAACCTGGGAAAAATACCTAACCAGTGATTTCGATTGAAAATTTGCTTAGCTTTTCGATGGTAGGGTTTGATTTTCCGGAATTTCCCATTTTCACCTCGGAAAATGGAAGTAAACTACCTCTTAAAAAAACCTAAAAAGGAAGTAAAAAAACCTCTGCTTTCCATTAAAACGATAAAAAACGCTAAAAACGACGCATTTTGAGATATTCGAGTTTGAAAGTTTACTTGCATTTTCCGAGGTGAAAATGGAAAATTCCGAAATATCAAACCTCACCTTCGAAAAGCTAAGCAAATTCCCAATCGAAAGCACTTGTAACTTATTTTCCAGGTTCGCTTAGGTACTTTTAGAGTGAGTTAGAAATGAAATTTCGTTCAAAAACGCTGTTGCGCAAGTCGCTAGGAGTTTTGAGAAATTTCGCCCCATATGTTTAATTGTTTCAACAAATCTGAGATCCCATAAACTCTTTTTTTTAAAAGAACATGTATCAGCAATTATCTCCGTCTTATTCTTATATTTTTGTGTTCCTCAACAATTCAATTGTTAATCTCAAATCGTAAATGATAATCAATATTTTGGCTATAATATTAATGAAATCAAATAAACTCTGTCCAGTATTAAACAAACTAACAATTTTTTGTTTCAAACTTATAGCCTACTGAAATGTTTACAAGAAAATAATTCAAAACCGTCGTAATACTTTTTTCAAAAGTTTAAATAGGGGCAAGTATGACAGTCTGATTCTTTTCATTTGAACTTAAATTTAAAATCCTTTTGTTTTTCAAATTGTTTAAACTCTTAATCTCAATCCACCATTTATTAATTACTTAGCTATGATAGTATGAAGTCAAATATTTTAAGAAAAGTACTCACGCAGATGTAATATTTTGCTTCCTCATAACGGAAGGCTCGAAAACGAGATTTTGAACCAGACCTCGTAGGAAAATTTGGTTTACATTTTTGTAAGTTTATATTTCGAACATGTCTTTGAATCAAAATATAAAAATGAAATACGAAGGTTCCCTTTCATAACCAAACCCTTTCATTAATATGATTTTTTATCAGGAAGCTTTTTGCCAATAAATTAGTTGCGATTTTATTTCTTAAACCATAACGATACTGCAAAGTCGTAACACTGTATAAAATTGTACCCACTGTATACACTGTACATTATATGCAATTGTAAATTGAATAATAGTTATTATGAATTTTAGCAATTATATTAATTAATTGTTTTATTGAATTATTCTATCACAAACTTTGCATTGTCGTTATGGTTTAAGAAATAAAAATATTACATCTGCGTGAGTACTTATCTTAATATATTTGATTTCATTACTACCATAGCTGAGTAATGAATAAATGATTGATTGAGATTAAGAGTTTAAACAACTTGAAAAACAAAAGGATTTTAAATTTAAGTTCAAATGAAAAGAATCAGACTGTCATACTTGCCCCTATTTAAACTTTTAAAAAAAGTATTAACACGTTTTTGAATTATTCTATTGTAAACATTCCAGTAGGCTATTAGTTTGAAACAAAAAATTATTAGTTTGTTCAATACTTGACGGAATTTATTTGATTTCAATAATTTCATAGCCAAGAAATTGATTATAATTTAAGATTTCAGATTAACAATTGAATTGTTTAGGAACATATCTTAAAACAAAGATATAAGAATAAGACGCATGTACTTTCTCATACATGTTCTTTTAAAATAAAAAATACATGGGATTTCAGATTATTCTGGATTTAATGTTAGTATGCTTATTGCTTATGCTACACGTAGAAAATTTAAAAAGACATATTGACGATATTAAAAAGTAAAAATACATATTGATGATATTCGTGCCAAAACATCGCAACTTCCCGGAGAAAGTCATCGCCAAGCACGGGTGTTGACCTTAGTGCGCCAAGCGGATTACGCGAAGTGATATTTCTGCCGCTAAATCGCAGCGTCCTGGATAAAGTCGTCGTCGATTCTGGATAACAACCTAAGGCTCTGAGCGGCCTTTCTAGGGTTATATTTTTGCGTGAAAACCGTATTTCGTGGAGTTAGTCACTTTCAAGTTTTGAGTTCGACCTGTTGCCCTGACCGGGCTACCCAGGGTAACTGCGAGTATCTTGATAAACATGTACATTGTTCAAAATACATACAAATCAAATGAATGCGAAGCGTCTATAGGTAGATATATTTGGCCTAATGAATCCATCAAATCGATGATATGAAATTGGCAGTGAGACTGCGTTTTGCGTGAGACCGTTTTTTCGTTGGGGAATTTTTCTTTTATCACTTGTATTCAGTCAATACTGCGTTTTTTGGAGACAATGAATACATTATTTTGTGTCACTTATTACGAGGAATCGATTTACCGAATCAGAATTATCGTATCTTTCATAGATTTCAAATGATAACGTTAGGTTGTTTTCGCGGGTCCTCAAATTGTGATTCTCGTATATATGAGGAGCGTGGAGTAACGCTGCTAACGTCTGCCATACTTGTCATTCGGAGCACGACACGCGCTCCTCGATAAAATATAAATATATGGATAAGACTCAGAATTGTTTAAATAAACCTGCGCTCGTATGTCACTGATCTTGACGCGCTTTTGGTATGTTATATTACATGATACAAACCGCTGCCAATTTTTTGGCAAAGAGCTTCCTCATAAAAAATTATATTAATAAAAGAGATCAGTTATTAAAGTAAAAAGCCGTATTTAAATTTTGATTCACTATTTAGGGCCCTAACTACCATATGTACACACACACACACACACACACACAGACACACACACACACACCATTCGCGCTCGGACCAGAAGACAGGCAGGACGTGTGTTGCTCGCGCTCCTGCTTCTCCTCGATTTCTAGTGCGGTTTTACGTAGTGCCGAAGTGTCTTTGTGTGCGCCAAGTGCGCAGCTTGACGCGCGGCGTCGATACATGCGTGTACAGTCTTGTAGCTGTGCGTGCACGGCTGTAGTGGTGCCTTTTTTACTCTGCCCAGTGTTTTCCCGCTTACCGAGTTGTCGGTGTGAGCACCGCGTGCTAGTGTGAGTGCTTGCCTGGCACTGTGGTGCGAACACAGAAGGCGCGTGTAACTCGCGGCATGTCAGCAGCCGCTAACGTCTCCTTACACAATGGTGAAGGCGATTACGGCGAAAATAAACGTCGCTCCTTTGCAGTGCAAGGAAAAGGATGCCAAGCTCCCGTCTCTCGCGGAATTCGCGACCGGGACCTTGAAGGACAAGCTGGAGCGGATGGACATCCTTATACGCGGTCTTGGCCAGTTCATCAAAGGCAAGTCCAATCTTCATAAGGAGGTGATCAGCTATCAGCTGAGCCTTGTGATGGCCTTCTCAGCGCTGGAGAAGTTATTGGCGAGCCAATTGCCACCTCGCCCTCCCGTAGCAGACAAGGCGGTTTGCTCTTCCCCTCTGTTCTCGGCCAGTGCAACCAGTAAGCGGCCTGCAACGTCACCGCTAGCGTCACTCTCAACACCTTAGCGCCATGTCGTAACAGCCGCATCCAAGCAGCATGACAAGAACAACAACGAGGTCGGAGACAAAGACGAATTCGTACTTGTCGACCGCCGACGTCATCACCGGCGTAATCAGACGGCAAAAACATCTGAAAATGTCCACTTCCGACAACAGCCGAAGCCATGACCAGCGCAGCGTAGAGCGCACCACCGACCAGACGCAATCGTCATCAACACGAAGGATGCAACTAAGTACGCGGACATCCTGCGATCTCTCAAGTCAGACCCGACGTTGCAGCAGAAAGTCGGCAGCAGTGGGCATGGCTTCTTTAAACACCATAGCCGACGCTACGACCACAATCAAAGCGCGCAATGCCCGGTCTGCCCCTCACCCATCGGGAATGCGGAGCACGTATTTTATCACTGCCCGAGGTTCAGCGACGAAAGAGAGAGACTACACTCCCTGATCCACGAAGCCATGACGCCGGAAAACACCACCAGGCTCATGCTCGCGAGCGAGCCGAACTGGCTCGTGGTTGAAGACACCATCTTAATCAAGCCTTCACGAAGCGCATAACGCCAACCCCTCCATCCCCGTGAAGTAATGCCTAACGGCGGTTTCCGCGGGGATGGAACAAAGGGAACTTGATGTGGATGTATTTACATAGTCTATGTACCCTTAAGCAATATGTTTCATTCTCACTTCTATTGATACATTTTACCTAATGTAAACTTCTATTTCCACTTTCTGCTAAATAAAATATATTAATACATCCAAAAAAAAACATCGGCCTCCTTGGCTTAGTGGGTATAGTGCTTGCCTGCTGATACAAGGTACGCCGTAGGGCGTGGGTTAGATCCCCACCAGACGAATTTTCGAGGTTCGTTTTTTCGCCTGGTGTGGAGCCCGTGCCCGAGGTAGAGAGGGTACCATTCTGGAAGAAGACCCGGGCTATGTCATCAGCCTCCGAAGCGGTAAAAAACCCCGATCACTGTGCGAGCTGGAAGCGATAGGATAACCATAAGTAGGAGCCCGAAGCGAGGACTCACAAGGCTGGCAATAGATGGAGCACAACACTCCCATGATAAAGTTGGAAACGAGAACCACACTCACAAGTGGGCGCCGGATGCGAGAGCCAAGGCTCTGCTGGAGCGCATGATGGCGCCTAAAGCGAGAACCACACTCACAAGACGACAACAGAAAAGGAGGAGTATCTAAAACTCACGGAGACTCACAGGGTAGCGCCGGAAGCGAGAACCACACTCACAAGATGGCACTAGACAGCGAGTTCTAAAAAGACGTCTAACTCAGGAGGAGATGCCAACAATGTGTGACCACTCTGAAAAAAGGAAATACGACAATCGACGATGGCATCGTGCAGGATCGGAGGTTCACCAAGCAGAAAGAAGATGAGTCCCTGAACCCCTAAAGGTCGCATATCACTATATGCGACGGATGGGGGATGTATGAAAACAACGACTAACATAGAAGTAGCAGAAATGCTCAACTAACCCCGGCCTCATATATGTAAAAATTGGTTTTAATGATTTAAATAAAATATTCAAAGCTTATTTGGCACAATTCATTAAGGGGTAACACCACTCTAGGATTTTGGAAAATTGCTTAAATTTACGAATTTTTTGTGGGGGCCACGATGAATATTTTAATTTGAGGTTTTGAGGACTAATAATACATGCAAAGAACTAATCACATAGCCAGTACTAATCGTCGATTAATATCGTATCCTTTTTCGATGAAAGGGCAGCTAGGAATTTCAATAGCGACACAATTATTGCAAGAAATCACAAGTTTGAAACCCAAGCCTCGCTTAGATGATTCCGTGAATTTGATATCAGACTTGCATTTCTTACAGATAAGGACGTTTGATATAGTATTAAATACTGATAAAAAACACAAAATTCTGTATCCAAAGCTTTCGACCACTTTAATATCACCCGATTGGGCTGCTAAAATCTTCTTGGCTGACGCACTAAAGCTGTTGCCCAAACTCGGGGTTTCCAACTCATCTATTCAGTGGTCGTCGGGTTCCGATTTTGCGTCTTTTATTATACCCGATGTCTCCATGAGAGCCTTTTTTACTCTGGTAAGGGCGCTTTTTGTTACTCATTATCACAGTATATCGCACGAATTACGAGAGTATAATTATTAGATAATTTTCCAACACGTGGTACTCTCAAAAATCATTTATAACTACTGACAAGGAAAGCCTTTCATCTGCGGATCACAGATCCTTACCAAACTTGTGTAGGGATCTTCTTGTACATAATAATGAAGCCCCCTATAGTTACTTTATTCCAATGAGCCCTGGAAACCCCTATAAAGCACCATAAAGAATATATTATAATATAATGTATAAAATACCATATATTAACGTATAATAATATCAGGTTTACACAGTCAAGTCTAACTGATTGAGAAGTATTTATACTTGGAGTTTTTAAAGTCCAAAACACCTTTTCAATCAATAAATAATTTAACTCAATTGGTTTACTGAAATTCTCAAAGAGCGAATCAATTCAAGCTAAAATTTATGCATTTATCAACTAATATTTATATTAAATCATGTAAAAATGTTTTCATTTATAAAACTTACTGTTCTTTCTTTATCACCTATTTCTGGCCCTCAAAACATATGTAAATTCACTCCAGATGAGTGTCAGGAATAGGTGAAGAGAAGGGAGTTGTACAAATAAAAAACATTTTCATATTATTTACATCAATATTTATTGTTTGGTACGTTAATTTTAGCTCAAATTGGTGCGCTCTTTCAAACATACACAGCAAACCAATTGAGTTCAATTGTTTATTATTTGCAAAAGTATTTAGAATCCATAAAGGTTCATGTAAAAATATTTTTGAGACAGTTAGACTTGACCGTACAAGGCCTGATACCAATCAGTGGTATTTTAAACATTATATTATATTATATATACTTTATGTGGCTTTATAATGGTTTCCAGGGCCCATTGGAATGAAGTAACCGTAGGGGGTTTCATTATTATGTACAAGAAGACCCCCAAACAAGTTTGGTAAGGATCTGTGACCCGCACATGAAAGGCTCTCCTTGTGAGTTGGCTAGTGAAAATTCATAGTATTGGAGAAAAAATTGCGACCTCTACAGGTCGTTTTACATATTAAAAGCTACTTTTCACTCGTACAATAATGTACTTACATGAAATTTTAGCGGCAGTGTTTAAATAGAAAAAATTTATTGAAATTCACTGATTTTTCGAAAATATGATCGTAAAGACCCTTTCACTCAAATTGAAAACTAAGCATCTTATAACTTCGTCTCCCTTATAAAACTAATTAGGCATCATTCTACACACCCTAAGGGAGCTTTTTATGCAAAAAAAAATCGATTTTTTGAAAATCCTAGAGTGGTGTTACCCCTCAAGAATTAACTCCTACATTATCATTTATTCAATTGACGAACCTAGAATCTATTCATTTTTACAATCATTCATATAGATAAATCGACACTAGATAGCGAACAAGTATTTTTTAGCGGAACTCGCAAGTGGCAGTGAATTTTTCAGATTGCTATTGTCACTGGGAACCGCGAAGCATCAGCATGCTTATTGCTGACTTCGCGCCTCGTGACTTCCTTTCTTCGCGACCGGCTCAAGTGGCAATTGGCCACCTATGCCGACAGCCCAGGCAGTTCTCGTTTAAGGTTCGAAGTCGATGCATGAGCTCTCTCTTCCCCTTTTTGGCCATTTAACCAGTAATTCCTCCAGCATTTATTATTTATTATTCACCCTCTCCTATCCCCCACGTAACACTATATATACGATATTTTTACGTAACCTCTCCATAAGCGTTTAGATAGGCAGAAATTAGTACGTAGGTTTACTAACAAAGTATCATTAGGTTGTAGCGTTCAGGTGGCAAAGTCTAAAACAAGCGTGCGTCTAGATATACTAAGTCTTGCGAATTAGGTTTCTTAATGAAATATACATATGGTTCAAAATAATACTTTTGCCTCACGTTTTTAAACTTTAAAAATATATCGAGACCGGTTCCCGTTACTTTTTGGGCTTCCTGGGCACGGCTTTTTTCATGTCAAACCCTAAACTTTAAGCTCAGCCTTGAGCCCAGGCAATACCAAAACTTTTTGCAAAAACGGCACGGTCTAATATATATATGGGTCAAAATAATACATTTTTACAAAACCGTGCGCACGTATGTCACCGATCATGACGCGCTTTTGGTATGTTCTAGTACATGGTAAAAAGGTCCCAAAAACAAAATTTTAGACCCCCTCCCCCCTCCTACCCCACACTTCCGGTATAAACGTCCATTTTCGATCTATTTTTTTTCTGAGGACATGTAGTAATTATAAAATCTGAAAAAATTCACAAAAATACTTTTCAACAATCCAAACAACCTTAAATTTTTTCGGTTTTTTTGAGTGCTTCAGGCCTTCAGATAAAATCATTAAAAATTCTGAAAATCGAGATACGGTGATATGAGCCGATATAGTAAACAAAAATTTTTTCAGTTTTTTATCGCATTGAAAAACATTTCCTCAATTTTTTTCAGATTTTTTCAAATGACCTAACGCACTTTTTGAAGCCAAAAACCGCTTTTTTCAACGAAAATAATTATTTTAGGACGGTACGGAGCTCAGATTTTTTAATTGAAGGCGATAGCTTCTAGGGCTGAAAAATGCTATTTTTAACAAAAAACAGTTCCTAGAACCCGATGGTTCCGTTTACTAATTTTCGTTTACTATATCGGCTCATATCGCCGTATCTCGATTTTCAGAATTTTTAATGATTTTATCTGAAGGCCTGAAGCACTTGTGTTGTTTGGATTGTTGAAAAGTATTTTTATGAATTTTTTCAGATTTTTGAATCACTTTATGTCCTCAGAAAAAATAGATCTAAAGTGGACGTTTATACCGGAAGTGGGGGCAGGAGGGGGGAGGGGGTCTAAAATTTTTTTTTTTGACCTTTTTACCATGTACTATAACATACGAAAAGCACGTCAAGATCGGTGACATACGTGCGCACGGTTTTGTAAAAAAGTATTATTTTGACACATATATATGGGCTAAGCCATAGTTAGCGTGATGGTAAAAAAAAATTGTTTCTCAAATTATGTACTTTTAAAAAGTACATTGAAAAGTGAATATCCAGAATATTGATATATTTTTAAAGTTTAAAAACGTGAGGCGAAATTATGTGGAGATCGTAAGCTCGACGATAGCTTGCCAGTTATAGTTGTATCGCTATGATTAATTTAGACAATACATTTTCTTATGTATTTTCGCCTTCAGAATTCACTGGTCACGTCAGTTGAGCGATTTGATTACATCTAAGCACATAAAATTTTCGTAAATTCTCTTTAAAACCGATAAGAAAACGGGTATAAGAAATGCTAAAGATATGCAGGTTACGTTAAAATTTAGGTTTTTTTAGTACAGTCGAGTGAGAATATTAGTTTTAGTCTAAAAAATTATTTTAATTGATGAAATCGCAAGTTTTCGATTTTTTTTCTAAAAATCATCCTAAAATTGACGATTATTCGCTTGCGAAGCAGCGAATGAAAAATTCGATTTTTTTGTACACACTATTAAATAAACGAATCATAAAGAGTCTCAAGGATTATTTTCTCATGCTGAAATAATTTCAAATGTCTCACGCCGTGCCGCGTGCTGCAGTCACATGCCACGACCGGAAGACTAATCACGCGTCGCCTGTCTCTTTTGATAGCTTGGCTTCGAGGTTATAGCAACATCTTCCTTGGCACAAGTTGTGAATTAAAAGTTCATTGAAGTTAAAGGTTTTTAATTTATACAAACATTTTGGATTCAGATTTTGGATTAAGGCATTGAAATGATTCGAGAAGTTATTGATCAGATAAGTTCTATTTATGACTTCTAGTCTCTACAAGTAGAGAATTGTACTTTATATAAGAAAATTTACTTGGTGTTAATTTTTTTCAAATTCAAAATGGAAATTTACAAAACGTTATTGCAAGAACATAAAGTTATTTACAGCTGTATTATGAGCAGGGTGTACTTTTTCTGTTAAAAAAACCATTTAACAATAGTTTTTGCCATTGGTCAGGATCTTGTGTCAAAGAATCAACAAACTTACTACACAGCGCAACCGCACGTTCTGCTACATCATTTACAACTTGCAATTTTTTACAAAGATCTTGTCTATTTATATAATCTTTATTTTGGGCCCACGTACTCGGATGTTCATTGAGGAATGATGGTGAAATTCCAGTGATATTGAAAAAATTCATACTCTTTTCAGTAATACATTGAGACAAGGTGAGTTGTTGAATACTTTTCTTGTCAGTTGTAGCCTTTAATTGTCGTTCACTATCATTTTTAATTTTAAAATTTTTAACCATTTTTTCTTTTTCTACACATTCAATATTCTCATTGAAAAGTGAAATATATATGAGATCTTTAGAAATATACCATAAGTGTTTTCTGAACTTGTCTATCATCTTTGTTGCTAATTTTGAGTTAATTTTTTTAAAACCATCTAGTTTTTTTAGAAGTTTTATATTACTCACAGCAGCTTCGAGCGGTAATCTAGTTTTATACCAATAGGGGATGTAAATAAAAACTATAAAAAGGGACATGTTTTCCAGGTTTGTGTTATCTTCAGCTGTCAATAATAACTGCTTGCGAAAGAGAAACAGCTTCAATGTATATAGAGCTTTAGCCATCCACCAAGCTCGATGCAGACCTCCTGGTATTTTGAAAGCTTTCAAACATCCATGTCCAAAAAAAGTATTGGCAAGTTGAAGAAGCTCTCGGGGTGGGTTTTTTCTGCAGGATAGAGGAGGAGGGTGTAGTGCATAAGCACTTACGTATACACCCAGGTTTCCCTTGCTCCACAGGTCCTTGGGCCTGGGCAAATGCGAGACAGTAGGGGGAGGGGGTTAGTAAAAATCTCAACTGCGCACGGGCCATATAGCCTCCTGCAGGACTTCTTAGGAAGTGAAAGAGAGAGAAAAAAAAATTTTACTGAGAAAATCGTTGAAAAATTTTATTATAATAATTGTTGATACGGGTCCGCCATTGATTAACTTAGCCTTATGAATTGAGATCTTACCTTCTAATCCAATAAATGCATCTGAATCAATGAAATTTATCATATTTCCTTCCAATTCAAGTGAATTTAGCTGAGTCATACGAGCAAAAGCCCGAGCTGGTACTTTTTGGATTTTATTATGAGCAAGAACCAAAGAATCTAAATTTGTAAGACCTGGAAAAGTAACAGTTGACTTTTAAATCAGACCTATATATGCCAAAATATTTCAGCAATAATATATTTCCCTACGGCGGAATTATATTTTTAAACTATACAGGCAATAATGACCATCCGATGACGTCCTGCAATATGATCGAGCAATCACTTATACTTTTGTCCAGGATCTCTACATAAATTACAAACGAGATAGAGGTTCTTTATGATTTGCATGTTACAGCTATTATTAGAATTTAATAGACTTGCTCTGTCATCCTGAAATTCAACAGCACGCATCCGCGTAATCACCTTTGCGACAAGTACAGATTTCCCAAACATAAAAAAAAATGTATAATTTTTTAAATCGCCATATCAAAGCTGAAAAATGCCGTTCCACAGAGCAGAAAGATTCTATTTCACGCTCTAAACAAAAAGATGCCACTTCGACTCTCTGTAATGAAGAAAGAGCAAAGATTTATTTAAAGAATTAAGGGAATGGCTTTTTTCCAGATTTTGTTATAGTCTCAGGACCAAAAAAATTTTTTTGAAATTTTTTGAAGGATATAAAAAAATAAAGAAAAAAGTGTGTTGAGTATTTATTTAATCAATTTTTTAATGATTCCATTAAGTTAAAAATATTAAATCATATGATAAACTGGAAAAAGTTTTTTTTTAATTTAAAAAAAAAATGTATTTTTTCAAAATTTTTTTCTCCGTTAGTTGAAAAAAAATTTTATGAGCTTTATCATGGATACATTCGACAAAAAATAAAATTTAATTCAACACGATTCACCGAACCCTTTTCTAGATAATGCTCTACACACACACACACACACACTCATCGGCCTCCTTGGCTCAGTGGGTATAGTTCTTGCCTGCTGATACAAGGTACGCCGTAGGGCGTGGGTTCGATCCCCACCGGACGAATTTTCGAGGTTCGTTTTTTCGCCTGGTGTGGTCGAGCCTGTGCCTGAGGTGGAGCGGGTACCACTCAAAAAGAAGACCCGGGCTATGTCATCAGCCTCCGAAGCGGTAAAAAACCCCGATCACTGTGCGAGCTGGAAGCGATAGGACAACCATAAGTAGGAGCCCGAGGCGAGGACTCACAATGCTGGCAATAGATGGAGCACACCACTCCCATGATGAAGTCGGAAGCGAGAACTACACTCACAAGAGGGCGCCGGATGCGAGACCCAAGGCTCTGGTGGAGCGCATGACGGCGCCTGAAGCGAGAACCACACTCACAAGACGACAACAGAAAAAGGAGGAGCACTCACAGGGTAGCGCCGGAAAGCGAGAACCACACTCACAAGATGGCACTTGACAGCGAGTCCTAAGAAGAGAGGCCCAAATCAGGAGGAGATGCCAGCGATGCGTGACCACGCAGACGGCTCTGAAAAAAGGGGTACGACAATCGCTGACGGCATCGTGCAGGATCGGAGGTTCACCAAGAAGATAAAGATGAGTCCCTGAACCCCTAATCGTCGCATATCACTATATGCGACGGATGGGGGATGTATGAAAACAACGACTAACAGGAGTAGCAGAAATGCTCAACTAACCCCGGCCTCACCGAAGCAATGCCTAACGGCGGATACCGGTGAGTGTCCGAATGGGGTGGAGTAGAAAAAAAAAAAAAAAAAAAAAAAAACACACACACACACACACACACACACAAGCTAGGACGCATAAGCTGGGGCGCATCCGGATCGGATGGGTCAACTGCCGCATCCGCGAAAAGAGCATGGTTCGCCGATGCTACCGGTGTTGGGAGCCGGGGCACATGGCAGCTCGATCCCCGGGCCCAGACCGCAGGTCGTGTTGCCACCGGTGTGGTCAGTGTGGCGTCGTGTCATAATGCTTCGCCTCTGCGCCGGTAGGCGCGCGCGGCGCGAACCCCCTCTCGCTGCCGGGCCGCTGCGTCGGGCCGCGCAGCGAGAGGCCAGACAGTATCCGACCACTGAAGCGAGCGCACGGCCTAGCCTCTCTCTGCCCGTTCGCTCCAATTGTATCATCGTCAGCCGAACAATAAATCGAGTCACTCAGTACTTTGTTGTTCGTTCGGGTTTTTCTTTCCTTCTCCTGCCCAATATTTCTCTCGCTCGTTCGCTCTCTGCCACGCGGACATCGAGAACACGCAACGTTGCGACGAGAGTGTGGACTCGTCGCCCCCCAGGAACTGCTGGAGTCAGCCGGGGTATTTCATCGAGTACTCTTCCACACTGGTGATCAGCCGACATCCGCGAGGTTATCTTCGAGCTCCGAGGGTGAGAAATCGCTACTTTTTCAAGTTGACGGGCGACATCGAGAGGAGAAAATCTCGCAAGAGCGGGCTCGGTCGGAGGCTTGTTCGGCGCAGCGGCCTAAATTTTTTTTCCCGTTCAGGCGCTGTGTCTTTTCCTCGCATCACATCTTTGCGAGTTGTGCTCTGCGTCCTGCAGCAGGCCTTGGCGACGAGGCGGACGACTTCCTAACGGACACAACTTCGACCACAGCAGCAGCAGCAGCTACAGCTACATCAGCGGCCATCTTGTCATCGTGCCGGTAGCAGCGCGGGTCGAAGTTTCGCTGGCAACGACAACACCAGTCCGGCTTGCTCCGAGAGGACGTCGTCGACCAGCATCTGCACAGCATCGCGCAGCAGCGACCGGATGGAGCACCTTTACCAGGCCAACATCGAGGACTACACCTACGAGGAGTGGAGAGCATTCGCGCGACCGTAAGATTTTATTATTTTCCCGGCTGCAACCATCGCGTACTTTGCGTACTAAAAATATCGATACGATACGCATCACGACTCCGAAATTTTCACTTTTATTGCCTTTCATATTTTTGATCTTGGTGGCAAGTTTCTTCTCGACGGTGGCGATCGTGATACTGCATTGCATTGTTGACGCCCTGAGTTCGGGTCGAGATTTTGTCGCCGAGTTAGCCTAGCTTCGGAGTCGTGAGCGCGTTGATAATTTCATGTAATGCGTAACTAACACCTGCGTGTTACACGTCCGGGTTTACGCGTCTCGCGTGTCGCTGCCGACAGTCCTCGTGGACGACGTCGTCCGATATATTTAGAGTGTGTATGTGTGCGTGTCCGGGTGATTTCGCGTTGTAAATCCGGAGTTCTCGCGAATTATTGTTCGGTCACGTCGCATTGTGTGCCGCTCGGGTATTATCATTTTATTTTAACCGCTATCTCTGTACATGATTTCAATTCACACAGAGTTTCGCTTCGGTAACTTGCTAATTTTAGTATTGTCAATCGCTGAAATTAGAGGATACTTCTCATTAAATTATTTGAAATTAACATCGCGAAATAATTACGCGATTCAATTCTTCGAAATAGCAACGGATTTTAAGATTCGAGAAAATTCGAACATTTCAAACAGTTCGTTAGACCTTTGTTTACGTTTCGTAACGTCGAAGCAACGATTGTGATCGGGCAGCGCTTCGTGGAATTTGATCGCTGGCATGCGCAGGCCAGTGTTGTGATTTTGCGCGCGCTGACTTGCTCCAAAGTCGCCGTATCTGCTTGCAACAGGTTCGGCGCGAAGTAAACAAAGATTCCCCTTTGTGTTCGTTCTCGACGTATACGACTCTGACTTATAACATCATAACGGCCTTTGTCGCCGATTGTTATTTTTCGTATTCATTGTTATTGGCCTAACCTGCCATTTTTGTTTTGAATTCTGCCCTTCGTGGCACATGTTATCGACATACGTGACTTTGTTATCTGTAATTATATTTGACAAACACGATACCAGTATACATAAGAATATTTCATAGATTATACAGATTTTTGTCAAGCAGATTAAACTCGCCCAAGTAGCTTTTACGCTCGCGGCACACATAAGTAATTCGGCCCAAGCAGCTTTCACGCTCGCGGCGTATTCAATTAATTTAGCACTAGTAATTTTTACGCGCGTGGCGCATATATTTTTCCTTTTTTTATTTTTGGGCCCACACAGCTCATCGCTGACGAGGCACACCTTACTCTCGCCTACGCAGCAGGGCTATCGCGGCCGAACATCGAGTCTTGAACGGACTGTGTTGTGCTTTTTTCCTCGCAGTGAAGCAGTACTCTTCGCTCGAGAATTGCGGGTGCATATCACTCCCTGTAGAGGCTCGATCATTTTTTTTTTTTTTTTTACGCCGTTCTCGGTGTTATTTGCCTTGGGCCGATTCGCCCTATTTACAGGCTTATTTACACGATTCAATTAACTATTATTTTTTTATAGAAATCTGTAGTTGCGCAGCTTACGCACTACAGACTTACTCCGAAACAGACTGCTGTATGATCTAGTTATCTGAGGATATTGTGCAGAGTTTTGTTTCTCTCTCTTAATCATCGCTAGCATTTGGCAGCAAATTTATACATCGCATCCCTTGTTCGTTCCCCGTCTCGCGGCAAATTTTAGGTGTTTTTCTTACACGCTCTTTACGTGTTAGCGCTGCGCAGACACCGGCAGTCGCTTGAGCGTGCGTTGATTAATTTTGTGTTTCGCAGCGCGCGATTTGCGCGTAGTGCACGCGTGCATTTTTGATTGCGCTGATATTTTCACCAGGAAGCACATCAACGACGCCTGAGTTTTAGAGAAACACTTGCCGTGTAGGGTGGGTCCGAATTTTTGCCTTGCGATTGTACACCCAGCATTTAGCTGTGGCTAAACTTAAATTATTCAATCGACAGGTCAGCGTAGTTTTGCAATTAATTGAGTAGCTTTCTCTCTACCGTATAGTTTTGATTTTTTATGCTGCCTTATCAGAACCGCGTTTCGACGTTGCGTTTTTATACATTGTACGCGTTCTTTTCATTAGTGTAGAGTCACCGTCGTGTGAGTCGACGCCGGTTCCTGCGGTTCCGTGCGGTCGCATGTCTGTTGAGTGGAGTGTATGTTACGCTATAACTATTGTAAATAGCGTCTGTACGACCAAGGTCGTTAATTAATTTTAAGATCGAGATTTGGGTTTGAACTTATTGATAGGAATCATTATTTTTCATTTCATTCATTTATTCTTGCTTTTTTTCTCATTGCAAAAATTCATACGCTGAAGGCTTCGTCCTGTCGGCGCGCGACCTTGCTTCGCTTGGTTTTCAGGCCGCATCCATTTAAATCATTTTTTCCCTCTTTCCCTTTTATTCCCTCATCATTACAATAGACCTCTTTTTTTCATAATCATTTCTTCTGTACCTTCAATCCTTGTTCTTTCCTCTTACTGAACAGACTGTGACATGACTCCCCCAGACGCGCCCTCGGTCCCGCCGCAGATCGACCCTGCTAATTCCGCGTCGGCGCATATTATGGATACCGCGGTCCCTGTTGTCGCTGCTGTGAGCAGCGCAGCTGCACCAACCCTTATCGATTTAATTAATACTCATTGCGTAAATCAGCAGCCCATGAGCTGCTCTCGAGTAACCTTGCAGGTTAACTCTTTACAATCTTCTACTCCTGAAGACTTGTCCCCAGCTTCGTCTTATCGAGGTTTTACCGCCCTGCCTCAAAGTGGTGCTTGCCAACCCCAGCAGACCTCTCAGGTTTTGCCGCCGCTTTCGAGTTTCGACCCGTTGGAGAATCGCGATCGACCGTCGAGCCAGGCCGGTTCAGATAATTTTAATCCCCCAAGCAGGTCAAGTTTTTTCCCCTCGCTTACTTCATCTTTTACCTCGAATAAATCGTTTTCGTTTGCGGCCTTTTGGAGAAAACAGCCAGAGCTTTGGCTGGACACTATCGAGCAAAAATTGAACGCGTGCGGCATTTTCTCTGATCATGATAAATTTATTCACACACTAGCTTCCTTGGGCAGCGATGTTATCGCGGAGCTTGGTGATTCGATGCGTGGCCTGCCGAGCAACAATAAATATGAGGCACTTCGATCGCTCTTATTGAGGAAATATGTCGAGCATGAAAAGACCAGGTTCCTAAGATTTCGCGACGGCTCGTTGGGTGCGCGAAATCAGCTGCCGTCGGATTACCTTGATTCTCTCGTTGGATCGGGTGATAAATTGTTTAATAGAAACGCGATTTTAAAATGGTGGTCTTTGACGCTTCCACCGCACATTGCCGTTCACCTTGACTCGGAAGTAACGATTGAAAACGAGAGGGACAATGTCAAGCGCGCTGACGAGATATATTATAGACTGCAGGGGGCGGACAAGGTGTTTCCGTCGGTTCATAAAATTGACGCTGGCCCGAATAGTTTTACTTCCTCGGCGCAAGAAAACGCGATTCTTGCGGGGCTTCAGAAGTCCATTGACACTCTTACTCAGGTCATGCTAAATGATAGAAGGTCGCGCACATCTATTAATGATGGCGCTTGTAATGATAATCTCCAGATGTCGGCGTTTCCCACCGGCGGCGATGGCCGCGCGGGCCCCGGCAGTCGTTGCGCTCTTGGTCGAGGTAATTTTCCTCGTAATCATAATAAAAGAAACTTTAATTCATACAATCGCGCATATCAGCATCAAAATTTTTCTCAGTCTCAAAACTCAAATGGTCCGGGTTTTAATAATCAAAATAACCATAATTTTAACAATGCAAATTTTTTAAATAATCAGAACAGCCAAAATTTTAATAATGCAAATTTCCTTAATAGTCAGAACAGTCAAAATTCAAATAACGCAAATTTCTGTAGCAATCAAAATAGTCAAAATTTTAGTAACGCGAGTTTTTTCAATAGTCAAGATAGATTCAACAATAATAATTATTCGAATGGACACAATAGTCAAAATTACTTCAATAATCAGTCAAATTTCCATAATCAAGTTTCGGCAAACAGCCAAGTTGGCTTAATTAACCCGAATGTCGCTAATAATAATCACAAGCAAAACTCTGTAAATAATTTTAATAATAATTCAAATAACGTTTTCGTCCAGGATGGAGCCACGACTGTCGCCGGCCCGGGTGTTCCGGCTGCTGGTGTTTCTGCGCCTACCCCTGGAGTTTCCGATGACCCTATGCCGCGAGGCCTTTTATGCGTATACCACGCAAAGTTCGACGTTCAGGCTAGAAAATGCGTACGCCCCTGTCCGTTGGAGCATCTGGTCTACCCAAAAAACTAGTTTCCGGGCCAATCGTGGGGTGCATTGACCCGGGCCTTTCTATTGATGCCACTACAGCCCCATCTTCCCCGTGTGTAAATAGTTTACCCCTTGTATCTAAAAGACTCTATGTTTTTGACAAATGCAGTAATTTAAGCCTGCTGATTGACTCCGGTGCGGATGTATCGGTTATACCCCGCGAACTGGTAGAGTCTGCGACCGAGTCGAGCCTTAGGCTCTATGCAGCTGATGCATCGCCTCTGAAGACCTACGGTTCGCATGATCTGACGCTGCAGTTTAACCAGCCCGAGACGTTCGTGCATACCTTTGTGGCTACTCACGTTCCGTACCCTATTCTCGGAGCTGATTTCATTTGCGATTTTAAACTCTTGATCGATTTGGCCGGCAAGCGGTTGCTTCGTCGCGACGGCACGGTTTTCGCGTCCGGCGATTGCATCCGGTCCCCAAATTTTTCTTTATCATTATTATCGCCCGACCAGAAATATCGCGATCTTTTGTTGCGTTTTCCCACTTTATACGATGCAAAGCACAGAAAACCGCTTGAGGAATCAAAGGTTTGCCACATGATTGTTACCACAGGTCGTCCAGTTTCAGAGTCCTGTCGCAAGCTTTCGCCGGAGAAGCTGAAGGCGGCGCAGGAATTTTTCCAGGATCTCGTTGATCAGGATTTGGCGGAGCGCTCGAATAGCGCGTGGGCGTCCCCGATCCACTTAGTGGAAAAGAAAGACGGTTCCTGGAGGGTCTGTGGCGACTACCGTAAATTAAATAGTGTAACTGTTCCCGACAAATATCCGGTAAAACGTTTGCAGGATTTTTCGACCATTTTGTTTAACGCTACCGTTTTTAGCACGCTGGATCTTGAGAAGGCCTTCATGCAAATTCCGCTCAGGTCGGAGGATCGTCCCAAGACGGCACTCATTACTCCGTTTGGACTCTTTGAATTCAAGGTAATGACCTTCGGGATGCGCAACGCGGCGCAGACTTTTCAGAGATACGCGGATTCGGTATTGGGCGACCTCCCGTTTACTTACGTGTACATAGATGATATCCTTATCGCTTCTCCCGACGTCGAGACGCACCGCAAGCATGTTGAAATTGTTTTCGAGAGACTTAGAAAGGCCGCTTTGCAATTAAATTTAAATAAGTGCGTTTTCGAGTCGAGTCAGGTCGAGTTCCTCGGATTTTTAATTGATTGTAACGGTTATAAACCCTTGCCGGCCAAGGTAGAGAAAATTAATAATTTCCCGCGCCCACAAACTGTCGAGCAGTTGCGCCGCTTCCTGGGCATGATTAATTTTTACCATCACTGCATGCCGGGAAGCGCGCAGTTGCAGATAGAGTTGAACGGCCTTTTAACTTCACAGAAAAAACGCGATAAGACCCCTATCAATTGGAATTCTAAAGCTGTAGAGTCGTTCGAGCAACTTAAGAAGAGCCTCGCGGCCGCGGCTTACCTCGCTTTCCCGCAGGACGGTGCCCCGTTACGAGTGTGTACGGACGCGTCGGACTCCGCGATGGGTGCTGTCCTTGAACAACAGACTGCGGACCAGTGGAAGCCTTTAGCCTTTTTCTCTCGCAAGTTCGATCGCGCGCAGAGAGGTTATTCTACTTTCGATAGAGAGCTGACGGCGATAGTCGGCGCGGTGAAGCACTTTATGCACTACCTTGAAGGTGTCACTTTCGTCGTGTGCACCGATCATAAGCCCCTGCTTTCGATTTTGACTCAGCCTTTGGATACCGCCTTGGCTCGACGTAGAAGACAGGTGGAGTTCTTATCAATGTTCGATCTGACACTCGAATATCTGCCGGGCTCGGAGAACGCGGTGGCTGACGCTTTGTCGCGACTCGATGAGGCAGAGCCGCAATCGGTTGCATGTTCGGAGTCCGCGGATCCCTCGACTTGGGTAAGCGCTATCTCCCTACCCCTAAAACTCCCGTTAAATGAATTGACAGCTGCACAAGCGAATGATGACGAGCTCAGAGGGCTCCTTAAGGATCCGGCTCCTCCCTTCAAGCTGTGCAAGGTTGTCTGGCAGCCCTCGAATCAGCAAATCTTCGCAGAGGTTTCAACCGAGCGCATTCGACCTTATGTTCCCGGTCCCTTGCGTTTTAAAGTTTTTGACATTTTCCACGGACTAGCACACCCCGGCCCTAGAATTACGGATAAATTGATACGAAAATTTTATATTTGGCCCTCCATGTCACGTGACATAGCATTGTTTTGTAAAGCTTGCATGCCTTGCCAACAGTCCAAGGTAACTCGACATAACCGTCCGGCGCCGATGCACTTTGAGGCGCCAGACGCACGTTTCCAGCATGTACACATTGACTTGGTCGGCCCTCTCCCAGAGTGCCGAGGGTTTCATTATTTATTAACTATGATTGATCGCTTTTCGCGGTGGCCTGAGGCAGTTCCCTTACAAGATATCACTGCTGAAACTGTTGCACGCGCTTTTGTTAAGCATTGGGTGTCACGTTTTGGTGCCCCTTCGATTCTTACTACAGATCAAGGTGGCCAGTTTGAGTCAAAGCTTTTTGAGGAGGTCTCTCGCGCGTTGGGAATCGAGAAGATCCACACTACCCCGTATCATCCCCAGGCGAACGGGATGATCGAGCGTTTCCACAGAGACATCAAAGCAGCTTTCATGTGTCGAAGTGAAACTGGAGATTGGCTCGACGCGTTGCCGACGATAATGCTCGGGTTGAGAACCAGACCGATCCTCGATACCGATTTGAGCCCTGCCGAAATGTTGTATGGGAGAGCTTTGCGCATCCCTGGTATATTTTGCGAATACGACGATGACGATTATGACTCACGTGCTTTTAAAGAAACCTTTTTGCGCCATATGATTAGCTTGAAGCCGCTGCCAGTGAAGCATAAAGACACTACTAGACCTTTTTATTATGCCGACTTGGACACTTGTTCCCACGTTTTTAAAATAATTAAGAGTGGTAAGCGCTCCCTGGAGAGACCTTACACAGGTCCGCATCGAGTTATTTCGCGCGACCCGTCTAAGAAACATATGGAGATTCAGGTCGATAACAGAATTGTCAGGGTCTCGGTAGATCAGCTGAAACCAGCTCATTTTCTTGATGAAGCTCTGGCCCATCAGGCCGGAGTTGATGCCACGCCACCTCCAGGTCCCCTTGAGGCCGGTGCTGCCGCGTCGCACCCAATTCCCTCTACCTCGACTGGCGCACCAGCGCACACTGTGTCTATCGATATGCCTGGCTCGTCCACCGCTGTGACGGCATCGGTGCCTGCCCCAAATAATAAACAGATCTCATCTCAAGTCCCTACGAACGCGAATGCGGCCGACATTGACGACGCCTTGTTACCTGATTATCCTGAGCTTACTGCCGGTGGAGCGGCTGATGTTCCTCTTCCTCTTGAACAACCCTCATTTTCATCTGAATACTCTCACGCTGGCACGCCTCAAGCCAACGGCAAGAGAAAAGCGCGCTCAAACAGCAGACAGCCTAGAAAGAGAGGCAAAACGGTTTCTCATCCCCCCTTAAACTCTTCTTTTACAGGAAGCTAGTGGAGGCGTTCGACCACCTACGCCATGAGACCGAGGCAGCTATCAACCGCTTTCCGCATATTGCCGAGCTTTCTGAGGGCGTGATGGAAGAGATCACCAGCATGGAGACGTCGAAGTATAGGGACGATATCCAGCATCGTTTAAGGCCGGCCCGCTTCGGTCGGACTCGTGCCGACTCGGCAGCTTTTGAGCCTTTGCCAGATTTGCCCCGTCTCATTGTGGAGGACAAGCCAGTCCTCAGGCTTTATTTTTTCGGAGTCTGTAGGAGGATGAATCGGAGCGAGGTCCTTCGACTGATAGAGCCTTTCGCCGCTCCGCCATCCTGCACAGTCACGCGCCCGAAGCACCCACCCACACCTCGCGGCAAGAACCCGACTTCTTGGTGCCACATTAATTGCGTGGATTTGCTCACATCGCTTCGCTTGCAAGGTGCCGGGCTGTCAGCGTTGCTGGACGTTGGTTTTTATAGCCCCAAACAAAATAAATATATGCCTTGTTATGCACAAATTAAACCCGATAAGTACTATTATAAGTTGACGCCTGCGGACGCGGAACGGACCCCTCCGCTTTCGAGCTCTTTAAACGCGCACCCTCTCATTGTTTATACCCCGGTATTGTCTGGCATTTTTGAGTACCTTAACTCTAGTGACGCCTATAAACTGACGTACGCTCTCTACAATCATCCCATCGCTGTCACGCTCCTCTGCCTCAACTATTTTGATCCTTCATGGCCTTTCTTCGATTATGGTAATATTTCACGTATCATTAAGAATCACATCAAAAAGTACAAACCTAAATCTATAATATTTGGCGATCGCGATTCTTTATTTAGTAATAGTTCGGTTAAGGATGCGTTGTTGGCGTTGCGAGAATCTGGTTGCAGCCGGGAAGACGCGTGCGCGTTGCGAGATGTGAAAACGATCGACCTACGGGCGATCAAAACTAATCATAAGTTAATTGATTTTTTATCGAGTAGTTTTAAGATTAAGACGTGTTTGCTGGGCAATTGTACGGCCCCTATTGATACACACGTCGCCAAAATTGTTGTACATCGGCTCGAGATTAGCGAAAATTATCAGCTTACCGGTGCTTTTCTCTCCGAATCTACCGCCGAGTGTGTCAAGTTGTCCTTTTGCTGGCAGCTTAGCTTCGCAGCTTTGGCCCGCGCCATTGTCTCAAATACGCGTGTAAGAATTTTACAGCTGCACAATGTGATGGCGTTCGACGCCGATCAGCAACTCGGTGGTTTGCTGGATGCTCTGTTTTCGAACAGTAATGCACTTACCGCGATTATTTTTTCTTCGGTAAAGCCAAGACTAATTCTCGAGCCCGGTGTCGATCTTGCGTTGTCATTGAACATTTGCCCTAATATTAGATTTTTGGATTTTTCAAATTCACTTTTTGTCGAACCACGCCTACAGGAGATTCTCCTTTGTGTGCCGAACGTTATAGATTTGAAGTTGATTAATATTAAATTTAACGACGCTGTCGATTTTTCACACCTGTCTAAATTAAAGAGTTTGACCGTAAGCTGGAATGAGGATACACCTAACTTGGCCAAGCGTTTGCTGTTGCCGCAACTTCGCTTTTTGGTCGTGTTCAATGACAACGTCAAGAATAGTCTCGCCCTGGACCTACAAGGTCTTTTGCCGATTATTGAGAGCGGCGCGCGTCTTGTATTAAGAAATTATGTACTTCAGCGGAAGTGCCCGCCTTGGCTGTACGCGGCTCGTAGAGCCAAACAAATCGAAACTGATGTACGCGGAAATGATGTTTATTTTTTCAAGAAGATGGCTTAAGATAATACTTAAATTAACCACTGTTACAATGATCAGTGCCTGGAGCACATACGTTTGCGTTTTAATCAACGAAAATTTAATAATGTTATTTATGTAGTTTAACTACCATTTCCTTCAGTTACCTCGCATTTAAGCGAATTCATATTTTTTATTTCTAATAAATAATTATTATACTTATTTTTTGTTAAGCTATAAAGAATTTCTGTTAAACCAAAGGTGTATCAGCGTACAATTACAAGTTATGTTAAATATTATTGATCGGCATAGCTGCCATGGCGCCGTTAGTTAATTTAAATAATTGTTTTAACTGTAATTACAGTCTAACGTACTAAGCATTGTACCAAAGTAGCCAAAAATAATAGCTTTAATAGCGCTCCTTGTTTTTTGTAATAAATTTATACATTTTTGTATTCAACATGTTGTATTTATAACTCAATATTTATTCGAAAATGCCATTTGTATTTTTTTAAAATTATTGTACAGGAGAATTAAAAATGGTCTTTTTGGGAGGGGAGTATTGTGGCGTCGTGTCATAATGCTTCGCCTCTGCGCCGGTAGGCGCGCGCGGCGCGAACCCCCTCTCGCTGCCGGGCCGCTGCGTCGGGCCGCGCAGCGAGAGGCCAGACAGTATCCGACCGTTGAAGCGAGCGCACGGCCTAGTCTCTCTCTGCCCGTTCGCTCCAATTGTATCATCGTCAGCCGAACAATAAATCGAGTCACTCAGTACTTTGTTGTTCGTTCGGGTTTTTCTTTCTTTCTCCTGCCCAATATTTCTCTCGCTCGTTCGCTCTCTGCCACGCGGACGACCGGAACACGCAACGTTGCGACGAGAGTGTGGACTCGTCGCCCCCCAGGAACTGCTGGAGTCAGCCGGGGTATTTCATCGAGTACTCTTCCACACTAATGACTACAGGGGCTCGTTATTTCTGGCAAAGTAGCCGAATCCCGAAGTATAAAACAATGAGAAAGGATGTGTCTTACAGGATGACGCTGCATCTACTTGTCTAACTTTTCCCTTTCGGTGCATAACTGCAGCATTATCAAGGCCTTTTAATGACTTAGAATCACGTGTAATTGAAAAATCATATAAGGCTCTATTTTCATTTGATTTTTTAATTAGACATTTTAAAGTTTTCAAATAGTAATGTGTTTGAAATAAAAAAATAATCTAATTGAACGTAGATTTAATAAATACTAAAAATTATTTTAGCTACTTTACGTCAACACCTATGATAATTCATAAACTGGGAAAAATTGATTTAGAATTTTTGTTAAAAAATTTCATTCATCCCTACTACAAAATTACTTAAGGATTTTTTTTATCAATCAATAAACCAACATGTAACGCAAAAGCTCTTAATATCGAGTCAAGAGAATGTCTCCCGTGTCTCGTAGAAAGCAATGGGTAACGATTGTACCGCTCACAGACTTCGACCGCGGGGAGAACGAAATGCGCATTTTCAATTTGCGTGACGCAAGATCACTTGACTATTATGGAAGAGTATTCGCATGTGTCCCGCACTTGAGGTACATGTAATATGTATTTTATATATAAATGTTATAACGTAGATCTAATATCAATTGACTCGTGGTCAAACGCAGTAGGTAGGCCGAGGTCAGTAGGTAAGAGATACAGGTATGCTCCCTGTCCCTCAATCACGCGATGTATTGAATATATTCAATACTTTGATTAATTTTCACTCTTTCGTACATGTCTTTAGAAGAGCAACTAGTTATTGAAGAGATCTGATTTCAGATGCATAATGCATATACGTTATACGTTAGATATAAAAAATTAATTATTCAATGATAACTAATCAAACATTTCTATTTTCTTATGTTTTACAGCAATTTCTTTTCTTTGCTATTTTACCCAGTATATTTTGTGAAGTCTAATTCCTCATACCGATCTAATATTATGATACCGTATTCAACAATTTACACTACATACAACAGCAAGTAATTGAGACTTTTATAAAAAAATTCAACAAGAGCTCAGATTTTGAGTAAATTATTATGTTATTGGCAACAAGAATAGTATAAGAAAAGAAAATTACACTCCTGGCCGATACAATCTGTATGGAATTAAATGCGGCGCTGTACTTGCGTACACCACACCTTAAGCGTTAAATTAGCCATATGGCAATTTGTGTTTTGACCGTACTAAACTTCAAATAAACAAGAATACATTTAAAATATTTCAAACCCTTCACGCTTACGATTTTTATAAACGTGTAAAACAATGTTCAGGGTGAAAAAATGGAAATTCTTCATTAATATTGTAAGATTAATTGTGAAAATTTTCCTAAATACATAAATAGCTTTTTTCATCATCGAGTGCAGGAAGTCGATTTTAAGATTTTCCCGCACGCCGCGCCGTGCGGGAAATAGCACTTCCCGCACTCAGTGATGAAAATAAGTTTTACCTTTCGTCGCTTTGATGGCTATAATAGGACTATAACGTGTTTAATTTAAGATTCTTTTTCATTTTTGTAAACGGTAATGATTGGTTTGAAAGAATTTTTTGTTATTTAGTGGTTAGCACATAGAAGTATTGTTCAATTTGTGCTTTATTTGTAAAAATAATCAGCAAAAGATACTGTGTTTAACAAATCTTAAGTTATGTTCATAAAAAAGTAAGCAATCAATCGTTCTACATGTACCATTACTGAAAGTCATTTGTACAAAAAGTGCACATTATCTAGATTGTGCTGTAATGCTAACAAAAAGTGTAAAAATTCTTTTAAAACCCGTTTATAAAACAATCCATGTTCTCGATATTCACGTTATCTCCTGTCATTAGAAAGAAGGCCACTTATATATCGTTTCAGGTAATGAATAAAATATTATTTTACAATCAACATAGTCTATGCGTTAGAAAAACTAAGTAAGTACATAATAAAGAGACTGGAATGCACCAATTACAACATTTTATGGCATAAAAATCGATTGATAACCGGAAGTTGAACGAGTTCAATTGCTAACTACCTCAATTCGTTCGCTTTGATAAATGATATTATAACTGTCATGCTAAGTCATGACATTGGCGAAGGTATGCTTATACTATACTTTTAATCACTGTATCAAATATACAAATATCATTATAAGTATATCTAAAGTATAGTTTTGCTCGTATGAGTTTGAAAATGAAAACTACTTGACGTCAATAATCAAGGCCAGTTATGCAGTGTCGCAGATTTAGCTCTGGTTTCTGTATGAATTTACGTTTCAAATCTGAGGAAGTGCCGACAGTTCTATGAGTTTCGAGCGCACAATTTTGTATGCATAATGCAACATTATTATCTCTAGACGTTATAAGATAATGGATAAAGTCGACTTAAAATCTTAACTCCTCTTGATCGCTTGCATGGTAAAATAATTTACACGCGCTAGAAAAACTATATTCTCATACGGAGATATATAGAATATTCGTAATGTTATACATGACTTAAAGCGCCGGACGCTATAAAGTTTTATCACTGCATGAATGCGAATGAAAGCACGAGCGAATTATTGTTACGCTTATACGCGAGCTGATGTTAAAAATTTGCTTTTTATTACTTGGTTAAAGACGTCATCGCAACAATTCTTACGATACTTAAATTTTGAACATTAAATTTTCAAATGATAATTAATAATGGGAGTCTTTTGATAAACTTGTAATGTATAATTTATTATGAAATGACGATTATTCAAAAAAAGGATCAGATCATTTATGCAAAAAAGAATCTACTTATAAATATAATAAAATTTTTCATGTGTTTAAATCAGACAAATAACTTACTTTTATTTTCAAATTACAAAACTTTTATTCGTGTAAACTGTAAATTACAATATATTTTTATAACTATAGTTGTTTAAACTTTACTGTTTAAATTCTTCATTAGGTGTGGGTTTATTTATAGTACCCCAGAACCATATGGCTTTAGTTTGTTCATTTCTGATAAGGAACAAAAATGGTTTATTGAAATAAACATAGCGAGAGTCGTCACCGAATCGGTTTCCGAGGTCCATGCCGGATGCAGCTGCAGCTTCTGTACCTTTTTCGTTAACTTTCATTGTGACTTTGTGAACTACATTGCCAACATTCAGATCTGGCCGACTAAGATCTCCTGAATTTTTCAGCTCATCGGTACCGAAAGTCGAACGGTAAGCCTGGCTGCGACCTCTACGGACCCTTTGGGTCGATTCTCCTTTTCCTGGAGACAGTACGCTGAAATCAGCTTCGGGACCGAACATAGAAGTAACTCCCATAGTTTTGAGAGCTTCGTTCAAATTTAAGTTGCCAGTCAAATCCATTTTAGGGAAAGCAATGGATAAAAGCTCGCTGTTTGCCTTGCTAATAAGCTCATCGACAATTTCTGGAGTTAAGCGAGCTTTTAAATCTTTGACAGCTTGTGTACCTTCCCCGATAGGTAAAAATGCCCACATTACAGTCTGAAAAAGAGGACAATTTAATTCAGCTATATCTATCAGTAAGCAAATAATATAAGATATAAAAAAGAAATTAATATACATCTTGTCCTTCGTAAGGAATGCCAACGAGTCTCACGCCTAATTTTGTATCTTCATAGAATGAATAGTTGTTATTGTTGAACATTGATTCAACGACAACTTTATTGTCAGGATTCACAGTAAATATGCTCCTAAAAAAATATTTAAAACTCATTAGTACCTTACTTCGTTATAATAAACTTCTAAATACTTTAAGTTTACGAACTTTTCAGTATTTTCCGGATTAAATTCCATCGCCCATTGGCCATTGAAATACAATGCAGATGCCAAAACAACACGAGTGTCAGAATCTGGAGCCTGGTCGAATAATGTTTTGATATTCCCCTTTGTTTTTTCACTAACCCAGTTGTTGATGGTTTCAAAAGCTTTTTGACCATCACTATACTCTACGTTTATAATATCACTTTTGTATAATACTTCAATGAGAGCTCTGAACTCTTGACGTATTGGATAGCCCTCCTATGTTAAAAAGTTAATCACAGAAAAAATATAAATCAGATTTGAAAAAGAAAAGATTATTAACCATATATTAAAATATTGAATTGCTACGTACTTGCACAAACATACTTGTTGCCAACTCAGTTTTGGGTCCATTTTCTTGCTTCTGAGCATCTAACATTTTAGAAAATAATTGAGAATATATGAAATGAATGGCTTCTGACTTCTCACGAATAGGTTTTGAAGGTTCGAAACCCATAACTTTCACAATCTCATCAAATGTTTGACCATTCGACCCAGCTAAAGCCATAGCCAATAGATATGTTAAGCTTACTGGCGAAAATAGAATATTATCTTCATCGTTTTCAGAGTTTTTTTGTAGAACTTCATCTAAATTGAAACTGAATTTAGTGATTTTTTCAGCCGCCGCCAATACGTACTGCAAAAGATGACATCGTAGTAAATTGAGATTTAAGATTTTTGAGGTTTAATTCCTATAATAATTGATGAGGACTATTTTACCGGTGAAAGATTATTTTCCAATGCTATTCTATTCTTGAAAGCAGGAGGCGCAGCGGGCTGATCGTCGTCTCGAAACAAAATTCGATCGTCAGCCCAGCATACTCCAATGAAAAGTATGGAGATATATAAAAACTTCATATTTTGTTCGAAATTAATATTGCTACTAAAATTTAGCACTGGTCACTTCTACTTCACAAGAACTGAACCACTGACTATTGTTAAGTGTCGTCCGACGTTGGTATATATAGACACTTTCAAATGTGTTTTTCGTGTCACAATTAAGCTCACGAGTCATTTTGTATTTTTATTTTTCTCTGTTAAAATGATATCGTTCGCAGAAATTTTTATCTGCAATTATATGTTTGCTTAAAAATTGAAAAAAATGGATTATCTATCGTGCGAGTCGATTACTTCATTATAAACCCACGTGCAGAATCGAATAGATTAAAAACGTACATTTTACGATAATTAATTCTCTCAACTTTCGTCCAAGTATATTACAATTTATCTTTGGATCGCGTACATATAAATACTCGAATTAAAGTGTTTTCTCAAACATATCTGATTGATCTTGGGTTCGTTTCTTTACACTGATATGATGATTCATTGCACACAAAATTAATCATCGTTCAGTTAAAATTAACGTTTTTGTAGCACTCAGAATAAAAAATTAAAATGATAGCATGATTTTGCTGAATTTTCTTTGTAATATTAAAACAACTTTTGGTTCATTGTCTATTACAATACTATAAATTATTTAAATTGAATTGAACCAAAAGTTGTTTTAATATTGCAAAGAAAAATTCAGCAAAATCCAATAGACAAATGTACTTTCATTATCTTTCAGGGAAAAGGTTCACGAAAAGTAGTACCAACTTAACTGCATGTAAGGTATCGGAGTAATTTAATTTCCATTCATATAATAGAAGCACGCCCAACTAAAAATTAATTTTCAAAATTTTTAATTTAGATTTATTAGTAGAAAAATTGTTGTTAATTAAAATTTAATCGATTTTTCTTAATTTCATTTATTTTAGATGAGTAGAATCAAAGTTTAACCATAAATTACAATGAAAATGATGTGTTTTGAAGATTTTTTGCTACATCAATAAAAAATATCTTTAATAAGTTTTGTAAATGTTGTATTTTCTTCACGGGAAGAAGAACGAATCTGGTCCCTTCAGGTAAGTACATTTTGTAAACATCCAAGCTAGTTCACAAGGATCGTCCGATGAAACTAAGGTGAAATCATGAAATCATTCGCTAAGTATAATAATTTAATTTTAATTGTCAAACAATATTACATTTATTTACGTACCTTCGTCGTAGCAGGTTTTTGCTCCTTCGATTAATTTTTTACCAATCGTTGATGGAGTCATTATGCTAATTTGTTTCACCAAAACATCGATATCTATTGTACCTTGCTTAGTGAACTAAAAACAAATTTCGAATTTATTTATTCAGGCAAAAATTGAGTAATTATGTACTTACAGTTTTCATAAGGCCCATAACGCATTTTATGTAACATCGCGCTCCAGGGGAATCTACAAAATTTCCACCTCGAATTCCTTCAATATCAGCTGAACATAAAAAATACATGGTGGATATTTTTATCAAGATTCACAAACAAAGCAGATCATTTCTCAATACCAGTTGTGATGCCCAATTTATTAACACATGTTCTGCGTAAGCCATTTGACATACTTTCCATTTGTTCTTGAGTTGCTGCCTGCATTAATTTATTTGTTCTGATAATTTTTCTTTTACTTATGCAAATTTTATGATACTTACGGAAAATACTTCACCCGTGCAGACAATACAAAAAATACAAAAACCAATAAAAAATGTGTTCTTCATCTCGATCTTAAATGCACCAAACACTATGTACGAAACTCCAAAATCATAACTGCCAATTCTTCTGTTTGACGGAGACTTAAATACATCAAGTCAGTCAATTTATTTTAAAGTCTAAGTAGTCAGTTGGTGAATTGATAACATACAATTAGATTCTTGCACATCCTAGGTGTATTCCTGTATGATCAAAAACATCTCTTGTTGTTCTTGTCTTGCGGAAGCTCAAAGTATGATATTAAGCTCCTCGTCACGAGGAAAATACGTTAGACAATGCTTTGTCATAGTTCATCATGATTCTTTTGACAACTCATAGTACAGTAGCAATCACCTTGTTAATCAAGAGAAAATTTACGAAAATCACAACTCAATTTTGTTCAATTTCCAGTGTATACTGGATTATTTAAAATGAATAATATTTTTATAAATGTCGCATGATTATTTATTTTCAAGAGCACGTGCATTTATTTTAAGCTATCGAACGTGTTTTCAATTAAAAATCACACGAATTAATCCATGAATAATTATTGCTCTTTGCACATGCGATACACGTAATTTTGCAGTGAAAGCCAAAAAATTAATCCTCAAGATAGTAAAAAATATTTGAAATGATTGAAATCAGAGAAATGAAATTCAGGCAAGTAGTTTCCAGTAGACAGAATTGAAAAACCAATGAAGAAAAGAAATACTTTGTATGAAACCAGAAAGATTTTTCAATTGTATATTATTTGTAACGTCGAAAGAATAAAGCTGCACTGCAACGAGCTAATGTTGATACTTTCCTCGTTGCATTTATAGATGCGAAAAAACAGTATATCTGCGTGAGTTATATCACAAACATTTTGCCTCTCACGTATAATACGTTCGAATATCATCGCTTTCACTCGATCTTTTATATTTATTGCTGCTCTCATTTTTCTCTCACTACTCATCTCGTTCACAATCTCATTTTTCTAAACATCATAAAGGCCATGTCCACGCGGTAGCTTAACCGTATACTTTCATATCCGTCTCGACTTCTATAATTGTTGCAATAAATTTTTATTCTTTTCATACACATGTTTATATGCATGAAACAGTAACTAACAGAGACTAACGACCGACCTCTCGATTACCGGTTAAGTCATTGCTATTACATAAGGCAGATTCTTTCGTTATGCGACCTTACGTCTCTTCATACTTATACTCTCGATATTTTTTTGTACGCAATTTTTCAGATTTTTCCACTTTTTGGCTTTTGCTAAAAATAAACGTAAGAGAAACATTTTCGAAGTAAGATGCTTTCAGAAGTAGAAAACGCGAAATTAAAGAATTCAATTCAATGACAATTGAAAACGATTTTTTGTTTAAAAATTGATTTTATTAAAACCACAGGAACGAATCGATGAAAGGTCGATCATCGTGTTTAAGAGTTTAAAAGGCAGCAATAATGCTAATTTTTGATCATTGAGCAAGGATGTCTGTTTTTGAAAGATAAAAAACGAGAAATTTATATCGATGAATTCTCAAGCACCATTCTTTTTTTTAATATTCGAAAATTCTCATATTTTTTAAGTATAAACGCATATATTTAGCAAATAAGAATTTATATATAATCCAATACCGAACAAAAATCCAGAAAAATCGTGATAGATCCGTACTTACAAGTTGACCTTCATTGATTTTTTGGTTGAACTTCAACGAAATCTTGTCTTGTACGTTACATTCGATGAAGAAATATATCTTACCTTTTGTAGTTGAATTTTCATCCGCCAAAAATGAAGATTCTTTTTTCAAAGAGAGAAAGAGAGATAAAGAGAAAGACAGATAGACCTAGCAAGGTCGCATGTAAATACACGTGTAAAAAGTCTACCTATCCAGCATCAATCGAAAACAAGGTTTCAATGAAATAACTTTTACATCATGAAATTGAATGACTGCCCGACAATTCGTAAATAAACAAATTATTACAGCTTTAAATAAATTAAGATTCTGATTTTCATGGCTCAACTTTATGAAATATATTATTCTTAATCGCGACTCAGTGGCTAAAATGAAGATTAATCGTATTGGCAATTAGCACTTGATTATTTTAGCGATTATTTTTTTGGCAAAACAAAAAACCATAGCTCGCTCGAACGCTTACTCAATTTAGCATGTGATGTACAGTTGGCAACTGCAGGAGAGCACTACCACCAGCGAGCAATCAATTAAGTGGCGTATGACAAATGCGTAAGCGCGAATTCGCAGCGTGCATGACATATTGATACTATTTCATTGTATATACACCATATAGTTATAAGTGCGCGCGTATATACATCATAATATAGTCATATCACGATGTTGAAATCGATTAATTTACAAATAAAAATCGAACTGGGTTTGATAAATTTTATGTAACCCGCGTGTGCGTGTGCAGCGGTGCACTGCACGTCGCGCATAGCTGAGACAGCAGCGGGGCGTTACATAATATTTTGTGCGTTTGACTTTCTCAGCTGAATAATCATGCAGCGGTAATCAAACAATTTATCCCAGACGTCTTTATATTGTATCGAGATCATACGTTACAATAATTAACTTACGTGCATAGAAGAGAGAGACCCGAGAAGTGGCGACGAGATCGCGGCGCGGACCAGCCGGGAAAAATGATCGGTTATAAATGAAACTATCCGCACACGCGTCTGATTAACAAACGAGAATTAAGTTTCCTGGGTCAAGTCGCGCGCGCGAAAGCAGCGGCCGCAAGACTTTTTCAAAGGCCATTTAATGCTTAATAACCGTTATAAAAGCCAATATGGATTTGCAAGCGCGAGACCGTACGAGCGAGTATTTGTGCATTGAATGTGCGTGTAAGTTGCGGTCGACCATAGGCCGATAGATAGCCACGCTATAATATATAGAATAACAAACGATTTTCCATTACTTATTAAAACGGTGCTGCTGCTGCGCGTTCAATCCGTAATGGCATATGGGCAATGCCATTATGAGCCATATAATATGTCGATCGATGTGTGGGTTTTAACGTTATAACAACCGAATGAGCAAATCGAAAGTCGCTGTATATGTAAATGCACAACAAACCTATGGCTAAAAATTTATTGATGTCGCTTTGTCTGCGCGCGCGAGCGCGGCAGATCTTTTAATGAAATTTAAAAGTATCTACGATGCTATGTTATTGTGTTTCATGCTTCGCATTCATCATAGAGCCTGAGAAAAAATTTACATCCATAATGACACGCCGCACACAACGCGCGCGTATATGATATATTTGTTCACTCGAACGGCCGCAAGTAAAATATTTACTTATAAATATGCAAAATTATAGCGTAAAATATATTGCACCGGAATTTAATTCCCGTATTTTTATTACAGCTCCGCTACTTCGTTTGAGCCTTTTTATACGTAATAAATATAAATAAATATAGCAGGTGAAATTGTTAATATCCAACTGGAATAATAGTGATCGGATTTCTCCTCGATGACTCGAATAAAAAATTTTGATTTTCTGCCTCGCGACCTTGCATATTTCACGACATTTTTTCCTTGCATATTGAAAGAACGTCATCGATGATCGGCGACTTTGAGCGAAGGTAAATATTATTAAAAAGGCTGTATAATCATTCGGCTTATCAATTCTTTTTATATATCTCCATCTCATCGTGCGAATAAATCGAGTTGAAAATGTATGACGCGGGCATGATGTACACAAGTATATTCATATATCGAGTCAAGTACGCAGGATATATGTATACCGGCGCGGCACGAGCTTTCAACGGGCTATATCTCAACGTAAACATATCAATGGCTCGCTCACTTTCATAGGTCATTCGTCTCAAATGTTGGCTAAGAGAGAGAGAGAGAGAGAGACATCGGCAATAACACGCACGTGTACAGCAGGTAGTGTACGCGATCGGGCCCGAGTCATACACACAGCCGAGAGAGCAATGAGTGCATGACGCTGTGTACGCGCCACACGCATATAAGTAGCACTCGTGTGTGTCGCTGTCGCTCTGACGCGCGTTCCGCGATGTTCACCTTCGCGATCTCGCTGTGCGCGGCTTCACCTTGACCGAGGTTTAACTTTTATGGCTGTACATAAACTTTCTTATGGATGACACTTTTTTTTATGCCCATGTTCTAAGCAGTACATCGAGTGTCGTGAGCAATAAAAAAATGATTGATTACGATGAATATGCGATTAGTGTATTGTATTTAACGTTCGCGTGTACGCGATGTGCGATTTATGCCCCGTGAAGCCGTATCGCACTTCAACGCTTTGATCCCACTTACAAAAGTAAAAAACAACACGTAAATTTACTTGAGATAAAAAAGATAGAGTCAGTAAAAGTGTTGTATATGATTAGCGATAGACACGTGCGTGTATTTACTTAATCAAATAAATCGTTAATCTTTACCATGAAGTAGCCCGTAATGTGCCATTTAGGCATTGTTCAAATTCATTCAAATGTTAAATATGTCACACGAGTCTCTCCTCTGTTAACTTGCAATAACACGTTTAATTTCACCAGCTCGCAGGAACCAAAGGCTGCAGACTGCATTGAAAACTATCCATCGCCTTATCCGTTATAAGCGTGTTACGTTGTTGTAAAAAATTCTAATTCTAGTGTTACCGCGTGGATATTTCACCAATCGTCTGCTAAATGGTAGAAAAATATACGTCTTGCACCCATCGTTTCAAGTTTTGCTTAACTTCACGAATTGCTCGGATGACTTTCGAGCTTATACATATATACCGATCTTTAGCGCAGAAAACATCCATACAAGCTTACACTCGCCGCTTATATGTAGATGGAAAGTTAGATTTATCAATCTCAAGGCACGAACAAATCCATCGAGCCTTAGAGCAACGAACAAATCACCACTCATAAAAGCAACTTAATAAAAATGCATCCGCGCGATTATGTATACATAAATTAAACGTGTCGATTTAAAGTATTCTTGTAACACACGCGTTATGTACCGTAAGACAAACCGCTGCTGCAGCTCGAGCTGCGGCCTATGGTCAAGCCACACGACTATATACGTATATAATATAATATTCCCTTTTCATTCTCACCAGCTCCGCGTGCACACTGCTCGGCAAGAAAGAAAAATATCTGATAATAACGATCGAACATTTGAACTTTATATAAGTGAGTTCTCTAATAACTTTTTTCTCCTTTTTTGACCAAGTGTCAGCGCGGCAGTGCCTAAAAATTTTCGCCCGAGGTGGAAATACTTTCACATTGTGCAATTGCGCTGCGCGCCAAGCGCGGCAAAAAAAAAGAAAAAAAGCATAATGGCATATTATATACAGATTTATATATTGTAACTGCTGGCCAAATTGTGCAGTGTGCAAAAGGGACAAGAAAATAATTGTGCACTTGGCGCACGGCAACTTTCAATCTCGCGCCGACCGAGCGCGCAGTCGCGTATTCGCGCGCGCACGCGGGGGAAATGTTTATAAATAATCTGCAAATCAAACAAACATTAAGAAGCCGCTCGCGCGACTCCGTCGACTTTTTTGCCTGTTGCTGCTCGCAGTGACTCCTTGCAACGATTTCTGCAGCAGAGCAGAGCTGAAAGAGAGAGAGAAAAACCGTCTACAAAGCATAATCGTGTGTTTGTGTATCGGTATTCATCGAATCGTTATTTATCATTGGGAAAACGAAACGTGCTGAAACTATCTGCTCCGACGATCGGTTTGCTTTTCTCTCTCTCTCTCTCTCTGTCTTTCTTGCTCGCGCTGCTCTCTCGCTCGCTCACTTATATCGAGTACCCATAGCTTTATGGAATCGTGCATTCTTATCCTAAGGGCAGGTGCGCGCAACGGCGTGCATACCTCAGCGCGCGAGTGTGACTATATGCGCTGTATGCGCGCGCGGATCTTATACGTGCGAAAAATTTACGTTCCGTTTGTTTTTGTAAACATACTCGCTAGCGCGGCTACATGCAAAGAGAGATAGAGACGAGTCTTTTTCCTTTCCTTCGCTGCGCAGACGAGATACTGCTCAATACGAGCCATAACAACACTGAAATTATGCAAAGGGTTACATGAGGTGAAAATTTGCCACATATATTTCGATTAGAAAACAAGAGAAGTATCTCGACGCGCTTATAGCTCGTTCAAACATGTATTACACAAGTTCATGAATTATTGAAGCTTGTACCTTAATTCATTAAATCGAGCCGGGTTGATTGAACTGGCTGAGAATAATTATTTTCCTGGCCAGAAAGAAGTTTTATCAATTACGCGTAGTAATATATTTTAAATATGCGTTAATGATGAGGTATTATTAGATTTCAAATTATCGCGAGCTATTATGTCTACACACGTGGCGCGCGTGCAGCTTATTTTGTTTAATGTTCAAATTCATTTTCATAAGGCAGTATGTGGGAAATCAGTGACGAGAGAAAAGAGAATTAGCTGTTTGTTCAGTATTATGCCATGTGTGCGAGGGTTTTATTTCTTGCAATACAAAAAATTCTAAATTTTTGGAGAGAAGAGAATGCAACGTTGTGAAAAATTATAACAAAAGATTGTATATTATTGTATTGGTGTTATAAACGAAATAAACTGAATATGAATATGTCGGAATGAAAAACTTATGCGTGGGATTACTTCTAATTTTACTACAATTTAAACTTAAATGAGTAATTAATTATTTTACTTGCAAATCATTGTTTTTAGATAAATTTGATACACCTATACTTTCACTGATGAAAAAAAGGATTATGTAAAGTTGTTTGGACAAGAAGCTTTTTCTTAACTATACGATCAAACATGACGTGACAGAATTGTAACGGACTGACACGATTATAACTAGTCTATGCAAAAATAAAAACTGAATGTTGGTTTAGCAATCAGAGTCTGCTTTTACAATGAATGATAAATAATTGTTTCGGCATCTTGAGAAGCTTAACGCGATAAGTACGGTTCAATAATTTTTAATGACGAGTGTGACATAATACGTACAAACGATAAAGTCAATTTACAAAAGAAAAGGACTTCAGAAAAGTTGCATCTTTACAAGAAAATTTTGTAACCTCCAGAAATTTCAGTTATACATTTTATTTCTCGGAGAATATATCACTCGCCGCCACGAGGCACAAGCATGCTAGCATGGGTTGATACTGCCTGTGTATACGACTGTACATGTATATACGAATGTGCTCAGACGCTCGCGCAAATGCAGCATATAATACGTATGCAACTCGTTTTGTGAGATGCAGATTTCGTAATGTAACTCGTTCATCCGATACACTCAACGTCCTCACGTGGAATCTCGAATATATGTCACACGCACATGTTTATTTTATACCGCACGCACGACGATTAGCTTTGACAGATAATCTCTATTTCATGTGCGAATATTCTGAAAAAATGCAAGTGCGAAACGAACATATGAAAGGCGCAACATGTGTGTGTATATATATTTGTTCATTAGTGTTTACAAGTCATAGAGAATCTTTATATGATCGTGTTATTATTTTATGCTGTAATTTTATGAGCTTTTAAAGCTGGTATTTGCATCCATTGTTAGTCGTATAATGTAGAAAATATTTATTTTAAAGGTAATGTAAAAGTGGAGGAAGTTTTTTTCATCGTTTTTATCACATTCATTTTCATGTGAATCGTTAAAATTTATGTGATTTGAATTATATTTATACTTTAAACATTAATCTCTCTTTATATTTAATTTTGCTATCTTTAATTCTCTACTTGAAATGTAAGATGCCAATTTAATGAATTTTTTAATATTTAATGGGATTCAAAACCTTCTCATGTTCTGTAGGTTAGAATAACTGATTTAAAATTATTCATGTACTTCTTGAAAACCCTGCTTTGACTTACACAATTATGTCTACTTTGCTACTTGCAGATTTACAGATGGAAATACTCGCCATCTAGTGGTGAAAGTTGGTATTAATTACCATTAAATTTTCATACTTTTTTGATTAATCAACTCAAAAGTACACGTATCACCGATGCATGCACATATGCACCGATACATTTTACATTGAGTTATGTATAAGATTAAATTTTCCTGCATTTTTTGCGTAGTTATTGTGTGAAAAAATACGTCAATACTTATAAATTGATTTTCAACGAAGATTTCATGCAAGAGTACCTTAAATAAAATTCAGTTTCGATTACTTCCATTTTAATTATGATTTGAGGTTTAAGATTATTTAATTTGCGTACGGTTGCCATTTCGAAAAAAAGAGATAAAACGAGGTGCGATTGTTCGTAGAGAATGCTACCGAGGATTGAAAATTATCCAAGACGATTAATATGAACAGTGATTGATTTGAATCTTCCGGACGTGGAGATTCTGGACTTTATAACTGAGAAAACGATGATAAATTTATGTCAAGGTAATTGACTTTATGTACGCTTGTACACCTATAATACATATTGTGAAAGACTGAAGAGCAAAACATGAATGAAGCTCACAATTCCGTGAACTGTCATTCTATACCGAAACATCACAATGGCAGTAGCGTACGACAAGCTCATAATACACGCGTGTTTGCTAGTACATATTCCGGCTTATTATAATTTTTTGTCACTGCTAAAATGCGTAGCCTATGACGACGAGTTTGTGTGTGCACGTGTAGTGTCTGTGTACACAAAATACGTATGTACATACAGTACATGTACGAGGACTCATGTGCCGATGGCCGTTTTAATACAGTGAAAACATTTAATTATAGATAAAAATCGCCTATTGAAAAGTTTTGCGCGCGCGAGAATTATATGCGCGCAGCGTGCGACCTCTCCGCGCGCGCGTGCGCGCCCAGGAGTCAATGCACTTGCGGGTTTATTCATTCAAGTGTGCATGATTCAGAAAAAGAGAGGGACACAACGGCGCAGCAACACTGCATATATACAGCGGGCATGAAAATACTTCCGCAAAGGACTTTATAACTGTATCATTACGACTCCAGAACACAAATAAGATACTCATAATGCTGCCGCGCGCCGGTGAGAAAATTTACGCCCGATTTATGGATAAGGTGCACAACGGCGACGACGACGACATGCCATTGAATAAGTCGAATGTAAAATGTTGGGATATAAATTTTCGAGCCTTTTGATTTTGTTATTTGTGCGTTACATTGATTGCTTGCTCGTAAGACTTTTCGGGTGTTTCGAACAGCTTTAATCACGCATTTTATTGACTCGGCATAATGTGCGAAAAATTTTTACTTATTTACGTACGTAACGTAAAATGATTTTTTTTTAATTTTAGAATTATCAATGAACCATAAAACAACAATTAGTTTAACTATCATTCAAGCATATTGATGTATGCCGAAAATTAAAATAAACTTTTTTTTATTGTTGCAATTAGTGCAACATTAGTATTGAGCAATTAGACATAAACTTTTGTTATTTTTCATGAGGAATTTTCAAAAAAAAAGAAAACAATTGGAATTTGATCGAGTATAGAGGTAAATAATAAACATCATGATTCAGATTCAAAGTTGAATAAAACATGGATGCAAACAATAGATTGTAGGATACCATGAAACTGACGAATCACTCAATTGGATTTTCACATATACCGTGTATGTCTGCCTACTCCAGGACTCGAGTTTGATCTTGTAAATGCGTGCGGGGTATGGTAGCAATTAATCATTATAAATAACTAATTTGGCAAATTCCGCCATCGGCAATAAAACGCTGCACCGCGCGCGGAGTTTTGTAATCCCAATTTTTATCAATTAGAGGAAATTACTTTTTGCTGCAAAAAAAAGCTCGATCGTCCATTTTATCCGATATCTTTTTTCCAGCTAAATTATCGGCGCAAAATTATCCTCACAGTGTATACGTGCGCGCGATTCTACCCTGAAAAATGTGTGTGTGTGTAACGTTCATCGGTGGAAGCTGTGCAATTAAATTGTTTTTTGTCCGATGAAATCATAAATCTAAATCACGTATAATCCAACTTCTCAACTCCGAAGGAAAACATCTAATTTACTAGCTGCAGATCAATTTTATTACTTTTCCCATGGCTGCGTATGACTGCATACAATAAGTTATATTGGCCGTTACAGTGGCAGCCGGCCGTCCGAAGCGTTTCGTAAAAATATATAAACGCGCGCGAAAAAATTGCCCGTGGGACTCGGCGCTCCTCGAGTCCGGGCGTGAAAGTCTTCGACGTATAAAGTGTAGGCGACACCGCGCGCGATGCCATAGTTGAAGCAGCTCGCTGCTGCGACTGCTGCCGACGACGATTTTTTTTCCCTGGAAGTGGCAATTTCACCAAAGACAGCAGTGGCAGCAAGCCTAGTCAACGGCATTATTATTCCGTAAAAAGGAGCATTTATCGCTCGTCGTCTCTACCGGGATGCAGCTTATTATTCTCAAGCGAGCAATTAGCTCGTGTACTTCAAGTAACAGTGATTATGTGCTATATACGTCTTGATCTCGCGCGTTCTCGCGTGTAATGCGTCTTGTATACGAAAGCCGAGGAATGCCTGACACGCTGCCGTTGATTAAAATGGCCTGCGTTCTTATTTCTGCCGGGGCAGCCTCAAAAATCGATGTTTTTCTCGCTTTTACGCAGCGACGATCGCCACTCGCTCGATCGACGACGAAATTTTTCGTATTTCTAATTAACTAATTAAACCGTCAGCTCGGTTGCGCGCGAGCTGACGTTTAATCTGCACATTCGAATTATGAATTTTATCGATAATTATTTCATCTCATTCAGCAGGTCGTCCATTAAACGCTCAATTTGCATAATAAAATTTTCACCTGCCGTCGAGATTACGGTAATGGGCGCGCAAGCAGCGTCGGAGGCATAATATGATCGATCGATTCCTTCTAGAAGGCATATACGTACGATCAATGACCATAAATCGCGCTCTACACACGGCCGAATTGTGGAGAATTTTGCAGGCCTAGGCGCGCGCGCGCAGATATTAGCGGTGTAACTGGGTAGCAGCTATTCCAGCAGTTGCAAAATAATTGACCGGTTCGACGAACTGTATACCGCTGCAAACTACTCGTGCGTAACGCCGCACTACTACTAGTATTACTGCTACTGCCAGCACTAGTCGAAACGCACCTTGTCTCGCACGCCTGATGTGTACAAATAAAGCGATAGATATTTCATAGCAGATAGGCTAATTATTAATCACTCCCTCGTGAGCGCGAAGACACACTTGCGATTTTATACACGCGTCGATTATATTCTCTTGATAATAAATTACCGCCGGTTATTGGCGTTTAAGCGCTCGTTCGTTCGTTGGCGCGCGCGCATAATTCCAAAAACGTGGACGAGACGTGATTTTTTGTGCTGCCCATGATCGCGCGCCGAGAGAGGCTGGAATATTTCTGATCGGTATCTCATTAAAATAACTATATAGGTATGTATCTCGGCTTCGGCGCGATTTGATACTAGTTGAAGCTATTTTGCTAGTCTATGACTGCCGCGCGATTGAATTCGATATTACGCGCGCGGGGCAAGATTTCAAGGTAGAAAAAACAACTTTCTTAAGTGGACGAGGAGAGCAGCGCTTGAGGTAATGCTGGGATTTTCTTAAAATTTGTACAGGCACTTGGTAGGAATTTTATTTTAGCGTTTTTTTAGCGCCAACGCTGATTTTTTTACCCCCTAACTCGAATTTGACGCATTAACTCCTACGTAGAAAAACTACTTCTAGAGTCTGACGATTAAAACTACTTTAATCGTTTGCATCGGCTGTCTATTCCTTCTCTTTGGATATGCCAAAGTCCAAAGACCGAGCATAGATGTAAAATTACTCAATTCCAAAGTACATATAGTCGACTAAAAGGTTCTATACTATATATCTATCTCATTGTTCCATTTTTTAAGTTATATATGCTCTTTGAACACATACTTTACGAGCAAGTTATAGAGATATATGTATATGACCAAACGATACAACCGCGCGCACTGTTGTTATTATCATCGTGCAGCTACATCGGCGCCGTCAAATTGCCTGGCGTTGCTCGGCTGTCACTGCGCCACAGTCGTGACGCACTTCGCATGAGTTACGGCGAACGAGGAATGCGCGCAAAGAATCCGAATATCATACGTGTACGTATCGATACGTATACGCGAGGCTGAAATCGAAAGAATATAAGAGACACAGCTGATGGAGTCAAATAATTTAGTAATGGGGCTCGATTATGCACCTGCGCGGATTGCACTGGAGTACCGAAATAAAAAAAACTGTTTCGATGCTGGTACAGACTAATGGAGGTGTGATTTTTCGAGAAATAAATTTACTCAAGCACCGCAAGTTGTGCACTTTAACCGCTGCATCCTACATACGTAACATACAATGTAACCGGAATAGGATAAAATTGTATGTGATATTTGATTTTTCTTTGTAATTATTCGCGATGTAATTTCGGCCGCTGCATATTAAACAGTCGCGACTCTCTCACAATAAAGCGATGCATTTTTTTCATACCGCAAGTTCAAATTTACTTCAGTTACATGCATGGGACATAACTTATGCAATTCGTTTTTACATTGAAGTTGACGTAAATTTTGAGTTTTAATATGTGCGTGGAAAAAGCCAATTTTAGCCGAGCGTAATTGTTAATACACTAGTTACTGGTCACCGATATTATGCTTTTATGATATAATGTGCAATGGTTTACATAAAAAAAAAGATTCAAGCCAAAGCTCATTGAAAGCATTTATACGCAGCAGTGAATGTGTTGGCTGAGCACGGCATGTCGACAAAAAAAAATTTCATCAACTTCGCTCATAAAGGTCTGGGTAATGCGTCTGTACACCCACGATACTCAGCGCGCGACTTCCTCTTTGCGCAAAATTGACGAGCCTTTAAAAGACGCGCAAAAAAGCTTTTATGCAGAAATTATTATTTTTTTCTCTTGTTTTTGTTCCTCTTAGGCCTCGTTGAATATAACCAAACCTACTACGATTAATCTTGCTGTATATATATAGGAGAGGCTTCTATTTCGAGCGCGACTTATCTACGGCCCGCAAAGGAGAGAAACACTTTCCGCGCCGTTTCACATTCCGGAAGTATTTCGCGCGCTCTAAAAGAATAAAAGGATATATCCCCGGCAGCTTGCATTATTATGACGTTGCGCATATATCCTACGCCTTGGAAATTAAGCCGAAGTGAAAACTGAAAATGACGATTTTTAACGCCCCGAGGCTGCCCCCGATATACTTGCCAGCCGAGACATTTCAATTTCGAGATACATTTCGCAGGCTCAATTTGATCTATTTTTCTCTAAAATTTTGAGAAATGCAGTTTTGCCTACATTTATCTTATGATGCACGCGATTCTCGTGTACTTTTCCACTGTCTTTGTGTGTTAAAATTGTGCATTCCACCGTAACGACTTTTTACGTACAATTTTGTTACCGACGCGATTAAACCAGAAAATTGGATGATTTTCAAAAAGACTCCAATCAAATTCCTGCCTACATCATGGACTTGACTATGCAAATCTATCGATAATTGAAACGCAGATTTAATCAATCTCACTCAAAACTTACACCAATCATCATAAAATTTGTGTAATTTTTCTGTTTCCATACTTGTAGACGTACTTGCAGTTTCTGCATAACAACCTTAAGACAAAGAAAAATATCAGGCAAACTTTTTTAAGAAAAATCCATGCGTACGTGGTAACACGTGAAAACATTATTATTCTCAATATTTCCCTACTTTGATGAAATATTTACAATAAAGTACCCGCGGCATCGCTAAAGTTTCGCGGATTAATTTTATTTCACACACGATGAGTTGGAGGTTTTATGCACGCGATCAATTTCGCAAGGATCGTAAAAATTTTCCTTTTTCATTTATGAAATACTTCCGCGAAATAGTTTTGTTTTCACTTGTAAACGCATCTGCCCAGTCATTTCTCAGTTTAATAAACATGGCCTGGGAATAAATACTCCTTTCGATAGATTTTTTTTCATTTCAGTACGTTGTTGGATCAAATTGCCAAAGAATAACCCGATCAGCATGATTTCTGAGATGGTTTCAAAGGCATAAGGAGCGACTGTTATGGGTAAAATATTTAGCTTCAAACATAGGTCAACTTCGTTGTAGCGACACAATAAATAGGTGCCGGCTAAATAGTATTAATTACTGATTTAGCAGGATTGCGACAAAGTTTATAAGAATTTCCAGAATGCGCGAAATCCAGAATAGTTTTCCCTCGATCGTTTCCACTTTTCAACATAAATATCTAATTCTTGCGCTAAATAGTAGGCTATTCACATGTACATACAATCTTTTTTATTTTTACTAATTAAGTAGTACAAAAACCCTAACCAATACGAAAATCAATGGAGAATCTTTCTCTTGCGATATTTCAAATTGAAAAAAAAATTCGATTGCGAAATGTTGAAAAAGTAAAACTTGAAAAAAAGAAGTAAAAAATTATTTGAATTCATCCACGTACGGGAATTTAAAATGCTGTAACGATGACTTCAGACAAACTTTCGATTCGGTACCTGTTGCATGCTCACTTATGTATATATATCTGTGTGGCTTGCTCCTTTAAGCGGCCGAATCAAAGTTTGCCGACGCACGGTTGGGTAAGAAAGGTCATTCGGCCTACCAAGGTGGTTCGGATTTTTTTTCCTTTTTTTTTTTTACGTATACATCTCGCTCGAGATGAATTTTGTGCCCTCATTAACGCGCATGGCGCTGTGCTAAACTGGGCGGCTAAAATAAGCACTCGAACGCGTTCTAAAACCGAGGCCTATAATAGCAATCGAGTCGCGAGCGCGGTGGCAAAAGCCACACATTTTTTCGCTTTCGATTTCCGACTTGTTCTGCATTATAAAATTTAAAATAAACAAATGACGGCGAACTATCGATGATATAATACGGTAATTATTAATAAAAGGTGCTCCTCGTCTCAGTTTCACTTATTTTATCGTGCCAGCACGTATTAGGTAAGAGTCGCGAAGGTGCGTTTAAAAAAGCAATTGTACGCGCCGAGTAACGTCAAGACGTAGATGATACATAAGATTGTGGCCAAAATCAAAGAGTAACTACGTATGTTTATAAGGAAACTTGAATGGAAGCAAATACCTTCTGCGAAATTTATTTTCTCCATTGATATTTTTAAATATTTCGCGCATTCAGCGCGAGCGAGACGAACGAACGATCTTTGAAAATGAAACCGAGCGATGTACCTTACATAATTGCGCAAATAAAAAAAAAAGGACGCGAAAGATACAAGAGATGAGTCAAAATAATTCAAAGAATAAATCGGTAGAAATCGTAAGGTCAAAAGATTCATCGATCAAAAGATGTTGTAACCCCCTCGGTAGTCGCATATATAACTTTACATGCAGGTATAGGTTTACGCATGTATAAGTGCCTGCATACGTACCCGAGCGAAGATGTGTAGTGTATATACGTCGCTGCATGTGTGTACACGTTGTGCATGTGCGTGCGTGTATACATATAGGAGAAAAACTAATGTACAAGGAAGAGAAAGGAAGAAGTTTATATAGAAAGAGAAAGGCTTTGCACGCAAACTATATATACGTACACACGTACACACTCGTGCACATATACATATAATCGTATATGGGTGATTCTTGCTGAAACGATACGTTTTCAACCCGTGTTGAAAAAGAAAAACCAAACAAAAAGTAAATCTATCGACGCAGCTTATTATGTTCAACAGGATATACCATTTCATATATGTAGTGCAACAGTAAGAAAGAAAAGAATCACTCTTGCCGAAAATTCATGTAGAGCTTGTACCTACACATCGTAGACGGCGGGCGTACACGCAAATTTCGTGGGTCAGCGCGCGGATCGATTAATCGCGCATGAATTATAATAGCTTCGGGACGGCCCCCGCTGGTACACCTGAAAACTGACTCGGGATTTTTTTCTGCTTTCGTCACAACGTACTATTGTCATACACAATTGGCCGGTGCGCACTATATACACGTAATGTATGATACAACATAAAAAATAATAGCGACAAGTGCGTCATTTGCGTATCTCTTTCTCTCTTTCTCGACGCGACGAGATCTTTATCGCGTACACACAGTCGCGTTCTGATATGTATAAGTGCTACGTATAAGCCATGTGCTCCGTTGGAGTAAGTACACGGTGTAAGGCGTCTAATGTCGAGAAGTGTGCAATGCACGACACTTGCGGCCTATACGTGTATAACTTTTCAGCTGGACAGGTTCGCGTATATATGCACCATAGGTGCCTCGTCACGTCGTTGTCGTCGTCGTCGTCGTCCTTTGAGTCATCTATCTCGAGACGCGGACGAGCGAGAAGTACATACACACACTTTTCTCCGACTAGCGAGTGGCCGATTTAGCTCGGATAACGAGCCATTTTCAATTTGGAAGTTGAAAAATTGTCTTGGCAACTCCTCGGGCGATCTTTGATGAATGCATAATTAACGAGCTCGCAGCAGTGCGCACGGCCAAAATTGAGCGAGGAAAATTTCGCTTTTAAAAGGCAACCGCGTCTATTTTCCCTTTGCGCAATGGAGGTGCACATATAGAATAATCGAAATTGGTAATACGGTACGAAATCGCCATTGTTAAACTCTCAGTAGTAGTAGTAGCAGTAATAAAGCTTATTTGAATAATTTCAGCATATACGCGGCGCGCGTCTTGTAATACATGAAAGTTGGCGTTGGAATTTCTCGTCCGATGTGCGTTTAAGTTTCAACGAGCTCGACTCGTCGCGCGTTGCACACAGCAGCAGCAGCGTGCAAAATGCACTATACGCGCCGAGCCGGGGCTATCTGCGCGAGGCAATCGTTCTATTTAAATGGCCGGTCGTGAGGCTCGCTCGTACTCGCGCGCTCATCATCGCCATCATCGTCAGCAGCAGCAGCAGCAGCATCGCCGTCATCGTCGTCGCTTGCATAAATCACGCGAATGCAATAGGAATTACCGGCGCGACGGGCCGCGCGTAATATATAATAATACGTATACCTATAGTGGCGCGTCGCGACGGTGGCAATGCGCGAATCGATTGATAAATCGAGCCGCGCGCGATTATGCGAGCGCGAAAATGCCTGAAAAGTGCCGTAAGAAGAGTCGGGGAAGACGCGATGCGTCAATCATCGCGCGGCCTCTCGGTGCATGCCTCGTGCGTGTATAAGCTACACTCGCCATCAGATGCTGGAACTTTCCTGTAATCTTTCTTACGGCGGGAAGTCTAGCGCCTGTAATATACCCTGGTGTTTGTGTGAGTGTGTGTGTGACAAAGAGGCTCTCGCGTGCCCGAGCCCACCCGCGCGTAGGCCGACTCTTAACTCGTCAACGACGGATTCTCTGCGTGACTCATTTTACGGCTAGTATACGCGCGTGCCGCATAGCCGCGTGGCTATGCACGAGCGACCGTATGCATGTATGATGCACCGAACGTCGATGTGCGCGCCGCCTCGATGATGTATGGGCGAGTTGTCGAGCAGCCCGTAGGATTCAGTACGCGAGTCGGGCGGAAGATTTTCATCGTCCAAGAGGAATATACCATCGAATTCGCTAGAGCGATATACAATAACAACAACAACATCTCTACGCGTATCGCGTGCTGTTTTTCTTTTCCGGCGCGATCCGAGCTCGGATACAGCTCGATTCGTGTGCGTGTATAGAGTGTGCGTATTGAACGCCACGCAATGTTTGCGGAAAACTGCCTTAGCGCGATTCATCATACAGCGCTCGCCCGTAGGCATTAAATAATAAAATAATCCTATTCGCAGCTCGTATTATTATTACATATATACTTTTTCTCTTACATTTATAGCTTTCAATTTACCTTCCGTTTGTAGCTTATAATTTTCCACTTTATATACGCGAATTTTTGTCACGAATTTTTTTACGTACGTCCGATTTCGGAGCAGTCGCGCGTCGTCGTTCTTTTTCTTTCCACTCGTAATTGCGGAAATAGCTCGTGAGCTGCCTTTTATATTCCTCGGCTGTACCTGCTAAAATGAATATTATAATTTCTGGCGCGCGAACGCCCCGCGAAGTAGTATGATATAAAATCGCCGCGGCGAAAAGCACGGCCCGCGTGCATAATAATCTTGTCATCGGGCCGATAAAAATGGTAATCGCGCATTGAAAATCGCTTGTTTCCCTTTTCTGCGCACACAGTGTCTTGCGTGACATTTACCGCCCGAAGGCTCGAGCAGCCCAATCAGCGAGTAAGCAGCAGATCATGCTAAACGGACAACGATATTTAGCTCGAGCTCAGCCCCCGCCTACCGAGATCGATGCATATTAACTTTATCAGTGCTGCTGCTGCTGTATGCAGAATTTCAATTATTTACCAACTCGATGAAATAGCTCGTTTTTCAGTTTCGAACGAACCATTCGCGTTGTCGTAATATGGTATACAAGAGAGACAAAATGAGAAACATAGAGAGAAAGAAAGATTTTTTCCTCGAACTCGACGAGCTGTAATTCTATAATTGAAAGTGCAACAGCACTGGCGGCCGCTACCTGTCTAATACAGCGTATGCTGATTGCCATAGCTAAACTCGCGCCGGCTTGGAAACCGAAAAATTGCATTCCTCGCGGGCCTCTTTTCCGCGCGGCGGCGGCAAATATTTTACAGAATCCATTCATTTCGAGAATTTCCATTGTAATTAAGACGACAAGACAGGAAAATTCGCGCCATTCCAGCAATGCCGCGCGCGGCAGAAAATCACGGCAGAAAGGAGCGTTACACGCTGCTGCTATTACGGGCTGCTCCTTTATACGTATATACCTACACTTGTACGCTAATAAGACGTCGGATTCTTTCGCATACATGTGTGGCAGTTGCTGCTGCGCGCGTGCATTTGAAATAATTACGGAAAATGTTATTTGTATTGTGTTCTCGCTTGATACGTAGGATATACAATATGCAGGACGTGTAAGAAAGTCGATTGACGACAGACACATTGGCGAATTAATTTACTCTCTCTCTAACTTCGGCTTGTTTGCGGTTCTTGCCGATTGCCACCCGCGCACGCCTCTAGGCGCTTCGAGCAAAGCGCGCACAAAAGAGAGATATACATACGTTTTGAAAACGTCGCGCGACACGAAAACCCAATTGTACGTGGTATTATACCTGTATGCATATACGTATGCAATACGCAGACCATGGCGCGTGCACGTAACAGAAACGCGCGCGGCTTCGCAGCTATTAAAGCTCGCGCGGAGTCGCACGAATCGGGGGGAGCTCCCACGTCGAACATATACGTAGCGAGTCGCTGCCTTTGCGCTCTACACAGCTTTTACACGGCTCCGACGGATGTTAACATTGATTAAACTAGCATCGCGATGCGCCAACTCACTCGAGCGTATAGTACATTCGAAGGCGTATGTGTATAATGTTGTAAAAGGTATAATACGGCGTAAGGTGCCGGCACAGCTGCCCGAGCTCATAGACTCATGCTTGCCGACGTCGCCGACGACGACGAAGGAGGATATTATAGCTTTTTTTCAAGCTGAGATACGGCCAAGGACTCGCTTTTGTTTTGTCAGTCTCCGATGGCGAGTGAGCCGCGGCTGAACACAATGCCCACGAGGGAGGGAGAGAGAGATGTATATACCTGCGCGCACACACGAGATGTACGACGACGATGACGCGCCTCGGACGGCCCGATGAAAGGCAAGCTCACAAGCTGCACTCCCTGCTGATATGCTCCGCTATCCGCGCAATGAACCAACTTGTTTGTTGTAACGCCTCGGCACAAGTGCGCGCCGCGTCCAACGCCGCCACGCAGCTTTTTCTCGTCGAAAGCGAGCGTGTATAAGCCGCGCACTTCGTGTTCCGTCGATCATCGATCGAATCGATATTCGTCGCTGCCATATATATAATATACACCAGCGTCGGTGAACTTACGCAATTTGTGCGTGTTATCGAAATCCACGCACGGATTTCAATGCACCGCGTGATTTTAACCTTGTTGCAAGGTCTTGAATACGTATGCGCACAGAGCAGCACGCGCGCACGCGGCTACGTAAGCTTTGTGGCGCATTATGTTTTGGAAAGGAGCAACGGACGAATATACGCTTATCTCTCGATATATACACTCTCGTGCACACACAATGTAATATAATGCATTATATTGTTATAAAAGGTACAACACTTACCCTGCAGGAAAAGTACATGCAGCGCGAGGTTCATGGCAATGAAATGCTTGACTTCTCCTTGCTGAAACATACAAACGAAATCCCATATTAATTTTATCGATCACAGAGTTGCCATTTAGACGTTGAATTATTCGATCTATTTTTTTTCAATTTCACTGACAATTTCAACGAAGCATCTTCGCAGCCTAGCGCTACGCTATGATCCTTCGATAATAAGCGGAATTTTGTATACGCAGCGAGATATTTCATTCGGAATCTTCGTTATCCCGGCGATACGATAGCGATGTATACATGTGCGTGCGTATTTGTAAAAAGTGTGCGTATACAGAATATGTGTGGATATACGCGGGCGCACTCGATCCTACGTGCGTGCTCTTGTGCGCGGCCTATACACACGTATTTCTCGAAACCGCAGAGCTCCTGCGCCTGAAAGTATTTTCACCTTATGTAAACGCGGGCGCCGCGGCCGCGCGCACTGCACGCGGCACGTTTTCATGAGCTCTGTATGTGTGTGTGTGTGTGTGCAATATGCGCTGCCTCGCGCGCTCATGCTCGCGTGAAAAAAGGTGTAAGTGCTTTCCCCGATTCGCAATTCGTATCGTCCGATCGAGCAGCAGCGGCACACAACCACGCCCGCGCAATATTTCGCTGCTCGTTTCATGCCCCGCGCGTACTGTGCTGCAGCGCTCATTTGCATATCCGGACATACTCGTGTATGTGTGCGCGCGCGCATATATGTACGCGCGCGAATACTCATTATAAATTGGAAGTTTGTCGAAGCTTTCGGCGTATTACATATATACCGCGCGCGCTGGAAAACAATGTTTGTTTTTGCCCGTGCTCGAGCCTCGCTGCGGATCGTGGGTAAAACTTTTTTTCGTCCACAAACTTAAAAAACGCGCGATGACGCATTGTAGTGCGCGGTGCAATGCGAGCACGGGGTGAAAGCGATAAGGCGCGCTGTACCTATGTACGAGCAAACACATAGCCCGATAATATAATGATGACTCGAGCGCGCGCCCGGTACTGTTTGCTGGAAATGGAGTGATCATGCGCGCGCGCGCGCGAGTGTAACTGTGTGGGAAGTACCGATTTCTCTGATAAAACAAGCGATGCCTTTTTTGCACTTTATAATTTATCCCGGGCGGCCTCGCGGGTGAAATTTATGCGCTAATTTTCTTCGTTTTGATATAGCTGTAGATCCTTTGCGGCCACGAATCACACACACACACACACACACACACACACACATAGCAACGCTGTCGCTGCCGCTGATGCAATTACATGCCAATTTGCGTCTAGTGTGTGTATGAACTTTTCGAGAGTCGAGAGCACAGATATCACACGTGAAGCTCTTAATGGCTTTAATTGCAAACTTTGTACTGTACGAGGAATAAAAATGTAAGGCACCTCGTATCGGTTGATTTATTTTAATCATAGAGCATCGACGCACACATTTGAATTTAAAGCCGCGATCCTACTCGATAATTTTCATCGTTCAAGCATGAACTTTCCTGTCGTTCGCGCGGTGCTTTACTTCAGCTTTTACTTTTTAATTGCTGCCGCGCAAATGCTTGACCTTGAAAAATATATCAACCGAAAAACTTTACATTATTGCATACGAACAGGTAATTCTCTCATTCGATACACCTCAAATCATCATGGAATATATCACGGGAACATAAAAAATTAAAAAACATAGAAAGCATTAAATAAACCTTATTTGGAAGTACAAAACTTATAGTTTTTTGTGAATGCACTGTCCTACATATTTTAGTTTAGACGATCGAACTCCTCGACCAAATAAGTCGCAGATGCCGATAAAGAAGATCTTTTGGTTATAATTGGAATCAACTTTATTGAAATTCAATTCTAACTCTTTTTTGGTGAGCTTCGTGCACCGTAAATTCATAATTGTTTCGTTTTATATTTCTTCGAGACAAAATATCGTTTTTAGTTAATATATTTTTTATTGATCATTAGACTCACAGGAAGAAATCAACAATTTAATTGTTTCAATAATATTTATAAATTTTGTCATGCTCTGTTTACATTTGTCCGTGTAAACGGTCAAACTGTGAACTTGTAAATATAATTAAATTTCATTGAAGGTAGTTATTTTGATATTTAACACTATTAGCGAATAGAATATTTAGTGTTAAATTAAATTTCAAGTAAGATGGAATCGAGCGAAGAATTTAACGGTGCTGTCAGGTAATTTTTATTTTTTAAAAATAAAAGTATTGAAATATTATGAAATTATACTCAATGTTTTTGCAATTTTTTTTGCAGGGTAAAAGTGGAACCTGGAAACGAGTCACATATTCATGATGATTTTAATATTATTCACAAGATACCTGATATCCAAAATGTTCAATCTCAACAAAAAAATTCAGTAAGGGTTAATAACTATATAAATAATTCATACAGGCAATATTTTCAACCGCATAATTATCATATAAATCATATTTTATTACAGATTTGTGTGCTTCGAATATTAGACGAAACTCATGAAAGTGAGCTTGACAATATAAAAATCGAATTCGAATGTAAAGACGAGAAGCTCAGCATAAATTCATTAGTAGACAATAAAATTGAAGATTATTCTCGAAATTGCTTGCATAATATAAAATACAACAATGATTATAAACCTCTGACCGCAGTTAAAATAGAAGCTGTGGACGAAGTGAAAAAAGAATTGAACTTGAATTTCAGCAATGAATGTATCTATGCATGTAAGACTTGTGAAAAAACATTTACTCGTAAAATTCATCTAAAGAGACACATCAAATTATCGCATCATAGTATCGGCTATGCGTGTGATACATTTGTGAAAAAATACTCAAGGAACGTTAATCTTAAGAGACATATGGATTCGATGCATAAGGGTATTACCTACACCTGTGAAACATGCGGGAAGAATTTCGCAACGAAAAGCTCTCTCAAACTTCACATCAAGACTGTGCATAATGGTATCACCCACACCTGTGAAACATGTGGTAAGACATTTTCACAAAAAGGTAATCTCAAAATCCACACGGAGGCTATGCATAAAGGTATCACCCACACATGTAGCACATGTGGGAAGACATTTTCACATAAGTATAGTCTCAAAATCCATACCGAGGCTATGCATAAAGGTATTACCCACACCTGTGAAACATGCGGGAAGAAATTCGCAGCGAAAAGCTCTCTCAAAATCCACATCGAGGCTGAGCATAATGGTATCGACCACACCTGTGAAACATGTGGGAAGAAATTTTCATATAAGGGTTATCTCAAAATCCACATCGACTCTTTGCATAAGCGTATCACCCACACCTGTGATACATGTGGGAAGACATTTTCACAAAAGGGTAATCTCAAAATCCACACGGAGGCTATGCATAAAGGTATCACCCACACATGTGGCACATGTGGGAAGAAATTCAGAACGAAAGGTTCTCTCAAAACCCATATTGGTAGGTTACATAATAATATCAGATATTAATGCGTTAGATGTGGAAAGATATTCATAGAAAAGAGACGTTTTCAAATCCATATCGATACGGCACATTCCTGTCGCATCATGAATTAATCGATCTTCTTTTATAATAACATCACAGATTCTTCTTATGATTGTGTTACTTTTTTATATAAACATATAACGTCTAAAAGAGTTAAAAAAATAAATACATTTTTGAACGAAACTGAAACACTGAAAGGTCCCAATGGTCAATTTGTGGCACGAGATTTTGTGAAAATTTAATGATCAGTAATCGGCACTTAAATGCACGTGCTTGCACCCGCAACTGAACTACAGACAAATCAGTTTTATTTGATGCAGAAACATCAAGAAATTACTCACAATTCTATAATATTAATGCATTGTTTAATTTCAACAAAACTATTATTAAAATAACAATATACATCCACAAGCTTATTGAGTTGTTCATATTATAAATTCCAAAGTAAAGACAGAAATTGCTAATGCGTGACCACCCAATAATAATGAAAATATGAAATTCATTTCTTCCAAACCTAATACTATTTGTTGTTTTTCGTCTGCACGATGATGAATAAAAATTGAATCATAATACTTTGCTGTTATTCCTGTCTCGAAAAATCGCAAAAATATGTTATTGAACTTTGGTTTTAAAAACCAATCCTGTCTTGTCAGAAAAACCACAACACGCATGTGCAATAGTGGCTCCGAGATATGAATCAATTTGGACTCGTAAATACCATGAGATTTGAGAGATGTCGTCCCTCCTATGCATATTACATGATCTTGTTCCAAAATTTTATTCATGCATTCGTCGTAGTGTAAAAAGCGTATCACATTCCTTCCCGTGGTTTTGGCAATAGGAGTCATTAATGATCTGTATGCAAAAATCGTCAATTTCGTATCATTTTTTATGTCTTCAATGGTCTCGATGTCTGACATAAAATTTTCCTCTGTATTGACGGCGCTAAACAAACCGACAAAATATGCACTCGAGTATGATACTAGTAAGATGATAATACACATCAATATTCTCTCAGATGAAAAACGAGCTTTTTCAAAGACTCGTTGGTTCATGGAATGCGTGAACACTTGTACGAACTCGAAAAAAGAGTTGATCCAGGATATCTTCAAGATTACTTTTGAAACCAATACAAACATTGTAAAAGATATGACTACGTTGAGGAGAATGTTACGGTCAAGAGCAGAAACAAACTTGTGCAAGAGGCTGACTTTGATTTTACGAGAAACCGCATGTATATCGATATGATAAAAAAAGTCTGTTTGCATTTTCCAGTGATCAGCAATGACAACTGATGGTGTGCACAGATCAACTTTGCCATCAATAAAATCTAACAATGTCTCTTGCGGCTTTCCGTGGTCATTTAACATATGTAATGAAGAATAAAATTTTATATTGTAACTTGCTCCACTGTGTTTTAGTGCCATTTTCATCAGCCCATGATTGTTTTCCCGAATTTCCGAAAGCTTTATGTTTGATGAATTCGATAAGTATTTTGACTTATTTACTACCTCAACACCCAATGATATCTTGTAATGGGATAAGTCTACTGATTTATCAAAGTAGCACATTCCAGCGTGATTGGTTTCTAGAGAGTAAAATCAAGTCATAAATATTAAAAAAATTTATAAAATTAGGGTTACCAAATTGGTGGTATGAGTACAAAAGTCCCAAAACAAAAGTTCCAAAGCAAAAGTCCCAAATTATTATTCCCGAGAATTTTTAATTCCAAAATGATTTAGTTCCAAATAAAATATTCAAAAAAAAAAAGAAATCCAAATTATTTAAAAAATTCAAATTTATTGGGATTTCCAAAATTAACATTCACAAGAGGCGGATGTAGTGGCCAATAGCCTTCAAATCCTTCAGTACGGTGGCCTGATCGGCGTATTTGCCAAGTTTTAAAACGATATTGAGAATTCTGCCTTCCATCGCTTTAAAATTGCTAGCCCGCTTAGCTCGAACTTTTTGGCCCAGCTCAATCTACCTTGCAATTATGTTTTTGCGAGTAACACGCGCACTTACAAGGAAACTAATAAATGCAAAGAATAAAAAAGTTTTAAAATTTTTCGTTTTTTCGTTCAAGTGCTTTTATGTCGATACAGAAAATTGCAAAGATTTTTTCACATTACAGAAAATCCTCTTAAAAATAGGCCCTAAGGTCCATGGGATTAAACTAAGCACAGGGGGCATCATTATTTGGTACCAGGAGAGAAAATTTTTTGGCAAAGGTCTAAGATCCGAAGGTGGAAAGGTCTCCTTGTTAGTTGTGTATAGGCTGTATATTTGGTAATAGAATAAGCTCGGAACTCTCATAATTTGGAATTTAATAGTTTTGGAACTATTCTATACTTGGGAATTAATAAGTTTGGAACTTCCATAATTGGAACTTTTGTTTTAGGACTTTCGTGATAGAATCCAAATTGGTCGATTTCTAACCCTCTATTGACGATAATTTCGTAATGTCACTAGTGAAAAATGTCCAATTCATACGATTGGTCGTAATTTTGGCTTCTATTTTCCAAAAAGACGTAGCTATCGAGGAAAATGGATTGAATGTGTACAGAACATAACGATTGTTAGATGCCATACATAAGTAAAAAATATTAATTATATCTAATTTCCAGGCTATATTCATGATTAAATATGCCGAAGAACTAGAGATTCCATAATTTTTGTTAACAATCAAAAACATTGCCTGACTATTCCAGAAGATGGTGTCGCGAAAAGCTTCAAGGAATGTTGAAAAATTAAGATCCCGAGTCTCTTCAATAACGACAATACTAATGGGATAATTTTTTCTTTCAAAAACTGTTTCGTTGATATCGAGAACATATTTCAAACGTTGATAACGAGAAGAAAGTAGTAAATTTTTAGGTCCTGCTATATCAAAAATGAATAGTGAAGAATAACTGTCACTAAAAAACGATATTTCTCTGTAACTCCAGTTGCCAAAAACTATAATGTATTTTTCTCCCTCGAATGCTTTAAGATTACATTCATTAAGAATAAATTTCTAAAAAATAATTGAATTTATAGTTATTATTTTTTTTCGTCGATATAAATGTGTACCATTCTAGTTGAAAATCCAGATTTAAAATCTAGATCGTTCTCGTCATTTTCAAATATTTTCCGTTGAAATGGTTCCTGAACAGTTTTGATTGAATGAAAGGATAAAAGAAAAATCCAAAATGTCATGGTACTTGAAGAAAAAAATTTTGTTTGGAAATGAGCTCCGAAAAGCTTGCTCATGCTTAACAGATCTTCTTGCTTTGCCGTGACCAGTACACCATACAGACATAATATCTGTTGGAATCGACTTCACTTATATCGATGATTCGGAATCTATCTATACGTTTATGAGAACTTTTCATGTCTAGCGTGAAGTAAGGTCCGGACAGATATTGTGTCCGTCGGGTGTACATGGCAGTTTAAAAAATGCATGAGAGATCATCCGATAGGTAAATAGAATGAATGCTTACTAAGCTTGTTTTTACAGAAATATTTATTATATACATTTGATTTTAAAAGTATGCTCCTTTTTCTATAATTCATTGGAATAGATATTCTTCTTCCATAACTTTAACACCTAAAACTAATAACTTTTAATAACAATAAATTACCTCATGTTCATTCAATTTACTGGTCGATTTATTGATTCTAACAGAAATACAAAAATTGCAAGTGCATGACCTCCAAATATCATCGGAATTATAAAATTTATTTCTTCTAGTTTTAGGATCAGCTCATGCTTGCGGTCTGTGCGTCGGTGAAGAAAAATTGAATCCATATATTTTTCTGTTAATCCAGTTTCATAGAGTCTTAACAAGATGTGGTTGAACTTTTGTAGCAAGAACCAATCTGGTCTTGTCGAAAATACATTGACACGAGAGATTATTATAGGCTTGGAGATGTGAATCATTTCGGACTCATCAAAGCCACTAATACCCATTATTAATCGTCCACCAATGCAGATCACATGTTTAAGCTGAAAAAGCTTATTTATGCAGCCACCGAAATCATTATACGCTATTACATCTCTTTCTATGATTTTACTTATTTGAGTAGCTAAAGGAGAATGGACGTAAATCGTCATTTTTGTATTATTTCTGAAATCTTCAATGGTCTCAACATCAGATTTATAATCGTCCACTGTACTGACGGCTCTAAACAAACCTACTAAATAAACTTTAGAGCACGATACCAAAAGAATGATGGTGCACATGAGTATTCTCTCGGATGAGTAACGCACCTGTCCGAAGACTCGTTGGTTCATGGAATGCGTGAACATTTGTATGAACTCGAAATACGAGTTGATCCAGGATAACTTCAAGATTACTTTTGATACCAATATAAACATTATAAAAGATATGAATACGTTGATGAGAATGTTCGGGTCAACCGAGGAAATGAATTTTTGTGAGTCGCTGATTGCGATTTTACGAGACATGACATGTATGTTGTCTCCTCTTACGAAGAACGTTTGCATTTTCCAATAATCAGCAACGATTTTTGGTCGAGGGGTGATGTCAATTTTGCTTTCGATAAGGTCTAGGAATGCACCTTGAGGCTTTCCGTAGTCATTTAATGCAGGTAATAAAGTAAACAATTTTACTTCGTAACTTGCTCTAACATGATCTATAACCATTTGCATAATTCCAGGATAACTTTCCTTAATTTCCAATAACTTCAAGTTTGATCTTGTCCCATATTTTGATTTATTCGAAACTTCGACGCCTAATATTATCTTGTAATGAGATAGATCGACCAATCTGTCGAAATAGCATCCATAAATGTATTTTCGATCTTGAATATAATGAAATGGCAGTTTAAAAAAAACTTTTATTGAAATTAAGGTCATGAAATGAATCACTAACCCTCCATCACTGACAATTTCGTGATGTCACTAGAAAATAACGTCCCATTTACACCATTGATTGTGATGTTATTTTCAATTTTCCAGAAGGATGTGGCCATCGAAGAAAACGGATTGAACGTGTACAGAATGTAGCGATTATTTGAGGTTAAACCTAAGTAAAAAATATTAACTATGTCAAATCTCCAAGCTGTGTTCATCATTAAATAAACCGATGAACGAGAGCTTTTAGAATTTTTGTTTACAACCAAAAACGTTGCCTGACTGTTCCAGAAGATAGAGTCACGAAAGGCTTCAAGGAATGTTGAAAAATTAAGATGACGAGTCTCTTCAATAACGACAATACTAATGGGGTAATTTTTTCTTTCAAAAACTGTTTCATTGATATCGAGCACATATTTCAAACGTTGATAAGGAGTAGAAAATAGTAAAACAATATTAAAAATATAAAGGGAAGAATAACTATGACTGAAAAACGTTATTTCACTGTAACTCCAGTTTCCAAACATCATGATATATTTTTCTTTTTCATATGCATTGAGTTTACATTCACTAAGAATAAATTTCTGAAAAATACTTGAACTTAGAGTTAATTTTTTTTTATGATAAAAAATTTGTACCATTCTTGTTGAAAATCCAGTGTTAAATTCTGGATTGTCCTCATGATTTTTAAATATTTTCTGTTTGCCCTTTGAAGATTGAAATGGCTCTTCAACAGTTCCAATCAAATGGAAATATAAAAGAAAAATCCAAAATCTTATCATACCCACAAAAAAAAAAAATTTATTCGAAAGTAATGAATGGATAGCTCGCTCATGTTCTTATTAGAGCTTGTCATGAGTTGAAAAGTAATCCTGGGGCATAGATAACAGAAATACTATTTAAACTTGTTTCTGACGATATTCATCGTGTAAAATTGATTTTAAAAGCAGGTTCATTTTTCTATAATGCATAAAAATAACGAAAGAGGAACTAGCTACTAAGTACATTATTGAATAGTTTACTATTTTCGAATAACTGGCAATGTTTTGATTAGTTTTTTTTTATTTTTGCTTTGCTAATACCCCTTCCACGAATTAAAGGTGCGCAGCGTACTTTTACCTCACTTAATTTTAAAAATCACGCACACTGTTCAAATTGTTCAATATAGTTCGACCAATGCGTCATACCGTCCACGTACTTCATAACCATTAAAAACTCTTCACAAAAATTTAATGAAAAATTAACAGTGATAGTTGATGGCCCAAGTAAAAATGAAAATGGGACGCTCGTGTATAATGTATGAACAATATTCATTAATTTTCTGTGAAGTTTTACGTCAATTTTGTACTGTGAGGTTGACTGAACACACATGAGCTACCGATCATTTGAGTTGCAATGTTTTAATTAAGGTCCTTTCGGAATGTAGCCCACGTCAGTTTCTCGAAAATTTCGATTGTGCTCGCCATATCGCGCATTGTAAAGATTCGGCTCGACGATTGCTTTCGTTAACGTCGCACGCGGCTCTCTCGATATCACCGCGAGATCGATTTCTCGGCAGGACAGGGTGTCTACTTCATACGTATACGTATAGTACGTAAATTCATATGCGCGCTCGCGCGGGCACTCGAGAGCGAGAGAGAGAAAAGCGAAAGTATATGGCTCGATTCGTATTATCGCGGCGACGCATTTGTATTCGAGCATGTAGAACATACGCGTTAACTATAATATAAATACTCGGAAAATTATAATAATTTAACGCGTACATACGAACACTCGCACGGCAGTCACACCCATAAATTACGGGCCTTTTTCCCCCGGCCTTTGGCTACTACCAACGATTTTTGATGATTAAAACGCACGCGATCATCGAATTTAAAATGATCTGTTTACACACACTCCACACACACATACATACACACACATACAGACCCGGATAAGTATGTTTATGCAGGTATCCAACTTCACCGAGTATATACGAAGTTACCGTGTGCCCAATGAGCCGTGCGAGCGCCACAGCGACTTCATTTATGAATAAATATAATATAAATACGTATCACGAGTGGACGAGGATGTGATTGAAAATGATACTTTTGTACGTAGGCGCACGTGTGTATATCTTCGGGACACTTGCGGGCGCAAATTTCACGTCGGAGGAACGCAAAAACATTTTTTTGACAATATTGGAGAAATCGACTCTCCTGCCTGGCCGCGTGCGAGCTAACAATTTTCGTTTTCACCGTGCTTGCGTCGATAGCATAATAAATAAATACCACCCGATAAAGATATAAGAATAAAAGAAACGATACACAGAGCTCGGTGTGCGCGAGCATTGCGAATAATTACATGCGTTATTATACGTACACATAATGTTGTGAAAAGTGCGCCGGAATCATTATCTATCGAATTTAGTAAGTATCCTGCGAAATAAATTAGAATTAACGGCTGTTGTGTTGCGATAATCGTTTCGAAAAATTTAAATCCTTGCAATCGCCGCGTGTGCGCTACCCAATACGGGCACGCGCGCATTTGCCGCGGAAAAATCCAAAATTATCTATAATACGCATTGCATTACATACACACACGCGTGTAATACGGATACAAAGTCATGCACTTATCTAGAGTGTCTTTGTAATGCCCAGTACGTAAATTGGATGAAAAGTCTAATTAAGAGATATTGATCGTCAGGTCCATGAAGGAATTATTTTATTTGCCACTGCACCCACAATTTTTAATACTGACTTACTTCGTAAAAATAAAACATGGATCGTAGAAATTTGAATGGTCAGATTTTACAATTCCGTCACATTGCACGAATTATTGCGCTATTCCAACCATTTATTTGATTTTTTATTTCGCTTTCAAAGTATTTTTTAATTTTAACTTCATATTTATTTCGAATGCAGTTTCTATTTTTTGTCCATAAAACGACTCGGAAGTAGACTCATATTAAAATTTTACATTCTTGTTTTAGAAACTATAAAAGTATAAGAATGTACGAAGCTCAAGGTTCAACTAAATTATGTTTAATATTTTTCTATTTATTTTGTGTAATATGTACAAAATTTAGTATTATGTGCTTATGTAATCCGGATTATTAATATTCTTATTTGATTAATATAATACTGTATTCAGAAGATGATATTAAAAGTAATAATATATGAAAAGCTATAAACTTTTTACTGCATTCATTTTAACAATGACTCTCATACTAATGATTTTCTATAATTGGTCATTATACTATATTGCAAATGTAATTATAGTTGAATTTTATGAATAAGAATAATTTACAATAAATTTTCCGTAATTTTCTTACCAATTTGAAAATACTAAAAGATGTTCAAATTAATTATAATTTATTAAATTACTCATAAACATATTGACTTATAGCAATGTGGCAATAGAATAAAACAATTACTTTTTTTTTTTCTAAATGTCAGTCTCGATTATAACTTTGAGAATAATATACATGGGTTTAGCCATGAATAAAGCAAATAATTTTGAAAGATAATTTATGGTACATACCCACGCCGAAACAAATAAATTTTACTAAATAAGTCCCGGTTAAGTAATTCTTTGGGGTACTATACTATTACATTTCGTTACGTGTACCATTACTGAACAGGCGCACCAAGCATACGAGATTCCAAGTAATTTGAATAAGCGCATCTCAAACTTTCTAAATGACCAATCGTGTTAGGTTAACACTTAAAACCTCAAATCAGCTGCTAAGTGATCTTTAAATAAATTCGCTCTGGGGTTTCCGGCAGAGCCGCGATTATACGAACTCGAAGAAATTCATTTACACCATTTACACCCGTGCGCCGTGTTACAAGAAGGTGCGAAATATCCCATTTCACAGGCACGATAAAAGCGCAACATTTAGAAGCTAAACGATACTAAGACCCATGAGAAAAGCTCGTGTTGTTTTTCTTTCATTTTTTTTCTTTCGAGCCAAATTTGACTGATTGATTTGCGGGCATAGGTGTCAGGTGCGGCGCGATGTATACAACAAGTTTAACTCGACTGACATAGCCGCCTAGTGAACAAGTAGGTATAAAACGTGGTTTTAAATAAGGAAGTTTTTTCTCGCTGATTTACGAAATTGACGTCGATTCATGGGGCAATGGAATCGTCGCGCGGGACACGAAATATTTGTAGCGTTTTCAAAACAGTAATTACGAGCGATATTTTTTTTATCACTGTAAAAATAATCGATGATAAAGACAGCGCGACATTACAACTTTCTGTCTGCAAACACGAAATCTCAACGTCTGCTACATTTCCTCGAGGATACACGTTACACGAGAATGGCGAGGTGCTGCATTGTCCGAGTCGGCTACAATAACTTCCAATCTAATCAGCTTGTCTGTTTTACATGGTCCCAAAGCGTATTAATACACAGCTTAACTATTCTGCATATGTACAGAAATGCATTTATAAACGGGATTCGCGTTCGTTTTGAATAGTTGTACCGTGCATTTATAGAAGAGCAAAGGTAAAAAAAAAAAGGAAAATCGTGCCGCTGAGATTCATCTTCCGGTTTATTCAAAAGATAAATCGTTAAAGTAGAACGGAGAGCTCTGTGTGAAGAACGGAGAAAAAAATTGCAGAATAGTTTAAGTCGAAAAGGTGAAAGTATAAAGCTGTATATAAAAGTATAAGTGCAGATGCTAATTTTCTTTTTTAAAAAAGCTTTTCTTTTTTGCGTGATACATCTGAATACTCTTCGTCGGAGTTCAAGTGAGGCTGGCTGAGAAAAATAAAGGATACGAAAACAGTGTATAAATGCAGCTGCACAGAATCAATTATCATCGAAGTAAACACGACATGTATCATGTGTATACGTAGGTAAACACATATAAAGCCATACAAATCCTATACACACGAGTGCTCTAGACGATAAGTGTTTAAGAGCGAAACCGTAATGACTCGCTGAAATGTTTGTATTTAAGCGCCACCAGCAGCTGCTGCGATCGAGTATAAAATCTCCACGTGGTCCTGTACTTGAAATACTCGTAACGAATTGAAATGACAGTGTTACATTGAAGACGAAAGAAAATCGAATCATGAAGGTGCCTCTCGCGAAAAGGTTCTAATCACTGCTGCTGCTAAAGCTGCCCGAGTGCTCGATCCTTTACGAGATATAAAAAATGTATCCCGACTGACGTAAGCGCGTCGCATAATATAATAATAAAATTTAATTCGTATCTTCGTTCGACGAGTACACAATAAATTGACATGGGGCAGCGCGAGCATTATATACCAGTAACTTCGGCATCAAAGTTTATCGACAAAAGAGAAACGAACGAATAAGTGTGTGTGTGTGTGTGTGTGTGTATAATTGGGCGGCGATTAAAGTTGTCGCTTTTGCCCAGCTGGAAAAAGTAATTACTTCCAGGCTAGATTGAATGCGCTGCATACGTGTTAGAGAGGACGTGATCGTGTGAATGCATGCAGTAAGTGCAGAAGGACCAATCTCGCGGGGAGGCGCATTGCGCAATGATCTCCGTATATACAAGAGCGTTAGAAAAATGCAATAATCAATGCGCGCGCGGCTGCTCTCGTGTGGCTTTGCTTTTGTCTATGTGTATAATATGTGTATATAGGTACTTTGGATTGTCGTTGTTTGCCTCTTTGTGTGTGCGCCGCTGCTGGACCGAAGAAATTTTCAACTTTTCACCGCAAACGTTGTCGCTATTATGCAAGTAGTAAATGTTTTATTGTCTTGATGGTCGCGCGCGGAGCTAATTGTTTTGCGCATGGCTAAATGAGGCAAACGAAACAGCCTGCGAATAGCCCGAACGCACGAAAAAAATCCCGATCTGCCGTGAGAGCTAAATTGATTATCCATAAAATTCCATATTGATTATCTGCTGCTGCTGCAACACTTTACGTGCAAGATAATTTAAGATTTGCTATACACATAATGCCGTACAATTAAACAATTAATTACGTCCACCCTGCGCAACCCATATAGATTTAATTAATTTTTTTCCAGATATTTTAACATTTATGTTTAACTTTTTATGATACAAGCAGCTCTTTAAACACGTCAAAAATTAATATATCGATGATTTTTTAACGGTAGGATCGATGAGGCAGTCGACATTTTTATGACTCAAAACACATATTGCAAACTTTGAATTAGATGTTGTTTATTTAATACTATACACTCGGAAAAATCGAATTGTGTGGCGGTAATAATAAAAATCATAACTGTGAATCTTGTGATTTATACTTTGTCCATTGGTTTTGATCATAAAAATTGACACTCGTATAAAAGGACTGTGGGACACCTATAATTGCGAAGAAATAACTTCGTATTTACGGCTTATCGTGGAAAACAAGGTGGAAAATCGTTACGATGGGGCAACGCGCGCGGGTGCTCAATTATAATGAATGCGTCGATATTATTTTGGTTGGCTGGATAATAAACTACCGATGGAAAATTAAGAAATATTATTACCACATTCCGCAACGTTCCACATCTGAAATCCGTGAGAGATAGTTCAAGAATTTTCCCGGGCGCGCATTTCTTGATTTCCGTCCGAGCCGACTTGACTGACGTATCTCTCTCGCGAGTTTAAGAATCGTAAATTCTTCACGCGTTTTATTGTGCGATTTTCAAGCATCGAAATCCGCAACGACCCGGCAATTGCATATTGTACTTCACGGCGCGCGCTCGGAATATGATTTATAACTGTGCAAACTGCGAATACGCGCGTGTGTGTGTGTGTGTGTACACGCGACCGGTGCGCTGTACGCAGGTAAGTCATCATAGTCATGGTGCATAATACAAGCAACGAATCATTGTGATAAAATAGCGCTGCGCAGCGCCTATGTAAACTGTATAACGACTATACGGCTGCCCGTAATGGTCGCGGTAAAAAATCGAAGATTATAACGACGTGCTTATGGTGGACGATTTGTTCCAGAGTCGACAACTGCAAGGTGGTCGAAAATTTGCACGCGACGTATACGAGACGTTTATGAACGAGCACTATGCTAACCGGTTTTTCGCCAACAAGGGCTGAGCTTTTTATGCGACTTGAGAAGGCATTATAATATCTTGACGAAGAGCACTGCTCGACATTACAATAGAAAATCACCGACGTCGCCTATCTACTCAAAAATTTGCTAAAAAGGGCGAAAGCTCGCAACTCGCCATACCGATTTTCGCGTCTAAAAGCATAAACCCTAGGTGCTGGAAGATATTACGTCACGCGCAAAGGTCGTCGCTCAAAAAAACCATATATCGCGGTGGAAACAATGAAATGAGTCACGCGCATCGATCGATCGACGTCAGCTTTTCCATATATAAAATGTTAATGTCAAAGAATTTCAACTTCCTTTCTTCCTCGGCTGCGTGTGTCGCGCGCGTAAGCTGTGGCCTATGCGCGACAATGCAGCTCTCGCGCACCAGGCAGCGCCAGATAATGCGCGCGCACAGCTAAGCTAAATAATGTGCGTACAGTGTGTAAAATGTACTTTGGCGAAATGGCCTGTACGGGCCCTCGATACACACAATTGATAATTTTCCTCTCTCGCCGCGACGTGATATCGAATGACCACGCCCATCGATCATACGGCTCGCGCGAGATCGCTGACTCATAATGACCGATTTCTCTCGACACATGTGCCCAGACACATACACACGTACACATACGGTGCAGAAACAAACGTCGTCGATTTCGTTACGGTGCACCAAGTATGTATGTGTGTGTGTTTATGTATACGTCAGAGAAGAAAAGTCTCATAGGCATAAAGCACGCATATGGGTCGTGGTCCAGTCCGCGCGATCGGCCCCGCGAATTACCTCACACTTCCCCGTATAAATATAAATGCGTGTATACTTGTAAATGTCTGCGCAGCGCGACGGCGGCGGTGGTGTCTTATAGTATTGGCGGGCGCGGGCGCGAGCTTGGACATACACATTGTTATCTCGGCGAACTTATCTATCGGCTTACATATACACTGCACTGCAGCTCGTTGCGTGGGCAGCAATGAAAAGATATTTCATACTCGGCCATTTACTCTTTGGCATAATATAATAATAGGTGTGCAGCCAAGAGACATGTTGTCCTCAGCCGCTGCTGCTGTTGCTCCTGTGCAGTAGTGCGCGGGGCCTTATGTAAATCATTATGACGCGCGCGCGACAACGCGGGGTGACATAACTTTCGGTCAGGGGGGAGGGGGAGGGGGCCGACCTGATAAGCCGCTGCAATCGTATCTTATCAAAAATACGCACGCATTATATGTGCGCAGCAGCCGATGAAGTCGGTGCAGAGTTACACAAATTTATAAACTTGCGTTAATAAACGCGAGCCAGGGCAAGAGAAAGAAAGACAGAGCGCCGAGGCTTCGAGACAATTGCTACCCCCCCCGATAAGATATACTGTTATAATTGGAATGTTTTCCGCAATTTACTGACTGACTTTTTGCTACTATACGCGATTTTCTCGGATTATGATTTTGTTTTGGAAACATAAAAGCTATGAAAAACTGATTTATGTAAAAGCAGCTCAGCTGGCGCACCACTTGACAGTAGATTTCTGGGGGCACCCGTGTGCCAACTTGCTTCATAATTAGATGACTATCGTAAAATTGTGCATGCCACGTGGAACTCGACAAAAGCCAATAATAAATTATCAGCAAATTCAAGTCAAAGCAGATTCATTTATATTTTCAATGGTGCGCAATGTGTGCACATTGACTTGGATATTACCTTGTGACATTTATAGCTAGTTTTCGTTCAAAAATAAAATGATTTCAAACGGACTCCACTACATTAGTGAGTCAAAATCGTACTTTAACTTATACAATTATTTTCACTTTGCTACTTGCAGATTTATAGATGAAATTACTCGCCATCTAGTGGTGGAGACTTGAAGTAGTATTATCGTCATTTAAAGCGCGTTTCATATTTCCAACACAATCATAATAGAAAAAGTCAACCAATAGTCGTGTATTTTAAAATATTTTCAATAGCCATTTTTTTTAATTATCAAAACACAATAAATGTTGAGCATTTTTATCAGGGTCTATGACTCTGTTGGAGAGTTTTGCTAAGCATGGAAGAGGAAATTGCTTATGCCAATACTCATTTTCCAAGATACGTCCAAACAGAAGCTTTTCGATTGTCAACAGTCAGATCGAATCTTATACCGTCGTCTTGTATCCCACCGTATGTATATAAAAATGAATGACCTCAATTCGAAAATGGGGATATGTCGAAATATCCGATTTAAAATCATACCTAAAGCGGACACTTTACCGAAAATTGCGTCGGTGCAATAATCGATTTATAATTATAAGGCCATGATCAGATAGCGGCTCGTCACCAAAGAGATTCGTTACCAACACACATAAAGCAGACACAGATACAGAGGCATGGTCCCTTCGCTGAACTCATTACAGCGCATTATAGCCCGTATTTTTGCAGATAATCACGTTGAAAGAAAGTCGTGCAATCTGATCGATATCTCGAGCCGTATTTACGGTCGGGACCCCCCTCGGCACACACTCACAGACACAGACACACATACACAGGCAGACACAGCCTAGCGATCGTTTATTTCCTTTTCCGATTTTCAAGTGCTGCCTCGCGTGTGACAGTTTCTGCGAAACCGGAACTCGGCGCGGAACGAAAGGTGAATTCTTCTCGAAGCGTTTTAAAAATAATCGCATGTGCACACAATGAAAAATGGAACCACTCCTACGTATGGTTAAATAATCGATGAAATTAACAAACCAATATTGGTTTTATGTAATATATAAACGCACACGAGTATGCAGTGCATAACAAATGATGCACTTTTCGCTCGAGTACGTTTAATTTAAGCTTATTTTTGCAATTACTCGCAAGAGAAGATCCACCGTAAATTAATTTTACTTTATATGTGTATATAAAATTGCACAATTATCGACTTGTCTAGGTTCATTTTCAGACCATTAATTAGCTGTTGGTGCTTGCGCACTCGGCGCGATATAAAATCATCATAACGTTTACTTCAAATGCTCATGCGCAAGTATAATTTATTAATAAGTTGTATAAAATAAACGTTGTTTGCACTCCTTGGTGTTTGAATAATGTTTATTTTATTTACGTTTGAAATGTTTATCAAGTATTTGCACCTGTAGTCTGATGAATATTCATGCCTCATGTTAAGAAAAAAATTTTAATCTCATCTACTTGTTTTTTGCTGTACCAAAAAATGATATAATTATCAAAAAGTATCTTGAAAATGATAAAAGTGACTCTAAATCGAATTCCATGTGTTGTTTGTTTTGCTTTTTTTCTACAACATGTACAAAGTAGCTTGGGTCGCCGGACAAATTATGTGATCGCTCGAGAAAGGCTAGTTTGGTCACTGTCCTGTTTCGCGGGATCCAGTTATATGTATTTGCGGCGCAGCGCCTTTAAAAATCTGGAGAATCGGTGCGCGGCGCACTGCAACCGCTCGCATTCTCACGAAATTTTCTTTTTCCACGCATTTTTCGAAATAATTGCTCGAATCGTGTGTTTGTGTGCGTGTGCTACGAAAATGCAGAATATGCGTTGCATCGATTCTGGGTGGTAGATATATATACGTCGGCTGCGACAGTTTTTCGCGCAATTTTTGTTTTGTTTCGGTTCGTATGTGTACTAAAATCCGACGTTCCCCAATCTACGTCCAATTGAATTTCGTACGTTAAGCAGTCACGTTATCTCGTTGAAAGCGTGTCAATATAAGCGGGTCCCCTGCACACCGAACGTACATCCGATGCCAAGAAGATAACATTATATAAATCGTAAATACATATAGATATAGTGTGCACGTTGTGTATAAATCGACGGTGGTCGGTGCAGTAGTCGTCAGTGCAGCAGCAAAAAAAAGGCTGACCTCTTTCCACCCGTGTGCAAGTGCTTAGATTCTTGCTTAGTCTACTGCTGCGGCTGTGGCACGAATGACGGTAACGCGGCGGCGGCGGCGGTGGTAGCGAAGAAAGTTTAGAAAACACCAAGAGCCAAAGTTGCAATTGGCGCTCTGGCAAAGGCAGTCTAGCGAGTCAACGCAATTCGCGCGCGCGCGGGCACACGTGCATTTGTGCAGGATATGTAGATATAGTTATATGTGCAGCGTGTAGCCCCTTGATGTCTGAATGGGATATATCGGAGTCGCGACAGTCCCAACCTGCTACCTGCACACACACACACATATCGGAGCCTTCGATAATCCAACTAGGAAATATATAAATTAATAAGACACCCGATAATCGCTCAACACATTGATGCATACACTATGATATATACACGCGCGCGAGCGCGAGATCGGAAAATTGAAAGTAGAGTAATACCGATTTAAATATATAAATTTTAACTTTTACCTCGATGCGGTTCCGATGTTTCTTTTTTCGACCGGATTATATCTATCCGGTTGACTATACTTGAAACTTTTATTCAAAAGCATATTCGAGGATTTTGATTTAAAATTCTTTGTTATAATAAAAAGTGTGCATAATAATACTGTTCCTGTAATTTTTTTCTCTCTTTCTCTCTCTTTTCAACGACACATACAAACAAAGCCATCGAATCGTGCGCGCAACTACTGTTTATACTACTAGCCTATGCGAACATAGAGCTCTCTTTCGAATCGTGTATTGCGAAAAAATATTCACACTCTTCTTCGTCTTCTCGACAAAAAAAAAAGAACACACATTTCTCATCACGAATAAATGAAATTCGTGGCGACAATCGCGTGCTGCTCATCGCGATGGATCTTGTTTGTATACACACACACACACACACATGTGCAGACACGGTGCAGATGCACTTACTCGGAGGGATCTACCGCGCCGTATACACGATTTTGCGCTCTCGCGAGCCGCGATCGATAATGCACCAAAGTCAATTGAAGAAAAAAGCCATTCTGTGCCAAATTCACCTTTGTGTTGGATTCTCCGCCGGCGCCACGAGAGTTCATAGTTGATGGCAATCGCGCGATCATTGCCTATAGTCTTGGCTTTCATCAAAACCAATGCTTTTGATTCGAAGTAAGAATTTCACTTTCCAAAGGATATTCGCATTTGAAATGTAATTACACGTGAAATTGGACGATGAAAAATATGTAGTTTTGCATTCCGTGTATGTGATACTGCATAGTTGCACTCCAATAATGCAATGTAGCGTAGTGTATATTTTACTCATTTATAAATGTATACTCGACGCTGTATCGTCAATCGGAGCATCGCAGGAGTTGTTTATCGGTAGCGATAACTCGAAATCGGCATGTTTTTTATTCGCATCGACAACCCATCTCTCCGGTATCTTGTCTCGAGTGTCTCGATGATACTCAGTGACATTGAAATTCCAAAAATCTGAGTCAACGAAGAAAAAAATCGATATACCTATAAGAAAACATCCGATACACGAAAGTGCAGTGAGCATATAAAATGAAGCGCCGGTCGTCTCGTACGTCACGGGTGTATACGTCAAGTCGAAAAGAAAAAACTCTGTCGGCTTGGTCGCGCTCAACTCGACTCAATAATAATCGGCCAGAGCCGCTATACTACTACTACCGGCGGCGTCGATCGCGATCGGCTCGATCGAGGAGATTTTCGTTCGTTCGCGCCCCGGCCAACGCGGACGACGGTGCACGATGCGCACAGTGTAACGTTGCGACGCGCGGTTTTTTTTCTGCACTCGGTCGCGTCGTCGGTCGCAGTAGGCTGCATACAATGTAGGCGCGGCCAGTGCCTATACCCGAGAGAAAGTCTCGCGCTAGGAGAGTAGTAGTACGTTATAGGCAGGAGGCGAGCGGCAAGTTGCTCGGCCGCGTATATTACGGCTCATCGAGTACGCGCTGCGATGTACGTCGTCGTCGTTGTTGTTGTTGTGCTATTTATATTGCGTCCGCGCGGCATGAACCACCTAAATCGCGCGCGAGAGCTCCCAATGAGATTGCCAAATCGTCGAGCTCGGGATTCTCCGCGCGATCCTCGCACGTATACATATATCGCGCGCCAACCGTCAGCTATGGTGCACGTGCTCCCATATAGCGTGTCTATGGGTCTGCACAGTCTATACGGATTCTCAGCTCGGTACTAGTGCAGCAGCCTCTCATCTCTCTCTCTCGCGCGCGCGGGGATTTTCTTTGTTGATTTATCGCGCGCACTCGTAATATATAATAGTCGTTGTATAAACTGCAGCAGCTTGGCGCGCGTATTTACTATCCGCGTGCGTCGACCTAACTGTTTTCCGTATTTTTCATGCTGCTCGCGATGACGACGACGACGACGACGACGACGTACCTTGTATGCATTTGGTGATCGCGAGGAGCTTCGTGCGCAGCTCGGCTCCAGATTAATGTTCGACATCATCATGGGAATGTGCATGCGACGATGCGCCTAGTATAGTATACATTGTGCATCGCAAGCCAGCAGTCGATAATTACGCTATTATTGCCTTCTCACAAGGGAGAAAAATGTCAGTGTCTAGCTCTGCGGCTGTATACATGCGGGGCTTTCGTCACACGCGCCGCGCGAGCGGAGATGTGCGCGATCGGCGGTGTAACATACACACACACGTACATGCTATACAGACGTGAAAGTAAATCAAATTATTAGGCTCGAAAAGACACTCTGCCATGTACGCGGCATGAGGCACAGCTCGTTCATTCGTGTGTGTGTGTACTGTATATAGGAGTCGAGAATTATCATAATTATCAAGTATGAAACTAATTTTCCGTCGAGCGTGACCGACGGTGCGAATCGATTCGTACGAGGAGCCGTTGCCGCCGCTCTCGGAACACCTTAGAATACGTAATTTTACTCGAATCGATGTTAGAATATGTGAAGTATCCAGTTTTATGATTTAGAAAGCAAATATTTAATGAATATATATATCTTGTATGTATACCGCAGCGCTCGCGCGCGCCGCAGCTTTAACTCTTTTTGACGTGAAAAGTTTTTGCCCGACTTTTTTTTTCTTTTCGAAAATTCTCCATGGTGATTAGATTTAAGCTGCAATTTAATGACGAAACGAGGAGAAAAAAAATCCATGGTCGATGCCCTAAAATGCCGTAATTTCTTGATTCGAGAGAGAAAGTACTACCAATACATCGATAATCGTACCTGCAAAGTTCGATAAGATAAAACAATTTCACGCAGCGGCCAATTTAATATTCAAGAACCGACAACAATGAAACAGGCGAAAAATAATCCTTTTCTTTCGATTTCAAGTGTCGGTAATGTAATAACTCTCGCGCAACGAACGCAAGAATTGAGGAACCCGTATAATAAGCTTTAAATTTATTAGCGGTCATTTCCATCAGTCAAACCAACAGCAGCAGCAGCAGCAGCAGTAGCGGCAACCGCCCTGCAGACACTTACGCATTTATATGTACATGCGAGCTTATCATAACGGGATCATGGTCGTCGTTTGTGTGTTGCACGGGTGCGCGCACATGCGAGAAAACAATAGACACAACATTGTACCACTAACTGCGGCTAGAGAGAAAGAGAGAGACAGAAAGACAGAGAGACGGCCTGCCTATAGCCGCACACATTGTGCCGTATTTAGCTCTGTAAGGACTTCTGACACGTATTAGGATCTGGGTATACCCGTGCGCTAGACGATTTCCACACCTAAACCGTATGCAGGAGCCAATTGACCAGCGTATAACAAGATCGAATGTCAGACTTATGCGCGCGCGACTATTTTTACCTCAAATTGATCATTTTTCTCCGTGGCATTCAATTAATAATAGCGTTTATATTATTATTCTCGTTTTATCCTTAGCATGATTCAAGCTTATGTGTCTCTCGGCGATCGGCGTGATCAATTATCGCGTTGAAATAGATCCGCGATTAACTAGCAAATTGTCATATTTTATATCGGGAGCTTTTAGAATATTTCTAATGATTTACAAATTCTCTTGGATTAACTAACGTATGTATGATAAAAAAACCTCTTCGTTTGTTATGAAATACGTCAATAATTATCGAGCCTTTATTAGAGTATCGATTCATAATTCACACTTCGAACGCGATTCGATGTTTCTTTTTTCCGGGCACGAAACTTCTCCGCGTGAAATTTCGCCTCTTTGATGTATATAGAAAGTTTTGACATCAAACTTCCGGAATGGATGATGTGATTTTATTGAATAAATTTACGCACATGTACCACACGCTTACATATATGTTCGTTTATAAACATCATAGAGTTGCATAATACATTCTACTCGTTGGCTAGCGCGAAGAGCATATTACATTTTTCAATTCTTTGCGCGCTGGATGCTTCGGATGCACGGCACGGACTCGAAAAAGCTCGAGTGGGTTTAATCACCTTCTTGCATCGACTCTACAATACAAGTCCCTCTTTATTCGTTCTTCCGAAGAAGCGTTGTCTGCTACCGATTGAATTGGCAATGTTTGCGAATGCCACTTTGTTGCGGAGGACGTGCTTTCCAGGAATACGAAATTTAGCTCGCTTTAATTTAACTTCAAATATGTATTTTGCTACGATTACATTGACGAATAGGTGAGCTACATTGCTTTTAGCGTTTGCGACCTTTTAAAGTGTAATGTGCGTAACGAGACACTTACAGTGTGTTTATTTACGTGCATTTTAGCTTTAATGGGTCTCGATTACGTTTTGAGGTAGCTTGGAACTCGAAGATCTTGCATGATTTTTTCGAAATGTGAAGCAGCTTTTATGTCGAAAACTACATTTTTCTTCTTCTCGAAGTTCACATTCGTATGATAATAAAGTTTTAATGCATTTGAATCGGCGTTCACGAATGTATAATGGGTTCCACGTAAAGGTAATCTAAAATTTATGAAATGAAAAACGACATTAAGTTGAACAATTTTTCATTTTTTTAAGTACAAAATACCTGCGCGACTATTCGGGTTTTTTAATATTTCATTTTTCCAGGAATCTCAAAATTTCAGGCACTTAAAATTTTACAAACAATTCTACTCATGATGATGTCCCGGTGTATTAATTTTTGGCCATGGATTGGCTAATAAGATGTTCGCAAGTCGATAAAAGCTGTACACTGTGTTTTTCGCTCATCCAGGCGTATACTCGTATATTAAGGAAGTAATTATCCGGCATGCATCGTGTGGTAATGAACGATATACACCGCATTAGCGGGGTGAAAGATCTCCGCACTGATGAGCCATTATGAATCGAACTGAAACGGCGCATCAGCACACACACACACACATTCGCGCGATTCATAACAAGCCGCGCTGAGAAACAATGATATAAGGTAGGGAATCGAGAAATCGCGAGCGTCAGTACGTGTATATAGCTACATTGAAAAGCTTTCATCGTCCATGTAATGTAACGTATAGCAATACTCGCGCGTATGTATGCAGTCTATGGGATGATTCTCTTTTCCGTTTGACTTTATTTTCATACGTGCAGAAACACACATCTATACATTGTGTACAGGCTAAAAAATAAGTTCAACGAGACACGCATTCCACATTTTTTTTCGTACACGCGAGAAAGATACGTGTGTGCGTGTGCGTGTATGCAAATGTACTTATTTCTACAGCTTATTAAAAATGATAATCCTGACGGAGCTTACCGATAAGCTACACAGTGTAGCTGCTAAGCTACGGTAGCTGGTGTATACATGCAAAAATAAAAAATCCGACAGCTTCGCCACAGACGTGCACTCGAGTTAGAACTGTTCATGCAATTATGAGCCTAGCAATAAGATGAAAATTTTTAAACTCGTTTTAGTAGACTTGCACGGTATATTTTTCGAATTCATTCCAGGTTTAGCATCCCCGCAAGAAAAAAAAGGCGACTACATTCGTCATTTCGCAACGTCTTTTTTTTGTACTTTCCAGCAGAAACTGTTTATACTCGATCTCCTGCGGTCGTGCAATAAATAAAAGACACGGGCGCGCGCTCGACTCAGCAGCGACATTTTTTGCAATTTTATCCGACGCTATTGAAATTTTGAGAGGCAGAAACTTACCGACGTGCCACGATGTCGTTGTATTTTTGCTGCTCCAATTACTCGAAGCAGTACCCAGCAGCACTTTGCACTTGGCTTGGAAAGCTATATTAACGATTCGGGTATGTCAACCGCGATCGGCAGCTATAAATATATATCAAAACATCGATGATGAGTTGGGCAATCGGCAGAGTTTCGTCGCTGCAGTTTTGATTCTCTCTGCGCCTGTACGAATTGCTCTAGTGCTATTATTCATTAGCCAAGCACATGTTTTTCCCTCGACTCGTCGATCCTTCGTGTGTGTATTTATGCGTACTCTTTTCACAAGTCTTTTCGTCCGTGACACGCGACGTCGTGTGTGTGTGTTTCGTCGAATGACCAACTTTCTCGTAAACGACGTTTTTTAAATTTATTAACACACGCGGCAATCTTGCAATCGATTAATCGATCCGAAATATTATCACGTCGAGGAAAATAAACATCATAGACTGCCACTTTTCCTTGCGGCGCGTCAGGCAAGCAGGTGTCGATCTTTCGCCGAAGATCGGTATACGTTGATTTCTGCAGGCGCGCACACACACGAACCGCTGATGATATTGCACACCTATCCTTAAAAAATCGAGAGTTCGAGCATTGCGATCTCTGCCGATTGTTATGCACTGTATTGAGTATTTTTTCGTCGATAGAGGCACATAAATCAGTCGTACCGATTTCGCAGTTCACTGGTGTAGGAGATTTTTGGAAAATCGGTCGATTACATTAGACGCACTGTGTGTATATATTGCAAACGAAAAAAACAGCAGCGCACTTGTCTTGGTAATAATGATAGCTTCACTCGTACACTGTGTGGCTCCGAAGTCAAGGAATAATATACATAGGCTTGACAGAGAGGGAGAAAAAGAAGAGATGAGAATAATCACAAACGATAGTCACACACCATTCACCGGCAGGATCGTCGTCGCATGCAACACGCGGTACATGCATGAGTAAAGTTGTTTATATATTGCTGGCGCGAGAGTGAGTGAGTGAGTGAGAGAGTAAGAGAGAGAGAGAAAGAGTAAAGGTACCAACAAATATACAAGTATAGTCGGGTTCGCCAACCTCCTCCTCGCGAGAAGGCGTTCGTGAGACTGAGAGAGTACCTAAGGAATCGCTCGGTCGACAGCCTTGCTTATACTATTGCTGCTGTATTCAACCGGCACACATATACACGTATATATTTGCCGCAGCAGCAGCAGAACTATATACGTATAAGTGTGCGTCCCTCCACGCGATCGGTTCGAGAAAGAGACTCGAATGTACGTGTATGTATATACGCGCTCGAATGTGTGTGTGTCTTTCTCTCGGCTGTGCGCTGCTTGGCTCGGAGCTCTCGCGGGCCGCTGCTCGGCTCATTCGCCATAAGACACAATCCTTCGGCTATTCCTCCTTCTCGCTGCTGCTGCTGCTGGGTATTATACGACTCTTTTCCATTTCACTTTCACGCAGGCCACTCGCGCGCGCCTATATAGCATAAGAGAGCCGCGCCGTCGCGTATATATACACACGCGAGTGCTCACGAACGCGCGAACGCGCAATATCACGTCAATCCGCGACGCCGCGATCTGTGTGTGTGTGTGTGTGTATATAATGTACGAAGACTCGCGCGGACTTTGATTAGGCGCGTTTAGACCTTTACGTATATGCATGCGAGTAGTGTGCGAGCCGCGTCGCGGCTCTTTTCTCGTACATGTGCACCGTGTTATGTGCCGCACGGGCAGATGAGTACGAATTATACACATAATGAGCAGCACAATGATACTCGCGCGAGAGTAAAACAGAGAGAGAGACGGAGAAAAGAGAGATATCCTGCAGTGGCGGCATCAACGCGTATACCTGCGCGCTCTCGATCGACTATGGATTATGCGCGCCTGCGATCGTTAAGCACATTTTGGCGCTCGGCGCGCGGCACCGATCGTGCACGAACTCGATGAGATACAGTTTTGCTCTCGTATGCATATAAGTTTATAATCGTTGATGATATTCCCCAGTTAATAAATATAAATTTTGATACCTTGGTTTTGGGTGACACTTCGAATGAAATAAAAATAGCTTGAATTTTTTTCGCAAAAAATATACTCGAAGATTATGCTCGAAAAATTCTGATTTTTGTCCTGTCTCAATAATCGCTTGATGCACGAAGATTTTTTTCATTATTATCATGGTCATTCGCATTTTATGGATTCATAATCTTCGATCGTCGAATATCAAAATAAATTTCAAATTTGCTAAAACAAGCTTCATCGCGCTTTTTTGGGCACATATTCATCAATAATGTAATCTGATATTTAAATAATTTTTTTTCTTGGTTTTCACTGTATAAATTGAATACCATTCAAGAATTCCAAATATGCACACCTTTCACGGTAAATACATAGTGATTATTGCTTCGTTTCACATTATCCACGGCAAAATGATGAATTGATGTATTGGATTTTCCAGAAAAAAAAATAAACGACCTGTTAAATGAAGCATAAAATTTTTTTTAATCTTTTTTCAGCTGCGATTTATTTAGCACCATACGTCGCACTTAACTCAAGACATTTTCCAAAAAGCAATAAATATCTTCAAGTCGTGTAAACGTGAGCAATTACATTTATGCGACATTAAATATCTACATTTTTTGGTTTTTTTGGTTTTTCAGTATTCCGTCAGTCACGCCAAATGTCCTAAAAACATGACCTATTGAATTCCATTTCAAAAACCTTGCATTCTTTTGGATCTCATTTATTATATAGAAAAAAAATGAAAAACTTTGCTAACCACTTTGAATGTTAATAAAACCCGAGAGCAAAGCATTTCAGTCTCTAGCAAAAAAACTCGTCCAAACAGAATTTATCAGGGCAGTCTCGCGCTAATACATATGAGGAGAGGAAAAAAATTGTTAAGCGAAAGGTGTCCTTGCTAAACAATCAGATCTCCGTGATCTTTGAGGAACAACCGGATGCAATGTTTACCGTGCTAGACGATTTATCCCCGTTACCTTCAACGACCTCGCCACGCGCGCGGCACCTTTGGGAACTTTTGATTAATAATCATAATTTAATTTGATTTATTGATTTTTATTTTTAGGTCTCGTCAGAATAAAAGCTTTAACGATTCATGTATCAATATTATACATGCTTATTTATAAATAAATTTTTGAATTTTATACAATATCTTATTTTTAAATAATTTCAAGGTAATGTATTTTCTATTATTTGATTTAAATATCATTGTAGTTAATAAACAATTTAAATATTGCAACGTGGGCTAAAAATCTTGATATTACTTTTTAACCATAAACGGAAAATTAAATTAGTTGTTTTTACGTACAAACTATGTATTGTGTGTAGGAAGAATAAATAATAATAATAATAATTATAAAAATGATTATAATGATAATTATAATAATGATTAAATGTAAAGAAATGATAAAAATACACTTCAAGGAAGAGCACATTCTGAAAAAACAAATATTCCTTTCATCGGGAAATCAGTCGAGAAGAAAATTTCTTAAATAATCCGAAATTGTTTAGAAAGTTGTTGTCATCAAACCGAGTGAGCGATAACACACTTTTATTTGCACGAGATAGATGAACGAGTCTCTAAATAAACGAGTTTGAGATAAATTCGTCGCCGAAACATGTCCAGCCAATCAAACATGCAAACGAAGCCAATCGAAGCTGGTATTTTCGCGATAAGAGGCCGCCGATTTGATAAGTGGCAACAGGTACCGCCGGCGCCGCCGCGACTCCAACGCACCAACCGACAGACAGGATACCGCGCGCATATAATAATAACATTAAAGTCCGAAACAATAATAATTGTGCGCAGCGCCGAGACTCGGCGAGTTCGTAAAAAAAATCGACGCTCCGCGACACGCTTTAAACGCCGCTCAGCAAAAGATCGGTGAAGAAATCGGTTATGGTAGCAACAGCGCGACTCGGCGCACACATGCCACTGGCCATGGCGCATATAATAATACAATATCTAGGACTGAAAGCCGCACGTATACGCACACACACGGGGGGGCTGATTTTTATTCTCTCTCTCTCTCTGTCTTTCTTATATTAGTTGGAGCCGCCGCTGCGGGCAGCTGTGCATGCGAGTATTATAATGCTTCGAGCGCCGCCACACCCGCGCGAGCCTTGAACTGGCCACCTTCGCGAGCTTACAAGCGCGCCACTGCATACATGTATACACGCGTGCACGATAAGAAAAACCCGTTCTAATCAATCTGCAGGAGAGCTGCGTAAAATTTATTCTCCATCCGCCATGTGATAGCGAGGTAAAAAAAAAAGAAGTAATGGTAAACGAAAATCGTCCGCGAGCAGTATCTCGAACTTTATCGGCCGCGGCAAGCAGCTTCTACATCCAAGGTTAAATCTTCCTCGTGTGGGGCGCGAGCCGCTAAAGTTAAAAATCGAGGTTTGCACGGTGTAGCTACGCGCGAAACTGAATCGCCGAGGACAGAGAAACAGAGAGAGAGAGAGAGAGAGAGAGAGAGAGAGAGAGAGAGAGAGAGAGAGATCTTTAGTGGTCGCGTAAAGATCGCCGATACGGATTGTACTTTTAGTTCTTCAAAAAGTGATCGTGGGAGTAGATGTTTATATATACAGCGGTCACGCGTTTATATGCCAGCTCGAAGCTATTACATGCTTGTATTTATATGAAAACAACAACCGTTATAAAGAAAGAGAGCGAAAGTAATGGCGGATCTTTGTTGGAACTAGTTGCGTACATAATCCACGCGTCTCTCTGCATGCAGCCTATGATACTACAAGTATGTAACAACTGCGCACACATATATAATATGATTGTTTTATAAAGTTGTATCTGAGCCTTGAAATACATATTGAGAATTTTATTCTTTGTGGAAACGGCTTTTCGTATTGTTTTCATTTGTTCATTGCCGTGCTTTGCAAAAAGTTGAACCTGCATTTTTGCCATTATATATCTTATGCTCGAATGATATACGCGTGCTTACTGCTTGTACAGCAAACGACGACCAGCACCCTAAAACGATCTACGATAAATTCGTGATTTTATAAAATAAGCATTGAATATCAATATCATGATACGTGGGAATACCTATCTAAGCAAAGCATGAAATAAAAAATGGTAAAGATGAAAGGGGGTACCAAAAAATTTACCCCAAGAAGTATATTTTCTTACATTATAAGAATGATGAAGTTTTTAGCGTGAACAGTTTATAAGCGCTGTGATTGGTCATTCAGTAGCTTGCAATTGTTCAGTAGCATGCAAATACGAGTGTTGTAATAGGTCGAGTAAGTGGATTATTAACCTATTAACGGCTTAAGACTAATTTCGTCTATTTTATTTTTTCATTTTAAATATTGGAAAGTGGCAAAATGGGATAAGAAAGAACAGAGCGCGCGCTGAAAGTTGGGCTAGTAAAAATTATTTTGGAAAAAATCGGTAGTTTTGCGTAGACGCAATTTTGACCTTTAACTAGCTTTGAGCTTCAGGAGAAGAGTTTGTTGTGGAATGAACGAAATTGTATATTGCTAGTCTCGTTCCAAAAGTGGTCCCACTGAGCAAAGAAGGAAATGGTTCATCCCGCAGTGGGCGTAGTAAATTTAATTACTTAAATTGTTTATTACTTAAATTTTTTATTACTTAAATTTTTTATTACTTAAATTTTTTATTACTTAAATTTTTTATTACAACGGGCGGAAATAGTATGTAACGTGCCTAGGGAATGAAAAACTGGAAAGCCTCAGAGCACGCGTAATTAACGGCCGAGGCGAAGCCGAGGCTGATAAACATGTGCTCTGAGGCTTTCCAGTTTTTCGCTTCTTAGACACGTAATATACTATTTAAGATCTTTAGCTGTACTTTCTGCAAACTATGATGAAAAAGTTATTTTTATGTCAGAGAAGATGAAAAATAGTACTGAAATACACCACTTTGTATAATAATGCTTTGTATAGTAAGACAGTTACATTTTATTATTTATCTTACAAAAGTAAAATTTTTAATAAAAAAATTTAACTAAAAAAGTTTTTCAATATTTCTACATTTTTGTGTACTGTGTAGAAAAACATCTACAATTTGTTTAAATATTTCACCAAAAATTAATTGTAAAATTATTCTCAGCTCAAAGTATTTTTTCAGTTCACATACCGCTTGATCAGTCATAGAATTGGAAGGTAGAGTATTCAATTATGTTTTGTTTCGACTTTTGATCTTCATTAAACAATTTTTACTTTACTTTTCTATACTTATATAAATCAAAAAAAGTTTAATTTCAAATTAACGTGTAGAGATAAATAATAAAAATTTTCGCATGACTTAAATCAATAATTTATTAATGAAAAACGCTCAAAATAATGTTTCCAAAAAATATGAATCATCCACGTTCCAACTACCCCACTGAGCCACTAGTGACCTTGTACACCCGCAGAGATATATTTTCTATATCCGAGATTTAAATAAAAAACTTTTGAATAAAAATTATTGAGTATTGTTTGAGTATTGTTTGTTATAACTGGATGGAAAATTTCACTGAATATCCCATATTTCTACTAGATCTGAACAACAAATTGAGCGACGAAATAGTATACTAATAATTTTCAAGTAAGGCTTTGAATTGCCTCCGAAAGTAATTTTTTTCTTACCTTATCAAGATTCGAACAGATACTATTAACATTTCACATGAATTTTATTTGTTCGAGTGTGCTCGGTAACATGCCAGCAAACTCATTCATTTGACCCTCCAAACTGAACCAACAATTCCAATTCCATGTTAATACTTTCAGCTTGGTTGCTTTGTTGAAAATCTTTCTCAAAGTTTCATCGCGCATAGGGGGATACACAGGGCAAACTATCATTTCGTTGAACTGCCCCACGCGTTTCAATAAAAACTCGACAACGTCGTCATGACGGACTTGAAATGTCCAAAAAATTGTTCTCAAGTTGACGGCTTTCTCTTTCAACAAATTAAATATCCTTGATCGCATCTCCAAATCTGAGCGTAAAGGATTTACGTCCTCTTTACTGTAGCACATGCAAACTTTTTTTAAGTACACGACACCCCTCTGCAATACCTGAAAGATTTTCTCGTCAGTGATATTCTTTTCGACCATGAAAGCTTGCCATATATAGTTAATGTCGATCCACGAGCGTTGGGACACAATTTGCCATCTTTTACATACTAAAGAAAGGAATTGGAAATTATTATAATTTTATATTTTAAAGTCCACATATTTGCTCACCTCTCTCTACTGCAATACGATTTTTATAAGGGAAAAACTGAAATATTCTCTCCAAACAATCATCGTTCAATTTGTCGATCAAAGCGAATGAATCCTCTTGATTCCGTGTCATTTGCGATTCTTCTATCTTATCAAACTTAATTTTTTTGGAACTTTCAAGTACCAAAGGCAGAGGATTTGATCGTTTGGTTATTGATTTTGAATTACTTGTAGATTTGGTCGTTGGCTCCAGTTTGTCATGCTATTGTTGATTATTCTTATATTATGCATGTGCGAAATTAATTCATGAGTTTATAAATGTTCGAAACAGGTAGGCAAACTTCCCAAAGTCAAAGTGTTTGAGTCATTTGATCCCGCCACGTGTTGGTCAAGAAATCAATTGTTCTAACGATCAATCAAAGTAGTTCCCGTCTATGCTCGCTACAGTTTACAGTGGAGAAATTGGACTGAGTTTTTTTTTCTTGTGACCATGCATGTCTGATCCGCCGTCCGGAGCCTTCTTGCGCAGACGATCCATGCGCGCTGTTTTTCTGTCACTCGATAGCTATCAACAAGCGCATCTGTCGTTTGGTGCGTGTACTATTCTTCAATCAAATCCATCCACTATGGAACAGAATTCCTGTTCCAGTTGCAGAAATAATTGAATGGATATACAATAGAATGACAATTATTTATAAAATATCTAAAAATCTCACTTTCTGAGTTTTTATCGATAGTTTATCGTGGAAAATCATGATCCCATCAATGACCGTCTTGAAAATGTTTGATGGTGTTAACTGCTAGTGTTGAAAATGATCTACACTCATTTTTCTCACAAAAGAATACACCAAAAAATCAAAGATTTAGAATGACAAACTTTTTAGAACCTCATTGATATTTATCGAATTCTTATTTTCAAAAATGTATTTTTGTTCAAGAAGAGCTTTTTTAGTTTTCTTCGTGTTTTCTCAATTTTTTTGGTACAGGATCGCGATTATTATATTACTGATTGTATCCTAAACGAGATCTTATCAAAAATACGTACTTTTAATGATTAAAGCTGTTAATTAACTCGTACTCATAACTGAGTGCCTTGGTTCAAGCCGATTTCTTTGTTATTGTTTAGTTTTGTATCAGTAGTCTATTCGAACCGATCATCGACCAACGCCTCGCTAAAATTGTCGCAAATTGTTTAATACCTCTCGATCCGACGGCGAAAAATAATCAAAAGAAGCTAAATTTAACATATTTTTTTATTGAAATGGAGATTCCTAAAGATGAATTAGTATTTGAAGTAGCGCAAAATGAAAGTTTGACTGTCGATTTAAAACCAAAGGGATTTGACGAAGAATTGTGAAAATTTATTACAATAATTATTTTTCTATTCTATTCTATTCTATTCTATTCTATTCTTCTTTTCTACTATTCTTTCTTTCTATTCTTCTTATTATGATAGAAAAAAAATAAATTTGATCAACATTAGAAATTACAAATTGCAACATCTTCAATAAATACATCGATACAGTTGCGACTCGAATGCCCAGATATCTGCAATCTAACAACTTTTCTGGCAATGTATGAGATGCACTAACTAAGTATGAAGTTTGCACGTGTTTTTTCGGTATTTGAGATGTTCCGATGGTTGAATATATAAATATTTGTGATGGAAATAGTTTTTCAATGATAAAAGCAAATTATTTCGATTTTTCAAATAAAATTCTATATCAACAAATATTATTTACAATACATTTTACACTGTCTAGTAAGCAATAACTATTTGTATACAATTACTCCTGTTCTTGCTTGTCATAATTTCATGATTTATGACAAATATTAAAATGTATAACAAAGTCTGTACAAAAAGAAATATATAGTTTTTGTGTTTTAGTCAGTCAATTATGCCTCATGCTAAAATGTTTTAGCTTCAGTATCTTGATTTTTCATATCAATCACGACCTGAAAAAAAATCATGTATAACTAAAAAGAAAATCTTTTTCATGATAAAAATAAAAACTTGAATTCTTACTTTTCCACAAGCTTTCATTTCAGAAACAAATTTGAATGCTGTATTCACATGATTAAATCCAGCAATCATAGATGGTGTAGGTTTTATAAGACCTTCTTCGAAAAATGATATCACGTCATCTCCAGTTTGCCTGTATATAAAGAATTCATTTTAATAAAAATTTGAATTTGTTGAGAAATTATAGTTTTGATTTTGTATAAGAATTTTACCGAAATAGTTCATTTTTGCGCTCTTTATATTCATGCAAATTAATGCCTAATACTGTAAAATAATCTTCGTTATCTTTTTTCGCACCATCTGTATCAGCGACTCCAGCAACTAAAATTCTACCTAAAATTAAAATACATAATTTATTTATTGAATGGATTATTTTCATATGCAATCAAATGCTTAATATAGTACCTTCTCTTGATAAATGTTGAATAATTACTCCAAAATTATCATCACGTAATAGATACTTGGAGGGAGTTTTGGATTTGTATACATTCATAAATCTATAAATATTTAAAATAACGTTATTAAGTTTTAATTGGAATGGATATAGCACATTTTTATGAACATACGTTTTAAGAACTTTTTTGAAGTGATCACCAGTCTCTCCATCGAAAATTCCTTTAATGTCACGATCACCGGCTATTTCTTCAATTTCTTTCACAAGTTTTTTTTCTTTATAAGTAAAAGCATGGAAAGCTCCTCTTTCTCTTATTTTATCTGCTCTGTCTTCAGAGAATCCAACTCCTATTACCTGATTAAAGAAAAGTTATAAGACAATATAGATCATTTTTTTCACAGTGATTGAGTAAATGAATTTTCAAGATTTATTACCTTTGATCTAAAAATGTTTGCAGCTATATCAACAGCAGCCAAACCAATTCCACCAATTCCCACATTGACTAGGACCATGTCTTCTTCTGTTATAGACCCATTTTGTTCAAGTCCAAGGAGAGCTGTCATATAATTTTCCAATAAGCATACAGCGTCAACAGATCTTATTGTAGATGGTACTTTCCAGACATTCTTTAAAATTAAAAAATTACATTTTATTTAAGTTTTCAATTATACAGTAAATTCATAATTTTCAATTCTTATTTACCCCAATTTCAGCAATACATTGTTCAGCTAATCCTCCAAATAAGTCTTTATTTAAAGCTACTACTTTATCACCTACATTGAAACCAGCTTCTTTTGCCCCTTCGCTAACTTTTAATAATTTTCCAGATATTTCATATCCAGGTACAAAAGGTAAAGCTTGTGTTTTGGAGTACAAGTTCTCACATAACAGTACATCAAGTCCATTTAGGGCACAATAATTAACATCAATTATAACCTGATGGGAAACATTTTTTTTTTTTAATGCAAAATACAATTGTTATTTTAAATCTTGTTAATAATAATGGAAGCATACCTCTGTAGATTTTAATTTCTTTGGTGGGTCAATAGTTTCTATTTGTAATGGTTTTGAAAATTCCTTGAGAACCGCAGCCTTTATTTTATTACCTTCATGTGAGTCACTTTTACTTTTGTCATCTGACATAAATCTAACATTGAACAAACACTTAACAAGCCGTTTATTTTTGTTATTTAACAGGCATGATAACATTTTTTGACTTGACGTAATAGACATTTTTTATTGAAAATAACACTCCTACTTATATTCAAACATTCAATCCGTGCGTGATTAAACTTGACTGCGGCACATTAGCTTTTACCTATCTGTCGTAATCAACATAACCTTACTATAAGAACCAGCAAGTGAAAAATACCTGCATTACCAACGATCTCGTAACTTCTCATCAAATCAGCTGATCCCGGCTTTCTGCTATCAAGCAACAACAATAAACGTCAAAATTCATATTGATAATACTCTGAAGCGTGCAGAAAAATTACACTAGTGCAAAAAAAACTGTCTCAACTACAGTTCAAAATTGTTTTCCGACGAGTACTACTAAATTAAAGCTTTACATAACAAAGTAAGTATATGATTTTAAATTAACTCAGGTTATAATTATCAAAATCATAGATTATTAATAATAAGCATAATCAATGAATTATTTCACTGATGCTTTATTACTTATCTTTATTTTTTACTTTATTTTTTACTTAACTTCACTTATTTTAGTTTTAAAGTTGCATAAATTTTCGAAATTTAAAGTTTTGTGTATTGTAATTTTCATTATTCAGGTTTAACTAAATTAACTTTTTAAATTACAGATGGCTTGGCCTGCACTTGCAATGATGGTCTTACGCAGATATACACCATTTATAACACTACCATTTGCAGCTGTAATTGGATTTATCGGTTATCATGCTGAAGGATGGATATCTGATCGACACACTCCATCAACTGCTCCAATAAATCAACAGCGTCAAGATAGACTCTTACAAGAATCTATGGACTCGAATACGACAAAAGCTAAGCACAATCCCTTGGAGGTAAATTTATCTCCATCACTGTCTCCATCATCATAGAAGTAATTTGAAAGCTTTGTAAATATGTAATATTTGTGATTTTATGAACTTAATAAAATGAATATTGTTAATTTATATACTGAATTATAACTCAATCAACCATTTATTTTCAATTTACATTAATGATTTGTGATGAGATTGTAATTATGTAAAAATATAATTAATGATAATAAGAAAAAGTATAAAAATGCAGCTGATTACATTTATTTATGCACAATGTTACAACAAATGAAGCTTTTGTAGAAATATAGTAAATGTGTATAATATTTTAATATTCCTTACTATTTTAGGCTTGAATACCAAATTTATAAGTTACAACATGATAATAAAGCTCCTGTGGTCTTAAAATGCTGTTGGGAAAATTATCCTGCGAACAGTACAAAAATGAGCCATAAATTAATATTATATCTTCATTTATATAATTCTTTTAAAAAGAAATTTAAATTAATTACATTATTAATTGCATCTGGATAGTTTTGGGTTTCCAAGCAGAAAGCTCCGTGCTTGAAATACTTTTGCCCTTGTTTTCCTGGAATGCCATCGGTTCCTGCTTCAGGCATAAAATTGGAAGTGTAAAATTGTACTCCTGGTTGATTAGTGAAGACCTCCAGAACTCTTCCACTGTCAGGATGAAGAACTCTTGCCGTGAATTTTTCTTTCTCCAAATCTACTTTTCCCGTTAGGCAAAAATTGTAATCGTATCCGCCACCGGGAACTTTATTGATAACGTCCCCAAGAAGCGTCGATTTTCTCAGATCCATTATGCTACCGTCTACGGGCCTAATTTCTCCCGTTGGGATGCTGTTGGCATCAGTCACGGTCCAACGATCTGCTTCGATCATTACTTTATGCTTATAAATTTCTGCAGCGTTGGTACCCTGAGAAATAATAAATATTTCAATTATAATTTCGTTATTGGAAGCATTGGATTAGCGATATTTATAATTCTTGTGAACCAAAAAATGTTATCATTTTTAAACGGTGCGGTATTATAATTACACCGATGAATATTGCATCGACTCTAATATTTTCCACATTTATAATCAATTTTATAAACGACATTATATATAAAATATACGCATTCATATCATTATCATTGACCTCGTCAATCTGGACCCGATAAACTTATTCATAGGAATAATAAAAGATTAGAGTGTTTGTTTTGCGCAGATCGGTTTGTAAGCTGCAAGTATATTCCACTACAGAAGATATCGCGAGTATTCTGATTAATATATCGCAGCTGCTATCAATTATATATTCATAATACATATATGTATATAGTGACGATAAAAAGCCGCGAGTCAGCTCGAACACATTGCCCGCTCACCCCAAGTAAATACTAAAATCGAGTCGGAGCTCGCGCGCGCATTGAAAATCGAGACTCCGACAGTCAGCCCAGCCGGTATATCGATATACTCTGTATCAGGGGGCTTTTGAATTGCGACGCGTCGTGCGGAGCCGGAGCGAGAGAGAAAATATACTCGGGTGTGCTCCGCGGCGATCTGCGGAGTAGCCATATCTAACGAATACTCGTAATGTATATTATGCTGTGCCTGTACACGTACACACGCGGACGCAGTCCGTTGGCTATATAGCGGCGGCAGCGAGCAGGCGCACGTGTATATAAAACCCACCACGGAATACGCGTAATATACAAAAGCGTCTCTCGCTCTCGCTTCGCCTCGCTTTTTCTCGTTCGCTCCTTCTTCTTTCTCTCTTCTCTTTCTTTCTTCGGCTTGCAGGGACTGCTGTATTACACGCATCATACGGCCAACGGAAGTTTCTCATTCTGCGCGAGGCTGTGCGTGTGAACACATCGACGCCCATGACGAGTCGGACGATATTACATTTTCATGACGTATAACCGTTATTGTTTTGTGCCGGGAGTTGTTGTTGTTGTGTGCAGTGTGGTGCTGTTATGGTGAAGTGCACCCGATTTACGCTCGCTACTACTACTACTACTCGTGAGCGCTCCGTGCGATTGTAATTCCAAACGAGGAGCGAAGAAAAATATCCACCAACGACTCGCGTGGCAGGGAAAAGGAGTCGGCGCGGCTTCACCGGTACGCATCGCGCGACGAGGCGCTTTTTAAGGTCGTCGTACCACAAGTTCAAGACCAAATCGACGTGGTAGAAAAAAAAATCCGCGCAACGAAATCGGCTTATATAGTCGAGAGGCAAATAACTCCGGGCTCTATTTTCGTCGGCCGAGTCGCATCTGCTTACGCGTATCATCATGAATAAAACGATCATTAGGCAATTGATCTTGGCGCTCGCCTGGATTCTGTGCGCGTCCGCGCGAAAATGGGACCTCGGCACCGCTCTGACTTACGACGCCAGCACGACCGTTCTGCTGGGGGACAGCTCGATAGCGCGAAACGTCAGCAGCGGCGACGTCGGCTTCCAGCTCACGGCCAAGGTGAAAGTCACCACGCCGTGGAAAGATCGCGCGGACCCCGAAACCATACTGCTGTCCATCAAGCCGATCTCTCTGCAGCTCTGGATAAAGTCGAGGAAAGCTCCGAAGCCCGAGGGTTTCGTCGAGCACAGCTCTCGGCTGACCGAGGTGCCCAAGACTCCGATCTTGTTGCTCATGAAGGGTGGCACGGTCAAGAAGGTGTTCGCCGAATCCACCGAGACGATATCGTCGCTGAATTTGAAAAAGGGCTTGGCGAGTCTCTTTCAGTATCACATGGTCGACGACGAGCTCGATGAGACAGACGCGAGCGGCGCGTGCCGCACGTCCTATCGCATGACGGGCCAAAAGTCCCTGGAGAAAGTGAAGAGGTCCTGCGCGCGAAATAAAAATCGCCACTCCGATCCGATACTCGACGTGAAGCTCGACACTCGGCACGTGACCAGCTACAAATTGACGGACGGCCAGCTGCCGAAGGAAGTGATCGAGACGGAAAAGCACGAGATGAGCTTGGTGGCCAGACCGGAGGCGCGAAATCTGATCAACGTTCATCGAGTGCTGAGCCTGGTTCCCGGCGCGTCCAAGGAGAAGCCCGTCATGGGAGCCAACTACGTCGAGGTGATCAACAAGATTGGCGCCAACTACGTAGAGGTGCCGTTCGAAGCGCAGCACGAGCTGTACTCCGCGGAATCGGGTGGCGACTCGTTGGAGACCGTGCTGGAGAACAGCATGAAAGGTTTGGAAACGCTGGGCACCATCCGATCGGCGACGACTTTCTTGAAACTGCTGCCCATGGTCAGAGACGCGTCGGCCGAGACGCTCGCGAAAATTCTCAAGAGTCCGCGCTATCACGGAATACTGCCCCAGCTGTACGACTTGTACGGCTCCGCGTCGACGCTGGCGTCTCATCGAGCGGCCATGAAAGCGCTCTGGCAAGATAACACCGGCGACGACACCGAGAGATACCTGTGGGCGCTGGCGACTGCACAGCACCCTCATGCCGAGGTGATCAAGGACGTTTTGAAGCGATCCGAAGAGACGCATCCGAACGAAAAGGTCTCGGAAACATTGGCTCTGACGGCCGCGGCCATGGCGAGGCGACACGGAAACCCGAGCGTGATCGAAAAAGTAAAGGACAGTTTGGAGCTCGGACTCGACATTTGCTCGGAAGAGCCGTGCAAAATTAAATTCCTTCGGGCTCTGGGCAATTTGAAAAACAGAGTGGCCGTTCCGATTCTTCTCAAAAATGCAATGAACGGCACGAAAAACTTAGCGATCGTAGCTTGGAAAGCTCTCGGAACTTTATCAAGTGACGTTATAACGCCGGAGATCAAGAGTATCGCCATGAAAACTTTCTTGCAACTCAGAGGACGAAAAGTCGATAGCAGCGTAAGGACACTGGCGATAAACGTCGTTCTCAATAATAAGCCTACCGTCGAGGACATCGAACAATTGCTGATGTACCTCGTCAATCAGGATCCTGTCTTCGAAGTACGTAAATATTTGGTGCAAAGAATCGAGCAATTGTCCGAATCGAGTCCTGCATTCCGCCAAAACTTGCAATTGGCTAAAGAAAGAAATTTGGGAAAATTCGTCAACTACAATACCTTCGCTCAGCGAGGATTGAGCACAGCTTTCACCAGGAGCTTTTTGCGCTCGTCCGGTAGCAATGGTTCGCTCGTGACGATTCAAGAGATCAGTTCTGGACTTTTAAAGCGTGGAGTGGTAGATATCGTTTTGGAGAATGAAAATCACAAATCGACGTTGTTCTCCCTGGGACTCTACGCAGGTGGACTTGGAAGTTTCGTTTCTTCCAACGAACCGGACAGTGTGGAGGTCGATGAAAATGAATCGGCTACCGCGGGCATGGAGCTGTCGTTCCAAGGAGTGGACATTCGACCGTTCGTTTTCTTCTCCGGCCAAGGAGAACTCATGGGACACGTTTGGTCGGGAACTGCCTCGGAACGAACTTCGGCCTTTCAAACTACCGTCAATCTACACAAACATCGCGAAATAATTCCACTGACTTGTGGCTTTGTTGCAGAAATCGATGTCGAGGGAGCGATGAGCGTCGATCTAGCCGGACAGATTCAACTGAGTCTTTGGTCGAGAAATGCACACTCCTTGGTCGAAATGGAGGCCGGTATAGCGATCCAAGGAAACTCAAAAATTACGGCCAATTTCGTGCAGAGCAGAGCGGAATTTTCTCTGACTGCGGAGCCCAAGCTCGTGCTAGCGACCGACGTTGATTTTTCAGGTCCCGTGTCTCTCTGCATGAGATTAGTGCAGCCGGAGACTTACATAAAACAACACATTTACAAAGTGGAAAGAATACCTGGCAGCCGTCACAGATTGAGAAAAACAAGGCGAATCAGATTGTTATCGCCAGCCAAGTCGTATCTTTTGAACAGAAAAAATAACGAGATGTGTTCAAAAGTTTTTGAAGAATGAAAAATTGCTAATTTTATCTAATTAAGTGAATTCATGACACATTAAAATAATCCTTTTTGATTATTTTCAACAATTAAATTTTAATAGACGCGAGCATATGAAAGAACTAATAAGACTGTACACCATTATTGTGATTATAAAATGACCATTACAGATCTTTAATTAATGTACATATTTTTAAATCGAATTTTTCTACTGTTTAATTCTATAATATACTTGAAACTAACATTGAATATTTATAAGCTTATTGATAATTTAATGAATAGTGTAAGATTGGAAATTTATAAAACTGATAAAAGATGATTTATGTTTTATGATCGGAAGTTACGCATGCATGTAAACAAGTTTATATTGTTAATGTTAAGTGGCTTGTTATATGGGTTATGAACAGATTTAAAATTTATAAATTTATCAAATTATAAAGTTAACCAACTCGTATTTTTTCATATATTTATATACATATGATGTACGTAAATTGATAAATCATGCAGATTTCAATTTACCTGCAGCATGTGAATTTGCATCACACCTCGATATATTTACAGTGTTAATTGTTAAACTACTTTTATACAATTTATAAATGGGAACAATTAATCATGTGATATTTCCAGTGATCCCAATAAAATATAGATGATATGTTATGCAATAGAGATTATAATTTATACCATAGAGACTATACTTATTAGTAAAGTGTCATAAAAAATTTCGGCTTAAATGATGCGATATTATTTTATATGTATTGTTGAATCGTTCAATCTATGTAAATCTAATGCAATAAATGCAATAAATGTTTGTAACCAATAACTATTGAACTGCTTTTTATCTAAGATATATCTGAAATTTCACGTTTAACGGGGGAATAAGTAAGTAAATCAAAAAGTACTACATACGTGTCCAGCTAGATTGAAATAACTGTGATTGGTCAAATTAATGGGCGTAGCTTTAGTAGATGTGGCCTTCATTTCAATGGAAAGCCTTCCATCTTCGGTGAGCTTAAATGTGGCAAAAGCAATAACAGCACCTGGAAATCCTTCATCGCCATCCTCGCTCAGAAGGGCCATAACAACTGTGTCATTCTGAACCGAAGCTTCCCAAATTTTTGAATTCCAGCCTTTGAAACCGCCGTGTAAAGTGAATTTATCATCTATGTTTCGTGATACTTGGTACGGCACATTATCGATTGAAAACCGACCTCCGCCAATGCGGTTAGCCACTCGTCCAACGGTAGCTCCAAAGTACGGATTATCCTTCCTTAAATATCCTTCAATCGATATATATACATCGATTATTAATCAATGCAAAGAAATGAAATTCATTAACACGTACAAAATGTTCGGCCCAGAAAAATTGAATCAAATTTTTATAAGTAACTTTTTCATATTGTAACCATACCTTCGATATTATCGAATCCGCACACAACATCTTCCACTTTTCCAGTTTTATCTGGAGTTCTGATTGACGTGATTGTTGCCCCATAAGAAATTACATCAACTTCTTGCTTATTTCCATTTTTCAAAGTAAACTTAGTAACTTGTTTGCCATTTAAAGTACCCCAAGGTTCAACTGAGATACGTTTTTCATTTCCAGAGCTCATGACGATTCTGGTTTAGCAAAAAAATGATTGTGGCATTATTTAATTTGAAAAATTATAAAATTTTTCATTACCTAAATTGATTATTGTATATTTTAATATCTTCTATATATCACTTTAAATTAGTAAATATTTCTCCACAAAAATTATTCACAACCACAGTATAAAGCACACTCTTCATTTAGAAAAAGAAACGGAAGAATTAAAATTTCTCAATACGAAAAGTTGCTTATCTAAATTATTCTGAAGATAAGATGCAAAGCCATGCACTTGAAACTTGGTAAAATATTATATTTTTTGAAGCGAAATTATATTATCAACTTAAGAAAATAATAATAATTCAATTTTTCTTATTATTTGTCAATTTTTTCTTAATTCGATGACAGTAAAAAAAATAGTAATCAAATCACTATCTTACTGAAAATTGATGTTTCTGCTATTTCATGTGAAATCGAACTGAAATATGAGAAGAGATTTTAGAACCTACAAACAAGGCAAAAATATTCAGATTCGTGACACCAATCTAATCAGTTGCTAATGCCACAATCGTTCACATTCATTTTTATTTCTTCGTATCAGCATGTATTCAGAGTTCATATTTACAAAAAGAGTTATAAAACAAGCACCAATTAAAGATGATTCGAATAAAACGATTGGTTGAAGTTTGCCAGTATAAGTCAATGAAGTAAAAATTTTCGCATTCCTTTTAAATTAATTTAATCTATAATAGAAAATTATAATTACTTTTATATGATAATTTGATAAAGTTAGATACGATGAAAAGAGTTTAAATATTATTCAGCATAAAATAATCTATGATTAATATGCATTTTACAATCGATTTGGATGTTTCCAGTAGGTTTTTGTGTTATATTTCATATTTTACGGTAATGCTTTTTTTTTAAAAGCTTCACCTGCTGCCAAAGATTAATCTATTATTAAATGGTAATATTTAATTTAATTAATTTTCAAGTTTAAAACTTATTTGGGATTATTTTTTCAAGTCAGAAAACTACTCAAATACATTCTAAACAAAAGCGACATCTTAACGTGGTTGCCGTAATTAAAAAGAAAATCTGTTACCATCATTATTAAATCAATATCTACCGTACCAACTCTTTCGTTTCAATAAATAACTGCTAATAAATGTTAAATTTTTATGGCTTTGAATGCTTTTTATGTTACTTTGTTAAACGAACAAGGATGACTTCAAACATAATCCAAAAGTATCGTTGTACATTTTTTCATAAAATGAATTATGAACAAAAAACTAAAAACACACCATCTTACCCAGTCAAATATACTAAAATAATCAAAACTGATTTTAAATAAGTCATGCTTTTGATTGAATGGCTAATATTAATTTGTAACTTTCACATGTGACGTCTTACTATTATCGACGAAACTATGAGTATATTTTCATAACATACAGTTTAACCAGATTCGAACTCCACTAACACTAGTGAATGACTGGAATAGCTAGTCTGAAGAAATGATGTATACAGGAGAAACAGGTTTTTATGGCTTTCTAGCGTCTCCTCCATTTTATACGAAATCACAAGATTTCTTGACATCGAAAACAAAATTATCAAGGTTGAAACTTACATGACAAGAAGATGTTTTTTAATAGAATTTGTAAAGTTATAAATTCAAAATATACATCTTCTTATATTGCACAGAGTTCTAATGATGTTAAAGTTTTACTTAGGTTAATTAGTAGCAACAATTTGATTTTTTCTTGAGATATTAAATCCACCTAACTAAAGTCAGTCTGAAGACTAATATTTTTCACTCCTGCAAATATAAATCAAATTTTATATTTATTTCAAGTTCTTTCATCAACAACAAATTAAATTCATTACTGAAATAAAAGTAAATAATGTATCTAAATACAATTTTAATAAATCCCTTTACAAAAATAAGTCATTATTATCCAATATGATAAATTAAACGATTAAACTCAAAATATAAATCTGATTTCTTGTTTATTCATTTAATGGGTTTGATCAATTAAACGAAGTCTCTGTTATTAATGCAGGTGCAATGAATAAAATTTTAATTTAACTGGGACACTTTTTAATCGTCAAAAGTAAAAAAATCCTTGAAAACAATTTTAAATATCACCGGCGAATCGTCTTGAATGTACGATACACAACTGAAATCTCTTATGTACTGATAAGAGACCAAGACTTGTACTTAATCGTTAATAATATTTTATATTATTGCACATTTATAAACGTATCAAGTATAATTCAAGAAAAAAATATTTCTCTTTCATTGTAATATTGAATAATTTATCATTTACCTATTAAGTTTCAAATATTTACATTTTTCCTCGTAACTCAACAAACCCCAATCATTGAAATAAAACACCGCGAAAATATCTCGTGAAAATTAAATCAATTCGATTCTGAAACATACGTTCGAACGTTGTCAAACGATGTCTCCAATTAGACGAAATGAGTTACTGCTTATAGTATATAACTCGACGTACAGAGGTTCGAGCGACCAGTCAATATCGATGTATAATGACTACATCAACATAGGACAAAGTTGTATATATTAAGGAGGCTCTTTGTAACATCAACTGCTGTAGAATATATATTTAGCTCTTATAGTTTTAGTAATTACTATCATAAGTGGTTTCTTTACGAAAATAAATTTGACAACAAGTAAGGTGAATTCACTTTGCAACAATGGACGAATACATAGAAGGAGAAGAACAAATTCCTGCGGAAGAAAGTTTAGATCTGACAAAACTGAATGGAGAAATTAACTGTTTGTTATTTTCACATAATCTGCTAAAACCACAATTCGTAAGTCTATTTACCATACTTTATTAGTTTATAAGTACACTTCGTACTAAAATTTGAAAGTAGCTTTTAGTTTAAATATTAAGAGAGTTTGCTTTAAAAATCGTATAGTGGTAGAAAATGAATATTTACATTCAGACAAAATGAGTCAGAAAACTAAGATTCAGACTTCATCGATTTCAAATTCAATCGTAAGTCCAATGAATAAAAAAATCAGATTATATATTATAGGTTATTTTTGGTCATTGAGTCAAGATCATGGCTTACTGTAACTTAAAATACTAAAAATCGACTAATATGTATATGGGTAAATCCCATTATATTATTGGAATTTGGGTATCAAAACGTCAACATTTATTATTCATTTGCCGTGACATTAACGAAATAATTCAAAAATCATAAAAAATAAACTCCATAAAATAAAATTTAATTTTTCAATCACAATTTTTTTTTGTAAATTTAAAGAATATACAAATTTATTTTTAACATGATTTCTTCGAATTCTTAGAACTATTATAAACAATTAGTTGTATTAAGAAAACGCAGTTTCAAATGTTAATGAGATTGAAAAATCAAAAACAACTTGTTTAATTGGCCATAAATCATACTCATAAATCAAAATTATTTACAAAAAAAAAAAAAAAATAAAGCTAAACTTTTTGTTTCAATTGAGTCAAAAAATTTTAAACTGTTAAAACCCTTTGCTTTAAAAACATAGTTTCGAAACAAAACATACTTATGTCATATTCAAAAATAGCATAAGATAGTCAATGTACTGAAGATTGAATTTTCTGGATTCTATCTGAACCACACTGGTTTCAACAAATATTGACCACATCATCAAAACAAACGTTGCGATTTTCGTTTCAAAAGCTCTAATATAAGGATGCCACGAGTTGCTCCAGAATAAAGAAAGTCAGATGAATATGCAAATGTCTAACAGTTCATGAAACTTTCGAAAAACGTCACGTACACCCAAAATCTTTGAGATCAAAAACTGCAAACAAATGCGCTTCGTGGGCTTGAGTTTTGGGTAAAACTCAAGAATCATTGTTATTGATGTAAAAAAGAGGCGTAATCAGCTTAGTACACTGCTTTTCAGTTCATTATTTTCCGATGATTCATTCAGCAGCATAGCCTTCAGACAGTCTGCCAATACTACGTTGTCTGGATTATCCCCCCTCTCCTCTTTGGGTTTCCCCTCCTTTCACAACGAAAGCGGCTACCGGGGCGTTTTTATAAAAAGCTTCGGTAACGCCAGCGTCAGCCTATTTGTCGTCGAGACCTCGTTTTGATCGCACGGACATTTCTCCGGAATCTTCGCAAGTTTAGCCTGGCAAGTTCGTGCCTAGCAGTTCTACATTGCCCACTCTTGTCACGCACACACATACACAGGAATCTCCCCACCGTCGCTCGATAATATACAATTGCGCTCGCTCGTTATCTCGTGTTATACACGTTAATAATTGATAACAAAAGCGAATAATTCGTCAAGTACACATAACCAACGCTCAGTTAGCAATTGAAGCAGCTACGAGACGATACAACGCGTTCTGTCTTGCGATCAAAACTTTTTACTTGGTGCGCTCAGCTCGTTGTTTGTTCCTGAAGCTACGCGCCCATATGCTATTAGTTTAGCGCAATTAATAAAAAGTTAAAAGCTACACAAGTGTTATAGACAATATTACGTCATCATTTCGTTGTTGCGGAATATCGTACCCGAGACAGCTATTTTGAAGAAAGTGATATTGACCAGAATTTTCCCTACTAACCGTCGTCAATCCACAACTATCAAAATGGGAATCAACAAGGTAAGATTTTTAATAAAATTACCTTCTTATGCTTCGAGACAAAACTTTAAAGGCTTCGATAATTGTCGCTATTGTGTAGTTGCCACTGCTTCGGTACAAGTTAACCTCTACTGCTGGTTAACAGATGTTTCGAATTAAAGCCGAAGCTTTAGATATTCACATGTGCGAGAAAATGATTGATGAGTTAAATTGTATTGTATTCAGCTTACCACATACTTAGCATATTTAATGGTATGCATAAGTAATTAATAATACTTTGTGGTTTACCTCGATCTGCTCTTTTATTGTTAAACCACAAGTGATAATTACAACTTTTTTTGAATTAATTGTGTTGAGAGTCTCGCCGGTAAAGCAGTCGCATATAAATCACACCTAAAAACGAAGCGTCTTGAAATTTTGTCTTCATTTTATTTTGTATAATACAAGCACGTAGACCAGTATAAAATGAAATCTTAAAAATTTCCAATCCAACATTTGTGTGTAAGCTTTCTAAAATTAAAAACTACTTATATCTGTAAATTTAAACGAGTTATTGCTGTACTTGAAATTGAATTTTCGAAAACATACACGTGTCTTGAAAAGTAACTGTTTTTTTGAGTTTCAAGGATAATTTTTATTAAGGATAATTTTTTTGATTGAGAAATTTTATTATTCACCGTTCATCTTAAATGCTGTAATACGTACTCTTATTATAATTCAGAAAATAATGAAATTTTATATTCATGACGTCTGTCACCTGTTTGTCATCTTTATGACGGGATTTTTGCACGTTTGTGCAATTAGTCGATTGAATCATCATATTTTCCATCAAATAACTGCGCATTTCGTTTTCGTACATAAACAAATCATTTCCATTCATGAACGTGATACACCCTTGTTTATGAATGGTTTTCTTTCTTCTTGCGCATTGATTTCGTTCAGGAGTATTGAATGTTCTTGGGGAGAAATTTGTTTACATTATTTTGTCAATCGATAAGATGAACGTTCGAAGAAATTATTCATGCTATGACAAATCATTTTTACCATGCAACGTGCAACATTTAAAAATAAAAGATTCGATCTAATTTAATTTCGTTATCAATTATCAAAAAATGTCGACGAGCCTTGGCGAAAGAAATTATATTATTAGAATTTAAATAATTAATCGAATTCAAAGATCAACGTTTTGTGATTAAATTACCAGGCGAGACGATAGGATGTGTAACTCAATCTTTAATGAGCTAATGCGATTCAGTGCAATTGGCTCGCCGCATCTCATATTTTAAAATTGCTCGTTATTGTACACCTCGCGATACGTAATACCGGTTCATCGTATTGCTTTCCTGAGAAAAGAATGTTATCCACATTGTATATGGATATATTGATAACTATTATACTTGAAAAATGTCTCATAGCTGATAAGTTGAGTTGTTTGACAAATCATCAAGGTTTATCATGCCAACAACAATAATAATAGCAATATAAATTGTTTAAAAGAAATGCAGACTTAAAATTGCTGAATAGAGAAGAAAATGATAACTATGTTTTGCTTGGAGATCAGTTTTTTACTCTCGTACGATAAAATGATTCCTTCTTTCTCACGTGTATTTAGCGCGCATTCCAATCTTTATTATCCTAATGTTTATACAAATCGTTAGCATTCAAAATTTTAATCATAGTAGATCAGAGCGGCTTAATTTCGCGATTACTTCAGTAATTCCTTATAATTACTTAATTGTTTGATGAATTTTATGAAAAAATTAAATGAAAAAAAATAGTACTTTTATCTGAATTACTTGGAGGAAAATAGGAAAATTGTCGCATACATTGAAGCAGCCGTGCACGAGGCACGAGTTGTTTTTGACACGATAATGCTAGGTGTAAAGACTAATAGGAGGTGGACTGTTTTTATTTAAAACATTTAATCGAAGTTATTCGCCAGACGTCTGAGACAGTACGTCACGTACACTACGTTGACAATAAGACACGTAAACAAGACGACGACGACGTCAACGCGCTCGAGCCACTTTTAGTCGAAAAAGCAACACTTGCTTCTCGAAGCACGGATGCACTCACGCGCTCGCTCGTATTTACGCGCAAACGTGTGTTTGTATGCGTCCTGTTGTCCGAAAGTTTTAAGAACATTTTACGCAAATATACAGTCATGAGGAATCGAAAGGGAGAGAGAGAGAGAGAGTCAAAAGCCGACGAGTCGTTGCGAGCTCTACTCAACTGCGCTTCGAGTTGCGCAACTCTATTTTTAGCCACAAGAAATTCAAGACGAAGCAAAAAGACTCTCGAATCTTTGCCTGCGGACCAGTTTCCCGAGTCGAGGAATGCGTTCAGGCTAATAATGCTTGTAACGCCGAGCTCTTTGTAATTTTGCGGTTTTTTACAGCAATTTTTTTATCTGTCGTAGTGTTAAAAAAAAAAATTATACGTTCTTCGAGTAATTTTCGTTACGCTACACTGAACAAAGGTTTCTTACTTTACCATTCTGACGTGCTGCGAAAAAATCGAGGTCGATTATATTTCAACTCGACTGAACACCTACCTCTAATGTAAATATCGTTTGTGTTGTAAAAAAACGTCCTATTAATAATGGGACTTTAAATATCTGAAACAAAGGAGCCACGTGTTTGAACTTTGATCGTGAAGAAAAAATGAACCGCTTGCGATCAAAGCTCATCCTGATCAATAATTACTGTTTGGGCAGAATTCTGAAAAACCACAGTAGACGTCATGCGTGCTTATTGAAGGTGTGAAATCACAACAAATTGTATTATTATCGATCCGATCGACGCGATAAGCTACTTCCTCTACGTAATACCACTTATAACTCATGGAATCGATTTTTAAATTTATGAAAGGCTTGTCGATTCTTCGCGACTGACGTCTTGTATTCGGTAAAATAAAACCATTACTGCTTATGACGCATCATTACAGCTGAGTATACAGTTCACGAAGATAGCTTTTGTGCAGAATTTTGTTGGGTTCATCAGACTGATTATTTGAATTTTCGCTTGACTTGATTTTGTCACAAAAGAAACGTGGACATTCTTACCTCACGCAAACGCGTCATGATAATAATCACCCACTTTCGGCATTCGTGTTTAAATAAGAGAATAAAGATATACGATATGATTTACCGGTTTTAGATTTTATCCATTATTATTACAGTAATTCTTTCTGCACGAGTACAACTAGTACGAATTAACGAAATGAGTCTTTTTCAATTTGTAAGTAAGTCGTTAGGAATTTATCACCTTATCGAAGCTTGAACAGACCAAGTATCTGATTAATAGATAACAATTACACCTAAAGCCAATATACGTTTGTAAAACGCAATTCGTTTCAATGCATTTAAAAAAATTAATGCTACTTATAATTCTTTTTGAAATTTATTTGGCACATGACTTATACTAACTAAGCCTACTAAGCATACCAAATTTTCCTCAAAATCATCCAACCATAAAAAAAAATCAGAAAAGTTCTAATTAATAATTGCCTTTATCTTTTGGCGAAATTAAAAAAAAGTATTCATAATTTATTAACAAACGATAACTTGTAAAATGCAGTTGGGTTTTCTTCAGACCAATTAATCTCAAGTTTTTTCTGAAATTTTACCGGCTCGATACGAATGCATATACGTAGTCCGGCACATTTCGTTTGAAATTCGCCGATCAGAGCTGAAACTACCAATTGCAAAACGTCAGAAGCTCGAGCAGTTTTGCGCAAGCGTGTCCACCCACCCACACTCGTCCGACACCAGTCACACATACTTGCAAGCTTGAGTGTGTGAAAAGCTCGACCAATCGCAGCACTCGAAACGTGACTTGGAAACATTTTTTAAACGAGGAAAATATGCGCTATTGATCGGCCCGAGCGTCGCTTGCGTGCCGATATGCGCAAACTCCGCTTCCACCTATACCCATCCGCTCCGTCGCGAAGCTCTTACGTCAGTTGACCTAGGTTCTATGTACTAAAATGTACTCAGTTATCAGCGCGAGCACATGAGACCGTTACTTTGCCCAAAACTGGTATTGTTTATTTGTCTTGTTATAATCCATTTTTGTTAAATTTAACAATCGAAAAACGTGCAGAATTCAAGCCTTTATTGCAATTATCATCAAAAGTGATCGTTACAAGAAAAACATAATATTTTTCATTCGTGAAAAGATAAATATTCTTTATTTTTTATACCAATATTGTTCGAATATACAATTAACATTATTTATGCCGTCTCACGTTATTATTATCATATTTTTCTTTTTTCATCTGCTTCTCGGATAAAAAATAATAATAAAGTGTTGATCGGAAAACCCAGCGAGCCGTATGCTCGAGAGGTCTTGTTTAATTTTGAACTCAACAAAAACAATTGGTGGCTGATTCCGTTGCTGTCATTACAATTTGTTTACTCGACTCGTTGAATAATGTTCCTTCCACCTGTTAAAACGATAATTCATTATGTGTCGCAATAGTTGCTACCTATATCAGATACGCGTGCTGCACTTGACCTTAGTTTTCAACATACTACTATAGTGGATCGATAAGTACGTTGGCACTGTCCCAGAAAATATATGTTTCATAGCGTTATAAAAAACAACACAGATTGCTATCACGCGAGATTTGAGTCTTTTATACATTATAAGTTGTAAAACGCTTTAAAAGTCGCCTGACGTGGATCGATAAGTTTCAATATATAGAGCAAATGTTAATTTGATACACGAGCTTTGCGAGTCCGATTGTAATAAAAGCTCTCTTAAGGAGATGTTTGAAACTATTGTGCATGTTCATTTGAAACCACTATTGATTAAATAACGATTCATAAATTCCTCCAAGTATCAACAATTTCGATGAATTCAATAATAACTGATGTTTTATTTTTTCATTGTTTCAGATGTCTGAGTACCACCCAGAAATGAAAGCCACTGCTGCGCGCATCTGTCGTGACTACTTGCGAGGCGTGTGGAAGCACGTTACTCCAGATAATATCATCTTGAAACGAATCAGGTAAGTTAAATTATAATCGAATTCAAGTATTATATTTTTTAATTTTCCTATGAGCCATTCTAAATTATCACCGGATTAATTGGAGTCATTTGATCGTTGGATCGTTGGTTTAAAATTGATTTAAAATGTCTTTATAATTAATTGGGCTGCTCGATTTCAATCTGCATTTTACAGAATTGTAATTATTTTCACATTATTCGGAATAAGAGCAATTAAAATTACGCGCATAAGAAAAGTTATTACAATTATTTTTCGAGTATTTGTTTGACCGTACCCTCGCGGATAATCAACAGTTTATCGTTCTTTTATCTGTAATGATCGGCTTTATTTGCTGCGCAGATAATGATCTGCAACGTGCGTGAGTGCAAAAATTGATCCAACATGCGATATCTGAAAAAAATTGTCTCGCGCGAAGAAAAGAAAAATCGACCGAGTCACGTTAGCAAATGATGAATTTTTTCTTTCTGCCTTTCAGCGGTGGGTTGAGCAATTGGCTTTACAGTGTCCACTTGCCAGATGAAGCCATACCGGTGCGCGGCGAGCCTAGACAGGTTCTCCTAAGACTGTACGGCCAGGTTCATGGCGAACGTGCCCTCGAGGGCCTGATCACCGAATCCGTCATATTCACACTTCTTTCAGAGAGGCGGCTCGGCCCGAAACTTCATGGTATCTTTCCAGGTGGAAGAATCGAGGAGTACATTCCGGCCCGACCTCTGCTCACCAAAGAGTTGGCCGATCACCATCTCAGTTCTCTGATCGCTGAAAAAATGGCACAGATACACATGATGCAGGTGCCCATCAGCAAGGAACCCACGTGGCTTTGGGATACGATGGACAGGTGGCTCGACACGGCCACCGATGTGTTGGAAAATATCGAAGAGGTCGAAACTAAACAGCTTGCCAACTTCGAATTTATCAAGTCCATCGATTTGGAGCAAGAAGTCACTTGGTTCCGGTGAGTTGAGATATCATTATTTTTTTTAGGCAACCCGAAGCAGCAAATGCATGATACTTATCTGTTCCCGGATTCCAATTGCCTTTTTTTATCTTCAACCGGGGAGTTTATTGACTGGGCTAATCAAAGTAATGAGCTGATTAAAGCGAATTTTCGCATGACTGAATAATTGGGAAAACCGTTTTTTTCTAAGTTTACACATTTGACTCTTGGAGATTATTTACATAATGAATTAAAAATTAATAAATCAGCTACGTTAGTATATTACATCTATTGACCCAATAATCTTCATGGTTTGTTAGATCTCATTAAAATTGTTTCAAACATAATTACACAATTGTACAGTTCCAAGTATTTTCTGCTTCATGGGGTTTTATGATAATATATTGGATCGGTGTTTTAATCAATTTTTATTATAATCAAATAGGTCCTTGGCGAAACAATACAAATTCCCGGTTGTTTTCTGCCACAACGACATGCAGGAGGGCAACATTTTACTTCGTCAAAATTCGCCAAAGCAAGAACTGGTTGTGATCGATTTTGAGTATTGTTCTTACAACTACCGAGGCTTCGACGTAGCCAATCATTTCCAGGAATGGCTCTACGACTACACAGCCAAAGACTATCCATTCTTTACCGAGCGTACGTCGTGCGGACCAACGAAAGAACAAAAGGTAAGACGCGCCTTGGGGGCCGGGGGGAGTTGAAATTCATTGAGTCACATGGGTAAGAAGTTCAAATTCAAGCATTTATTTATATCTCTCTGCCATTGTCAACGTTTTCACGTTTACCTTTTTTATTATTGAAAGTAGCTTCTTGCATAAAAACAAAAATTTTAATAGTCGATGAAATGTCGATAGAGTCTTACTTTTCATTCATTTTGAAGTCGTATCTTAAATTACAAAAATTTTGAGAAATAAAGAATCGTTAAACTTAATATGTGATAATTAACTCAATATTTGAAGAAAAAGTAATAGTTATGGCTTTTGATAATTTTGAAACTGAAAATCACATATTAAGTTTGTGTCATGGAAGGTCATACATTGTGCATTAATCCATAAATCACTGCATTACAAATGTCTATGAACTGTTTTAAATAGAAAAAAATTATTTTTACATCAAAGATCAAAATTTCTTCAATTTATTTGAGTCAAAGAGGAGATGTTAGTCTTGCAAATTGGCTTTGAAAGTAAGAAGAGATCTTCAACTGCTTTTATTCATTGACATTACTCAGCAATAAAATCTCATAGCACGTTAGCAACATCAACATCTTCGAGCAAGACTCTTGATGTGAATTTATAAAAAATCAATTGATTCGCAATGTATGACCGCATTTTAAGGTATTCGTTTTGTGGAAGAAAATTGTTTTGTCAATTTTTGTTTATTCATTTCGAATCAAGAAAATTGAAAATCATTTGCATTTTATCACAGCATCTTTAAAAATGATAAAAAGTGAGTATTGTTGGCACGAGCAATATTTTGAAATTGCGCAAGTAGCTGGCTTTACAATAAATTGAAAAAAATTTTTTTCATTTTAATTACAACGTCAATTCGAAATTGTGTAAAATTTACGCAGTTTTTTGAACGCAGCTAAACTTCTAGCTGCTGTACCTATAGTTTATTAAAAATAAAAATTAGAGAACCGCGGGTTCATAGCGTCTCTCGTAGTTCGCCTTTTGTTGGCTACTTGAACGCGTGACTCGTTGCCTTTATGTTTATTGACATAAACTTTAAAAGACACTGAATCAACCAAAACTGAAATACCTAGATGAGACTTAAAAAAAGAAAAAGAAAAAATAAGTTTTCGAAAGTTAGGTATTTTTTCGAAAGATTATGTTTTTCGAAAATATAAAAACGAGATCAGGAGTTAGGGCACCTTGGCGTGTGTTGCGTGTGTATGTATTAGTTTCACAGGACCTCAAATCGTGACTGAGAGAGGCTCGCATGGCTCTATTCTATCATGTTGACTGCGCATTGGGTGCCTCCACAATAAAAACTGGGGACCCTCTCGCAATCAGGATAAGGCCTTGAAGGAAGATTCAGATGCCATCAACGAGAGACAGAGAGGTTCAAGAAATCCAATCAACGGCGACTTAAGGTGCCCCAGACTCGAGGAGTAAGGGGTGCCTTCTGTCAACCCGAGAGGTCACGCCCACAGAGCTCGTGGTCCAGCCAGCCACCCATCAATCTCGCCTCAGCAGCATTTAATAGAGTACCTCAACCACGCACTCTCAATAGTCGAACTATAACCACGTTCACATTCTTACAAATAAGTCAAATGCGTGATTTTTTTTATTTATTTTTTTTTTATTTTTTTTTAATTTTTATATTTATACCAATCATAAATTACAAAATTGTGCTAGGACCTTATAATCGTGAATTTTCCGTACATGTTCTTATAACTGCTATTAATATCACATAATAAATATTTTATTGGTATCGCTAATAAAATTAAACCCATCCAGGTTCCTAAAATTTTCCTAATTAATCCTGTATGGTTTAATAAAATTTTACAATCCCATTATTACATATCCTACACATGAAAATAAATAAGCTCATTTAATGAGTCATTAATACATTTTTTACTTTACCTACCTATAAATTTTATGTCCACATTAAAATTTTTTTTATAATTTGTATTGCAATTGAAAAAAAACTATAATTTAGTAGATGCACAGCATTTATGAGAACATGAATCGAATTTCTTTACTGCCTATGACGTTTAAAATGCTCTTCCCTTGGCCACTTGTCACTAAAAAAAAATGCCGAAGATCAAACAGATATTGTTTTCGGTACTGCCACATTTTAATTGAGCACCGAGTGGTATGAACATTCATTTGCAATAAAAAATATGAAGATCTGTGTCAGCGATATGTAGATATCTGAATTTAAAAAATACCAAGTAATTTTTTCGTTACTTTCATTTCGTTCATTTTTTTTAAATAATAAAGTTTCTTTATACGATCACGCGATTTAAGCTCACTGGAAAAAATACACTGCTCGTTTCAAAATGATAAATGTCTGTCTCATCCTGAGATAAGAAAGAAAGTATCAAATTTGTTCAGTATATCTGCTTTGTCGCTGACTGAGATTTTTTTACGTCGTGTCAATACCATACATTGAATTTTTCGCTCATAACTTGAACAAAAATTTAAGGATACTTAAATAATCTTTGCTCTACCTAATTTTTGAGCGAAACTAATCTTATAATTTTTATCAATATCATTTGATTTTATAATCCTGTCATCTTAAAATGATTCATCATTATGAGACCAATTTCATCTTGTTTTTAAAAACTTATATTATTTGATTCTATTCAACTAAAATTTAAGTGAAGTTTCGATTATTCGTCATAATTAATTTTTTTAATTTTTATTCACATTCATTATTTCTTTTACCATAAAAAAATTTCAAAAAATTCATCAGCAATAACGTATTCAACCACAATTAATAAAAACTATTTGAATGATTTCATTTCATATCATGTATCATCGCTTCTAATCGAATCAAATAAAAAATAATATTTTCATTCGGCCTTTTAAAATTTTAATTTGCAAAAATTATTATTTTAACATTATTAATTTTCCGAAATAATCCAGAGAATATAAGAATGGGCCAGGATCTTTGATCAATTGGTTCTGGGATTTTTATCTAGACTTTTTAAACTATTTGATTAATTGAGACTGTACTCGGACTATCTATTTCATTTTCTATACAAATTAATGATTGCACCAAGTATATATGCCTTTATGATTAACAGTTGGTTATTTCTTTAGTGAAAAATTTCAACTGCTTTTGTATAATCATTGTTAATGCCAATATTATGATTAACTCATATATTTTTAAAAATTGTTTTCCAAGAGATTCGCTCTTATAACCTAAAACGTTCTATTTATAACTTTCTGTCACAAATTCATTCGCGTTTGTAAATTATTAGATTTAACAAATAAAACCTACGTTTCCTCACACGAGCAGTTATGAGAGCTGATTTAGCTTAAAACTTAAAAAAAAAGTCTCTCCTGAGCTGTTAATTACGAAACCATTTTGGTGAACAAATGAAATATATTGCAAAACAAAAAAATTAAAACTTATAAATTCAACCGGTGATTTGTAGTAGTATTATAATTACTTTCCATTGTTTCGAACTCTTTGCTTATAGAAAATTTTCTTTTGACAGTACAATTTCATTCGTAACTACTTGAGGGTGGCCGGAAAAGAAGGTCAAGCCGAGGAAGAACGTATGATGGCAGAGATTCGTATCTTCTCGTTAGCCAGCAACTTGTTCTGGGGTCTGTGGAGCATCGTGAACGCCAAATTGTCTCAAATTCCATTCGGCTATTGGGTAAGCGAATACTAATTTCGTATTCAAAAATCCGTACATTTGATCAAACTTGACTAACGAGTTCTTTTTTTCTTCGCAAACAGGATTACGCAGTAGTTAGGCTAAGACGATACCAGTACTTAAAAGAAAAACTGCTTAAAACTGGACCACTATATCCAGATGGAGGGTTAAAAAGAAAGGTGACACACCTGGATTGAATAGGATTGCGGTTACCAAGTAATTACAATCCTATTCAAGAATATTTGGAAAGACTTGTTTTCGCCACGCGCCCTTGTCATAGCTTATGACGAAAACCTTTTGGTATCGAGTGCAGCCAAGAGGCCCCCATCCCAATCAACGACGACGACGGCAAACGTGACTCAGCGATTGGTCATCGTAACCAAAGGTCTCCGGCTGTACTACGCGATACGCATTTAGGTTCTCGTCGTTACTACGCTGGACGCGCCCCGTTTATGGATTATCCGATGTTTCAATACAAACTGACGAGCAGTTGGTACTGCATCGAACGAGCAGCAGGAATCCAGGAGCTTTGAACAGACACATACATACTCGCGAAAAGTTCCTAATTCGCGCGGCTCACCTCTTGGTCCATGAACATTTTATCGAAGATCTTTCAGATTGAGCGAAAACACGTAGAAACGATTGCGTTGTGATATAGATCGTAAGTTTTGTATATCGGTGGTGTGCACATCGGCTGCACACTGGTGCTCAATAATGACCCGCTGTGTGCTCTCTAAGAGCGACGCGACGTCATTACGCACATCGAATCAGTATAATGTGTACAAGAATTTCGGTTATCTTGGATTATCATTATCAAACAATAATTCCAAATTCATTGGTCGGATTGATTAATCGTCAATTTCTTGAGTAATGTTGTCATCTTAGCTATTTTTACTTCTGAATTTTTAAGTATTCTTCGACACCCATGATTAGACTTATGTCGCATGACCATTATCTATTTTTTATTTTTCTGTACCTACAAGCACTTTGAAGGAATAATCAGGTATGAAACCGCAAGGAGGACTCTCCGAGTTCGTTCAACTAGTCTGAAAATTTCGTTTCTAATTACTTAAAGTCGGTATTGGCTCAGGTTCCTTCATTGTGATAGTTAACTGCGTAGTTTTTTAAGAAATCTGTCGAGTCATCAGCCAATAAAGAAACAAATTAAAAAGAGAATCAAAATCTATTATGGATCTCTAGTAACTTCACAATAATATAAGATCAAACATTTTGAAACTACTTTCAATAGAACTACTTTTAATGTTTCTATCCAATTATCACCATTTAAGTACCTGCATGATCTATTGATGCCTTCAATGAATGAAAGTACTGATTAAATGGACGATACTTGTGAAATATCATACTTAAAATCTGCGTAATGTGCTTAAAAATTATTATCATTTGCTTAATTTAGTAAATTAGATGATACATTTTCTAAAGTATAATTGACTTTTGTCACTGGGCAAAAAATTTAAGAAGAAAAAAAAACAAAATAATTTGCAATTCAATTTAATAAGTGGTTAAATTGTAAAGTTTACACTTAAAGTCTGACAAAAGAATGATAGAATGAAATAGAGTATAAAGAATTGTAATTGCTCAAAAAAAATTTAATGTAGCCTTCCTACCTAAGAATATTTTCGTAATATTAAATAAGTGAATGAGAATCTTATGTTGATGTTTTCATTAGCGATCTCTTTTGCTAAAATACGTTTGGTCGGCCGTTTTATTAATTGTGATACGTTGCTGTATACAGGAAATTATTTATTTAGAAGTATAGTATTCAAAAAAATAATCCTTGTACGTGCGATGGGATTTCGTCTGTTGTATTCGTGAATTGTTTCGGTAAATCGTTTCAGTATTGTTGCCCGAAAAAACGCACGCATAAATTTTTATGCAGTCAATAATGAATTATGAATTTATATAGTTTTGTACGGAAAACCTTATAAAGTCATGGTTATGATGCGAAGGTTTGCGGTGTCATTGAAAACTAGAATATTTTTAAAATTTATAGATTTATTTTAATGAAAAAGAGAGCTTTATTTTAAAATCCATCAGATTAATCGTTACGAAATCTACATGCAATAATCATATGTACCTATTGCTGACAATATAATTATGATATTCGAATATAAAATGTAATATTTATTTTATTTAGTAAGTAACATATATTACTCTAGCAGGGTATACTTAGTACTTGTATTAACTAAATACTTAGCACATTGTTTTGTATTGCCATTAGTTTGATAAGTTCGAATGATTTTTCAATAAAAATTTATTACAAGTTAATATTCCAAATTGTTCCATTTATTATTATTCTGAAAAATATCCTTCTTTTTGAATAAAATTATATGAACAGTGAGCTTTTAAATGAACATATTTTCATTCGCACAACTAACGCTGACTATAATTTTTTCATAAGTCGAAGAAATAATTTCTATTAATATTCAAACCGTCGTTTGACAAGTGCGCTGCTGATCTTTTTCTTGAAGTTCTTAAAGTATCTAGAAAATTTTGAAGTTGCATAAAATCTTTGATTATAGAATTGGAGTGCATCGTGGTAAAACAACGATAAAACCAGATTTAAATAAATCTAAAACAGCGCGAGCTCATCAAAAAATGTCGTCTACAGCTAAAACTACACATCGTACTCGCTCACTAATGATTGACAGCAACTCATCGAGATTTCCCTCGTAATTATATTTTCACACTCACGCACTCGAGATTTCTCGCCACGAGGGAGAACACATAGATTTTCCCCGTATGGATCGCGTGTGCGTGCATACATTGTACTATATACGTGCCATATATACATATATCGTATACACATGCTATACGCTGCAAGTGCACGCGATAGCCCTGCCGCATGCGCGCGTCAATGCATGAGATTCGCGGCGAACGACGACGACGGAAAGAGTATCCGAGAGCGCACGTTTCCCGAGACTCTGCTGCAGTCGCGCTCGGTTCGCCAAACTATCCGGCTCGTTTCGTCTCGCTGGCGCGCGCGCGGCGCTCTTCGCGCGTCTTTCGAAGCCGAGAATTTGGACGAAGACGATCTGTATCCTCTTTTTCGTCGCCAGAATGTCTTTGCACGAGCGATAATTTTAACGATGAAAGTATACCACACAGTGATCGTTTTCAAGTATGAGTTTTACCACGATCGTTGAATCAAATTGTCAAAATTCGAATAAAACCCTTCGATTCGGTTTTGAAACTCAAAGGAAAAAAGGCCACAAAATTCCAGCTACAGTGTACAAATGAACGCGTCGTAAAACACCATGAAACTTTGGACGTTGAAGTTGTAAAAAAAACCAGTGCTTTTGACGAATAAGTGGATAAAGACTCGGCTCGCAGGGAGACGCTGGAAAAAGTATAACGCCGCTGCTGCTGGCCTGCCACAGCCATAATAAGTAAAATAATAGTAAAACACGTGCGCGCACGAGCGGGCCGCGCTCGCCTCCTACACGTACCCATAAGATTCGCTTCTCGGTCAAACGCTCGGAGACCGAGAGAGAGAGAGCTTTTATGTCGCGAAACGCCGGCTGCTGACGACTTCCACCGTAGATGCCTGCATATATGCATATATACAGAGAGGCCTGGCACAGCACATATACCACGGACGATCGATTCCTCGCGGCCTGTAACGACTGTACGTGAGAGCTTCCGGCGATTATCCACAGACACACACACATAAACTGGTGCACGTGCAGCAGACACGCACATGCTTATACGGCGGACTGCAGCAGTAGCAGCGCGCGTGCAACGCACAAAGAGATTGAGAACAGCGCTTTTACGAGCCGCAAGCCCAAGATATATAGGTATATCAACTTGCCGGTAAGTGCAATCGTGATTTTACGTATGATACTTTAACGGGAAATCGATAAAACTGATCCAATTGGATGATGCACGCAACTGTATATTAAGAGAAGGCGAATATTTCCGTTCCGCTACGTGCCGATATACGTATGAGCTACTGTGCACAAAACTCGAATGAATTCGAGAGTTGGAATCATTTTTAGGTAGCGCCGATCAATCGACTCGATCGAGTTCAGTGACGCGCAACTATACTCGAGCTCGAGCGAGCCGTCAGTTTACCTCTAGTAGTCTCTCGTGCTTTATTCACGGTCCGCGCGCATAAAATATGATACATTGCCCCGCGCGCGTGTCGAAACGAGCACCGCCCCCGTGCAGTCGAGAGACAGAAAGCGAGACACGGAACAACTCGCGTAATTCAGATTCGAAATTTACCTAGCCAGCGCTCGATCGCGCGACGCGATGAATTAAATGGCTTGTAATTCGAACGTCGAATTTATAATGAGTTTCAGCGCTTGCATTTATAAAATATAAATCACGAGCGCGAGGGGATGCAGCAGTCCGCAACGCAGCTTTACGTAAATTAAAGCGCGAGAAATATTACGCGGCTCTTATTTATGGAGATGTAGCCAGGGAAATCGAGGCTTTGTGCTTATGATAATGTTTCCAATGAACCGCACAATCGTCGTCGTCGTCGTCGTCGTCGTCGCCACCACCGAGCGTTCGCGAATGTGCGGGCAATAAAGTGTTATATGGAGTATTGAATGGGAACTAACGAGCATATATAGAGCTCGGGATAACGCGCTATACGCTCGACGTTATATATGCCATTCACTCGTACACGCTCGTATATTAGCTTATTTGATAAAGGACGTGCTTCGTTTCAATGTATGACGGCGATGTTCCGCGCTAGCTGGAAATTCGAGGCTCTATGATTTGACCGAAGTGCGCTTGAGACCGTTATTTAACTAATATAACGAGGCTGGACATTTTAGAATATAGACAAATAAAGAGCATCGATTCGATCAAGAGACGCGTGCTTTTTTTGCCTTGCAAATCCTCCACGCGAGACCAGCACTTTGGTGCCACGCGTGTAATTTCAGGGAATTATACTAATCAAGTGCTTTTTCAACAAACGAGCGGATAAATCAATATTGTTTTTTGGCGTGAGAATTTTACAGTCTTCTCGAGTTCCGAAACGAGAGCGAAAATGGATCTCCCATTGATATTGAGCATAAAATTGGCACACAAACAGCAGACCACGAGCTAAATATAATGTCTTATTTAGATCGATTAGTCGATCCGTCTTGACAATATTAATGAAGAATTCGATCGATAATCGTACACACGCGTGGTGGTGGTTTTTTTCTCTCTCTTTTCCATATTAATAATTCGTTTCTCTGCCATGGATATATGGACGTGTACAACTGCTGCGCTCAATATTATACCGCTACTAGCACCGCTGGCACACACACACACTGCAGTGGCACAGCTGACGAGTAAAGTAACGTCCTCGTTTATCACGATTGAAACGAGAGCGTATACTGCAGCAGCAGCAACACGGAGGCATGGAAGCACGAGGGAAAAAGTTCCACTTACATACATACATACATACGTACATAGACACTCATGGCAGCTCCTAGTCACTGCGCGAGCAATGGCAATCGAGTGTTAATCTACAACGCTTGCGGTATAAATTGTCATTAGTGCACGAGTGTCAATAATTACACATACACGGGTGGATCGAAGATTCCATGTTCGCATCGATCCTGATCGATCACGCCTTGCATTTTCTTCCTTCCTTTCCAACCTGTTTCTCATTTTTCTTTTGGATAGTTTGAAGAGAAAAAAATATTATTAAGATTGATATTATAAGTCGACTTCGATAACTGCAATTGAGAACATTTATCGCGTGTGTAAGCTAGAGAGGAATTACATTAACATTCGGCTATGTATGAGAAGCCTAGAGTGTACGTCTGGCCAAATCAACGTGTTAACTACTTGGTGACGATGAATTCGGTTGCAGCCGCAGCGTACTAAAGCCCCTTGGGACTCCGATAACTGCCTCGTCGAGTGAGTCCGTTATATATAGTGCTGGTACACAGTCGCGCGTGGTGTAGGCGGGTGTAGGTGTGTTGCCGCCGCCACATCGTCGTCGTCGTCGTCGTCGCGAGCCGAAGCCCTCGGCGCAATTCATTTAACCGCAATATATATACCATATTTATGTTTGGCCCAAAGCGAGTACAACTTAATCTCCGAGTTCAGCGTGTCACCGAACTCGCGCCCGCGCGCGCGAGAGCGAGTTATAAACAGTTCTTAAATTATTCATCGTGGTTCCCTCGCGTTATTATGCAGATCGTTAGCCGCGGATAATACGATTATAATTCCGTACGAACGACGAGATACAAATTAATAGGGCCGTGGGCGCAGATCCAATCGAAGCATATTCGTTGCTTCGTTACGGCTGAAGTTGCAATTTCAACGCGCGGCCGGGGTGTAACATCGGCAAAATACGATCGCAACGCGCGCACAGTAATGAATCATCCGAAATCGAAGGTGTGGGAAGGGGTTCGGATTATGACCACTGTTATGCAGGAGCCGCGGCGGCAAGGGGGGGGGCTCAATTATACCGCGCTTCTGCAATGCCTTGGCCATATCCAACGAAGATACGCCGCGGCCTGCATTATATGCAATCTTGCGTACCTCGTAAATCCTCCGTCGCATTCCAGGACTATAGGTTTGAATTATCGCTGCTGCTGCTTCTCTCTGAAATTAAGCTCCTATCGTTCAGCGCTGTAGCCGTACGCCAAGCGGGTAAAAGTAGCTATCGCACCATGTAAAGCCCGTAACAAGATCATTTTTAGCTCGATATACTGCAGGCACGAAGCAGCAGCAGCAGCACTATATAGCGCGTTTGTGTAATACAAACTAACTTTGTAAGGGATACACCGAGTGTTGCGGTTATTGCGCTCATCGGCCAATATAATAATAATAACAATACCTACCTAAACGTAACTTTTTGCTCTTTTTCACTTTCTCTCTCTTTCGCTCGTCGCACGATAAAGGATAGGTGTTGAAAGTAAGGAGGTTAAGCAAGCAATCCTATAATGGACCTAAGAACGCCTGGCAGTTTTATACATGCATAGCGAGGTGGTGAAAAAAGTGTGAGGAACTTGTGTTACTACTCTCGGGCTGGCGCGAGCTATTTTATATTCGAGTTTTGCGTCTTCCAGCCCCACACCTATACGTATATATCTGTGTGCTGCACATATCTTTGCTGTTTTTTTACGCGAGCTTATGTATATGCAGATTTTTTCCCTGCCACCAAGGCGCAGATATGATAAAAAAAAATCGTATGCGCGAAAAAAATGTAAATACAAAGAAGATTTCATACAACACGTGTGTGATTTTTTACATGGCTTGCGAGCCCGCGACAAGATGTGTGCTCGAGGTATACGCAGTGGGACACATAAAAAGCATCTTTGATAAAAAAATTTTATTATTCGCTACTTCTATTTTCCGCCGTATAGTCCATTGTTGCGATTTTGCTCGTATAGCACTTGCCCTGTATGCATCGAGAGCAAAGTACACGGCGTGTTTCCGTGTTATTTTGAATATTGTACAATATAAGATTGGAACATTTTGATGGATTGACCGTGAACTAATTCGCACGATAATTTTCTTATTTTCAGATCGAGACAATAAACCGTGTGTGAATAAAGGGTGAATCATGGAGACCCTGTACACGGGTGCGGTGCACGGCTTCCCGCCGTCGTCGCACGGCATGCCTAACGGTCTGGCCGCGCCGTTCGATCAAGATGGCGTGCTGAGCCTGGTCGTCGTGCTCGGCGGCAGTCTGTCCCTCGTCGCTCTCATCTTCGCTTTCATCACATACAGGTAAATGTACAAACATCTTCTGGCCGCGCGCGCATACGTATCCTCTCTCGTTATATTAGGGTTTCCGTGTCCTCGTGCGTCGCAGGCTACAACGTAATGATCAAGTATGTGCCCAACTATGCGTGCGCGGATTCCTCGAGTTTTGCCTGCTTTTCGGAGGCTATCCTATGTAGCCTTTACAACAAGCTGCTATACCCGATGCTGCTCGCTCTGCCCGTATTATATACTTGCGAAGAGAGAGAGCCAAAAGTTAAGCGGAGCAGAAAGCGTATATCGAATGCTAATTTTCTTTGATCGAGTGTGTCGGGTAATTAGCGATTTTAGACCGCGTCCCATATGTCAGTCGAACTGTATTGCAGGCGGCAACGGCAGCACTGGCAGTCCGATACGATATTTCCGCAATCACTGGGGTGAAATGATGAATGGATTGACCACCTCCCCTCTCTTGTTCGATTAACGTGAAAAAATATGGTAATACACGGGCGTAAATCGTTATTTCATGACTTTCATTCAGTCTCGTCACCTGAATATTATTCGAGAGATTAACGACGTGATAATGGTTTTACTTTTCGATTAAATTCAACACTTTCGATGAGCATGCATATGATTCATGTCAATATATTTGAAATAGTTAAATATTTCATGAAAAGATAAGCATCGATAACCTGGTAAAAAAGCTCAACATTTTATGGCTACTTTTTGGCCGACAAAAAAGTCTTTTGGACATAAAATAGCCATTAGAACTGAACATATTTTAACCAAAAATCAAAGGGGTTTTCGACATAATATTTAACGTTATTTACAAAGAGCACGTTTATATGTCTATGTGAACGAAAAATGCTACTCTTTTTAAAGTACGTGACCATGTATTGCTTCTCATTTTATTGCAATTTAACTACCATATTTTGTCATTTTCAATTTTTCGATATTGAAAAATAAGTATCGTGGAACCATCGAATAGAGGTATCGAATAGAGGTATGTATATGAAATAATCGCGCATCTGGTGCTACGACTTATACAATAATTTGTACTTTTCCACTTGCAGATTTATAAATATTATGGACCTCGCCATCTAGTGGTAGAGGCTTAAAGTCGTATTATCGAAATTAACGTGGTCTAAATATTGTGAAACGACTAACCTGTCAATTTTAGATCATTTAAAACGCGATTAATGTATTTATTAAACAATTGTAATAGAAAAATCGCCAAAAACAACCCAATCGATCAATAGTGTATTTTAAAACATTTTAAATGACCTTTTTTCGTTCAGCAGGCTGTAACTGATATTGAACATTTCTCCCATATTCCGTAAATCTCGATTGAAAATTTGTTAGTAGCCAAATGAAAAAGTAAAACTTATGCAATAGCAACCATTGACGAAACAATAATCACGCCAAGTAATTTGCGCTCTGGATTTCAGTCGTTGCACGTGTGTGCGAATCCCGAACGATGTATATATACGTTGATAGCTCGGCTTAGTCAGTGCAACTAATTACTTCGCGAATACAATTGTAATCCTTGCTTATCCATTTTAAAGCCACGAAAGCTACAATCGTCGCCCACCCACATTTTCTGGCAAACTCTTGGCCGCATTTAAAACTTGCGACGTGTACTTTAGTCTGTTAGATAAAAAGTGTATCTTAAATTTTAATGAAGAAGTAAATATGTCTAAAATACATTTTCAATCGATTATTTATTGAATCATTTATTAAGTTCTTCTTCTTTTCTAGTATAATAGTTTTATTAAATTATATTTACGTATTTGAATTAGAGTACATTACGGTATTAGGTTTGCTTGAGATTTCATCTATCTCTAACCTAGATCTCTAAATCTTGTTATAGATAAAATCACTTGCGAGCTTCCACGTGATATTCTGAACATAATATAATGGATTCGAAATGTCAGTATCTAATTTTTCAGAGCAGCATAAGGTGTAAAATTTTAATAATATTTCTTTTGCTAGTAATGACTAAAAATCCTTCTAGGACGCGGCTAATGTAAAACATTTCAAAGAATTTACAAAAGTAAAACACGCTGGAAAGAGCGGGAATCTCGCAAATTCAAAATTATAGCCACTAAATCCTCTTTAATCGAGGATAAAGGATGGTTGATGCTCATAATATGTATGCCGCGCGCGTGTATATGTGTGGTTCAAAGTCTGACAACATGCACACGCTATCATATTTATAAAACGATATAATCTACTTACCGTAGGGATTTTCACGATTAGCAGGGACGAAAGTGCATGCACCATGTTAAATGAGATCTCGTTAAAATGAAATTTCCAACTTAGCCGCTCATGAAGGTACATGAATTTCGTTTATTACCGTCGTGAAATAAAAAAAAATAACAATGGCATTCCACATATATTATTTATATAACTCCCGGAGAAAACGAGTTGATATCGTACAGGCGATCGTAAAACGGAAAAATATATTTGTCTCTAGAGCATTGTAATTTTTAAAAAAGTTTCTATTCAAATCGCCGCCCTGCTGTGGAATAAAAATATTTGAAAAAAAAATACGGAAACAAAAAACCCCGTGAAAAAAATTTCAGCTTTTTGTGCCACGTCCATCTCTCTTCCGTCTTCTCTCTCTAACATCGGGCATTCATCAGAGTCCGTTTAGTAAACAACAAGTGTACATTGAAACTTGAAAAATAATTCCTGTAACTCACAACAATACACACGAGGATTAAATAACACTTTTTTTTCTGGCACATACGCATCTTCGGCATGGACTGCATGATCGTTTGCATGATTTATCTTTTTTATCGTTAAGAAATTGCTTAGCAGATTAATAGTTATGCAAAAAATTTTTTTTAAAGCTCAGTGAGTAGGCGTGGATAATATTCGTAAATAGTTTCATTTTACACGAGCTAATTACAACTATAAAATATAAATAGAGGAAAAAAGTTTATCGATCGTTCCGATTATTATTAATTTGCTGTTGAAGTTAAGCGTGGAGTAACTTTTGAATAATTTATTCCAACAGAAAGGTGTATTGTTCCACTCGTTATAAATTAAACTATGTGGTGTCGTACGCAAATTAAATTAATTTTCATGAATCCGTGTGAACTTGATGTTTTTAAACAAATTTAATTTTGTGTACAATTTTTATAAAAATATTAATTTTAATCAAATAAAATGAATTTTTTCAACGAAATAAAATTAGTATTCATGTACGAAAACTTTAGAAGAGAAATTTCTTAATGCATCAAAGCTTTGCTAAAATCTTTTGTTTTGTTTAACTTAATTTTACGGCAAAGAAAATCTAGTAAAATGAGTTCAGAACATAATCCAATGGAGCTGCGCAGAAAATTTACGAGCTTCAAATGACATGTATCATAAATTAATGTTATCAAGTTTTCTTGTTTAAAGAATTCAAAGCGCAATGAAGCAAACTACAAACTACATTGACTTTCTAACCCCCATATCTATGGATACTTTTTTATCATCAGTATATGATAGCTGTAAAAATAACAGTAAAAACTTCTCGCTCTTTTCCAAGTGAAAAAAATAAAGGAAAAGAACAAAGTATCATCAAACTTTGATAAGAAAATAGTCGGGTACTTTAGTAATTAGCCATGTGCAAAACGAAAGACCCAGAGGAATGTGACTCGTTCGAAAAATTAATCATAACGATGATAGTTTTTATTGCACGTAAATTAAAAAAACATTGTCGTTCATAAACTCGGGCTGTTTTACTACGAGATATGTGTCATACAAAATGAGTACAATAGGGCATTGCCAAAGTCACATGCTGGACAAGTAGATAACAAATGTTATTGTTAAACTTATTTTCATTTTAGAGGTAAGCTACTTTCAACAATATTAATTCAGATGGCATTTTCCGCTACTGAATGTACAGCGCTTGCCAAGAAATTTCAAACTAGTGAATCAATGCTCTTATTGAGAAGAGGATTAAAATGTTGTCACGAAACGAGTATGAAAAGTTTTTGGTCCGATATAGGCTTGCTTCATTAATGTCAGAGATTCAAATATATTCATCATCGCTTAATCCGAGCGAAACCTCTACAGTGCACAGTGTGTGCATATAGGTTGAAAAATTGATTACCGGGGAAGCAAAAAAGATTTATTCCCACACCCACTTTTGCAGCGATGCAGAAAACTTTTTTACCTTCGCTCAAATGCATGTGTATTCATGAGTTTGATTAAAATTATTAGGGGAGAAACTTTTTTCGAGCTAAGATAAAAATAAGCCTGATGGAAGATGTTGTACCGAAAGATGGAAAAGATGTACATCCTCGTTTAACGAAGAAACGAAACTGCTAATTCGGTTTTATCGGAGGTTATACATTTTAAAACTTGCTTGTTTTTGACCTTATTGTAAAAGTATAACTAAAAAGTCGTAAAATTGTAAACTCGACACAAATAAAATAGCCCGTGAGTTCGAAAAACTTGGAGATCCAATCAGCAAAAATCATCAGAACTTCGTACGCGACATCGTTTGATAACTCAATTTCCAACAATCGCTACTTTCTCCGTCGCTCTCGCTTTGTTCTTTTTTTTTTTAACAATCAAACGAATGGAAAATTTCTGAAAAAAGTAACGAGTTGTGGTTTTTAATTTTATTTAAAATGTGTCAGCGGCTAAATATTCTTGGTAGATTTGGGATTATGAAACGCTCTATGCATACGCAAATTTTACTATCGTGTAAAGAAACGTATATTTTTGCATACTCAAATACTAGTAAGATGAGCCAAGGATGCACTGGATTAAACGGGTCACATATTATTTTTGTTTTTTCTCGTGATTCTTGAAAACATTAAAGAAAAAGAAAGGCGCATCCGTAATGAAATTTTAAAACTATTTTTATCAAAAAAATTATGAAAATGATTGAAATTTCGCATAGAAAAAAGTGCCGCGCAAAGTCTTATGAAACGAAGATTAGAACTTTTCTTAATATTGCATATGCAACTTTTTGCACGGAGTATACTGTAGAGTTTCTAATATACGTCACGCTTGCGAAATATAATCTCCGGGGCTCTTCGTCGCAAAGTAGTAGTTTGTCTGACTACTGCTCGAGTTTTCCACTGAGCGTATATCTAGCAAACAGTTTACATCCCGTTTTATGTACATTGAACTTCTGAATTATGCAGTGAACTTACATCTAAAATATTTGGTTATAGCGCGAATATTGACGAGGAATTTTGTGTTAGAATACATAGAAAAGAAGGTAATATCTAGTCCACTTGCACGAAATTTGTCATTAATATTATACTACGTTGCAATCGATGACTTCAATGCAACATTGACATCTGATATTTGTATTGATTAGGTCGCATGCTAGAACTATTAAACGAGCTGCTCGCTCTCATTAACTATTTTTACAATAGTATAAAACACATCAATACAAATACATTTTCATTGAACTATTTTATTTAACGTTGAAATTAAATACATGAAATTACAACACTAAAGCTTTGTACATAAAATTTATTTCATTTCGTAATTTCAATTAAACTTAAGGGTATAAACTATAAATGTAATTTTTAAAACTCTCTGCTTGAAAATTGTTCTTATTATTTTAAAATAGTTTTTGGTGCTGCTCAAAAAATTAAATAATTCGTAGGGTTACACCGAAATATATTCAATAAACGTCTGAAAAGTTTTAAGTTTTTCAAGTTTGTCTCGATATACTGTGTACTGACTGTATACTGACGATATACTGAAATTCTTTTCATTTCTTTGAAGCAATGAAATGAAAATTTAAATTTCAGCGCATGTTTATTTTCTGCGCGATTGTCTTCAATTTTGCTCACAATAAATTATTATTGCTGCGATATCAACGTCCTTACAATAGATTACACATATGGTACATCAGAACTGTGTAATGAGCCCTTTTCTTGGCCCAATTATATCTATAATAAAATCAACTTACCGTTGTCTCACAACTTTAGCATAGTGTGTAGGGATGGGTTTACAATAAAATAATAACATTCATATCTTTTAATGCACTATCTCGGATTTATTGAGATTAAATCTATGGTTTACAACAGTTGTTTCTTACTGCTTATCGTGGCGCTCTGTGATTTTCAGCGGCGTCGTTGTCTCGTAGATGTGTAGGCTGCTACCGGTGGGTCGAGTGCGGCTATACGTTGATGGATCTATGAACACTCGATCTGCTGAGCGGCAGGTGCCTTGAGGTACTGTAGCTATTGAAGCTAGCACATTTGGTGTTCAGTCTATTTTCACCACACTTAAACTCACTTGCAAATACTTGAACTTTTAATTAGTAATTACAAAATTCGATCGCGCAGAGCTTCAGCCTCGTTAACAGTTGTAAGTCTTATGAATTTGGCATAGCTCCGCCGCACTCAACTGTAATATCCGATCTGTCCCCAAGCTTGCCTTTTGCCCAGCTTATATATTGTTCTTACATGCATCAATGCTTGCAACTCTTGTTGACTTGAAGAATGCATTTCTATGCGTCATTATACACTTATCTGTTTATTAAAATTATTGCGTCTACCTTTTGTATAATGCTTTTTCACGAAAATATATTTCCCAATTTATTTTCCACATATTAGACGATACAACGTAGACTGGACCTGTCAAGTACTTTAATTTGAACAACTAATTTGACTTTGCTACTTGCAGATTTACAGATAAAGGTATGTGCCATCTCGAGGTAGAAGCTTGAAGTGGTATTATTTTACCTTAAGTTGTTGAAACAAACAATGGCCATTTTCAAGTTATTTGAAATGCGCTCAATATTTGTAACATAATTTTATGAGAAAAATGGCCAACAAAAAGTCCGATTCAATGTATTTTAAAACTTTTAAAATGGTTACTTTTTGATCATCAGGCCATTATTAATGTTGAGCATTTCTATCGGGGATAAAATACTAATTTTCCAATAAAGTCGAATAAATCTGATAAAAACCTTAATAGTTATTGCGTTTATACTTTGACGAAGCACATCATAATAAAGAGTTATATACTACCAAAAAAACATTTTTCCCCTGTAAAGATAATAATAAAAAGCAAAGAAAACGTGTTGAAATATTATTATTAGCTCATTGGATCATAACTGCTTTTTTATTGAAGCTCCTTGCTAGTGAAACTTTCTTTTGGGACATATATACCTTTCAAATTTTACATAGAGCCATTTTACCGGTTTCGAAAGCTAATTTTTTTGGATCATCTGGTTGTACAGGATGTGAAAAAACCAAAATTTTTACAAAGTAATATCAATGAAACATAATTTATCTAAAAGACATTTGACCAAGCTAGTGTCAAATGATGATACGAAATAATGTAATTTGTCAATTTAAATTATTTTATTATTTAGGTTTCAAGTCATTTATCCAATACTTTTTACAGCGGTAATTTTTCTTATTTTAGATAACATTTTTTTATTTAGCATAAAACTTAAATTGCACAGTAAATCGGTAAAATGAAACATTTGCAGAAATGATACTGTTAATAGGCTTTAGGAAATGACGAGGAAGGAGAAAGAAAGGGAAAGATAGAGAACTGAATGTAAAACTCAAAGTGTTTTATCATGCGAAGTAACTAAAGTTTCAACCCGGATATTAACTAAAATAGAAAAGCACGAGGAGTAGAAGTTTCACCGATAGCGCTATACCAAAATGAGCATCAAATAAATGAAACTGTATGCTTCTAACTTTTATTTTATAATTATAGTGAATGAACTATTAATCTCATAAATTATTTCCAAATATATTACTTAAACTGAATACGCCGATGTTTAAATTTTAAATAATTTGTCTTGTAGAAAACAAAGAAACCAATATAGATTTAAGAGAAATTTATTGTTATTTTACTTTAAAAATTATAATAAATAAATATTTAAAAAAAAAAGTAAAATAACTCTCTTAGTTGCAAATGCTTCCACCTTTAAATTCGGTGTCATTAATTTACGTGTTCTCTATTTCCATGCTGACTCGCTCTCACGTACGTGGGTGTCTTTGTCAAAGCTTGAAATGTGCACAGATATTGCAAAGACTGCTGCGCTGATGCAAGTGTCGTGTTGTTGTAGTTTTAATGCAATATTAATTTAGTGCATTTGTGATTTCAATATACGTTTATAATTAAAGAGCAGACGCACAGTCTGAAAATGAGTTGTACACTCGACAAATTTGATATTCAAGAATTATTACAATGAGCTGCTACACCATTGGAAATCGAAATTGAATACGCGTAGCAACGTAGAAATTAAGTAGTATTGAAATAATCAAGAGAAAATTAACATTTAATTTTTATGATTTTGATTACTACATGCAGCATACAAAATATGCATAATATTTTAAATTGTTAACAATAAATTAATAATTCTTTGAGTAATAGATGCAAAAACATCTTTTGAGTTGATGAATGCAGCAGAAATTGGAGACAAGAGAAACTAGTAAATACCGCAGCACATAGGTATATCTCATACTAAGAATAGTCCTTAAAAAATATAGCGCGGAAAATGTCAGTAACAAAAAAGTGACTATGCCAGACAAATAGAGATAACAAACTTTTCAGCAAAACATTAATTTCGCACGTGTCTCGTAACTGCATTTGTACAATATACAGTAGGAAAAGTGTCGCGCGTGAAGCTTGAGAACACGTAGCTATATGTACACACACGCAGACACACACACACAGTTGTTGCCACGCGCGCGAGGATTTCTAAATAATTGACGTACGCTCGTTGAACTTCAAAGTCACTTTTGTTCTAGCATTCCATTTGACGTTGGACACGCGAAATAAAAACAATTTGTATCCTTTCGTGTTCGTTTGAGGGTGAATAATTTAGGAGCTAGCATCTCATTTTTGAGGAAAGATACGCGTTTTGACCACGGCCGTATATTTTTATCTCATAAAATTTTTCTTACGGAAAATTCTGTAGTCAAAATAAGTTTTCCATTTCGTTTAAATTCAAACGAAATTAAAATTTTTTTCCGTTTGAGAAGCGAGCAAACATTTTTCGAGTAAATAATGACAATTTCATTCAAATAAATATACCGAGGCTGGACTTGATTTTCTATTTAGTTTGATATAATTATTCGTAATTGCTTTGAAATTTTTTGAACTAATTAATAACAAATATTATCGAGCCATGATACATTCTATGAAAAAATCGTTAAATCAAAGGGTGAATGTTTTTCCAAACCTTTCAAAATTATCTTTCAATTAAAAAACGAGTATCGAGCAGTTATACTTTAGTTTCGCGTATTAATTTCAGATGAATATGCGTTCAACCCAATAAATTTAAGTAAATCTTTTAATCGTGTTTGAATATTTTTTCTTGAGCTAAAAATTTAGAACAGAGTAGAAAAGTCAAGTATCAAAGCCTTAATCATCTACGTTCAACGCTTATCAGCATCTCTTTATTATATTTCTCTATTGCAGCAACCATTAAAACGTCTGGAAGCCTTTATATGTGATATACGCGCGAAGTATAGGAAATTACAAAGAATGATCAAAGAAGCAGTTTCATGCATGTATATGTGTAATATAGTACCGCAAGCGTATACATAAAGTCAAAGTAGACCTCGAGGGTTTCTTTACCACTCGTACACATTCTCGCTCACCTTCACAGATGCACACGAACACGAAGATAGGTGAACGCTCACAAACACGCAGCAACATATATGGCGGCAAAGATGCATAGCACTGCCCTATATTACGTGCAGCATAAAACACATATTCATGAAAATGGTGAGATGTACAGAATACTAATTTCGCACTTGTATATAACCGTGTCTGCCTCATAATTTCTACAGAAAACCGATGATTACAATACTTTATCAAAAATGCTATTTTTTATCATGTTTCAAACCGAAAAAAGTCATTATTTAGAATCGGAACATTTTTGACGAATAATTTTTGATACCAAAATTTATAGGTTGAAAATCCTTGGTTAAAATCAAGACAATAAACATAAATTAGTTTAGAAACTTATTTGAATGTTAATGTATTCCCATGATGACATTTATGTCAACTCGAATAGGATATCCCGTCAAATTATGCCGTTGACCAGACCTCCTATGCCTCTCCTGTGGTTACGACAATTATGCTAATTGAATGTAAACAATTATTGTGTAGATGACCATAGTTTTGGTTGTCTATTCCATTATTCATCTAATGCATAAATATAGATTTCAAAGCAAATTACGAAATGCTATAATTATGTCAAAATAAATAGCTACTAATAATTAACTACTCAACTCAAATGCTCGAAAGGATATGCAAAATATCAAAACAGAGAAATTCGAATTAATTAAGGAAGAAAAATGCAAGTCCGTCAAAATAAAATTACGTCGTATTTGTGTTAGAGGTATGAAAACGTAGCAAGAAAAATTCTTTCTCACCAATTTCGTTTATCTTTATTTCGGTTCATTTAAATTTATTTTTTTATTCAAATTACTATGATATAGTGTGTATTATAAAAATAACAATAAAACAATAATAAAATAACAAAATAAAAAATTAAATTATTTTACAATTATTGAGCTCATTTTAATGATTTGAAAATAACAGTTGTTTTTAAATATCCTCCTTGAAATCGTCTCATTAGGAACGATAATATTTATCATCTCCAATACAAAATCCATTTTTTTAAATTAAACAACTGTCATCTTTACTTTGGAATCAGAACCAAATTTTCAGCAAACTTCGGCGGAATCAAATTAGCATCCGTAGTAAGTCAGACAGTATACTGTTTCAATCGCTATTTACGCTATTGTGTAAAATACATTACATTCTGGTGCTAACTTCGTGGAGAACTTCTCCGTCTATCCGTTGATAGGTGAACAGGTCGCGAAACAAACGGCAAATAGAACTTGGCTATATGTTAGTCATCGCCTGGTCGCATTTGCTTTGCTTCATATTGTCAATAAGAATCGATACGAGATCTTGCATTCTGTAAATCTTGACTTGTTGCCTTACATTTTTCCATCTTTCATTACTGATCAATATCTTTTTTCGAGCTCTTGACCTGGACTGAAAATCTAACACAGCTGAAAAAAGCTGTTGACGTCGTCGCGTTTAACAGCGCTTTTGAGCTCTGATAACGTACCAACTCATGTAAATGCAAATTTTAATTCCTACTAATACATCTGTCTGTCTGTCTGTCTCTCTCTCTCTCTCTCTTCCTTTTGCAAATGACTTCATGAAAGTCTTGAATTTTTTCTACTGAATCTACTTACACATAACATGGTGTTGTCGTGTCGTGACATCTAACTGCATAGTATTTTTTGTTGGTCGTACTGCATCAAATTGTAAATGCTGACATACTTTATATTCTTTTAGAATGGTCAAATGTTGCAAGTCCTGTATCAACGTAACAATGAGTACTTCAATACTATAAAAAGAAATCCAGGCAGGGGCGAACGGTTAGAGAGCTTCTTCCGTTATCTGGCGCTGCAATTCTTTCGAGAATCTCCCGGTTAACCTATTTTTAATTTACACTTTTCTGTCTTCGGAGCTCGAATGACGTATTAATCACTAAAACGTCTTGCGATCAATCACTTCAGCAATATCGTCTTACCTAAGACACGAATTTCTTATTATAGCCACAATCGGAGATGTATGCACTTCTAAAAGCAGCAATTAGTTCCCGTGAACACTAATTTTAGGGAAGCCCATTAGAGTTACTAAAGCTCATAATTACATGAACATCATAAATTCAACAAAAGAAATCGAGATAAACAACGCGCTTAATTATTTAGCGTTTACTATGATTAAAGATTAAAAATAATAAAATTTTTACAAAATCAACAAAAACTTTAAAAGCTTGAGCGAAAAACTCAAATATAATCTGAAAAAGTTTTGAAGTACCTACTTAACTTAATCCAAATAACTTCGTAGGAATAACATAATTTATGTACTTTCAGCGTTGATGTAAATTAATTAATTTCAAATCTCTCCGTAAAAGATTTTACATGCCAAAAATAACAAAATTATATTAAATACCTGCAAAATAAGCTAGTAGGTTCAATTAAATGGTATAAACAATTTTAAACTGATTTCGTTGAAGCAACGTAAATATTTTTTTAGACTACGCGAAGCTGTTCAAGTTTAATCCTAAATTATGCTATTATGTTTATGAAAATCAATAAAATTATTGTGTATGATACTGCACTATCATAAATAATATCATAGTGATTACCCAATAAATTAAAATGTATCGAATTCTCATAATAATTACTTTAAACAAAAAATTGACCCAATCCTTAAGCAAGTCTAAATAAACTTCTTTTCGTCAAACCAGTTCTCACAGCAGTAAAGAACTTGGATGAAATCAACCCAAATTAATCCCATTCAATTAAGGAAGATGAAGAAAAACATGTCGACGTGTCGCAGTAAAAGTACACGAAGCATTGAAACAATAGAATCTTAATTTTGGAATGAAGAAGCGAGCGAATAAAACATTGCCATTTCCGCAGTTTGCATTGATGAAAAATTGCCAGCAAGTACGTGATTCTAAAAGAGTCGTGCGATTCATTTTTTGATTTACATTGCTGTGCACTTTGGGCGTTCGATTTTTTAATGCATCATACACGGAGAGCACACCGAAAAAAGGCCACGAGAGAAAGATTGCGAGGAAGCGAGTGAGTGAGATAAGAGGGAGAGAACGAGCTCTCTCTCTTGTGGGATTTGCGCCGGAAAAAACGTACCCGATATGTGACGCACATCCCATTCAACAGACAGCCGCAGCTGCTTCGAGCATCAGCGGCGGCTCGTCGGCGCATAATGTATATAGATATGCGTTGGCTTTTCTGTTTATTCGCGCGGGCGCACGTTGTGAATTCGTTCCGGATGAACGAGCCTCGCTCTCCTCCCTCCTCCTTGAGCGCTCGATATAGGGAGAGTGCAAAATTATTTGAATTTCCATATCTCGGGATTGAGCTTGAAATGCGTTATATGTATATAACTCCCACATACGTGTAAACGTACACCTCTTGAGTATTGCCGCGTGCGCTGCCGCACTCGTTATCACAAGCGAGAATCAAGAACGAAATTTGCTTCTAAAGGAGAGAGTCGAGTCATCGAATCGGGCGAGAGTTAATAATTTCTCCGGCGCCAAAATCGGGACCAATTCTTTCTTGGCAACGCGCAAGAGCTATAATAATCCTCGAATCAACTTCTGCTTGAAAATAAATATATTTCGCGCGCTGAACATTAATAGTACCCCGCTGAAGATGAGAATGTAGTATAACATTTCAAACGGCTGCTCGCTAATGAGCAGTTAAGTGAATTAGAGAATTTCATTCGTAGCTTAATCATATCCGAATTCCATATCACTGAGTATGCTTTCGCGTAGTGAAATTTAATCGAGTTCGGGTACGAACATGTAGTTGTTTGATACAAAAATCACTCGAAAGATTAAATTGATGAAATATAAATTCAAAAATATTTTTATAACTTGAGTTATAAAATATTTAGTTTTAAAATCGGATTATTCGTTTTCATTTGTAAATTAAGTTAGTCAAAAGCAACATAACGCTTACTTAATTCCACGACGAGTGTTTCGTCGCATCTTACGAGCTATACTACAGTGGTACAGTGAGTTTCATATTCGGCACGCTGAATATTTTCATTCAAAATTGAAACAGTACGTACGTCCGAAAGCAATAGTGCACGTAGCTGCAGCCAGCAGCTGTGGGCAAGGTCTCAACAATGTTATAGTGTCTCTCGAAAGCGACGAGGTCGGCAAAATACGTGTCCGTGCTCGTGCGATATTTGGCCACTTTGGCCTATTAGATCACTTCTGTCGATTGCTGAAACTATCGACGGATATTTTTATAGAATATAACGATGAGGTTTTTGCATCTTCCGTGGTAAATTCACGTATACGTCATTAAGCAAGTTTTAGAAAATGGGGGAACGTGTCGAAATTTCTCCGATTGTCAACCGTCGATTAAATCTTCTGTAATGTATACTCGGAATAATCACAAAACATTTTGACGCAATCAAATCATATGTCGCCTGGTCACTCGTTGTAACTTTAACAGGCATTAAATACAATTGCGAATATTTGAAGCGTATCGCCGAATGAGCACCCTTTATACGAGCAGACATTTATTCATATGAGCACGAAAGTTAGTTCAAAGCGACCGTGGGGAGAATTCAACGTTACGCTGGATGGGCGCACACATCATCGCCATTTTAAGTTTGCTACTTGGTATATATAATAATAATACGGGCCTGTGTGTGTGCGTCCATCTAGCATTAATAGTGGTTTACCCACATACGGCGCGAGGATATAGCAAAGTTTGCTCTATTATGTAAACTGCCTCGCGAGGGCTAGCCTAGAGTAAACGCGTTTATATACTAGACTGGTCTCCGTGTGCAGCTGATACGGTACACGTTATACTCGAGTCCGGTGTAAGTCTGCAAAGGCGCGTTTCTGCCTTTTTATTACTTTGCTCGGCAACGATGCCGGGCCACAAATTTTTGTTGTCCTTTGCGACCTCTGCGAATTGGGTTAGACTATCCTTGCGTATATCCAGAAATTAGATAAAGAATTTACAAATCTCCAACGTATTTATTCCCTATGGCTGGTCATCTTATCGTGTACACATTTAATCTTGTAATGATGTTGAGGTCGAGTCTTTGTTTGAGCAGAGTTGATGAATTTTGACCAAAGTAAATGTAATATCTTTGTTTGACTTTGCAATAACGAGCAAATAGCTATTCATCCACTGGCTGCATTGATACGAATTAAAAATTTTTTGTAAAAATAATGTACCAAAAATACAAGCATCAAAGAAAATATATAGCTGCCTGCAGTCGGACAACTGAAATCTTATAACGCTCGAAGGCTTGTGCGTTAACTGAGAAGCGGCAATGCCTATCGTTTGCAGTAAGAGAAGCTCGCCCTATCTCGGAAAAGAGCAGAATTCAATCTATATTGCATGCGTATCGTTAAATGCATAAATAACATTTTTACGCAAAAATGATTATGCTATAAGCTAAGATACGGGAATCGAAGCACTCGAAAAAATATACCTCTCTTCTTTCTTTATAGTTTATCGATAAGACATGATCGAAAAGTTCTGACACCGATAAAAGTAAGCCGTAAGATCCTCAAATACATTATTTCCGGCGATAATGAGGCATTTCGTTTTATATCGAAGGTGTCCATTTATAAGTTACAGCCTTATACAGACTAGAACTAAGATAAAATTTCTCCATTTCGGATTTATACCCCTTGAACTGATAAAAAAATCCGATTTCTATTATGGGCATCTTTTGAATTGAGAAATAAACTTAAACGTATATTTTTGATTTAATGTAGCGTGTAATTCAAAAAATTAATTCAGTGACGTGAAAAATTAGCTGTTTCAAAATAACTACACGGAGAAATATATTGCTTTTATAAAATATTAAAATACGTTTAGAAAAGTTCAGAAAAGAAAAATTGACGATAAAAATTTATTTTTATTAAAAAAATCAGAGAAGCGTCAAAAAATTTGCTTAAGCGGCACGTCAGTCACAACGGATCATGCAAATAGAGTAGAGCTTTTACAAAGCGGGCATGGCAAGGAGGGCTTCCCCCTCTTCGCGACTGCATCGAACTCATAGGACTACGAAAATAAGTTATTTCAACAACCTGTATTACGTAAGCCAGTCATAACCGAGCCTAAAAAAGTTTCTCTCTTGAAAATGTCAGTAAGATGCCAAGAACACAACGTAAATATCATTATTATTATTCCATTCTTCTTTTTTTTCATTTCACGACGAAATCACGAAACACGCTTATATGCCACACCGATATATGATAGTACTAGTGCGGCTGTAGTATATGTATATGCTGGCAAACGAAGAAACGAATCGAGGACATGTATAAGCGAATTCGAATGAAGCAGCTGAGCGGCAACTGCTTACTCGAAGTTATATATGTAAATGCATGCGCTGCACTTAACCGATGGACTCGAAGAGTTCTTCGCTGCGTATACGCGCATTCCCAGGAAAATCGCTCTCGTTTCCTTCTCGGCCGAGAGAGATGAGTGTAAGTGCGTTTTTGCGTCGAGCGTCTATAAAGGGTGCATTAACGAATATGAGCTCTTCGACGACTGCCTGACATTTCTGCGATGCCTCGTGGATATATTTACGCGATGTTGCGAATTTTTCAACGAAAAAAAAGAGAGTAAAAAAAATTCTGAATGAAACCTGAAAATTGTCAGTATTTGATTATCTGCGCTTTTTCCTTGTGAAAAAGACAGTGAAAAATTATTCCTTTTTTTCTGCGGAAAACAGCGTATTTTATTCCTGCTTCATGTAGTATATATTCATCCGTTGAAATTTTAAACTCGAAAAATTGACTCACTCTATTAGTCGTTGGAAGAAAAATGAGAGTCTGTCGTTGCCGTTTTTTCTTTTTTGTGCCTCTGTGTGTGTGTGCGTCTGCTTCGCCCATCTCTACGCGCGCAACTCATGCACGACAGCGCAGACGATGAAGCAGTCCGGGAGCGAAAGTATATCTTGCGTTCTGTGTTACGCGCCCCTGACTCTTTCTCTCTTTTTTTCTCTCTCTCTGTCTTTCGCCGTCGCCGCGCTTTCTTCCTAGAGTTGTAAAAGTATTGGGTGTATAGTTGTAGTCCAAGGCTGCGTGAACTACTGGGCAAATTAACGTCTGGAGAACATGGAGTGGCGGTGGCTGTTGCCGTGAGAGAGAACAGCGAAAGATTGAGCGAGTTGAAAGACAAAAAGTCCCGAGAAAAAAAGGATAGAAAGAGAGAGAGAGGAAAAAAGCTCTCGAGCGTTTGTGGAGCGAGAACAAGTCCGATATCGATTAGACCTATCAGAGTTCAGGGATTTTCGGAGGAAATCGCGGAAGCTTACCCCAGCAACGCATGCCGTAAAAGTTATTGTCATCTGTCAGAAGTAAAAATCATCTATGGTATAAATGAAAAAATAACTCGATAAAAGTATCCAACGATTTCATTCATATCTCTTCGATAAGTTTAGCGGAGAAAATGCGGGAAAAATGTCTAGCGATCCTCAGTTTTTCGTGTTAGATTTCAAATTTGCTCGTTCAAAAAAGTAAGAATTTTATCTTTAATAATTAAATGAAATAATGGACAATCTCATTTGGAGCAAGTAACGCAGTACACCAAGATATAACTTTTTTATGCCAAGTCAGCCTATCGAAGCTTAATATTATAAAGAAATATATATAAGCACAAAAGATTATATCGATCGAAGCAGCTTAATTAGTCCCGTAAGTAGCAGCAGCGGCAGCAGCAGCGCCCGTTTGGTACAAGTCAATTGCTTAACACAAAAAATCTAATAATTGCTTACCCAATACATGTATATAATCGCGCAGAAAAGTCCGCAGAACCTTATTATATATAGCTCGCCTGAATCGGGTCACGTAGTACATTTTCTCGAAGCCGTAGACTATATCTCTATACGCAAGCTTCGCCTTCTTATGATATTATATATATTATACTTTTAACTATTAGGATTACAGAGAATAAGTTGCTCGGATTAGAATATTAAAAGTAGCATGAGGCGGATGACATCTATATAGTATATTATACGTATAAGGGGGAATAATGCACTTAATACGTCGTACAGAAAAAAAATATAACGGGAAAACTGGGCCGTTGCAGACGAAATCCTAATTAAGCGTCGAGTACCGTACTATTAATTAATTAATACGATTCATGAGCGAGTCGTGACCCTCAGGTTGAATATTTTTTCTTCATTTCGAGCTTACGTTTTGCATTAAAAATCCAAATCTCAACTCCTCTCAGTTCGACCGCATTGTAAGGTTTCAAATGAAGGAATAATTGCTTCCTTTCCCGGCTGAAGCACTACTATGCTTTTACTTGTTCAATCAGACATATCTGGTTTACGCCTGGCAGTTCCACGTTTACATAAACAAAAGTTCATCTAAACTTGGCTCCCTCCCTCTCTTGCTCGCTCGCTCTCTCTCTTATCTTCCTTATCAATCACTGAGTTTGCATTATTGCTGACTACGACAAAGCTCTGCTCTCTCTCTCTCTCTCCTTCTCGCGAATGCGAAGGCAGAAGATCTAGCCGTACTCGGAGCGTCACGGCTGCCGTACGACGAGAGGGAGAGAAAGAGAAAGACGTGAACAAGACAGCTTCTGCTTACGACGAGTGCATTAAACAGAGCCAGGGATGACTCGGAGATGCTGCTGCTGTTGCTGCTGTTGCTGCAGGCATTCGATATTTCTCCATTGAGACGACTCGATGACTTTGCCGCTGCGCTTCAGTTTCAGGATGATCGCAACTTCAAAATGAGACAAGGCGAGCTCGATCAGCCAAAGAATTGATATGATGCCTCGCTCGCTCTGTTAAGAATACAATAATTGCGCAATTAATGACGATAGCATGAAAGTAGCTCCAACTGCTTCATCGATAGGCATTAATAAATGAATCTTCGCGAAAAAGGTTTCTTATAGCTGCTTTTTGAGGAATGAAATTTCGCATGAAAAAATATGTCAAAAAAAAAACATCGAACCGATTCTAATGTAGAAAAACGAGCTTGATGTAATATAAAAAAAAGAAACTTAGTCGCATATTGTAAAGTTTTTTCATATCCCCAGCAATAGAAGTATTATATTCCGTCGAAAAGTTCAAATAAGATTGGAAGTGTCTCTTTTCTCTCTCTCTCCGTTTCGAGTCATTCTTTACGGCATTTGTCTCTCATACGCGCGCCGCATTGAGCTTATGCTCGCTGGCTTTCGTATGTGCGTGCGTGTGTATGTATGTACGCTTTTTACCACGACGTAGCGCACGTGTGCAAAAGAAAGCATTACGTATATATACATGTATAAATATATATATTGTTGAAAGTAATGGCCTCGAAAGTCTCGCGGGACGCAACGTACACCCCGTCCTGCCGCCGCCGCCCCCGCACTTACATAGATATGGTATACAGTCTCTTTTACGGTACGAATAAAGCTCGAGGAAAAAAGCATCCCGTCCTCTTAATGCTATATGGATATATAGATATATATTTACGCAGAGATAGAGAGAGAGAGAGAGTGAGTGAGTAAGCCGCTTACGCGTCCTGCTGATAGGATGAAGAGTATCGCATGTTATATTGTGTAGCTTCGTGCGCGAGAGAACTGCGCTTTTTTTCTCTCTCTATCTCTCTCTTCTTTTTCGCTCGGGATGAGCGGCGCGCGCGTGGACGATACCGAAGTCTTATTCCATTCGCGTGCGCGCGAGCTTTACTATATAGACACGGCCGCTGGACTCGAGCCGCATAAACGTATACGAAGCCCCCCAGCTCGATATTAGTACGCGATGAATTCAGAGCGACCATACGAGAATTTATCGTGTGCTGTGCGCTGTATACCCATGGGCCTAATAATACCACGTCATATACAGTGTAAGCTAAACGTCCCCGCAGCATCCAATAAGTTTAACTGTTCCAAAAGCCTATAATAATTTTAGATTTTACATATGCGCGCGACTCTTGCTCGCCACACGAGGTACGCGAAGACAAAATTTAATTAAATCCCATCAGCGCGCATTTCTGCACGCATAAGTTGATATATTCAAATTTTCGCTCTGATTTCCCAGTACAGTTCAACTGTAATTTTGCACTTATGTATACGAGCGCGTGTAATTAAAATCACGCTATATTTACCCTTCGAAAATCTATTTACTCGCTCGGGGCGGTATATTATGTCGCGCTCGAATATCGCGTCTTTTCTTTTCACCAAATTTTATCTACACGTATTGCCGTTATATATACATTTTCATGTATAGTTTCATCGAGCTTATAATTGAAAAACTGGCACAGTTTTAATCTCCTTAATGCTGCGACTACACGTAGTCGACAAAAAAAATTTTAATGAGAACTTGAACCGTATAGCCAGTGACTTATGCACATTGATACCTCGCTGAGAATAAAAGAGCGCGCGAGAACGTGATTTAAATTCGAAAGCTTCTCTGCTGCAGCGATGGATGAATGAGCGTTGCACGAAAAAAAAACACACACACACGCGCCTTTACTTCACCTCGGGCATGTTTACGTCGATGTTACAATTTTGTGTATATACGTGCGGCCCGTATAAATGTATGAGTAATGTGGGCATGAATATTAAAACAAAATTGTAGCAGCAGCAGCAGCAGCAGCTATGCCTGCGTGACACCCACCGGCGCTCGTATTCGCAGCAGCAAGTAAGGATTTATCATCGACGTGCTTTGATATAAAAGATGGTCGGAACTGCTGGCGCGTACACATCGCTTGCAAAATCTGAGCTTGCCTCGCGCACCCACACATGCGCATACACATACTCATATACGCGTGCCATAAAGCGTATACATGCGTATACATGTACATACCTCGCAGGGAAGAGAGCGTGCCGTTGGCATTTGAGAAATGCGCGATACATCGGTTTTCACGCGCGCATATATAGTAACAACGCCGTGTAGGGTTTCTCACGCGTGTATTTACTGTGCGATATCGTTGTTGAAAAATGTTACTCTTTACGATAGATCAAAGCATATTGACGTTGAGTATGATTTTCTACAAGATCACATTAAAAATAAATAAATCAGAGAAACGTATTTAGAAACCACTAACTTAAATTACTTATTAACCGAACATATTATAATGGTCGATCTTTGTTACTTTGTATGGCAGTTTCTTAATAATTAGCATAGAGCGCTCTAGCAGTAGGTCGCGATACTTTGCTTACGCATTGGTCAAGACGAACTGACTTCTCAGGCGATCTTATAACGGTGTATGTTTAAGTAATCATACTTTTTAATCGGTTTTATGTGAATTTTTTCTTTCCAAAAGTTTGTTATTGAAAATCACAAAAATCAAATTTTTGGTCAAATTTAGATCGTTATGCCCGAACTTATGCTACTTTTTGTCTAGTTTCACTGAATGTTGAGTCAAGTTGCTAAAGTTGTGTCTGAACCGAAAAGATTTACTTGTAAAAAATAGATTTACAATGAGCACATGTAGAGTCGAATTTAATACTCTTACTCGTGGATAAGTAATATACAGTGAATAATTCAACAAGTACAGTTCGCACATTGTATTTTACTAGATTTTACTAGACTGTATTTTACCAGACAACAACATCAACAAAAAACAACAGCTTTTGCAGAGACCATTTCTAAAGCTCCGTATGTACGCGTAATTCTTTCCGAAATAAATGAATCGTACGCTTATGCTGCACCTTCGACTTTATCCCCGACTACAAATTGGACCGAGGCGACTTAAAGATTTATGTACCATAAGTGCCTTTGCACAATATCAAGCGCGCGCGTGTTCATGCGCTGCGCTCCAAGTTTATGCATGCACTTTTTTCTCCTTACGTTTTCTGAGAACACAGAGGCAGAGGCTCTATTTTACGTAAAGTTTATCCCGAGAATGTCGGCTTTCTTTCCTTGGGAGGAGAAAAAGAGGCTTTAACTGCCGTGGATATGTATTCATGTTACGGCTGCTTAAGAAGATTCGTTTTTATATTCTACATATTTATTTGCTTTTTTAATCCTCGTGTCGTATATAGGGTACACAGCCAGAGCCGTTCAGTTCTCACGGCTTTTTATTTTAATTATTTAATTATTTATTATTTCAACGAATTTAAAAGAGCCGGAAAAACTCGAAATGTATTTCGCAGATTAAAATTCAAAACGCGCCGCGCAATATCTGCAATGCATGATTTTATTAAATTAAGAACAATATTTTTGATTTTATTTGGTTGGCTGAAATTTTAATAAAAAAGAAAACATCTGGCCGAAACAATCGAGAGAGTTTTCGTTCGTTCTAATATTCAATAAAAGTATACGCTTGTTAGGGATTAATGAATGGAACAATATTTTTCAAAAATTTTATCTTGATTGGTGAAAAAATTTCGCCTACATTCTTTCCATATTTTTCATTTGAAAATAACCAGCAGTTGTGCAACTTGTTACTTTCAATCAGCTCTACTTTAGGACAAGAGCTTACGAGATCTCGAAAAAAAAATCGAGAAGCCATCCGCGCGGGCTGTCAGCGTCGTTTTATTTATTGATTAAAATAAGGGATTTATTGCATTCGCTCGAGCGCAAAAACAAGTGCACTTTCCGCGCGACTTGAATACTCGATATAGAACAATTTAATCCAAACCTCTAGAAAATAGAAGCGTACATATAAATATATGCATGCGCTGCAGACAAACGTTTAAATTAATCCATTTTACGTAACAGGCGCTCTCAACTGTTATTATACCCACCGTATATAAACTGTACGCACAGACAGCAACAACAATTCGCCACGCTCGCTCTCACTCTCTCTCTCTCTTCTAAGTTAAATTTCCCGACGGAATAAAGGCAGCGACGCGACAAGTGATAGCTTTTAAATGTCAATTCTTCGCTCGTGCGGCTTCGCACGAGGAAACCAAAACTATTCATTACGCCGCTGGAATAAAATCTCGATCTATCAATCCGTAATTTTGAAGTTTACAGGCCAAAACTTTTAACTATATCAATTAACGAATTTTCCCCGACGATAGCGCGTCAGTTTGGGCTTCGGATTGAAAATCAGTTTTCCAACTAGATGAAAGTGAGTCTAAATCTCCCCAACTGCAAAGCCGAAGCTCTTAATTATGCAATATTTGCCCTAGCAAAAACGAATTCCAAGTAGTACAGGTAAACGTGCGGTTGGCCTCCCGCGTGCGCGCGCTTTATTTTCATGCAAACACGCGTCACTCTCTGTGGTATTGTATTCTTTTCGCGCCTATATCTATTTTTTTACAACGTACGTGACGTGTTTATTTGACCGGCTGTCCCTCCATGCATGATATTTTTCGAAAAAAAATATGCCATGCACACGCGATACGCGCCCATGCAACAGTATTGAAGTATACAAAAAATCCGACGAATATCTGCGAAATTAGAGCCCGTTGCGTGTGTAGCACTGCGAAGAATGCATTGTGCACGAGAGTATTCTATTATATCTTTGGCATAGCTCGATGATTTTTATTTCGCAGATATAAGAAATTTTTTTTTATCATCTTGGTGCAGATGCATGAAATGTATTTATACGCTGCATTCAATAGTCATGGAAGTGTATTGAAATTTGAACATTTTCGAAAATTCTCATTTTATTGTGCACGTGAATTTCATCCAAACGCCGAGTGTATTATAAATTACTCGAAAACTAGTAATTTCGAAGGCTTTTTTCGGTTTCTAGAATATTCCGTTTAACACTGAAACTTCCTTGAAATTTTCCGCACGTATAGTATATAAAAAATGTCATCGCTCGCATGTACATTCATCTTCAAACCCATCAATTTACCGATACAAAGTAATCGCGTATTCCGAAGATTCACAACTCTGCGCAAATTGACTTATTGATAGTGTATATACGTACCCACATAAAACTAGGCAACCAATTTTTTTATTTATTCATTTTTTTCATTTTACGAGCACATGGAAAACGTCACCAAATGATATCGATTGTATTTTTCGTAAGCAAATAATAAAACTTTGATATTTATTCTGTTTCAGGTAAGGATTACAGAAAGTAAACTAATCTTAATTAAAATCGAAGCCATTGTAAGTAATTTAGCATTTATTTGCAAAAAATTTATAATCTACTAGAAATGTTTATTCATTTAATTACTAAAGAAAATGTTCAACCGAGTCTTTTCTTTAAAGTACATATTTTCAAATTGAGCCCCATTATTTATTCATATTACATTTCTACTGCAATTTACTTTAGGTATACTCGCAAATAGAAAAATTTCATTCTTAATCAACTTTAGTAAATAAACTCTTGTTTCTTATAAAAGTTTAATTACTGACCCAAGTCAAGCTGCGTAAGCAATAAAATGTTCAATTTCATTTGTTCGCTCATTAAAAAACCCGTCAAAAATCGACTTTATTACTTACTAAACTGGTAATAATCATGAAAAAAAGGTCCCCCTTTCTAAATGTAGTTTTAATTTTTTTTTTCGGAACGAAAATGTTTCGTTATCCTACAATGCATTCGATCAACAAAATAATCGATGCACATGTTCTCGCGCGCATACAGGCACGCACGAATTGTAAGTACATCTTGTTTGATGCAGCTCCGGCTATATAATACGTGTTATATTTACGCAAAAAGTGTTGGGGGCGAAAACTAAACGACGAAAAGAATCCTTTCGTCGAGTAGCAGCAGCAGCTTACAAATCTGAAATTTATCGATTCGACCCAAATCGTAGGATAGAAAAACCTTCATCGTCACGGATCGATGCCTCGTCTCCGTATCAAACCGCTCCTATTCTACTTCGAAAAAGGGGCTATCTCTTAAACCATTCGTAAAGTTATCGCCGCGCTGCTCCGCGTGAAATATATCTCTGCTCCCGCTGTCTCTTTCCTTTGTTTGATTCATGTACAGTCGGATGGTCAATGTATGCCGCGCGAAGCTTATCAGTCAACTTTTACACATTGCGTATATATAAACAGGCCAAACGAATGTAAAGTCGCCGATGAATTTTCGCCTGTGCGGTGGATTCGATCCAATGAAAATGAAAGTACGGAGTAGCGAGGCGCATCGCATGTCACGGGCTAGTTAGCTGCATGGTTTGCTTGTACATGACCTCTTATTGATTTATTCTTCTATTAATCATTTGTCGCTGAGAGTGGCTTACTTTCAATGCTATCGAACGGTAATCTAGAATTTTCCCGGCCCTTTTTGGTTCCATCGAGCTCAATACCAAATTTAATTACTCAACCCACATACTTAAGAGGAAAATTGATCGAATCAGGAGTTTTTTTTATTATTGCCACTCGATATTTTCAACAAGTCAATCGCCGGAGTAATGAAATTTACCAGCGTCAAAGCTCGCGCAATAGTCGATTCAGAGAGCGCGAGAGAGAAAATTTTATTAATTTTGAAAGCTGACCTAGATATCAGTCGCGCTATGAAACGAGAATTTCAGACTAAAAAGTTCCAGGAACCTTTTCTACCGTCTGCGTTTATATTTATACAGATATATAGCTAAAGTAGAGACGAAATTCAAACTTCATTACAGTCAATAAGTTCCTGGGTAATAAAAAGACATAATATTGCACGTGCCGTTTGTGTATTACATTAAATGGTAAAAGTTTTCAACTTGATATGCATAAGTTCATTGCTTCGGCTCGATTTTCCTTTTGTTATCCTGATTTTATATATCTATATTTAATGCGAACTACAACGGATGCCAATAAACCCAAGCCCACCATTAATTTTTCTGATTTAGATTAATGAAGTTTAATTTAAACTTGACTGAACCTTATCCTTTCTCAACAGTGTCAACGTGTAGATTAATCACAAAGATAATTACATGCGTCTAAATCAAAACTAGAAAACCAGCTTTCTTTTGTTTACATTATAACAGCGTCGCAAACGTGATCAGAGTTTGGAATTTGTAATAAATAAAAAATTCATACATTTTTTGTCAAAGAGACACGGAGCAATTCAAAAGTGATAGTACTTTTTCATAAAATGGTATACATTACTTCTTGGGCATTTTAATGGAAAAGTCGATGCGCAATGAGCGACGGACGCCGTCAACTTTTTTTCTCATAATGCATGACATTTTTTCGACGTAATTGAATTTTAACTTTTCACATCCAACCGTTAAAACTTGCAAAAAGTAAAAAGCTAAAAAGAAAAAAAAATGAAAGAGAAAAATTTCGCGCCAGTAAGTGAGCATATGCGCTCTGTAGTACGCAACTTTACGCGGGAAACAAAAAAGATGTCGCAAGACTACAACGTTGAATTTCCCAGCTCATATATTACGGCTGGCAATAACAACAGTGTCAAGGCGCATAATACGTGTCCGGGGAATGCTGTAGGTACATTATAATCTTAGTGCTTGTGTGATTTATGCGAGTGCATGCGGCGCCGCCGCCGCTGCAAGAGTACCGAGGGCGCATTTTCTGCGAATTCCAAAAAGATGAGAATGAACGCAAGACGAGTACTTCTTGACGACAAAAAAAAGTAACAAAAATGGGTGAAAAGAAATCTTTTTTTTTTGTCAAAAAGGGTACGCGCTTAGTTTGAATCGAGGGATTAAAAATTATTCAAAAATTAATATAGTAATTCTTGGGATAACTTAGCACTTCGTAGACACCGATTCTGTAATTAATTGCTATTTGAGATTATATTTGTAACCCTTATAGAGCGATTAGCTCACTTGCATACATCACTTGAAACAAGTTATACAACGCTCGTGAATTCAATTGGTATCGTTCGTGCTTCAATTATAGGCAATTGAAAACCAATAGGTTTTCATTCGAAAAACAATTTCTATCTTTACGCTTCGCGAATGTTGAATATAAGTCGCGAGTCGATCTATACCATTAAGAGCGAACCAGATTTTTTTTATTCGCAAGGCGCAGTATGCCTAATAATTGCGCTGAACATAATGGACTTTGCGAGTCGATTTTTTTTCGAAATTAAAGGCTGGCAAGCTGTACTCTTCTGTATTGTACTTCTCTCCTTGTACTTTCGTTGCTCGAGAGAGAAAGAAAGAGAGAGAGAGAGAGGGTAAACTTTTTTATATACATCTGTTCCGAGCGCGGCGTGATGAAAAATCAGACGAAATTTCCGCTGCAAAAAACCGCCAGTACCGAATCGCTGCTGGAATCGTTTATTATTCGACTCGCGGAACATTCGCATCGGAAAGTTATCCTTTGCACGTGAATGGCTTGCCTACTTACGAGCTCGAAAACGGGCCCCAGCGAGTTTCCGCACGCAAGCTCGTGTGCAATGTGTATACGCTAGAAACGAAAGCAAGATAGATAGAAAAAATGCTGTAGTTTTTTCCCCGTTGATGTACGCGGAGGATATGTGTGCGCTCGTCGTGTACGGCATCCGTTGCAACTCTTCGACTGCTACAATTGATCCCGTTCGCTTTTTTTCCAAAGCCAAAATACGAAAATTCGACGCTAACATTTTTTGTCATGTTGCATCTCTCTCTCTCTCTCTCTCGAGCTCCCGAGTGAACTCCATCATTTACATCGAGCGAGTCGCATTGTGTACGTCGAGCTTTCAGCTTACTCTTGTATGCAGCAAGCAGCAACGACGACGGGGACGGCAACAGCAGGCAGGGCAATCGCTGTTGTGCGAGAAAAGTGGACGTCGTGACGAGCAGTAGTAAAGCCGGCGCGCGCGCGCGTCTAGCTCTGCATTTGCTTTTGGAATTATTCAAGCCGCTGTACGCTGTGACTTTTAATATCGCTCAACTCAACGACGACGCGAGAGCACCACAATCGTCGTCGTCGTCGTCGTCGTCGCCAAGATTATACGTAAATACTCCGCGCGTTGAAATGTTATCTGCTCTATGTATGCTGCGTCACGAGCGCCAACGTAAAAGGCAAATTTTCATTACCCGCCTTGATACCGGAAGCTAGTAGGAAGAAGAAGAAAAAATATGTAATTATAAAATATATATATGTACCTTAAGCCACAACGTCATTCGTTTAAATTACATCTGCGTGTTTCGCCTGGGAGGCAAGAGTTGATATTAATTAAACGCGCGACGACCTATCACGCGGCGCGAAAGGTTACATCGTTTTTCACCGCTAATTCTTATAACTATAATATGCTCTAATTAAAATTTCTCACCCGATGATACTCGAAGCTGCATTTGATTAAAGTCGAATGTGCTCGTAATTATTCATAACATTTATGAAGTAGCGAGTTTGAAATTTGATCCTATAATGTGATTATTCGCGCGCTTGTAATTAAGTTTTTCTTGCGAATGTTTCCCAAAACTTTGGAAATCCTGTTACCCCCTGCGCTATTTGGTAAACTCAATTCTACATTGATAATTGAGTAAAATTAAACAAAAAAGGCCCCTCCGTCGTCAAGATCAAAAGATAGTTCAGTCGTGCGTGCGCGATACATAGTCTGCGATTTCGCATGCGAGAAAAGTGAGGAGTGTGAAAAGGATCCCGCGTTTCACGCTCAATTTACCAGCCACATATCATACTCTCGGCAACTATATCCATTGACACTGTGCATTCGCCACTCGGTATATATGCACGTCTAGGCGTTCCCATTTTCGGATCGTACTACAGATATCGCACTCTACGCGCCACACAGAGATCGCTCCGATGACAGAGCATGCGACACTGCACCATCTAACGCGACGATATTTCCCGTTTAGAATATGGCCTTTTTATTTCTTACATTCACTCGGTTACCCAGTCAACTGGTGTAGAACAGAGAAAAAAAATGTATGCACATCCTTCAAAATTTCTCAGCTCTAAAATCTAATACTAGCAAATTCATGACGTATGAGTACAGGGAAAGAGAAAGAGATTTTTTTTCCAAACCAACTACGAGAAATAGTTTGAAAAGCGACGAAAGTAACATTTTGCAAAGTTTCGCGGTTAAATTTTTTTTTCATGCGTAAAAACCAAAAGTATGTTAAATATATTCCATGAGGTTTTCCCAACTTACTAGTTTCCAAACCAACTTTAAGTAAAATATAGTAAGTGCATAATGCCAGCCACGTAGTTTCGTAACAGGGCGAGAAACATTAAAAAAATATTAAAAGAAGCTTAAAGCTTGTTTATTCAAATTTTGACTCGCGCTCGCGAATATGAATTCCACTCCCACGTAGCTCCATGAAATGCCAGCTTACTATTATATATATACGATAGATCAGACGTGTGATTTTTCAACCTTGAAAATATATCAAAAAAGCAATTCTCTCTGGAGGCCGTTAAAAATACGGACTTGGAAAGTGATGAATTCCGTTCTACAACTTAATTACGATGAAACATAAATTTTACACCGAACAAAGCATACGTCGTAAAATATGGCATTCGCGCAAAAACGAAAATCCGTGATCGTTTTTTCCTCTCGAAAATCAGTTAATGAAACTGGAATACCAGCATTTGCTCGAGATTACCAAAGTTCTATTAAGGATTAATGTTACCGTTAGCCCGCTGACTCATCGTTTATTAAGAGTAAATCGTCTGATTCAGCGGAAGAAGCCTCTCTCTCTCTCTATTTTTGCGGGGAAAACGCGGCGCGGTATTAATAAAAAATCATTCCGGAAAAAGAAGCCGTGGTGTAAGCTCGCACCACTGCTCTTCCGTAAAGAGAATTTTCGAGCGCGAGATCTCTGCGTCGAGCGATGAAAATGTATCGACGAAGCTATACGGCAGCAGCAGTAACAGCCGTCGTCGCGTCGCAATCTGCATAAATATTCCAGATTATGCTCGGCGGTGAACGCGCTCGAATTTGAAATTTTTTGCGCCATTTCGGACGCGCTTACATATGCGATATTGCAGATACGTAGTATACACCTCGCACAATGCACGCGTTGATGCTGCAACACAGAGCGAGCACGTGCACCAATGGTAGTGGTGGTAGCAGTAGGAGTATATAGAAGCGAGGCGAGCGTAGGATGCATTAGTTTACGTACTTGCGCCCTCCACTTACGTTATTGATGGACTTTTAACGAGCGTCGCTTCATATACCTACTGCAGTACGCGCAGCGGCGGCGGAATTCCGCGTTTAATATATTGCATTCTAATGGCTTATTCGATGATTTCATTTTCATTTTAGCGCAATATATTCTTCATATAACGCAGTTTTTTTTCTCATTTTTTTTTTTTTTTTTTTGATTGAATAATATTTTTAGTATAATGAAAAAAATACCGATGAACGTGGGTAGTAGTACAAGGCTTGAAATTACATTGCTGCGGCCTCTTCAAATGAAAATACATCGATACACTTGTGTAAGTCGAAAGCTCGGGTATCGCACGCACTAACTACTTCACTTCTCGCGTAGTATGAGGTGCGAGTAAAACTAAAATAAACTCGACGTATTAAAATCTGGAATTCACAAGCTTTATTCTGCCCCCCGTGCACTAGCTCGAGCTCCGAGCTTTTCCAAGCGCAGCTTGAAGCTGTTGCTCGTTAAGTTGAAGCATCTCTCGCTCTGCTCAATGAGGTTTAGCTCGCTGCTTCGCTGTAGCAGAGATACTGCTTGTAAAGCACAAAAGTTTTCCCCGTGTATAGTTAAATATATAGCGATCTGCTGCGAATGCAACTGAAGTCTATACGCTCTGCAGAGCGCGGGTAAGAAAAGTCGTTAGGACGGGCGGCAGCCGAGGAGCTAGCTCAGCGCGGAGAGTTATTATTTAACCGCGTAATGATACTCCCTCGGTAAAATGACGGTGTTTTCCCCTTGCCGTGGGGACCACTCGTTGCTGCGCAGCCAAGGAGTCACACTTGGGACAAAGATGCCGGCCTTAAGGTGCGGATACTTTGGCGAAATTGCCAAGTATGTGTATATATGGCATCAACGTGAATTTTCTCTCTTGTCTCGTCGCTACGTGTCTCTCGCGCCCATTGTCTCTCTGCTGCAGCACTTGCATCGGTCACACTTGATTCACCTGTACACGTGCAGGTGCGGTATACATATACCTGTTCAACGACGGAAGAAGAAAAAAGTGTCGAATTTTTCGGAAGGAGTTTTATCCCCCGGCGCCGATTTATTTTCTTGTAGAAAATTAGAGCAAGGTCGTGTCGTGGCGAAAATGTCAATTCCATTACATCGTGTAATATCCACGCTGTGCATCGCATAGTAAAATAATTTCGTCAACGATGAATTAGTTCGTTAACGGAAAGTTTCAAATGAAGGGGGTGCAAAGTATTGGTTTTTGTAGAGACAGGAGGGAAGCAGCAGCAGCAGCGGCAGCAGAAGGAGGCAGGAGCAGTAGGGAGAGTTTAGGTGTACCACTATCTGCGTGTATGTGTGTGTGTGCGTGTGTGTGTATGTGCGTGTGAACTTGCTTGCCTGAATACAAACTAAAATAGTCCAAGTAATTTTGAAAGTTTAGAGTGTACTTTAAACTTTTGAGGCTTCGCGCGCGCTTTAGAGCCGAATAGATTGAGAAATCGAGTGTCAAGGCAAGGGGCACGAAATACTTTCGTAGCCATTTGACTCTAAACTTTGCGCGCTGCTGCCAGCCAAAGTATAATACGAGTCGCTTTTTCGTCGAAAGCCTCGTTTTCTTTTTTTTTCTGCTCTCGCTCTTTTTCTCTCGCTGTTAGCGGCAAAATAGTCGGAGAAAAGAATCGCGCCAAGCCGAAAATTACTTATCCTCGAGTCTCGAGCGCCCGGCTAAAATGTCCCCGTAGTCGCGATATCGGTGCTGCTGCTGCTGCCACGCATTATCGATTACATCCCGCGCGCAGCTTATACTAAATATACCGAGTTTCTCATTACTTATCGCTGCACAGACAGTTAGAGAGAGAGAGAGAGAGAGCGTGTGTATGTGTGTGTGTGTACAAGGCCATGCTTCCCGATTTCATTTAGTCGCATCCTTTTATCTCAACGACAGCGCACCAGTGGCGGCCGCCGACGCATCCCGAGAGCTCGTGTATGTATGTAGCTGCTACACGGATGCACGCGTCAATTTAGAGCTTGCGCTGCTACTAGCCCGCCTGCAGTGCGGCGGTGCCTCTGGCTCGCTAACAGCGTGTAAAGGAGGAAGCTGGAAAAGCTAAAAACCCATTGTATTAGCGCGAGCTGGGTACAATGGCGCGAGCTGAGACAGACAGACACAGCCACACGCTGGCCGAGCGCGCGGCCTTCCTATATGTATACCAGCAGCCAGCGAACAATGAAGCATTGTTGTACTGGCAGCCACTTGTGGCTCTTTCGACTGAAACCCCTCTCGTCACTGCGCGCCCTGCCACGCCGTGCACGACGTGGTTTCTTCCTTTTTCAATCTCTCTCGTCTCTCGTCTCTCTCTCTCTTTCGAAGCTCTCGTGTATAGATGTGCTCCACACAAGACGCGGCTTTTTCTTCTACGTGCACGCGCGCGGCGAGAAACCGCAAGCTCGGAGCTTTCGACGAGCGCGTGAATACTATTCTAGGGGGAGGATAGCTATATACATTAGCGATATGAATTATTCAAACGAGCTTATACACCAGCTGAGTTTTATTCCGCTTCAATGCAGCTAAATCTATAGGTGTATACCGGAGGGGGGGCCACTTTCGACGATTCGACTTTAGGAACTTGCGTGCTCGATAAGAATCATTCGATTTATAAGCATTTTTTTCGGATCTTCGATGCGAAATCCATTGAAATTTCAAGCTCTGCAAGCCGTTTTTGTAATCTTTTGTATTTATTTACTTTAATAACTGTTACAAAAACCTTCCATTTATTGCAGATTCAAAGTAAAATCAGATGTTAACCGTTAAGTAATCGATATTAAACATTATTCGAAGTACTTTTACATGAAATATATTCTTTCAAAATTAATATACAAGTACTGATTTATTGTTTTAAATGAAATGCACAAAAATTGCAGAACAATGCAATCTCACTCTTTTATAATTCAAGAAAGAACTAAAAAGATTTAATTTTATACTCGAATTCAAATATTTTGATTACAAATTAACGTTTTAATAATGATTTATTTTTTGCATTAATTGATAAAGAATAAATGGGAACTCAATGGTAATTAAAGCAAGCTTCTGCCGCTAGATGGCTAGTCCACTTTTATCTGTAAATCTGCAAGTAGCAAAGTAAAAATAATTGTATAAGTCAACTCAGGGTTTAATTCTTATCCGTTTCCGTTGATTTTCTTGTCAAACGCTAATTCTTTCTGGCAAACTGTATTAAATATCACTTTCTGACAAAAAATGATTATTTCAAAACGCAATTAGTAAATTACATTTTGTAACCGAGAAAAATAAACGAAAATTATGAAACGTAGAAAAGTATTCATTACTTATTTTGCCGTTGATATAACGTAATTAAAATACGACAATTGCCAAACGTCGCCGAGATGACGCACAATCGCAAAAACGCAAACCTTAGCACAAGACAAACAAGTGCGCGAAAACGTGCACACACGTACGACGCGCTCCGTCCCAAAGCTCGGCGTAAAAAATGCGCCACCAGCGTGGCCCCTGATCCATCTAAAGCGTCGAGCGCAACTGCTGTTCGTTACACACGCAGCACGGAACTCTCGAAGAATCTCAAAACATCTGAGCAAAAGCTGAGCATCGACTTTTGCTCGGCTGCGGCGGCGGCGGTGGCAGCCACAGCAGCACAGCTCGAACTACTCCATAACGAGTGGCCTGAGCAGCACAGCGCGCCTCGGCCGTGATAACCCGAGTACAGCAGCAGCACGTATAGATATATAAGTAATAGTTGTGTAGCTACTTTTGCGCCATGCTGCAAATACACTGGCTGCTGCTGTTACTCTTTTCACGCGCGAGCATCGTGGAAAAAAAGCTTCACGGCACACACGAGGGCTTTTGAAATTTTGAGTAGCCTCGAGAGTATTTGGTTTCTCTCCCTCTCCCGCTCTCTCTCTCTTTTCTTTTTTCCTTTTTTTTCCGATGCGTTCGTACTCGTATAGCTGCTGCAATAATCGAGAAGCACAGCCGCGTTGGCGAGCGTACCTACCCTCGAGCGTCTAGACGAGATGGCTTTTGGAATCGATGGGATTGATAGCGCGCGCAGCAGCAGCAGCAGTGAAGGCAGAGCGAGCTACTGCGTAAACAATTTTATATACGTGCGCTTGAGAAAGACTCTCGCAGTGGCGGCTGTACAAGCCCTTGCGGATATTATATATTGACCTCAAGACGATGGCTTCGAGGCTTTTTACACCCCGAAGCTACATCGGAGAAAGGGCCGAAAAATGTCGACACTTGACGCTGCGCGCCACGCTGTTTACTTTTACAGGCAGGAGGAAAAATTAAATGAAAAATAACTTGAAAAGTGGTCAAACTATAGTATAAAATAATTAAAAACATATATAATTCTTATAACAACCTAGTAATTAAACGTATTTTGAATTGTTTTGCTACTTGCGAATTTATAATACTCCATCTGTTGCTGAAATCAAGAAGCTCCTTATAAAATATGACAACTTCAATGATGATAAATCTTGTTACTATGCAAAACGAATTCTGGAATATGAAACAAAAAATGTTCCTTAAAAAATATAGCTCATTTTTAAAATCAACCAGCAACTGTGTATAAAAACAGTTGTTTTAAAAAGTACTGCAATAAAATTTTACAAAAAATCCCATCTACGATATTTTGAAAAATTGATGTCATGAAATAATAATAAATAGACATTAATATTCCCTTGGCATTTTTATCGTTTACTTGATTTTTACGAGTTAACGCCTAAATAAGTTGCACTTAAAAAAAAGTAAAGAAGATGAGAGAAAGTCTTAAATATTCCGTGATCTCGTGAAACTTCCAAGTAAGATAGCGAAGGTGTATCAATCTTGCGCTAGCCTCCGTAAATCAGGATAGCGTGGGTGGATCGAAAGCCTTATGCAAATAATTTCTTCATCGCAGCTCGACGTTTCTGCGCATCGAGCCAACCACGTGTTCGCAATTACCTCCGAGGAAACAATTACTCGGCCCTCTAGTCGTCGACTTTGCGTTCCATCCAACAGTCACTTGGATCCAGGCAAAGTTCCAGCAACGGACCAGCTAGTCATGAACTATTATATAATATATAACTGCGCTGAGAGAGAAGGAGAGAGAGAGACGGTGAGAGAGACGAGGCGGCAGCGCACACACACTTTGTAGCCGAATTCTATTAGGTGCATTAAACTGCACGCCCAGAGTTTTCATTAGGTAAATGTGTCGTAACCGCCGCCGCTGCCTAGCTTCATGCTAGCTTCGTCGATAGATCTAATCGACGATGCGCCTCTGCCTTCGTACATGATCTATATACATATAGACCGACTGCCATTGTCCGGTGAAGCTCTCGCGCTCCTACGTCGACGTCGTTCAATATATGCTGTATATAAGCGAACTTCGGCCCAAGTTTCGCAAATGGCTGTATACGCATGCATAATAACTCGTGCCTGCTAAAGACTATACCTGAAAGTATGATCCGATATGCATTGTGGCGCGAGCTCGTGAAATTTCATCGACGTGCTACACGACGATGCCTATATATATATGGTTGATTCTCCCGAAATCTGCTTTTTCGGGTATGGAAAACGAAAAAATGGTGAAAATTTTTTTGTCATATTAAACGGCGCGAACTAGTTTACCCTTTTTTAAACCATAAAATATGAATAATTATTGAATCTGGGGCTTTGAGATTTCGTTTTACGAAAACTATGTCCGATTTTATGCTTAAAATCGACTATTTTCGGTTACGGAGGTGACACACACGGAGGTGACAAATCGCTGCTTTGATCAACTATGTAAGAAAAATAAGAAACGCACAAAATTTTCCGCACAACCCGAAATTTGGTCATGAAAAACGAGTCTTTTGACGGGGCGAGCAGTTAAAAAGAATGATCATAGCTCGAGATATTCATGTCCACGGAGGTGACCGTTTTTTTGACACACGTGAATTTTTCAATAGAATAATTATCGCAGCATCGATAAAATGTAAAATTTGAACCCGCAACCTACACCAATCGAAAGCTGGGCTATAATACTTGACATTTACGTATCTAGCGACATCAAAAATGAGTTAGCGACCCAAAGCAGGCGGTATGTTTGAAATTATTCAGAAGCATGATTAAAATCCGAGACATTTTTCAATTGCGTGGGAAATTTTTTTAAAACATTTTTCAAAGCCCTATAATAGACTTAAACTTTACTCTGGATGTATAGAAGCTGGTCTCATAGTTATTATAGGGTCAGGTGCTAATGAGAATGCATGGTACATGCAAATAGAGTTGATTTTGAGATGTAGACATGCCACGGAGGTGACATTTGGCATGTATATCTTCACGGCAAATTTAACTGACCCTAAAAAATTGAAATATTTATGTCCTATCATGAAGAATACAACAATATTGAATGAATGACCGAGCCAGTTTTGGCTCATCTTCACTAGTTTAAGAATATGGCATAAAGACATGCAAAAAGCAGATTTCAGGAGAATCAACCATATACGCTTGTGCCAAGTTTCATTAAAAGATATCGCATGCTTCAAAATATTTCAAAATATTTAACAATCGAATTACCGTATAGACTTTTTATTGGGATTCTTGCATTGTGCCATAAGTTTCCTTCGTTACGAGTCAACTTTTCGTTCGCATACGGCATTTGAAAATAAACTTACGCTTTCGAGCCTAGAACTCAATGTGCAAAATATAGATCGAGCTCTTGTGTGTGCCAAGCGCCAAAGTAAAATTTGAACGTACAACACACTTGCATATCAGCTAACCGGGCGAGGCGTAGTTGAGCAATAAATCACAGCTCATCGAGCACAAATACTTCCGAACCGTAAAGATTTATAGCTGAATTTCTCCATATCTGTGTGTTACAAGGCTCCATATATAACATACGAAGGGAGCGAAAATTTTCAGGATAGCTGTAGCGCGATTTGCGCCTGGCCTACGTCGCCGATGCAACGGCCATAGAACGCGGCTGAGCACACCGTGCCATCCGTGAAATTCCACGTAAATTTACAGCTAGCCGACGCATCGATACTTGAAATGTTACGCTTGATTGATCGATGTGACTTTAATTGATAATATTCGAGAGTTTTAGTAAAAACCAGCATCAATAACTCGGCAAGGCATACTTAACATTTTACGGCTAGGTTTTCATTCGGGAAAAATTAATTTTAATTTCTTTTATAACTTGGATTTTACTTATACAATTATTTTGACTTTGCCATTTTGCAAAGATATCGCACAGATAAAGGTTAGTTATAAAATTAAAGGCATGAAATATTATTTACAAATTGAATTTTCGGGTATCCGATCATTTCGTAAGTAATCGAGTACCCGAGTGTTTTGCGAGTATACCCTGTTTTAGAGTTTTTCGACTTTGTTTTGTAAAATGCATATGAACAAAGTTGAAAGAAAAGAAAAAATCCGTTCGGAACAATGTTTGCTGCAAAAAATTAAGAAATGAAATAAAACTATGCACGTAATACTGTATGACTTCATCTATGATGTATCGCGCCAAAAATCGTGTTATGTTAATATCAACTAATGCAATATGAGTCTAATTCAAAAGACTTTCGCGGTAACTTTGCGGAAGGAAAAAACAACAACAAAACGCACCTGCTCGAAATTAATCACATTTCATATTTTCCAGTGTCTACAAAACTTATTGAGGCGAGTAACTATTTCTTCCTTTTTTTTACCTCATGCTGTATCTCGATAAATAAATTATTGAATGATTATATTTCTAACACGATAAATTTTTACTCGAGTAGGTAATTGCGCTATAAGTACCGGTGGCCCTGAACTTACTTTTTTTTGTTTTTGTTGCTAGTCGTTTTCACAATGCATTGCTATTGTTCATTCGTCTTCTCAACGTAAACTTATATATTTATTAGTAAATTTAGATGTTGGCTCGTCTTATTGTTGACGCGTCGATTTCTCTGAAAATAAAAAAAACAAGCACTTCTCCATTATTTGGGAATATTTAATTTGATATTTACCCAGTTGTTTATCGTCGACACAATAGAAGAATAGAATCGAAACTAACTTTATCTCAACTGCGAATTCTGATTTATTCGCGCTCGTACCTATATAATATAAAAAATTAAGACCAGTCTCTTAAGAGCGCAATTCGGAAAGTGATATCGCTGAAGACGGTTCTTACTCACTACTTTTTCAAAATGAAGATTATCATCGTACTAATGATGATAGCGCTCGGTAAGTAACAAAATATAATCAAATACACAAATCAACATCAATTTTTGACCTCATTTTCTCACCATCGTCAGGCCACTGCCAGGACTTTTCCCCGCGAATCCTCGGCGGCGAGGACGCCGAGCCTAATCAGGCGCCGTGGATGGCGGCGATCGTTCGCTTCGGCAATGAGGTCTTTTGCGGCGGCACCCTGATCACCAGAAAACACATCCTGACGGCGGCCCACTGCGTCAGCCCGTACAAGACCAAGGATATCACGGTAATGCTCGGCACTCCCGATCTGCAAGACTGGTGGTGGAACGACAAGTTGGAGCTGCTCCGGGCAAAAAAACTCAACTACTCGTCGGATCACTATAAGATGAGGTCACCCGGCATGGGCATGATAACGGTGAGAAATGAGATACTTTATTCTTCCTCAACACATACAAATATAATATATTTTGTCTATTTTTGTATATAAAGCTCGAGAAGGAGGTCACCCTGTCGGAAACCATAAGGACGATCCCGCTCGCCGTAAAGGAAACTCCGGCCAACGTCTGGGCGACTCTGACTGGTTATGGGTTCCAGCAAAGAATAGAAAACGGCGGCGACGTGGCATCGTATCTGCAGACGCTGCCCGTGAGGATAGTCGAGCACGGCATATGCGAGCAGGTGCTGACGGGACTGACCAAGGTCGGTCCGGAATCTCTCTGCGGTTACACGAGTCGTACTCGGGGAGCCTGCGCGGTTAGTTTTATTATTATTTTCTAAAATAGATCGTTCAATTGAATGAAAAATTTCTCATTCATGTGTTTTGTTTTAATACAGGGAGACAGCGGAAGTCCTCTCGTTTATCAGAATCGAGTCATCGGAATCGCGGAGAGCGTCCATCCCAATTGCGCCGCGGGAAGGCCAGACATTTACATGGACGTCGTCCATTATCGGGATTTCATTAAAAAAGCCCTTAAATAGAGAGAGTCAGAAAATTCAAAAAATTGTTTTTGTTTCTTATTCTTTTTACTCTTTTCTACTCCCAAAACATATTAAAATCGTTCACATTGAAGAAATTAATCGAGCGAAACAGCTGCCTATATATTTATCAGTTTACTGTAACGCGACTGATAAGAGCATATAACTCTTCGGTTGCATTGTTTACTTATTTGACAGTTAATATGTCGCTCACCACCAAGCGCACTTTCAATGTAACAATCTGTCATGTTCCAACTCTGCACATCTCCATCTATATGCTGTACTTTTTGTAAATATATCAGAATTCGTATCAATTTTATTCAGTTCGTTGCACTATTAAAATTTAAAATTTAATTATTTGTTTTGAACGTGGGCCAATAATGGGTCCATATCTTTTTCTTTGACTCCAGATATGTTGCATAAAATATAGATTATGTAAATAATTATTGCGTGCAGCAGTATGCACATATCACAGAACATTAATTGCAAGGGTGTGTGATCCCCAGCAACACTCTGTACAGGGTATTAAATTTTCTTTCCTAAAGCTTGTTCTTGGACATATTTGTCACATTATGCGAGCATGATTATAAATATAATTAAAAGGTAATTAAAGTATTTCCGCGTAATGTAACGATTTACTGTAGAACAGATATTCAGGAGAAATCAGATCGCCATGATCCAACAGACTCAATTAGACTGCAATAAAGCTCTGCTTTTAGAAATATGAAATCTAGCAGTGAGATATAAACAGGCATGGTGTCAGTCCTGTAAACTCAATCCGATAAGAAAGAAACACTAGTCCGCGCCATAAACTTAGTCGAAAAATTATAAGTACAATTTCACTATGCTATAATAAAGACCAACATAAGTAAATACTTCAACTGAGACATTTAAGATGGGGGCCATGTGGCCAGAAGATCAAATGAGGTGATAAAATGGAACTTTTGTAAAAGGCCAATAAAGATCTCTTTTTTTCTAAATTATCTAAATGGACCAGAACATCATGATAGTAAACGGCGCTACGAATACCATCTGAGTTTTATGATCATACGTCGTCGGTCAAAATCCACATATGCAGTCTGAAGGGTCACGTGATCGAGATTGATCTCGAAGTTTCGAGACGAATCTAGAAGTAAAAAGGATCGGGGAAAGAATTTAGAACGAAGCGTGAGAAAAATAAAACAGAGGGGGGAGACGCGCCCAAAATGAATAAATAGGCCGCGCTTCCAAGACATCGCTCTTGTTGGCCAGATACCACTGACCAGTGCAGTTCAAGTGCAAGTGACGCATCTTAAAGCCTTACATAGCGATCAATTCAAAGTTCAGTTCAAAAGTTATTCAGAAGTACTAGAATCATCTTTAAAAGTTGAAGTGTAAATAGTTTTTGGGAATTAAACTCTTTTCTACTCAAGGTGCTCAAGTGATTCCAGCTCATCCTCTGAAGATCGTTGCTTCGACATCGTCCGGGGCCAGCGTACGAGAGGGGCATTATCGACCCAAGAGAAAGCCAGACTTGTAGGGTGTGTGCGTTCAAAGTTGAGTTAAGTAAATTTATGTAAGTCATTTTAAAATTATAAAAACAATTGTCCACATGTTATTATTTCTATTATTATTGTTATTACGCGGCCTGCGATTGTAGTTGATATTATTTTGGTTTTTACTGTCCCAATAAGCTAAGCAATTAATTACGGCTTTTCCCGGCTAACGGCAAAATTGACATAAATCTTGAGCATCGATTTTATTTATTGTTATTACCTCTTCGGGTAAACTAATATATATGTCGCCGTGTGAACGGTATATTATTTGTTCAAAGTTTATTATTACTGTGGATATTGTAGATGTAGTTATACTTAGCTTTCGTTGTTAGTTCGGGTGTCCTGCTGTACTTCACACTAACATTGGCTGTTTATTGTAACTTTGGTTATTTATTAGCTTATTGTTTATTGGGAGAGGCGTGGGAAGGCGTTTGTGAAGGAAAAGAGATGCCGTAGAGGTCGAACTGTGTTGGTCTTAATCTGAGACCGTTTCTGAGGGAACATTAACTTATTAGTTTATTTGGAGCATTTTATATATTGATTTTGTTAAATAAAAGTATTTGCCATGTGTTCTACGTTCTCGAATATTCGGTGTTAGATCGTACGTTGGAAGTTTTTCGGGAGAGAGAATAAGTAACCGTCGATTTTTATGGCGGTCGTAAAAAAAGGTGTTAGATTTCTCTATCTACGGCTCGAAGCGCTTGGGAAGTCCCGATCAGCTGGTGGGCTCGCTGATTGTATAGCGGGCTGCCTATGGGTAGGCTCCTTTAAAAGGTTTTTGGAGTTTGAAATTATGGTGCCTATCTGCAGGCAACATTACAGGGTGCATTAATAATTAAGAAAAGGAAAAATAATAAGATGTAGATTTAATTCTTTTAAGTAACAAAGGTTTTTATTAAAACTCAACAAAATTTTTTTTCTTAACAATATCGCACATATGCATTATTCCTCATAACCGAGATTGAGCCAAAAACCAGGGTCCCGGTGGCGGTGGAGGTGTTGAAGTTTTTTGCAGGCAAAAGCTGCATACCTTCTCTTTCTTCGGCTCCCAAGTCTCTAGGTGACACACGGGTTGGTGATGCTCCATTTTGTTTTTGCGAAGAATTTTATTAATCCTCCGCAAAACGCGAGCGACCTCCGTCGGAGGGGCGAGTTGTCGCAATAGCTCGAACAGTCAGAGCAAAATTGAGTTCCTCTTGGTTTAACTGTAAAAATAAATATAAAAAAAATTGTAATTGTAAATCATCTGAACTGCCACACTGACCACAATTTTCTTTTATTTGAACTTGTATGCGGTATCTACAGTTTGATTTGGTTTATTTATATTTTTCACGATTCTAAATATTTCACAATCTAATGAACTATGTAAAGGTGAAGTGCAAAAAACACATTTTATTTCTCCCGCATTGTGATTCCGAATTTCTTTTTGCATGGTAATTATTCTTTCAATGCGCTGGGCTTCGCTACATGCAGCATCTCAGCTTCCGGCTGGTTGCATTTGCAATGTAATTTTTGCAGTTTTAAACCTAATCTAAATACTTCAATAAAATAAGCTTCATCCGCAAAAGGTGCTATATTCATTCTAGAATACGCGGTAGTTACGGCCATTCTCATTTCTAACATACGCTCATAAAATTGAATTACTTTTTCATATTCCGCTTGACTCATACGCGACATTTCAGACATTAACATGGCCGGAGATTTGTTATAACCGTAATTTTCATTTAAATAGTTTGTAATTTGGCTTATGGTTACGAATCGTCCGATAGCAATATTCTGAGTTCTCGGACCCTCCATTATATCACGTAAGCGTGTTATAAATGTTCTATGTAAGGAAAATAGTATCTCACGCGCCGCGCTTAAGATGTCACGAATGAATCGTGTAGTATTCCTACCGCCAGTTTCATTAAAGTTTTCTACGTTTTCCAACGCCCTTTTTATTAATTTACCGTTATCATATCTTGATCGATTCATGATTTTATTTGAATTAGATTTATCTGCAATAAACATATCTTCTTGCTTGAATTCGACTTTTTTATTCTGTGATTTCTTTCCCGAATTAAAATCTAATTCATGGTTATTGGAAATAGTTTTACTTGGCGTGGCAATTGGTATATTATTACTACCAATGTATGCGTAATTGCTTTCCGTTGCTTCAGTTACGTATAGTCCTAACAGATTCCCTACTATGTTGAAAAATTTATCAATGTACTTTTTTCATTGTAACGTAAATAATTGTCTTTGGACAATTATTTCGTATGAGTGGCCCTGATATTCCGATTATTTTGAGTCTGCCGAATCAAAGCACAATAACTCAAGAATTGTTGCGTTGTTAGATATTCTCTCTAATGTGGGTAAAAGTAGATTTGGTATACTACGCGGCCGCGGCTCTGACTGCCACTGCCACTGCCAAACAATCTCCTCGACCGTATCCACTCGGCTTCTCGCCCTCGGTATGTAAATAACTAATTTAATAATCTTCAGAGGAGGAGTTGGAATCACTTGAGCACCTCGCGTAGCAAAGAGTTTAATTCCCAAAAACTATTTACACTTTAACTTTTAAAGATGATTCTAGTACTTCTGAATAACTTTTGAACTTGACTTAGATTTTAGTAAGACTCTGAGATGTTCAACACTTCCACGAGTTCTGTAAGGGTCGGCTGTCTCTGGATAACAAGGCCGATCTCTCGGGAACGCGACCTATTTATTCAACTAGGCTCATCCCCTTTCACCGATCTAACTTCTTACCCGATCCTTTCTAATTCTAAATTTATCATAAGACGTGAGGTAAATCTCGATCACTTGATCCCTCAGACCGCATATGGATCTTAACAGACAATGTTCGATCGTAAACTCAGGTGCATGATAGCGTCGTTTATTACCGAGTGTTCTATGAATGAAGTATGATAAAAAGGAGATCTTTATTAGAATTTACGAGCGTTCCATATGGTATCCCAATGCATAATATCATTCTTTTACTGATTGTCGTAGCGACATTACATAATGAGGATTTCTTTTCTTCCTCTTCAGGTGGATTAATGATGGATAAATATAAGTCTTGGCGAGTTAAATTATCGCTACCGAGTTCCTCTTCGTCGTACTCATCTACAAATTTTCGTAAAGTCATTTTATCGATCGGCCTACCGTTAATATATAATTTATCTTCGTCTAAAGGTAAATTTTCTAAATTACTATAAATCGGGGTATTTTGAGCTGCCGATTCCAAAGAAAAAGGTGTAGATTTTTTCACAAATCGCCCAATTGGTGTACTTTGAGCATTAAATAAATTGCTTGTATCCGATTTATAACCGTTCTCCCCGTCTGAGCTATCACTAGACTCTTTCTTCTCGTAATACTTCCTAAATTCTTGATTCTGAATAGGACGTCAATTCAACAGAAGCAAAACGAGAACGTTCATTGCCTCTGTTACCATGACTTACATTCTGAAGAAAATTTTATATAGAATTAGAATAATAAATGAAAAGTATCCTTATATTAGAAAAGAAATAGAAAGAATGAATATATTCTAATTAACATATTTATTATAATTTGAACTTACATTGTTGAATTGAATGAAGTACCTGTTCTCGATATAAAGAAGCAGAGCTTATTTCTTAGAACTATCCAGTTTGGAAGCCGAAGAAGAAGAGAGCGAGTGATCGATCATTTTTCTATGTGTGACCTTAGGTCCAATTTAAACGATTGATACGCCTTCTGAGCCTAGGTTTTACCCCAATAGCTCAGAGTTCAATTGTTCGGAGAAAGATTAGTTAAATGCGAAACCACTTATTACAGAAGTGCTGAAGGACCTCCGTAATACGTGATGGGTGATAATTAGTTATTGTAGTGTAACATCCGAATTAACAGATATTACGTAGTTTATATATTTAATTCTTTATCACAGAAATGGTTAGGAGTTCAATTGAAATAATAAGACGTTGACAAATTATATACTTTTTCAAATGACTTACATTAATTTATTCATCTCGATTTTATAACACACACACACACACAAAAGACTGGCTTCCTCTTAGCTCGGTGATGTCCCTCTCGTACGCTGCCCCGGACGATGGAGAATCAAAATGATCTTCAGAGGAGTTGGAATCACTTGAACGCCTCGCGTATATAGCAATGAATTTACTTCTCAAAAATTATTCACACTTTAACTTTTAAAAATGATTCTAATACTTCCCAATAACTTTTTGAACTTTGACTTTGATTTTTTTGTAAGACTGAGATATTCGACTCTTGCACGAGCTCTGTACGGGTCGGCTGACTCTGGGTAACAAGGCCGATTCCTTGGGAGCGCGGCCTATTTACGTCACTAAGGTTCATTTCCTTTCACCATCTAACTTCTCGCCCGGTCCTTTCCAATTCTAAACTTATCAAAAAAAATGAGATAAATTCCGCTCACGTGACCCCTCAGACTGCATATGGATCGTAACAGACAATGTGTGATCGTAAACTTGTGTTGCGCGATAGCGTCGTTTATTACCGAGTATTCTGGTCAATGTGCATGAGAAAGATAAAAAGGAGATCTTTATTAGAATTTACGAACGTTCCATATGATCAGCTTATTTAATCAGCTGGCCACACGGCCTCATCTCCATTAATATATTTACTTAGTTGATTTTTATTTCAGCGTAAATGAATGTTATACTCTTGGTCTTTAGACTAAGTTCGTAGCGCGGACTCAAGTTTCTTTGATATCAGACTGATGTTACAGAACAATCACTATGCCACTAAGATTCTCAATATTTTCTTCGTTGTCTCGACTATTATATAAAATCATGGTTATTTTTTCAGCCGATTCATACAAAACTTCAATTGTTTGATCATTGTGATAAAATTTTTGAGCCATTTGAATTAAATTTTCATTTTTTTCTAAAATATTAAAAATTTTTTTTTTGCCAATATTAAAAAATACACTAGTTGTATCGCAGCCACAAAATGCATGAGCAAACAAAATATAAGGTTTAAATTTTCTATGATCTCTAGTCGCATATATTTTTTTTGCTTTATTACTACCAACATCTTTAATGAAATATAAATTAGTTGCTTCTGGTGCTAATCCAATCATTAATATGAACAAGTCAACATCATTGCCAACGACAGCAACCATCTTCTGACTTTGTTCTTTAATTTCTATTGCACTTTTTACTATCAATTCATCAGCATCTTCTTCGGCAACTCTCGTAGTAATATTATATTTATTCAAGTAGTTTGAGAGCATACGTACAAATTTGAATTTATTTGCAATATTTTGTAGAAAATTCTTTTGCTTAAGAGAGACGAGTGCTTCTTCATTTACAGCTATATCTGGAGCAACAGCTGCTTCTTTTCTTCGGTATCTCTCATACGATTTAGTTCCGATAATTTCTGAATTGTACCCATCAAAAATGACCATTACATTTTCCCCAAAAGAATTTAATATGTAATTCTTATACCCTAAAAATTATTTTTTACAATTACAGTAAATTGCTAGGTTTCATAAATAAATATAAAAATATTTTAGAGGTTTTAAATTTTTTTAAAAGAAATTACCTTCACATATACCACTGTATGTCTTACTGTGTGGCCAAACATACTTGTGAAGAAGCCATCCTCCATCTATTACATGATAATCTATCGCACTGCTTTCTGAGGAATCGATTGGCGCAATTATTTTTCTCGTATCTTGCGTAGTTTCCGAGAAATTAGCGGAAAACTGTTTATTTTTCAATTTTCACGGCTTTCCCGGAAGTTTAAGTGAAAAATAATTACATTTTCGGATTCCTCGCAAAATTTTACATAAGAATATGTTGTCAAAATCGACTCGGCTCGACATGCAGTTTCAGGCCTCATTTTACTGGACTAACTAGGTGGACAGTTTGGGGATTAGCGGATTAGTGGTTTGGTGACAGTTTTATACTGCGCGAGGTGATTGTTATTATTGTGTATTATAATTATTGGTTTTCATTTATATCAATTGTTAGCGCAACTAAGCTAGTACATTTTAAATAGTTCACAATAATTTATTTATTTAAATTATTATTACTGGTAATAGAGTAAAACATATGGTAATGATAATGTAGAAATATGGTAAAGTAGCCCGTCTTACGCATTGGCGCTTGAAAGAAGGAGAAATGACGTAGCTAGCTGTGTTGGACGTCACATATGAGTTGATCATTAATTCTCAAAAGTGAAAGATTTTCTATTATTTGATTGACACGCTTTTATACTTCTTTGTGTCAAGTATTCAAGCCTTTCATTCGAATTCGAGTTTACTTGATAAAACAGCCGGATAAAATAGCCGGGAAACGCCGTAATTAATTGCTTAGCTTATTGGGACAGTAAAAACCAAAATAATATCAACTACAATTGCAGGCCGGCACGTGGACAATTGTTTTTGTAATTTTAAAATGACTTACATAAATTTATTCAACTCAACTTTGAACGCCCACCACCCTACAAGTCTGGCTTCCTCTTGGGTCAATGATGCCCCTCTCGTACGCTGGCCCCAGACGATGTCGAATCAACGATTTTCAGAGGATGAGCTGGAATCAATTGAGCACCTCGCGTAGAAAAGAGTTTAATTCCCAAAATCTATTTAGACCTCAACTTGGAATAATGACTATAGTACTTCTGAATAAACTTTTAAGTGGACTTAGATATTCGTAAGACTCTGAGATTGCGACACTTGCACTTAGACTATATGGGTCTGCTGTCTTCGGATAACAAGGCCGATTTCTTGGAAGCACGACATTTAGATTAGGTTTAAAACCAAAAATTACATTGCAAATGCAACCAGTTGGAAGCTGCATGTAGCGAAGCCCAGCACATTGAAAGAATAAACACCATGCAAAAAGAAATTCGGAATCACGAGAGAAATAAAATGTTTTTTGCAGTTCGGCGTTACACGGTTCATTCGATTTCAAAATATAAAAACCATGAAAAATATAAATAAATAAACCTCGCAATACACCAGTTCTTCATGCAGCAGGACTGCAGTGCAGTGGTCGTTTCTGGGATACCTTGATCGGTGAGCTTTTTAAAATATATGATAGGTGCGACGTGAATTACATCAACGAGTTGGGCTTGACACATTTCCATGTGGTCTGTGAGTATGGCTGCTACGACGTCGTCGAGAAATTTCTCGAGCTCGGGCAGGATCCTAATCTACTCGCGTGAGAATTGGTTCATCCACCGCTACATTTGACCGCTAAACCACGACAAAAAATATGTGGCCAAATTGCTGCTGAAAAATGGTGTGCTCAGAATTCGACGAATGCCAAGGGACTTATACCTTTGCATATGCTATGCAAGAGAGACGAAGAAAATTACAGTGCGGAGCCATTTTTCAATATCATCGACGGGATACAGCAGACGGTGCAGGTCGACTCACGGGACAATCAAGGCCGAACACCACTGCAATTAGCCGTGGCGAATCTTTTGCTCGATACTTTTGATGTACTCTTGGATCATGGTGCTGATATGTCAAGCTTCGTTTTTCCCACTGCGAGTTATTTTGGTGACGAAATCATAATATGGTCTTCTTGCCGTTGAACGTCTTGTAAGAAAAGGATACGAGCTGGACTGAAGCGACACCCTCACGATCATGACATTTTTCGCTGAATTCGGTTGGAAAAGTCAGTGCATTTTCACGAATGTTGGTATGATGTCGTGGAGTTTGCAAGAAGTGCGAAAAAAATAATGATAATTCCGAGTCTGTCTCTCTACGGTTTGATTCGGTTACGACCCAAAAAAGGCGGCGAAACTACTCACATATATGAACTGTTTTGAGTTTGCTAACTCGATACCATGGGGTATGCTTCCTGTAGATGCAAGTCTTGAAGAAGCTTGGATTTTACACCTATGCGAAAAATTATCTAGGAAATTTTTTCGGCGCTGAGCACTGGATCCTTTCATGGAACTAATACACTACCGTCTGCCGATTCTCTACTGTGACATGATCATCGAGCAGCTGACGAATAATGATTTATGTAATATTTGCTTGGCCGCTGCAGGACAAAACTCATAATGGAGATTAACATATTCACTGTATTTTTTATGTCAATTGTTGTTAAATGCGACGGGTTACCAATATCATTCAAATAAATAAATGTAAACCATTAGTTTCGATTTTTCTATTGATACCCATACAATATATCATTTGAAATAAGAGAATCTCACATTCTATAATTATTATCCTGGTATCTTATCAAAATCAAAGTTTTGACCATGTAAATAAGAAAGATATAAATACAATACATAAGACTCTATACGGGATATCGTGATTTTTTTGTCTCTAAAGTCTTATACAGTTAAAGGTTACAATTGAGGAAAGTTTAAAAATTGATGGAGCTACGAATGAATAAAAAGTACATTTATTTTAGAATTAGCAATTAATAGAACAAATCCTTGTATACCAAGTCTGGCGAAAGAATAACGATTTGAATGCGCCTCTAGCCAGTTTCTACGCTGAGCTGGAAGAGACATTTTAATTTTATACGATTATTTATTTAAACTTGATCGTTTCTTGATCATGATAAAATGCAATTGATATTTTATAAAATAACCTGATTTCATAGATATTTAATATAAAGCGTATTTGTTATACATAAATGCAATATACTAAATGTAACATTTTATGCGTCAATAAAATCAATTTTTTCCATTTGTTTTTCATCAATGAATGTTCAATGAATTTCTACTTATTTAATTTGAATCAACTTCAATTTTGAGGATTTTATAGTTTCAAACTACTTTTGCTTTCAAATTTTGTAGCTTTACAATAAAATAACTTTATGAAATTTTATGAATCATTGTTAGCTATAGTAATGCACGCGTGAAAGGTTAACTCACGAGAACTCGAATATTATCAATTAAAGCCGAGTAAAAAAAAATATAGCTTACCGATATTCAACGTTTCATATGATATATGACGCGTGAACGATGAAGTAGTAATCCTGGGGTGCGCGCGAGACCATGAGGAGAAAAATCTATACTTCTTAGAGAATGTAGAGTGGGTAATGCTCTTGCTATTTATCAAAAGTGTCGTAGCTTTATAATACTACTATAAACGCAGTACTTTTTTTACTAAAATTTAATCAAAAATGTTTTTCTAAATGACAAATTTCCTACATTTTTTTACAGTATATGAGCCATCTTTGTGAGATTTAGATAAAACGTCAAGATTTCGAACACGTGAGAAAATTTAACTTTCTTACATTTTATGTTTCGGTATTAAAGTCTAATAAAGATTTTCGATAGTGCCTTTTGTGGGTAAAATAAAATTTTTAAAACTAATGGACTCGATCGTGATTTAAGGCATGAACTTTTGATTGGTTAATTCCATTAAAAACATTATAGATTTAACTATGAAAATTGGAGTGATAAGAAGTTATGGAGTTCCAAACAGAAACTTGCAGAAACAAACATAATTGCAGTTCTCTCGCCGATGCCCTCGAGAATTACAAGCGTTGTAATAAAGTGTAAAATTCCATAAACGTATATGCACGCGAAACTTGGAAGGAACCAGTTATTACGAGGTCATTATTACGGAGTTAAGGCCCACTCAAGTGTGCAAGCAGAAAACAATTAAACGTATTATCTTACGTGGCTTACGCGGCAACGAGAGAAAACTTTGAAGGGAAATCACACAGGGGAATCCGTGAAAATGATTAAACTTTCGGCATTTCAAATGATTCGACAAATACAAAGTTGAAAAATTCAACGGAGATCGGCAACACTTTTTTGAACCATTCAATCTTTGATTTTTTTGTTTTTCATAATGGAATTATTTTTAATTTTAAAATTGCATTTATTATTCACAAGGAATAAAAAAGTATTCAGGGATATAATTAAAAGCTCGAGTAATGTAATTATAAATGCAATTTCAATGGAATATTAGGGCGAGCGCGGCAGAGCAGCGTGTCACAAAGTTCTCTAGGTAAGACTGGCGATGAATATAACGAACACAGCGGAAATATGAAAGGATACCATTGATGTTATAAAGGCACTACTCCATTTCATTAATAATAAGTACTTATTTGACACCGACGTATAAATGCTTTATACGCCGAACTACCTACGCAGGCTGTATAATAATACGAAATACATACAGCCATGAGAATTGCGAAGCTCAAAGCTCAAGTACGCGCACGAGCGTGAGACAGACTAATCGAATTTCATCCAATTCAATTTGCGTCAGAAGCTGTAGGAGCTGAATGAATATACGCTATTATACTTCACTTGCCTGGCCCGTGTGGTATTCATAAATACAGTCGAAAAATAATTTTCACGAAAAAAAAGGGCTCAAATATGAAAATTAAAAAATTGTAGGTGCCACGAAAAAAGTAGAGTAATTTGATATAAAATAAATAACTGTACTATTATAAAGTAATGCTTTCGATACGATAAATGCTGTTAAAAATTCAGGGTGGCAAATCACTGATATACATGGACTTTGACAAGAACCCACGACTGATTTGAGTTCGTCTTTTTCTATTAGATTTACAGAATTTATTTTTTTATGTAATATGATGCGCCGTAAAACTTTAAAAGAATTTTAATAAAGAAATAGTAATGCCATCTTTATTTCCGAGACTGATATTATTAAACGAGAAGTGAGAGTTTTTTCCATTATTTTGAATGGCTGCTAGCTGTGATAAAAATAAAGCGGTTCAAGCGAGAAATACGAGTTTAATTCTCTTTGATTTCTATGCTACTGTTGCCATTCCCCTCCTTCTAGATTTGCGAATCATTTCGTTTTTTTCTCATTCCACATTAATATCACGCCTGCTTTTAACAATTTTTTAATATTGACGATTTTAATATTTTTCAATGTCCTTAGTAAAGAGGATTATAATACCGTGTGATTGAAATTACTCATTATACTTGACGCAGCATTTTCTTGAATTATAATTAAAAATATTAATTGCTTTACGTCTCATACAATTTATTGAAGTTGCAAAGTGTTAACTTTTCAAAGAAACAAATCCATTCCTTTTTCTGTAGTACTTAAGAATTCATTTCAAAAATATAACTGTAGAAATTATATACTCTTAACTGTATTACCATCTTTTACAAAAAAAAATCTTCTTTGTTGCAGTCTCTTTTCAGATCTGCGAAGTTTAGCCGGAACTACGTTAATGAATTTGCTCGCAGCACTTTTCATGGTGCAACTCTTATTTATCGTCGGAGTTGGAGGCGTTCAGGTAAGATACACACTCTAACACAATACTTATCTGAAACATGGAAAATAACAATACAAGCCGTATATTATGAAACGTTATCCCTCCGAAACTCGGAGTGCTCGTTTTACACTTCGACATCGAGCCGCGCCGCTTTATTTATGTATCAAGGGAATTTTATTCAACATTAATATGGGAAGGAAATAATTCAATTGCGAATGAACTGTATCAATTTAAGCTTTATTGCTTGTTCACGACACTGTAGCGCGTTTAATTAACGGCTTGTAGCAAGTATAAGCTGCTCAATAGAGAGAACTTTACAAGGCTGTTAAATACGTATAATAGATTTCATCTACTCCCGTGTTATAAGGTAGTGCGGAAAATATCGGGGAAAGAAGCACCTGTATGCGTGAAAATGAAAGATCTATGAAAGAGAAGATATTTCAGATGGAGTTGGAGCAACGAAAAGTTTCAATTTTATATAATACGAATTTTTGAATGATAGGCCGAGATCATGAAACATTTTCTGCTGTTGGATTTTTTGCTTTCATTGAATTTAAATTTTAAGACAAATTTTCCGAAAAACGATGATGTAAGGTAATTTTCATAATACTCATCGCTTGATTCCACTTCATATATTAAGCACGCAGAAAACACGATAATTACAGAAATTTCGCAGCCTTGATAATGCTCTACTCTTCGCCTCTAAACGGAGCTGCTTCTTTTGATGAATTTAGCGTCTTGTGCGCTATATGCGCGTGCTTTAATATACTATACTGGTGCTGCTGCTGCCTAAATAAATACACACCTAGTTTGCCAGTAGAGCAGAGCATGCAAATGGCATTCCTGGCGAGCAACAAGGAATGTAATATCCAGACTTTGTGTGCTCTCCCATGGTCATTGTAGTACATGCACTGCTGCGCGTGCACATCCCCCGGACGCTGTTGCTGCGCGAGCAGCATCTAACAACACCAACAGCAACACGTAAGATAAACGATGACGCTATACGTGTACACGAGGCTATAATGCTCTCTTATATGTATTCCGCGTTGGGGCGAGCGCGCGAACGCCACGAAATCGTTTGAATCCGTCAATGTCGTTGCACCCTCCATTGCATTTGTATTAATGAAAGCTCGCGTGACTGATGATATAATCGTGGCGGATATTCGCAAAAAGATTTATCAACATTTTCCGAATAGCGTCAGTTAATTTTGGGAAGTTTTGGAGTTATTTTAGCGTACTACAGAGCGCCCAAAGATTTTATGACCGCCTATTTCGTTTACGCCCTGCCAATTGCAAATATGCACGTTGCACATTTCATATTTTATACGTGAAACGGAATCCAGAGTATGTTCCAAAAATATTTAACTAATTATAGTGGATGTATTTTTATTATTATTTTATTATTTTAAATTAAATAATTTCAAAGTGTTAAATTATAAATGTAATTGAAAGATTGAGTTTATTTATACAAAGAAAATAAGTTATTGCTAGAATATTTATGGGAATTAAATCTTCATCATATGCAAATACGTAATGTAGACTCCTTAGATAAGGAAACAAAATTTATTCTAAACTGTAACAGCCCACCGATAAAGTGCTTTGGTTTATAGCAGTTGCAGTAATCAAGGATATCCATGGATAATCTTTTTGAACAATCTAACTCTATGCAAACTAAAAAGAACGAAATTTCAAACGCGCAACTTGATATAGCTAGAACCTATTAAATGAGACTTAAAATTTCACAAAAAAAAAACAAGTAGACGTTTAAAAACAGTCGGCGAAGGCAACATCAAGCTGTACCTCGATGTCTATTTTACGGAGCATGAACAAAAAAAAATATGTAAATCTTACGGTTTCGCGTTTACATTTTAGCCATCGTCGCGCCGAGTACAGCCTATAAAGCCTCAGTGCGAGACCAATTACAAGTTTGATTGCGCGACGCTCGTAACGTCGCACTCGTACATATATATATCGCTATAAGGGTCCGTATAAGGGTTTATAATACGCGCGCACGCAGTAAAAGCGCACACATATAATGCAGCTACAGGCGCTGGTGTACATAAACCGCTTTGCGGTCAGATTGGCACGCGGTGTGTTTCAGCGCAGCCCAAAATTGGCTCCCGTGCTGTGCACGCATGCATACACACTTGCTGCGACGTCAAACAACAACAGCATTGACAATGTGTATGTGTGAGAGTGCGTATGTGTGACCAGTAGAATTTAAATTGCGCACATACTTAAGGCCCCATCGGCTATCGCATCGTGACGTACGTAATTATCGTGCCGAGAATCAGAAGCCAATAGATAGCGTACTTTATTCTCGTTATCGAAAATACCGTAATCTAATTGGTAATGGATTTTACATCGATATTTTTGACGATATGTGTAAAATTATTCCAATTTATACTCGATCGGTTGCAGCAATTTAAAAGAGACTTATTAAAAAATTACTAAAAAAGATTATTACGCACCGAAAAATTCAAGAGCCATGACGCTTCGTCCAATCGATTGCTGCGGGAAACATCAAATGCGATATCGGCTTGGTGACGTATAAAACTTATTGAATGCTGAAGTATTTGCTCGATCCAACCTCCGCTCGATGCCTTGGGCAACGCGAGAAACTTTGTTCAATTGTTACAGGGGAAAAAACGCATACCTCATAAAAGTCATATTAATTTGAATCGTTCGTTTGAAAAAATCAATTTTTCGTTCACACGATGAATTAAATCTTTAATTATTTTTTACTTAATAATTCAAACACAATATGAATATCTTAATTCAATTGTTTTATAATTAATAGATTGAGTTTTGTTCTTCCGATTGCTGATAAATTTGAATTGTACGGACAATGAAATGAATGTATATCTGCTCTTCTGTACAACCCATAGATAAATATAAAAAAACATTAACTCATGCAACTGTATGAAAGCTACGCAGTTCGAGTGCTTCATGTTCGGCCAGTTTGTGCGCTCTGTACAGATGTATATGTACGAGTATGCATAAGTAAATACAAGATATACAGTGGAGGCCGGTTATAACGAGATTCACGGGACCATCGAAAAGTTCTCGTTATATCCGGTCCTCGTTATAACCGACATGAGCAGTAATTACAATATTTTTTTTGGTATTTACCAGTTTCATTTATTCATCGAATAAGATGAGATTATTATATATATTGATTATTTTTTTACATTGTTACAAATAATAATAATATAATAATCAGGTTACAAATAATAATTATAATATAGGGGATTGTAAAATTGGTCCATTGATGGGCAAATTTTGACTTCTTTTCATAACAAACCATTTATAAAGGGCTGCATCAACATCTGGATTCTTACAAACACGTCTTTTTTTAACGGACCCGCGGCATTCTTCGAAAGATTTTATTATACTCTCACGCAATGCAAACGTCGGTATGAGATTTTCCGTTTTGCAAATCTTGAATGATAGAGTACTTATCGTTTACTGATAATATTTTCCTTTTTTTTTGGATTAAAATCTGCCATTTTCAAATTGTAAAAAAAAAGTACCAGAAATACGTTTTCCTTGCGAAAGCAACTGAAAAACTGATCATTAACTTGCTTAAAGTAAGCTTTGTGTACATAATTCTGTGTTATTGAGTTTGCGTACGAGTATCTAGCTACGAGTGTAAACACGCAATTTCTCGTTATAAACGTCAATTTTTCACAAAATTTTTCCTAAATTTTGCTCGTTATACCCGACTTCTCGTTATATCGATCTCGTTATATAGATACAATTTCCTATACCTAATGCATTGGAACCAACCAAATGTCCAAAATCTGCTCGTTATAGCCGGTATCTCGCTATATCCGACCTCGTTATAAACGGCCTCCACTGTATATACATTCTGCGTATATATACTTCTATTTGTTCTGCATGAATTTGTGCGCAAAAAGAATGAGGATGAATAAAAAGTACATTCAACATTTTTTGCATTTATGAATACAAAATTAAGCACGATCTGAAAAGAAGAAAATTATGATTAATAAAAGCGAACTTTACCATTGCTGAAATTTCATCTAATTCGTGGAACAAAAGAAACCGGATTTTCGCGTAAACTATAATTTTCAATCGTTTCGCGTATATCACATCTTATAAGCGTCTCCTAAGTTAAAAAAGGAAAAAACGATGAATAAATATCATACGGTTCTTTGGAAAGCATTACGAAAAAGGCAATAAACATCGCAAGAGTATCACAGGGGTCAAGACTAATACATAAAAAAACCCCAAGTTAATTAAGGTAAAGGGGACTTTAAATCCGATAGGTAATCAGAGCTGCGACGTGCACTGTAAAAATCCGCAACGCCAATTTCGAAAAAGTAGAAATTGGATTGCTGAGATCAGCATTTCTAACAAACTTCAAATGTTACTAAGAAAAAGAAAAGATGTTATGTCAATTTAAAAAAAAATCCGATGAAACATTGGTTTATCGATGAATAATTTTATTTGGAAAGATTTAAAAACGTATCGCTTCTTTCTTTTCTTCCATCTTTTATCCTGTGCCTGGATGTATCCGGAAATTAGAAAAAACTCGTGTAGATCGAAACCTTTTAGCATCGGTAAAAGAACCCTTGAAATCTATGATTTGCAATTTATAGTTATATTGGGTCACTGTTAAACGCAGACCATTCGCAGAGCTCACTTTTATGAAAAACTTTACGACAAAGAAAGCCATAGATCCCAATATGAGAGGTAGTAAAAGGTCAACCAACTGGTACTTGGTATTGACTTTGAAGCATTTTCAAAAAATATCCGTCTTTTCCTTTATTCCATATTATGGCATCAGTTCCTCGAGTTCACTCTGAACTCTCTTGAACCAACAAAGAGAGTGGAAAAATATTTTACCATATTATTCAATAAAATATAATATGCATAATAATTATTCCGCATCAATAATTTTCAATACTCATCTATTAGAATACGAGAAAAAATAAAGATTAATCGCGTACATTTTTATAAAATTCTGAAAAAATATTATATACATAAGTCTGAAATGAAGAGGTAAAATTGCTGAAAAGTTAAGGTATTATCTTTAAATTATTTTTCGTAATTTTTCAACTTAAATGGTAACAAAGAAATATTATGTATTGCAATACAAATTCAAACTTATTTTTGCTACACTTCATGAGACTTCTAAACAATAAATTATTCTGTACCATTTGGCTTTTTGATCTCGATTTTGTTGATATACATTTGATATATGTTGAGCTTGCGCATTTCAATAACCGTGTCGAACAATATTATCATGTCTCTGAACGCTATACGAGCTATAATCGTTACAACTACAGCAGCGATTCATAGCACATGTCATGAACAGACCTTTTGCTTGGATGATACAGCTATACTATTACATATGTAGCGATTCTGTCGCTTACCTGCGGTATGTGTGTGTTTACTGTGTACAATGACATACAGTACTTGACTTTTCCGTTCACCTCTCGCATGTCAATTTGGCATGACGCTCAAAATAATACGTATTTTGAATATTCAGTCACTTGGCCTATATTCTCATTTTTTCGGTATATAACTTCTTTACAAATAAAAGCATAAATGAAAAATGTTTATTACCATCTAAAAAACAGATTTTTATTACTTAGCAGAACGTGTATAAAAGCGATGTAATAGTATATTTCTCAACGGGTGCACATATGGTTTTTTAGCAAAACGAGGGATTATAGCACGAGCCGAAGGCGAGTGCTGTAACGAGTTTTGTTAAAAAACCAGATCCGCACCAGTTTGAGATACTATTTTTTCCTACGAGAGCCTAAAATTAGCGGCAAAGTTGCGTATTTTAGGTTAGAGTGGGAAAAAAATTATTTATAAAATTAATGTAAAATTTTCTATAAAAAAATAGTGACACGTGGAGCTGAAACTAAACTACAAAAATGCCCACAATGTATACTTGTAAATCAAGTATGGTTAAATAAACTAATTAATATAAAATAGATTATAGTCAAATAAAATTAATGATAGAAAATATGCGGCTTTAAGCTCAAGTCGACTAGTTTGATTTGTTAGTTCAAACCAATATTGGTTTTGATTTAAACAATTTATTATATTTTCTTCGGTTTTTAAATAATATTTGATCATTTAAATATTTTATTAGTGCTTTTCAATATTAAATAATTAATGTTGTAACGCGTGTTAATACAGTAACAAGCGTAACAATGCAATCTGAAATAAAACGGTATTATGCTACACACGCTACGCGTGATATAGGCTACATCACCAGTCATAGTTCGGAAATGATTCAATAGATGGCGTAAGCCCAAAATGTGCCCAGAGACTCGTATGAGAAGTTTAGTTCGCGCAAGAGAGTCGTGGACGAAAATGTTTAAGTAGACACGCGGCGAGTGCTAAAGCATACTTACCTGGCGCAGAGGTTACCGTGATCAACAAGGCGGTTCCTCCAGGGCGAGGCCCTTTCATTGCACTACGATTGGGTTGACCCTTGCGAATATCCCTAATGTGGATATCTCGGGCGTATAATTTTTGTTAGCCGGGACTGCGTTCGCGCTATCCCGAATAATTCAATCCAAAATTAAGAACCCGACTCTCTATAGAGAGCGGCATCAGGCTCTTCATTCGTGCATGTCATTGACGTTCGAGCGGCCGGTGGCATAGTTGAAAATCCTTATATGTATTGCTTTTAGACTCTTTACTTCTTCTTATACTTTAAAATCTGAGATGAAAATTTAAAAATTAATCCATGGGAAATAATTTATAGTTCTCTACTACAAAAAATTATTAATTATCATTGAATAGAAATTGAAATATTTATTGGTAAAAAATATTTATTTAGACAATATTGACCCCCGTATTGTTATAAAATTGGAGATATGTACAGAGAATAAGATAACTTCAAAATATAAAAATGTTACTATCAATATTTAAAATAAATGTCAATGCTGCAATGTAAAAAAAGATGATACTGAAAACCATCCATTCATTTTTTCAGGACTCAGAGCTATGTGTATCACTCGGCATGAGTCTACAGTACTTGAGAGTATCAGTTGTCTGTTGGCTGGCTGCAATGTGTCATCATCTCTATGCAACTGTAGCAGCTATTCCAAGCCGTGATGATCCACCAACGTATCTCAAATACAGTGTTTTTGCTTGGGGCGCACCACTTATTACACTCGGTTTTGCCATTCTTATTCAAATTCGAGAAACAAATGATATATGGAAAGTCAATGACTTGATGCCATTCAATTGTTGGTAATGCATTTTTCCAACTACAAATACTTTTTGTTTTAAGTGAAAGCTATTTTTTGAAGAAACATAGAAAAATGGCGTAATATTTTTCAGGTTTTTAGGAGCTAAAGCTACCGTTTATGCATTTGGAATTCCCGTGATAGTTCTTCTTTTAAGTTCAGGCTATTATTTACTCAAAGCTGCGATTGTAGCAAGGTGAGAAAATATTCTTTTACTTTTACGATACGTACATTTTTTTATAATAAAACGAACTTATCTGTAAGTGAAGTTCGATTTGAATTATACAAGATCAAATTAATTTATAAACTTTCCTTATTTTCACCTAAAAAATATTTTAGATATACATGCAGTATGCAACTGGAGGTTAAACAAAGAGAAAAAATGAAAAGGCGAAGAACATTGCAGCTTATGTTATTTTTAAAAGTTAGTATGATCATTGGACTTGTGGCTGGCTGCGGTGTAGCATCAAGAGTGTGGAAAGTCCCATTTTTGTGGGCTATTTTTTGCACAGGTCACTCATTACAGGTTAGTTAAAAACATTATTCTAATATGTCACTCAAATTATTTTTTATTAATTGAAAAACAGCGAAATATTAAGACAAAAATGTATAAAAAGTCAATTTGATGAACTTTTGGCTGATATGTATGAATATAATTGAATATATTAATTTAATTCATAAAAAAACTAATTATTTACCGAAACTTTTCATTACCTTCCTACCTATTACATACTTCTCAAAAAAATGAGATATGCATTATGTTTTGACAGGGTTTAGCTGTTGCATTATCAGTTGCCTGTAACTGCCGCGTCTTGAAGGTCTACTCAAGAAATTCGTATAAACAACCAAAACACCAAGTGAGATTCAATCTACTCATAGAAATATACATTTAAATTTTCAAAGCATACATGAAATTTTAAAAATATTTTGTAGATAGCCAAATCATCTAGTATGCAGCTTCTTGCGCCAGCACCTGATCCGGTCTAAAACAACACAAAAATTAATCAAAAACATCGCTATTTTACATCGACTTTCGAAAGTTATATAGGATTGTTAATGATAATTTAAAAGCGTGAATATATCAATGACTAATGTATAAAGTTGTTACGAGAATACCGAAGCTAGATGTAGTTAAAGTTGTTAAACACATTTCCTATAATTGTTTACGACTGTTTCGCTAAAATGCATACGTGCGAAGATCAACATAAGTTAAGGCCTTTGAGTAGATTTTTCGAGAAAAAAATCAATGTAGATTATGAGAAACGTGTTAAGCAAAGTTCATTTCCCAACTGGCTTCGGCGTCTCCATGATGATTATTTTTGCAGTAAGCTTTTGAGTATATCAATTAAAATAAATAATTACATAATCATTGCAGAAAATTATTCATTAAATAATAATATATTCATATGCTGAAAGTGTACTCATGCATAGCCTTATCTCTCAAAATAATAATAAAAACGCTGCAAAAAGTATGATATACCGTACCGAAATCAAAAAACTTTTGTATTCGTAAAAAATTGAAACCTCAGTTAATTGCGCTCAAGATTTTTATTACTTCAGAGTGCATCTAGTCCAGATTTATTCATTGAAAAAAGTGCTACGTTTTTTGTTTGAACTATCAATCACTCTATAGTTGTTGATGTCAAGAATTTATGGGAAATTGGGTCAAACTAATACAAACAAGTTCATTTTTCATACAACCATACTAAAATTTTCTAAAACTACAATAAAGACGAAATAATGGCGAAGCGTTTCAGCGTTTATTAAATTCTTTTATTATTGTAAGTTTGGAAATGAGATCAATTGTTTAAAATATCCATCATTAAATTAATTGCTTGTAAAAACAACAAAAATTAATAAAAAATCTAGAAATCTTTGATATAAAATTAATAAACTTCAATAATGGCTCTTCGGAAGTTCGATAAAAAAATCGATTATCATCAAATCGTTATTAATTTTGAATCAAAACCCATAATTTTTGATTTTATATAACTATGAATATATCAAAAATGCTCGTACAATATTAGAAATAAAATTAAATATAAGTTTCTTGAGTAAGCCCGGATAAAAATGTACTTACTTGGCTGGAAAAGACTATTAATGAGGATGTTCTGACCTATTTAGAATTTATTGATTGATCATTTATTTATAAAAACAAAAAAAGTAGTCTATACAAATATTAGCTATTGAATTTTGAAAATTTTAGTACAAAAGCTAAAAGTGCGAATACAAAATGTATACAGTTGAAGTTCTAACTTATAACTCATGCACATCATCGCGTGTTTGACTGATAAAATCAAATAATCAATTTGATTTATTTTGCATCGAAGTTCATTCACAGCTTCATTTTCATTCATAAATCTAAGCTGTGAAACATAATTGTAAGTTATAAATATGAGATGAATCATATTTCTAAAAGTAGAGCATAAATTAAAAAATTGAATATTTTATAGATGTTTGAAATATAGAGAATATTAATCTACTTATAATGTAAATATATCAGAAAGAAATATGTAATTGAGACACATATCATATTAAAGAGTAATTCTTTTTCAAAGGTATTGTTCGAACATATATTTCATTAAAGCTGTACTCAAATACTGGAAATATTATCAACCAGTCTTTAACTCACAGTGTGTGAACCATTTGTTGCATTTATTAATCCTAACGAATGAAAATATAATTTCTGAAATTAGATTACTTTTTCACGTGTGTAACTAATAACATAAACAAAATTCCAACTCGACATTCATATTTATCAAAAGTTTGCTGATTATATTATATCACGAATGCTGCATATCATGTGTATAATTTGTCATTTCCTGTACAATAGAATATTATAATGAACCAAAAATAAATATTTTGAAAAATCTTCCAGAAAAATAACTAATATTTACTTTTACATTAACCCTTTGTACATTTTTCCAATTATCAAATACCAACGAAAAGAACCAAAAAGTAAATTCTTAATCCGGATAAAAGAATGATTTTCTAATCCAAATTCTGCTACCCTTTGAATAGATAGAGATATTTTCGTAAAATGAAAGGTAAATTTTTACTTCCTGAGCGAAATAAGAAATTCTTTGAGAGCGGCTTAATGTATCCTCGCGAAAGAGTGAGTATGGTTTCATCCTTATAGATATATAATGCGAAATGGCGACATCGTTTTTCAGACTCGGAGGAAAAGCTAAAACGCGCGCGCGCGCGACAACGTGCCGAGTCACCGCCACGAAGCACTTTACACAGTTGCATGGGCTTTTTCACTGTTCGGAGCTCCGTAGAATGTCCTCCTCTACCCTGCTTGAATTTTTTTTTCTTCGCCTTGTTACACTTTGAACATAGAGAAGTGCTTATTTGCATTTTAGATATTTCATAAAAACGATTTTTACTTGCAAATGTATGCTAAGAACTTTTTTTCCTGCAAATTATATAGCAATTATAAAACGTCGCCAAATTGCTTAATAATGTGATGAAATTGCACGATCGAAACAAAAGACTACTTCAAACTAATGATTGAAAAAAAGTCCGAGCTTTTTTCCTTTATATAACCGGTATACTTCTTCGCGACAGTGTAATAGTCATTCCACAAAGAATCGTTATGCATTTTTTTCTCTCAGCTTTCTCTCTCTCTCTCTCTCTCTGCTTTCACAAACGTATTATTTCGCCATGAGAAAGAAAAAAGGTCTTAATTAAAACCGAATTTCCCTCGGCTAAGTAAAAATAATGCAAAACGCGTAGCCTGCAAGTCGCGCAGCGTTATAAAAGATCAGATAGACAGTGGAGTAATAGGGCCACGACCAGAGAGTGAGAGAGAGTCTGCTGCGGATTGGGGGGGAGGTAAAAAGACTCGCGTCTGGCATTCTTACCCAGTATATATAGTATAGAAAGGTACAATTGGTACTTGCAGGCTGCAAGCACGTAGGTATAAAACGGATGCGCTACTTCAGCGTAATTAACGAAAACAAGATTAACGGAGTTGCTTTGTGATGTGTTGCCACTGGTTATATACTCACGAACGCGCGAGAGTCTTTTCACCTTTTTGCGGACATCGTTAGGTTCTTCTTCTTCTCCTTTTTTTATCTTTTACTTTTGTCCGAGTCGTGCTTGCAGACGTTGTACAACTCGCGCCGTCAGCGAAATCGTCAGTCTACATACAACAACATGCCTCGTTCATTTCGCAAACATTTTTACAATTGTGGAGCTGGGTTTTGTTTAATGTCTCGCACATTACGAGTGCAATATTTATCGTTACAATTTCATTATAATGCATAACAATGCAGGCATCGAGACGTATCGTCGCCCATTCTCATTTTATTATATTGTTAAAACAACGCCGGCTGTTGTGCGAAATTTTGCAGAAAAAAATCGACCGATACGAGCTCACTCGCATAAAACCGCACACAATGCTGGGAGACTTTTTGAAATTTGAACGCCAAGTGGTTCATTTAACCCAGCTCCGTGTTGCGCGGCGGTTATAACGGCTCTCGCGCTGCAGCACTCTGGGGGGCAAGGCGTGTGGGCGCGCGTTTTATCGCGGGTGGAATGAAAAGGGGGAGAAAAAAAATTGTAACTCGGTTGTGAATTACTCGGGTGCGCATGGCTCGGAGCAGCTACAGCTGCTGCAGCTGTAATAATGGCCTGGCAAATTAACGACGAGTGTAAGTATCAACTTTTCATCCTCTCGAGAAATGCCCCGCTGCTGCTGCACACGCGAGCTGCATTGTACATCCTAAGAATATTGACACAAGCCCGGCGTACATACATAATAGTTGTAGTTGCTGCTGGTGCTGGGCGAGCTATGAGCAGCGAGTCGACGAACTGTGCCATACACGCGCTGGATAATAAACGCGCGCGGGCGCTCGAGATAGAGAGAGAGAGAGAGAGTGAGGAGAGGAAAAAAAAGCGTATAAGGAGGGTGTAAAAATAGCTCCCTTGGAAGCACTATTGTAGTGGGTACACGAGTGCAACGAGCACTACTATACGCATATATAGGTATTAGCTTGCCTGCGCTAGGTATAAGAGCTAGGTCGCGCGTTGGCTCGCTCGCTAGCTGCCTGTAATGTGTATGTATGTGTGCATTATACGCGCACTCGGCGAGAAGTTTTTTTCGCGCGCTCTGGGCAAATTCATTGACTCGGATTATAACCAGCTGCCGGGCTTTCCGCTCTTTCCCTGAAAATAACCAACTTTTGGATATAATTTTTTCCTCGTGATTTTACGCCCACCCGAAAGATATTGAAATGGAATGTAAGTCGTGCAAATATTTGCTCCCTTCATCGCTCGCGAATCGGCGAGGAGAATTTGTTGACAGTCTCTCGGAGAGAGATGTGTAAATGTAAAACATTGAAATTTTTATTTGAATCAAGAGGAGAACTACCGGTGAATAAATAGAGAGATTCATTGGGGGGAAAATGCGAAAAGTCCCTTTTCCTTTCGAGAGAGGAGAATTTTAAATATTAAATTTCTTTCGCAGTTTTTATTTAATATAAAAAAGTTGGTCTAATCAGTAACAAACAGAAAGTAAAGTTTGAATGACAGACTCTAATTGGGTTAAATTTTAAAAATTAACAATTTTCCAGTCGGCCACATCTACCGCATTCTTTTAACTAAGTTTAAATAAAAGAAGAATATAAAGAACTGATGTAAAACTTTTTACAATGCTAAATTCTTAAAATTCTCCATCATGCTAAAGCAGTTTCTCAACCGTATCAAATGAATACATCTGGTAACCATAGCTGTTCGTTCAACAGAGATCAAATCGTTCTATCCGCAGAGGATTATTCGTTAACATGTAGTTAATTTTCCAACGAGTGTTGCATAAGTCACTTTTAGATTTGATTTGTTTGTCGATACCCACAGTAATTGAATTATTTTACTTTCATTAAAAGTTTGTTTTCTGTTTCTCTTTACCGATTATGGATGTTTAACAATTGATCAGTCCATGCAACTTTTATATCGGAAATAATTTACTAAATTCGAATTGTTAAATCATAAAAAAATCATTTTAAAACAGATACGAGCACGAGCTAACATTTTATGAACGTGTTTGTTATGCACGTCACAATGAAGTATTACGATATTTCACACGATATCATGAAATTTCATAGATTATCATGAATTTTTATGCAATATAACAATTTTACACATTTTTGGGCAAAATTTCATTAGTTAACATATAAAAAAACAAATGCGTAAGCGGCTAAGTGTGATGCGTCAACGCGATTCTGTCACTATGGGCGAAGTTTGAACAACGCTTGCAGTGGAAAATCCAAGCTTTGATCGGACACGTCAAGAGCAGATGGCCAACACTGCGAGTTATGTACACATGGACGTATATTTCGAGACCGACAGCGCAGTTCGGTGTACAACGACGCGGAAAGTAAAACAACTCATCGGGCCGTTGCGCCAACAGGACGATTTCTGTAACCAAATGTCAACCCAACGACGAGCTCCGGTTGTACGGAATATTTTCTATTTTCCACTGCCCTGACTTCCACTCATGTTGCCTATAATGAAATCAAGCGTTAATTTGCCTAATTTTCGGTTTCGCTGCGGTCGCTCGTAAATACGTGTGTCGTTAATCGTTGAATCTTTCATATAGTGCAAGCCTTGATTGCCGTTCGCTCGCAATAAACGACGGCGTTACCCGCGAGGAACTATTTTAATAACGACTTTTTCCTCGTGATTTGAGAATAATAAAAAAACTTTTTTCCAACGCTAGAGTGGTATATACAATCGTTTGACAAATTATTTTCTGTGAAAAAACTCATATATATAAAATTTTAGCAGTGCGTGGAAAACATATTTCGAAATTGACGACCGCAAAGCTCGCTGCTCGAGGCAATCACGCGACAAGGAGCGAGCATAGAGAGAGGCCAGTGCGAACATAGCTGCAATTAAAGAATAACAGGTTCGAAGTGCTCAGATGTGTGTATTACGCGCCTGCATGTGCATATACATTGTGTGTGTATGTGAGTGGGTGTGTGTGTAAACTACCTAGTGCAACAACTGACCTCTTTTCACAAAGAACGCCTCGTGCAAAAAAAAAGTAGGATAACCTGAGTGTGCGTTGCATTAAATCCAACGCACTTGAACTTACACATCTCTTCATAAGAGCTATAGAAATAAAAATGAATAAATAAATTTAATAAGTCGTTTGCAGCTTACTTCCTTCTGGATATTATGTAGCTTTGAAAAACAAACTCAATGGTGTGCCCTCAATGCGCCGCATCGAAATCATTCAAAGTCGGAAAAGTTAAGCGGCGAATAAACCGCCCTTCATCGAAATCATCGCTTTGCTTAATTGGATTTCGGTCGGGTGGGCTTAAGACGAGGCGAAACCGCGCGAATCTGTATACATGTACTGCCAAGTACACTGGAGCTTGATCGAAACTGAACGGATAATGTCGCGCGGGCCGCTTTTGTTATTTGTATATAGTTTCACAGGCGCACTCGCAACACATTGCCATTGTTAACAATTGACAATCGCATTCACAGTACGTCCATTGATTCAGCCGAGAGGATTGAATGCCGTTGATATCTATTTGCTCGCGTCATATGATGTAAATAAACAGAATAACTCCCTGACAATACAGTTATAAACGGCGCAACCCATCGAAAAAACTTCGATTAAAATAGTAGAAATATATACACCGCCGGTGGAAAGATGCCTTACAAAATTACTTTTAAAGTTACTTGAAAAATAGACTGATTTATAAAGTTTTGTAATATAAGTTTTGTGGTCTGTGTATATATCGCGCGAACGTGTGCGACTGCGAGGGGAGAGGTAAAATAAAACGCCTAGGTCTGATGAATCGAGTAGAATTTTTTGTGCACTCATCTGTGAAATTTGTCAGAATAAAAGTTTTATATTATTCCTATGTGTAGTTTCTCGATACTTACGTGTGTTGGCCTTTTTTACATACACACGTGCGTAGAATACAATGCAGGCTTAGGTACGAATTTATTTCGATACGCCTGTGTATAAAATAAAAATCCAACTTTAGCATTGTGCACATTCGCGTGTAACGAACTCGAATTTATTTTCGAAAAATAAGTAGACTGCGTATATACCCTTTTACGTGCGCGCAGATATTTTTCCCTGCAATCGTTCTGCATGTATTTCTGCGTGGTATATACATTTTTGCAAAAAAAAGGAAGAAGGATCATCCGGAATCGAATCCAATAAGAATCTTCTTGAACTTATCTTTGTCTCCTAACTTCTTATTTTATTTCCTGGCACACCACCGCAATAAAAAAAAACGCCAGACAAGAACTGCAGATATCTCAAGAAGCGACGATGCGCATAGAAGACGTAGTAATGAGATTCGAAAAGGAGCTTCGCACTTCATGCCTGTCTTGCCAGTTAAGTGAACGAGCAAAGCTCTGCACGTTTCATGGCGTCGAATCGTGTATTAAAAAAAAAGGCGAGATTTTCGTCGGGACATCTTGAGACAAAGAAAAGAAGAGCTAGCACCTTTGCCTCTGCCAAAAAATCTGCGCATTTCTTTCAAAATTGTGGCACTTTTCTTCATTGAATTTGAGCTGCCACATAGCTCTATGATTTACCGTTATATTTTTACTTTTTCTAAAATAAAATATTTCCAGATCAAAAATGCGGTCGAATGATCGGTTTATTTTCATTACATTTTAATGAGGTTCATTTTTTAAAAGATTAATGATATTAAAATGTGGAATGGGTGGAACCTCCGTTAGTCTCCTGCGCGAGTTGTTTATCAAGTCATGCAAAAGCTATTGACGTTCCTGGCCACCCGAATGTTTGCTCAATTATTTCAAAATCGATACAGTTTCACTGGGCAATCAACTGAGATCGACGCTCGTGTACATTCGTAGGCTGAGCAGTATGGAAAATAAAATACCGATATTTGTTTTGGCTACACCATTGCATCAAGATAATTAAAACAATAAAATAAATCAATTCATAAAATGACTCGATTTCCTTCATACAATATATTGAAGACCAGTATTAATTTTATTACAAAAAATAATATTAGAATACAAACTCATTTGCTTTCAGTATTTTTTTTATTTATGATTTTTTTTTTTTTTTTTTTGATGATTAAAAAATAAGTATCGTTGGTTTAGATGTGAATTTTTAACAAATTTTATAATCATATTTTTAATTTTGGTAATGTGTATCATATGAATAGAAAGAAAAAATATGTATCAATGTCGAGAGATTGCAAAAAAAAATATAATTGAGAATTATACAGCGAAAAATAGTATCGATGTAATATCCTTAAGTCCCCACGAAAATTACTGAGTAAGGAATGTCTCGAAAGACTAAATAAGTTTTGCTATAACCCTATAATATCGAAATTGCAGGGTAAAATACTGAAATCCATTAAATACACTCAAAATGTATTGAGCATTAGACGCCAATGGTTTCTTCTTCAAAAAATATTAACAACATAAGTATCAGCCTTATGACGAATCACACGTGAGAAATTCATTTTTCTAGATGTACTTGTAAGATGAAATGGCAAAAACAGCATACTTTTGGACGTTGTCAACTAAAAGTAAATCGTACTATTAGAAAGCAGTTTAGTTAAAATATTTTGAGTGTACCAGAAAAATGAAATACTTACCGAAACTGCTATTATTTATTTTACGCTTCATCAAATCCGCCAGGATATTTGAAGAAACACGTTTGTAATCCTCATCGTTTTTAAGAAGTAAAGTGGAACGATAATAATCGACTATTGGCTTCAAAATATCATGAATTTGCTCCTCTTTTTCTTCATTACTAGGTGTATAGGAATCTTTATGGTCAACATATTCATCAAAAAGAAATTCGCCATTCTCATCGACGTATATTTTATCAAACTTTTCTGTTTCGGCACTTTTAACATCGAAGTTTAAATGGCCCATGCCGGGATCTGCGAAGTAAGATACTTCGATTTCCGTATTTTGCTTTGGCGAGTCAAGATCAGTGATGTAATGGAAATTTTCGTCAAATTCAAATGAATTATATTTAGTGTCATTATCTCCCGAATCTTGTTCTACCCTTGAGTTTATTGATTTAGTTTCCGAAAATTCGAATTCATCAAATATCGACTCGTTACTACCTTCTAACTTTGATTTTTTCATTAAAACTTCCTCGTCTAAAACGTTTGAAATAGAATGTTCCCTTTTTGAATGATCAAATTTCTTGAAGGTATCGTTTTGAATTATAATGCGCTTCGATTTTACAGAGGAATTTATGTTTTTCTGAAGCGATTCAAGGTATTTATCATTAAAATCTGAAGGTGGTGTTTCATATACTGTTTCTTGGGAATAATACACTGTCCCCTGAGTTTCGACCTCGTCGTCATAATTAACAAGTTTGGATGCAACCGTTAATTTATCCAGATAGTTTACAAGATTCGAGTACGAAGGTTTAATCAGATCGTATTCACTAGTGCTTGATTCAGCTTTTTCTTTTGTAGTTGATTCGTCAAAGTTTGTGTTTGGTATGAACTCTTTTACATTCGGGATATTTTCCGAATCCTCATCAAATAATTCACTCAAAATATTGTTTTTCGTTGCTTTCTTGATATCTGTAAGCTAAGCACGACATTTAAAATGACTTTTAAACCCTAAAAACATTAAATTTAAACCATTTTTTACCTTTTCAGCCACTAAATATTTATATTTTATAAGTTTTTTTGACGAATCAAATGCTTGGAATTCGAAATTTTTAGCTACTTCACTAGCTGAGTTTAGTAATCTTTTTTTCAAATCAATCGAGCACTTGGAGCTTTGAATATTTTCCATCAAAGCTTCTATCATTCTCGATCGAAAATACACTCGTAGCTGTAAGCAAATAAAAATATCTATAAGGTATTCAGTACAAAACACTTGTTTGCGAATTAAATTATTATGCAAACTAATGGAGTTATAATTTTCACTTTTGAATAGAAAATGTCCATCCCCCTTTTTGCTCGGGCAAAGTGGTACAAACAATTTTTCATAATTCATGATTTAATTAGTAACAATATAAGTACCTCTGAAGTTGATTCATCTTTTTCATCGTCAATGGATTTATTCGATGTATTGAGCTCAGCCGACAAGTTCCACGTGTCTATATTTTCTTTATCAGACGAAGACATCGTAAGTTGAGTGCCCACCTTCAAATATAATCAATGTTAGAAAAGTGTAAAATTTAGAATTTCGATTTAGAACTTTCAGGTTTTAAATTTCAACTTATCATTGTTGCCAATATTAACAAAAGTAAATCTTAATAATTAATTTAAGGCTTTTTTACGAAACAAATAATGTTTTCCAACAACTACAAATGTCTCTAAAGTAATATAGATAGATTATCAAAGCATGAAACAATCCATGCAACAATTCTGAATCTACAATATTTAACCAACTGCCAATATTTACGTTAATTTTTCCATAACTGATTCGAAAAAATCGATATTCACGAAACCTTTTGCAATCGCTACCTTAAAATATCTAACGAATAAAAGGGAAACTTTTGAACGAATCGGAACATTGCAATGTGATGCCCCCTTTAATGAGTTTCTCTAAACAAGGCTTTCATATGCTTTGGTCACTATTGAAAGTTTAATAGCAAAGTTGTGATGACGTTTGGAAAGTTTAGATTTCAGAATACAAAAAAATATCCATGTATTGACCACTACGAAATTCAACGCAAAAACTTACCAACGAAAGGTTACCTTGATTCGATTTTTCAAACATAAAAATCCGTTACATTGATCTATTGAACTGCTGATGAAATGTTTATCTTGCACCAAAAAATAATAGATGAGAATTGTCAATGTAAATTGTGACTGTCACTACTAACACCGGAACTTGAGTCACTCTACACAATACAGTATTTTATTTATGCTTTCCTGATCATTTTAGCAGGTTAACGTAAACGTTCGAAAATCGAAAACATTGTCAAACTGTTAGTGAGTGATCGTACGGTCAACCAATCGCTCGATACTGACAAGTTTTACTCTGATCTCCGTATACTCGTCTACGTGTCTAGTTGGTGTTTACTTATTATGACAATCAAATAGCATGATGAATTCTAGTTTTCGGAGAATCATTCTGAAATATCAAACTTTATATGAAGTGCAGATTATGAGGTATAAATAAAGGTTCAGAGCCATTATGTTCCACTGATTTTATTGATTTGAAGCATTGTAATACAAAATTCAATTTCAACTTTATAATCGTCTTTTCACGGTCACGCAATAATCATTTTTATTTTATCTTTTTAATATAACTCTAATAATTTCTTCTGCAGGTAGGATCAGTACCTATCATTTATATGTTATAACTTAAGCTGGTTTTGTTACAGCACATTTTTTTTTTTTTTTTACACACATACTTTCGTTTAAAGTATAAGTTGGAGCATCTTTCCTAGTTAATTTGAAAGACCTTTTCAGGCTGGTCAATACTATCCCTACAAATTTTCTATTAATTATTTAATTTTTTAATCTTGTTCACAGTTACATAAATGTAAAATGTATATTTTATCAAATTATACATTGTAATTTGTACCTAAATGTATGAATATGAATCCATATATAAAATCACTTACATGTTTTAGATATCAAATTTATTTAATCATTTCAACTTCATTTTACATTTAATTCTCTTATCACCTTTGAGACAGATAAATTACTTAATTTGTATAACTGATTTTGATCATGACTTTGACGTACGTCCAATTTAATTATAAAAATTTATAATAAATGTTATGGTTGAAAACTTTTAATGTTTAGGACAATATTCTTGAATGAAAATAAAGTTACTGGAAAGATAAAAGCTATTTAAAATTGCCATTTCCAAACTTGATAATTGCCTGTAGGGTTGACAATTAATTATAGATGTCTTACACTTGAATATAAAAAAAACGGTTCAATATTAAAATAATTTTATCGTGATATTTTTTTAATGCCATTGTTCAAGTGATACTCTGAATAGTTTTATTCATTTTTTGCATAAAATTTTTAGTTTTAAATTGCACTCGATAATTGAAATATTAAATAAACCTTTCATTATACAGAAATTATTTAAAAAATAAACGATTGTATCTTAAAACAATGTGTAAAAAAGCTATGGTATCAATTTAAATCATGCATACACAATAAATATTTCTTTATACTTGGTAAATCAATATCTAACTGATCCATCCCGAGAAAATTTTTTTTGCTGCGATTGAAACTAATAGACTGTATAATTTATTCATTTCAAAAAACCATAATAATAAAATATTTATGATTGAAAATTAATATCGATTTTATCTTTATATACTCCCTTGCTTACATTTATGAAAATCTTGAAGCATTAGAGCAAATATTACATTTTAATTTTTGAAATGAACATTTTATAGACATTACAATGAATTATGACACTTGTATTTTGAATCATATATATGTACAAAACATATAACTTAATTTTAGTACAAGACTCTTTCTACAATTGACAATACATTACTAACGACAATGAGCACATTGAGGCAAAAAATGTACAGCTTCATTCAATCTTCCAAAATTAATATTAGTTTTGAGATGTCGTAGCCAGTGTGAAAATTCTTTCAAACATATTTCAAAATTATTACTGAATAATTATCAGAAGACTGTACTATTCATTACTTCACAATAGAGATTTTGTTGAAAAATAGTCAGAAATCTGATAGTATGTATGAAAATGGTCATTTTTACATTGGCCGGTCTTTGAAATTAATTCATAGACTAATTTGTTTGTGTAAGCAAATTGTTACATGTATAAGTAATTTGTTTGGAAGCATAGGCATAAATCAAGGGTTTTAACATTGCATTTTTCTTGTATAACGCATCACATAATTAAACTAACTGTACATTCACAACCGTTCGAATACCCGATAATATCAACATATTTAATATAGGACCAAAAAGACATTAATAAAGAAATCTGTCGGTCCCGAAAACTTAAAATAACATTGTATGATAATTTTTCCTTTTTTTTATATTTTATAGATTATGCATGTCGTTGATAATGAATGAAAGTCCCAAAATTACTTTTGATATTCTTACATAAAAATAAATTGATGTAAAGTACAATCTAAAAGATTTTATTTATTTTCAAACCAATAAGTATAGTTGGTTAAATACGAATATATTTATAAAGTAAAATATAGTAAAATATTTATTTAATATAATAGTTGCAGAGATTTTTAACTTAAAAATGTCTGTTCATGTTACAATTTTAAATTTAAAGCCCATATTAAATATATTTCACAGCAATATCATTGTACACGAACTACTTATGCTCATCTCATAACGATTTTTTATTATGCTTGTACTAACTATTTCATCAGTACAACTTAATTTATTAGTTAAAATGAACAAAAATCATTAATTAATGCAGTTGAGACTTTTCAAGCCTCAAATTCTTAAAGTATTATTTTGAAATGTTTTTGCCTACTTACAACAGAAATCGTTAGATCATTCAAATTTTAGTTAGGGCATATGATTAATGAGATAAATTCATTATTGAAATCAATTTTGTAGGTTTCAAGATTTTTTATTTCACTTCCTTTATAAAATTATAATTCTTCATGATAAATATATATATCATTATATTCCAATCATACTAGCCTTATTTATATATTTGTAAATCTACAAAATTGATCTGACAAAAAACGAGTGGCATTCTGAATATATTAAACTTTAAAGGAATTTAGTTGTGATGCATATATTTAAAAAACTTATTTTAAACAATAAAATTACTTCAGAACTCAACTTTATCCTTATCAAATCTCTAAAAATAAATCATTACTCTTGCTAAGTTAACGTTCTTCACTAATGAGAAACGTCGAAAATATTTTTCTCTATTCCATTGCAAGCGGAATTTGACTGTGATGCGCTGATTAGTCAGACAAATAACAAGTCACTGTCAATCACTTAAAATAAACAGAAGGGCTGAATTTTTAAGCCTAACATCTGGTACTTGCTGTAAGAAAAATTCAATTTTTCTGTAGACAATTTATTCTGCGTCTACTATCAAAAAAACAGTCATCAAAGAACCATTAAGTTCTAATCCTTACATGGAAAGAGATGTACTTGATACGTGGTTCATAATCATAATTATTCTTTCTTCTCAGAGACAGCTGGCGCACTGTCACTGGCAGAATTTTCAGTAGCTGGTTTGCCTATAGTTGCTCCATCGAGCTTGTCTTTACTCGATTCTGTCGTGCTATCGGAGTTAGTTTTAGTTGTTTCATCTTTTTTGGCTCCCGACTCAAATTCATGGACAGCATTGGTCTTAGAATCGTTGGTATTATTTTCTGATTTTTCATTTTTATCGGCCTTTACGTTATTAGACGTTTCATCTTTTTTATCTTCTTTCGTCGAATCATCTTTGCTGAAAATTCATCACTCAATTAATAATCTATCGAATTATTTTTTGTGCCTTATTTTAAAAATTAAAAATAGCAATATTGTGAGAGTGTAAAATGAAAGATTTTTTCATCTTTTTTCAGTTTATGTGTTTTTGGATGTAAAATGCTCAAGTCAATTAAACGGGGAATAAAGATTTCATTAAAAATATTATATTGTACCTGTCTTTTTTATTTTCGTTATTAGCTTTGGCATCTTCTTTGTCATTAGCTTCTTCGTCTACCTCCATTTTGGAATCTTCTTTCTTATCATTGTTGGCTTTATTGTTTGAAGATTTGTCATTTTCTTCATCATTCTCATTGGTTTTCTTCGGCCTGCCACGACCACGACCAGTGCTGGGTTTAGGCTCTTTTTTCTCTTTTTTAGGAGGCGATGGAACAACCGGTGTGACAATACCGCGAGCTGAACTGCGTGTGCGCCTTCTTCCTTCTACTTCGGGGCCAGATGAATTCAAGTCCTGTAATAGAAAAATTGATTATTATAAATATTTGTATGATTGACAAATAAACCTCGACTTGTTGAAATTTAAATTATACGGAAGACACAGATTAGTTATTTTTCGTCTCGTGAAAATTTATTCATTTGATTGTACCCGAAGATTTACATACATTGTATTCTATTTTTCATGAGAAGTTTCGTTTTTTACGTATATAATCAACGATTTATTTAATACCAATTCAGTACACAGTTTAAAGACCGAGTTAAGAAATATTTATCTATGGTATAGCACGAAGTAAACCGTATCGATGAATTTTTTCCGTTTATCGTTTTTGTATCGCCTAATACCTATTTTTCAAGTCAACCAGTCTATGTTCTTGCAATGTGCTTGAATTAAAAAAAAAATATTTACCTTTATGATCATATTGGCTTCTTGGGCTGTCTTTTCTAAGGTTGATAACCTTTTGGTGCCTCGTCTGCCTTTGGTCACTGGCTTTTCATCCTGAACTTCCTCCTACAAAAAAATCAATATATTAGTAATTTAATAAGTTATACGTTTCAGACTCATTTTTCAGGAAATTGAAAAGTCCGAAATCCAAATTTTTCTAAATTAGTCTAAAAATCAACTTTTAAATCCGTTTTTACGAAACTAAAACTAAATATTTTATTAGAAGGCTTTTAGTTTTATTTTTATGGTCGTCGGGACACCGTAGAGCTTAGGAAAAAAAATAAACAATAAAAATTTTTAGAGAGCTGGATTGGAAAAATTATTTTTAGTCTAGTTTGGTCATCCTCTTGAGATCAAAATTTAAACGCAATTGGTAATTTGTCAAGGACGCACCTTTTTTAATTTTCGGATCACAACGCGAGGTTGTAATTTCATCAACTTGAAATCCCACATAATGGATCAGAAAGAGGCTATCGTAAAATAAATTATTAATAAAAAAATGTTTGTCTATAACTTCACGGCGCGGACAGCGAGAAATGGCGGGAAACGCGACAGCTAGCTAACTTCTGCACGCGCCGCGGAACACTCGTGCTTATCCCTTCTGTAATATTGGAGTTGCAGCGTCTCGGGAGAATAATGGTATAGACTCGTCTTACCGATTTTGAGACGACGTATTATAATGAAGCATTTATCAAAGTAACACGAAGCTATGCTTAGAATTATTTTTTTCGTGTTCTTTCGGCGTGAATTAAAATGTTTTGAAGTTCTAGACGGAGTGCAGAGATCAAATGTTTATTTCCGAGTCTCAGGTTGCTAGTTGCGTAGTTTTCAAAACCAAATTTGAAATGATCAAATGTAGTTTAATTAAGGATCGCTGCAGAGATTTTTCGAGATTGATCAGTCCTACTCATCGAAATTATAGATCAATGAGACTCGAAATTTATCTCAATCGTTCGAGGTCCCCTGAATTGCGAGCAATTATACACGCGAGTTCAACATGTCACAGTCGGTAGTTTTTTTTTACTGTATCAAGTTCTATTTGTCAAGGTTTTCTCCTTGCATTATACGACTTATATATAATGTAGACTGAACTATTTTTAGAATTAAATTTAGAAGAAAAAAATAAGCGCTCAGAAACTTGGTGCGGTTGCAGCGGAGAGGCATAATACATCTTATTTGAAATTCATATCATGTCCTAAAGGTAAGCGAAGCGCGCGTTTGTCAAAGTCTACAGTTTGTAAGCAACGCGCCGAGCTGCAGACTGCAGATTGACAAGAGTCACAATACGCGCACGCGAGGCAATGTACGCCGAAGGAAGCGGCTACCACCGCTGCTGCGTATGTGTGAGCGCGCGTCAGTCATTATTGCGTACTTTGGCCGAAATGTCCAACGAATTCGCGTTCGCGTATTATGTACGCGCTGTATAAAGTATACATACATACGACACTTAGATAAAACAGAGTCGCGACCCGCGGAGAGCGCAGGAAGCACACGCGGGCGCAATAGAGCGCGAACGACGACGCATACACACATACACGAGTGCCTGCGCTTATACTGCTGCTGCATCATCGCCTTGTAGCGTGCTCCGCGCGGCATTGGAATATCCCCCCGCGACTGTCACGCGAGCGCGGCCAATGCCGTCACACATACATATGCAGGCGAACGATCGAAAAAACTGAGAGAAAAATGCATTTAAGCTGCATCGTCGCATCAAACTACGTCTCGGGCTGGATCTTATCGATGCGACGCTCCGAGTCGTTCGCGTCCTATCGATGCAAAAGCGATGCATCGTTGCAACCCGACGCAGCACAGTGTGTTATTATGCGTATATGTATCGGGAGACCCACGCGCGCATCAAAGACGCGCCAATGATTCGGCGGCGTACGTGATCGTTGCCGGCTGCGCCGCCGCCGCCACCGTTTTCACCCGAGTAGAGCGAGGCACACTCTTTCTGCCACACGCAATAGAGCGTCGGCAAGAAAAAAATATGAGCCGCCGTTAGAAAAATAATCGCGACTCACGGCAGGTCGAGAGTCGCGCGAAAAAATTCACGTTCTCGACAGACGTTTTTTCGTATACATTATGTGTACACACAAGTCGAGAAAAACAACAGGTCGGCCATGTTGGATAGTCTTGGGCGCCGCCGACTGCTGCTGGTGCTGCTGATCTGCACTGCGCTGCGCGGTTGCCCTAACCCCCAAACCAGACTCGATCGGCGCTCGACGCGGCGGGCAATCATGGTCACGGTGCATACTGTACACACGAAGAATAATAATAACAATAGACGCTGTTGACGGGTGGCGAGCGCGCCGACCCGAGAGAAAGAAACGCGCGTCCAAGCGGAGGTATACGGACGCATCGGGCGAAGAGAAGAAAAATCGTAGCGAGGCACAATGATGGCACAACAACAGAGGAGCCGAGCCGAGAGCGTAGGCGTAGACAGGAGAAGAACGGCGCGAATCTTCGGGTCGCCGGCGCGCACGCGGACAGGAGAGCAGCACAGCAGTCAGGCAGGCCGGCGGCGGCGGCGACCGACCGACCAGTGGTGGAGGGGCCTCCTCGTTCTCATCCGCACCGCATCGTGTGTATACATATCCTACGGCATAACACTCGCGCCGTCGTCGTCGTCGAATACATAATACATCGAGAGTCGGAGTCGAAAGCGAACGCGGGGCGGCACGTACACAAATAATAATACACGAGCGAGAGTGGCATGCAAGTTGTGGTGCTCCGTATTACCTTCTTATCGACGCCATCGTCGAGCGCGACCGGGGCCGCGCTGCTGTTGTTTTCACTCTTGGTCTCGGCCGACATCCTAATGTATATTATATAGCTCTGCGCAAAAAGAGGTTTCTCTCGTCGTTGATAAAATATCACACACAGCACAGAAACTGATGATCGATCAAGACGCGCTATCTGCTACCTACTGGCGCCGCTACTGCTGCTGCTGCTGCTGGCAACTCAAAACAAGCACTATATACCGCGCGCGCGATGCCGTCTCTCTCTCTCTCTCTCTCTTTCTCTCTCTTGAGCACGAGTCGGAGTTGCACACCACTACCACCACACGACGCTACTTCACCGAAATATGCTGCGCCTGCTTAGCGCTCTGGCTTATAGTTCGCTCGCAGATATATGTAAGCGCACACCGACTACTACTTTGCAACGTATGTAGGTGTCGTACACGCACACGCACACATATGAATACGCATTGAATTGTAAGCTATTGGCTGTATATGTGCGCGATGTTATGATGATCCGCCGCTAATAGTCGGCTGTGTAGTCGGCTAATCGGAGACTCGGGGAGGTAGAAGAAATCCGTTTTTGAACGAGCTGTAACACGCAAATTTTATCGAGATGAAAATAACAAGTTGACTTGGTTGAGAGGCTCTATGCCTGTATTATTGCGCGAACGATGAATACGATATGTAATATGGACCTTTGCGTTTCTTCTGCGTTCGCGCGGCGATACTCACCGATAAGAGAAATAGATAATGGTCGGTTACGTATATCGCAAGAAAACGCACTACTCGCCGATGCGGCGCGCTCTCTCTGGCAGACTTTGCGCAATGAGGAGGGCCTATAACTACTCGTTTCTCGCTCTCTTTTTCTCGACTCGCGACTCAGCACGTATGTATATAATACGGTCTGATACGCTGCACTCAGTTCGGAGCAGCTTTGGTGCGTAGTACAACGATCGACTCGTATCTCTATATAGTTATATGCCTCTCTGCGCCGTTCTGTATTATGTATATCAGTGTGTTGCAGAAAGTGTCGTCGTCGCTGCACGAAAAACGCCAGAACTCGACGGTCGACTTTGTGCGAACTGACCGGCCGCTCTTCTCATCCTTTACAAATGTGCATGTATACTAACACATACAGACTGCACGCGATCTACAATTTGATTCGCGCAGTCGCGCGCGCTCTCGCCTGCAGTACATGTGCACTTTGCAGCTTGTTCTCTGTGCCTCTTTGGACGTATAGACGCGCGCTTGCGGTACGAGCCCGCAGTCGAACTTGCATTGTGTATAAAAGCGAAGCCTGCAGGCCATACCAGTAGAGTAGACAACTCATGCAGCGCACTGGCACAACCAAAACAAACGGTCTCAAGGCTCAACCGTCCAACGAGCTTCGTTGATAGATGCGCGCGCAACTTGTTTGTTTGTCCGCGCCAACCACCAACGGTCCAATCCAGCGATCGGTCGCGAGCTTCGAAAAAAACTTGCGCTGCCCATGTTTACGCAAGTTTTTTTATGAACTATTTTTGCGAAAGCTGAAACAATCGACACCGGCTGGATTTTAGCCTTTTCAAAAATCCCATTTAGCCCAAACGATACGCGCACCCAGGTCACTGCATTTGGCATATATTTTGCGAATTTGTATCGTCGCGTTGGTGCGGCGAAAATGGCGGTGACATACGGTCGTCGTCTTATGAAGCTGCGTCGGTCACATGATAATGTATAGTATACACCGTACGGTACTGTACAGACAGGAGCCATTTACAATTCGCATAATACGAAAATGAAACGCGCCAAATCTGTTGAACAGTGTAGTTACATTGCAACATGCTTTAGCGTGCGTTTTAGAAATGAGATTTATCGTTTTTTTCGACATCAAGAAATATTTAATTAAAATGATTAAAACAGTAAATTATTTACTCATCAAACGATTGTGCCATTCTTAAATAACAAAAAACGTATCAACTCTTTTGTCAACAACTTATGCTACTTGAACAGGAAGATCATCTTTAAAACCACAATATTTTTTTTTAAATAATAACTTAATCTAAAATATAAATGAATCTGTTTCAACTTAATGAATTAGAATACAGTTTAAAGTTTAAAATATATTTAATGGTTTAATTTTTTACAGTATACAAAAATATTATAAATTTGTCGTTAATTCATTCATGTGTAATTTTTTTTTTTTAACTTTTCAAAACAATTAATCTAAGATTTATCTATATACAGTTTTAATTAATTAATTTAGTTAAAAGTAAGCTAGCGACTTTCTACGAACGTACCTGTACATTGTTCCTACAAATTACTTTAAGATTCATAATACAATAAAACCATAACTTATAATTTTGTCCATTATTTAATTTTAATGATTAGGCATTCGTCTATACCAAAATCTTGCTCTAAAATCATCCGAACATGTTAAGAATGCCGGACTCACTGGAGAATGAACAATCATTCTTACTGGACCATTATGACCCAATGATAACAATTGCTTTCTTGAAGCATTTCTTGAGTTCCAAGCACATAGAGAAGTTGTGGCTTCATCAGGGAACATAACATAATCCTCTGTATGATTGAAAATAGCTTGAGCTTTGTGCTCTTGTTTGCCAGTTGTTCCAGCACCCGTGTAAGCTATTAAACATCTGCTGGTAGATAACTCCCAAAGTTTGATGAGAGAATCTTTACCCGATGATAAAAGATACTGTAAATGGAAAAACATATTAAATACTGCAATGTAAGATTCTATTAAAATATAAATTAGAATAAAAATAAATTTAATCATACCTTTCCATTTCTAGTGAAAGTCACTGAACAAACTTGGTTTCCATCATGTGCTTTGGTAAATGTATTAATACATTTGTTTGATATACCATCCCATAATTTAATCGATCCATCTTTACTAGCTGATGCAAAAATTTTAGCATCAGAACAGTATTTTAAACTTGTTATTCCACCTGTGTGCTGATGACTAGGAAAACTACTGACAAAACACTGAGCAGTATTTACATCGTAAAGTCTTATAACTGGGTGGTTGGTACCAACAACCAGAAAATCACCTGTTGGATGAAATGATAAACACCTGATTTGATCTGCATCAGTGATTGTTCGAAATGCTTTTTTTACACTGGCTTTAGAGTAATCGAACAACTTTACTGTAAAATCCCTACTACCAGATACTAAAATGGGTTCTCTAGGATGAAACTCTAAACAAGTTACTTCTTCCAAATGATCGTATAAAGTTCTTATTACAGGATGTCCACCAGTTTGATCTCCAGGTACTTCTTCAGGTGCTGATTTAGCTAACATTCTGTCAACATCTAGAATTTTAATTGATGCATCTACAGAGCCAGTAGCAATTAATTGACCATCTGCAGAAAATGCACCAGCACGACAATTTCCTTTATGAGATGTCACGTAGGCAGTTTCATACTGAGCTGGTTCTGGGGCTTGGACTGTTGCCTCTGTTTCAAATTCTAAATCTAATCCTGGTCCAAGAGTGTTCTCTGCTGAAAACGTTGATCCATGATTGTTTTCTTTTTTTGATCTGTCTGGCTCATGAGCCATTCCAATCAGCATCAGATGCAATAATCTATCTGATGGTGGACAGGGTGGTTCGGACTGAATTAGATTTGAAAGTTGTACAGCTATCGCCTGATGCCCATCATAAAATAATTGGCTGAAAATGTTTTAATTGTAAATTTTAAAGGAAATAATTAAAAATAAAAAATTATGTACCTAAGGAGCGAAAAAATTCAGAGTCTCAGGGTACATTTGATTATCCAAAGCAAAGCAGGGGTTTGTATGCTTAAGGTTCTCTTTTTTCCGCTTCGTAGGTGTACTGTTTACATTATTAATCATGAATTTCCAGCAGAAATTGACTTTTAAGTTTAGGCCGGGGAACCGGAAAGGTTAGTTTCAGCTGGGAATGCATGAAAATAAATAAATACATAAAAAACTTACCTTATCATATGCCTATACAGTAACTCTCTGTTTTTTATTATATTTTTGGATTCAACTTCGGAGTCCTTCATGTTTAAATTTTGTTTACTGCAATACTAATAAGACAAAACAATGTAGATGTGTGTAAGAAAAACAAGTCAGCGAATTCGTGCAAACAAGATGATGCTTTAATCTTGATTAAATGCTGAGGTACTTTTAGAATAGGAATTTCAGTAATACCGCAAAACACAGAAAACGAAAAACCTAAGTCACTTTAGCTCTGATGTTCGTCACGACTCACGACTTACGAGCCACGAATCATAACTGCAACACCACAAGACGCTTCAAAAGTAGACAGAAGAACCAAGTCCACGGGCCACCGGTCCCAACTTTTTACTGTTTTATAGCCAAAGCTTAATATAAATTTAAATTATCAAATTGAAGATGTCTTCGAAGTAATTTTTCATCTATTTTAATTAACAAGATTCTGAAGATCAATTTTTTAAAATTTTATTTATAGAATAATATCATAACAAATTGATATTGATATAAATGTAATGTGACACATTAAAAACGATATTTGAAAGCGGTTCTTATATATTCTCAAGATATTATTGAAGAGTCTGCCTTATCGACGTGCGTTAGAAGGACCCATTTCAGGTGCTACCTCATGTCAAATTCTATAACCTAGACATATACAAATTTTATGTTCTAAATGTTTAAGAACATGTATAAGTATGGAGCGTCGCGTTAAAAAACAAACTAGTGTAAATCACATTGTTAAAAAAAGGACACCGCGTCAATCAGCCAAAACAAAAAACGACATCTACGTTGACAACAAAACAAATTTCAAGGTATGTGACTCGTGAAACAACATGTTGATAATACCAAAAGCTTTTTATTCTTGTCAAATTTTTTGACAACGATGTTTTTGTGATTTAATACCGTTTCAATAATATTAAAAATTATAATAATTGAAGGACAAAAATAAATCAATAACTCATCAAATTTTTATTCAGGCATTTTTGAAATTTTGTGAAAAAATTTTCAATTCTGGGTCAAGAGAAGTTATTATTCATGGTCTTGGAAAATCAATTCCTCGTGCATGTGAATTGGCTTTACGTCTTCAATCCATCCATCACAATACTTTGCAGATAGACACTAAAACTTCAACTGTAAAATTAGTTGGTACATAACGCATGAGACAATTCTATTTACTTTTACTTTTTTAATTTTAAAATATTAAAACTATTATAATTTTACAGATGATTGGGAACCAACGAATGATGATGCTGATTTTGAAGTAAACGAAAGAACCAATTCGGCAATCCGCATTAGATTATACAGACTTGTTGCTGTAGGTCCTGAAAAACTTGATAGCTAATTTAATAACATTAAGTAAATATTTTTAATAGTAACTTTTAAAAATTGTGAAGCAGCATTATCTATCATAATGATTTTTTCTCTCAATGAATTAGTTAGCTGGTTAGGCTTGACAGTTTTTGAAATATGGATCAATTTGGTATCTTTGACAATTTTTACTATTTTACTTGCTTTAAAACTAGATGAAATATATTTTGTTGAAAGTTCAGGATGGTGGATCGTATTTTCTCCACTGTTCATTGCAGATGCTTTAAATACTTATTTTTGTGCAATAATTTTTATCAGAATGCACATGGAGGGCATGATGAAAGTTGGTATACTTAGAACATTATGGAGCATGGTTACATTACTTTTACTTTTTGTTTTTAAGTACTTGTTGTGTAAGAAATTAGCTGGACCTAGTAATCTTGATTATTCAGAAGTACTAAGTCCAGTATTTATTCTTCTTCAGTTGATAGCAATAAGGGCTTGTCAACTTCATTGACCTCACGAAGGAAATGTAAGACACTTGTGTCAGCAAAGCATACTTCCATCTCAACCAGTAGCAATTTATATGGATACTGAGTTTATTTCTCACGCAAGGTAACAATAGTGCACAAACATTGTAAGCATAAATTCAATTGAAAGATATCAGGCAAATCTAATTCTTTAGCACAGAATAAGTTTGTTATCCATATAAATTGCTTCAATTGTTAATTTGTATTTGAGTATATTTTTGTTATCCAATATCAGTCAAAATAAAATTATCAATAAAACTGGGGAAAGTAAAAGGAAATGGTATTACCTGTTCTAAATGGGAAATCTCACCATGACTGATGTTATTACATAATTTTAAAAATTTTATTACTTTATTGAGTTTCATAGGAAAAAAATGTATAAATGTAAAAATTCATTCAATACTTTTTTATAACTACTCTGTACAAATGTATTATAGAAGATAATTCAAAAATATGGTTTAAGTGAATACTCGTTTAATTGAATGTCGCCATGTACAAGACACCGATTTGTTATTCGATTTGTAGGATAAAATCAATTATTATTAAATATACAATTTTTTAATGAACTAAAACGACTTTTTTACTTTGTCGATCCTTTGATAAATATTAAATGAGTGCTGATGGTATTAAAAGATTATCGACTTGTTCGGATGTTTTGAAAGGCAATAAATGAAATTCAAGTTTTCGCCAACGATTGCCATATTTATCTTTCATTATGAGAAACTCGAGTGGATGATATTTAATAGATAAATACAGGAGGATTTCAATCGACGCTCGATAAATGGTTCGTATCAAAGAGCTGATACGAACGGATCGAGCATATTTATTTATATTTTCTTTCGCGATTAAATCAAAGAAGATTTTATTAATTCAGTTTCGCATTGAAAGCGAACAGAAAAAGTAGGTCTTTATTGCGTCTCTGAATTATTTCACATTTACCGAGTTTAATTCCGCATCCTTCGCGCTCACACCGCGCGGCAGCGACGAAAAAAAGGGTAGAAAAAACAGGGGGAAAAAAATCAAAAAGCGAAGCGAGGGCGGCGCGCATCAGCGATTCATACGTTGACCTCAGCGGGCGAGCGTATATTGTGCTTGCAGGCCGTAAACTAGTACACACATACAGTCGTGCACAATTAGCATGGCATTGGCAGACTGGCATATATGTGCCGCTGCTCGCACACATACAACAGATAACACGTCGCGCACGCGAGAGAAAACAAAGTTGGGGAAAAGTAGGATAGGAGCTCGTCGCGTATATAAACGCGCGCAGATGAGATAGCGGCACAGACGGACGGGGGGTAGGTGTAAGTCAGCCCTTACACACACGGACGTGTACGCGTGTGTGCGCGCTGCAAGTTGGTCGGGCCTAATAAGCTGTCCATCAAGCTCGGCAGATTAAATCGTCTCTCTCGTGCACGAAGAGAGAAGAGAGAGACAGCGCGTCGCGCCTAAGGCCAGAGCCGCGACGAGCGCCGAGCCGACGTTGTTGTTGTTGCTGCTGCTGCTGCTGCTGTCGCGGCGGCGAAGGCAGAGGCTGGAGGGTAGGGGGTGGTTCCGCGCGGGCGCACGGCGTTTCGGAAGCTCGCACGCGCGCGGGGAAAAGCTCTCGGCGCTCTTTCGAGAGATAGCTGCTGCCGCCGCCGCCGAGATGCACAGCTCGCCGAGAGGAGGGGAAGCAGGAGAATCAATATTCCAAGCCTGGCCGTGTGCAGCTGCAAGGGTAGAGAGAGAGAGAGAGAGAGTAGGCTTGCAAGCTCCTCGAGAGAGGGTGAGGAGGAGAGAGAGCCTGTTGCTGCACACTGCAAGCTCTCGCTCACTCTCTGCGTCGCGATGATCGCTGCTGCTGCTCGTTGTTCGCCTCGGCGATACAGTAGAGCAGCGAGGCAGTAGTGTAGCAGCAGTAGCAGCAGCAGTAACAGCAGCAGCAGCGGCAGCAGTAACAGTGGCAGCCAAGGCCTCGAGCGCGCCAATATATAACACACATATAGTTATGAGCCCTGAGCTGCGGGGCGCGTGGCAACGATTATGGATAATGGCCTGCAGCCGATTCTCACGACCAGCGGTGTGTTATCGTCGTTAATTATCATCGTTATCCGACCATTTGTGCGATAATTTATACACGTGCGGCACTTTTTCTTTTCTTTCTTTTTTTTTACGGTATCGATAGCCCCGATTTACGCGCGAACATTTATACGTAGGCACGTGCGAGCGTTCTGTGTATTTTTTGTACAGTTTAATAGATGCATCGAATCGTCGTTGGCTGTGCAGTGGCACAAGTGATCTCTCTCTCTCTCTCTCTCGCTTTTTGTACACTCGATGCTGTGCAATTGTGTGTGCTCTTCTGCGGACGCGATGGGTGGCGGTGTGTGGTGCCCGCGTATACGTATACGCGGCCACGTACGGATACCTCTATCGCGCGCGTCTTCAGGGTCGCGTTCGACGGCGCAAAGCTCAACTTGCAGCGACTCGGATACGCGACGTAAACGCGTCCAATCTACTCGCTTGCCTTCAAAATATACGGATATATAATATATTAATAATATGTATATCGTCAGCTGCAATGGCACCGCGAGCAGATTCTGTTTTTATTTTCCTTTATATATATCTCTCGCTGCTTTGCTTTGCTTAGCTTTGCTTATTGCTCCGATGCTCGCTCGGCCGTCAGCTTGCGCGCGAGAAAGAGCTCTATACTGTAATAATAAAAAACACGAGCCTGCACGAGATGCATCTCTTTTGCTCGATGAATCGTCGCCGCTCTTCTTCTCTTTTTTATTTCCTTCTTTTCGTGTCAAGTGCACATATACCGCGCACATATATTTAATCAATTCCAGCGCGTGTACTCTACTGCTGCAGCAGCATCGTCCTCTCCTGTCTCTCGCGCGCGCGATCGAGTACAGTCAAGTCGAATCGAGGAGAGCTTTTTTGCATACATGCATACACGTATACGCGCGCAAAAAACGACGCGACGATGCACACAGACACACGTATCGGCGCTCCGTCATATATAATATAATGTGATAATTTCTCTCTCTCTCTCTTTCTCTCTTAATCGATCGACCATAAGCATATCGGGCGCTGCGGCAAAAGCTATAAATACGATTATTGGGTTACTTGGCAAAGGTGCCACCGAGGCTTAGGCAATACGTACTACCATCATCGTCGCAAGCTCTCTACTGTGTTTCCAGAATGGCAGCGTACCGCTGATTATCGCCCAGACAAATTATCGGCTGAATCGATCCATCAAAAAACTTCCACGACATATCCCGCCCGGGCAATTGAAACACAGTAGCGAGTCCTGCGGGTCGCCGAAAGCTCGATTCACACTGATTTATTTCTCTCTCTATCTGTTTTTTGTTTTACGCTTTACTTTGGCAAATGTGCATAAAGATGCGAGCATCGAGTCGTCGTTTTTAACGTTACCTGGTGCAGAAGCCATCGTAAACAACAACAACAATAACAACAGCAACGACAGCGGGACGACGATGGCGGAATTGCCTCAGGCAGCTCATCTCATGGTGGACAGACTGCTGGTTACGACACCCTCGTGGGAGTCGGTCAATCAGGATTTGCGATGGTTTTTTCTACTGCACACCTACACCTTCGCCTGTCTATTTTTCGTACTCAGTTTTTATACCTTCTTTTCATTATTGAATCTCAGGTAAGAGCCAACGTATAAAAGTCATTTTTAACGCTATACATAATGAACATACTTTTCATAATATGCTATGCTACATTATGATCAAAGTTAGCAAAGCCGTGACGTTTTTTAAAGACGCGGCGGTAACGTTGCAGTCGGCGGCTCGCTGACCGTGAACGAGTTCGACGTCGGCGCGCGCGAGCCTACATAATAATACGCGAGGCAGCTAGCTTTCATCTTAATAATTAACACAATCGGACTTTATGTGCAGTTGTGCGCGCGCGAGGCTCGCGATGCCGTCAAACGAATTCAACTTTTCACGTTCGAAATTTAATGTAGTCGCGATGCTATACATACCGTCGTACTTATATATAGGTACGCGAGCTGCGGGGGCGGCTTTTAAAGCCACTCGCGGATTTTCTTTCTGTGAAGCGCTTTTTACGATAAGTGCATTGTGCTTTGTGAGCGTACACATATACTTATGTACATGTAGCAGCGACGATTGCTCGTTACGCGAGCCGTTTCATATACTCAAATAGAAATTCTACGCCCATTCACGCGCTCGGGGGCTGCTCTTTTACAATGTCGAAACGATATACGCTCTAATGATTTTCAAACGGCCGCATATATACTGCATACATACAGCACGAACGATATGTATGTACGACGCGCAAATGAATGAGCTTTATTATACGGACGGCGTTAAACGGAGCTTGCAGCTGTGATTCGCTCGTTTCGTCGCCCTGTGTGTATGAGCTATATCGATGCGCGAGAGAATGGAAAATACATTATATCCTTTGAATAACAGCCCGTCGTTTTACTCGCGCGCGTGGCATAGAAATTCGACTCTTTTTCTTTCTTTATTTCCTCTCGAACGATTTTGTCAATATTTTTTGTCAAGGCTGATAAATTCATTAATCCACGTAATCAATTATACTTTTAGATCATTGATCTCAACTCCACGCCATATGTCAACAATAAACATTTTCCTCTGCCTTCTGGGAGCCTCGCGGTCAACCTGCCTATTCATAGATTCTTACAATCTCAAAGAGGTGGGTCCGAAACTCCCGATATTGCAAATATTCCAACTTTTTTGCGACGAAACCATCGTCATCGCCTTATGATACATTTTTTATGTTTCTCGATTGATTATTTTATTTTTCAGATTATGCCTAGAGTTATCGGTGCAATAGCCTGGGATCTTGGCTTCCCCTTCATCACGTCGGCATTTTGTCTCATTCAATTAGCCTTCTTCCAGCTCACACGAGTAAGAATCAACACGATTTTTTGTAATAAAACTTATTTAGGCGCGTTCGGTATGCGCAGCGATGCCGTGAAAAACGAGTCCGTCCGTTCGTCGGTCCGTTACACGGGCTAGCGAGCGCGATAATCCTTGATTTAATAGGCACTGCATATAGCTGCATCGGTAGAGGCATTTTGACGCGGTCCGAGCTCTGATTTCTGTTTAAAAAAATACTAGAGCTATACCTCACTTGCTAACGCTAATTCGGATGTTTGGAGTTTTTGCTAGAAATTTGAGGAGCAAGAATTTTACGATAGTATTTTGCATGGCCTAAATCGTTGGATAGGGAAATCCCCTATTGAAATTTTTGCATGAAACTGTAAAAGAGCTACGATTTTTAAAACAATTTTGCATTTACTGCGCAATATATAGGATAGGGGATTCCAGTAGAATTTCGCCAACATTTTTAGGCGATTGTAATAACTTTTCAAATATTTTCTTATTCACTTTTTGATATCTAGATCGGAAAATCCATCGTATATCTGCTGTAGGATTGGCGAATTTGATAGAAATTTTAGGGCAGCGAGACTTTTTTCAAAAATTATCCCTCTTTATAATTTATTAGGAAAAGTCGTCGACTCATTGTTAAATAGGTAGAATACGTACAGTGATATTTTGGAATTCGTTTGGTATACTAACACGATTTATGGTCATCAAAGGTGTCATAAGACATGTTCGTTGTGAACTTTTGGATTCAGTCAATAGATGGAGTATCGTAAACTAGCAAGTGGCAAAAAAAATTTAGATTAGTATTTATTATACAAATCACAAACTTTACAACAAGTAAAAATATATATACTTTTACCGAGTTTGTGTAATATTTATTCGTTGTGAAAGAGTATACGAAGCTTTGTAGGAATCGCTACATTTTCTCTCGCTAGCTCGAGCCAAGATTACACTTTTCACGATACTAAAAGAAGACTGGCGCGCCTTTTCACGGTCGAAGCTCGATGCATTATACCGAGTCGCGCAGTGCAGTGCACAGGAGAATAAGCCGAGAATTGGCGCGGTAGTCGAGTGCATCCGGACTCGCTGATCCGACTGACTTTTTGTGCTGGCCCCGCTGCTGCTGCTGCCACGCTATTATTGTATATGCTTGCAGTTGAAATTCGGCCTCGAGCTCTTTCAAAGGGAAACGTACCTGAGCCTGGTGATAATCTTTCACTTCTCGTGCGTGATAATAAGCGACGTGACCTTGGCCCTCAACATGAGCTACGTCGGCAAATACATGGTCCAAGCGGTCTTCCTCGTCTGGGGCTTGATCCTGTACTTGAGCTTCCTCTACGCCGGCTACAAGGTCAAGTCGCTGCTCAAGACCCTGCCCTCGAATCTGCTGGCGCGCGACACCCTCGGCTCCAATCAGAAAGGTCAGTTGGTTTGTATACGGGTGAGGCGCATAAGGAGAACCACCACCACTACGACGACGACGACGAGCTGCTACGTCGTCGTATCGAGCGACGACGACGAGCCGCCGCCGCCGTCCCAAGGTAAACGACTTTTTATATTTATTACCATCGTTTGTTCCCGCTTTTATTGCAGGCATAATGCAGCTTGCCATGCTAGCGCCTTACAATAATTTGGCCACCTCGGTGGCGGCCGCCCTAGTGCCCACCCTGCTCGGACCCGCGAAAATGCGCGCCGCCCTCGAGTCCGAGGCAGCAGCTCCGGCTGCGACTGCGGCTGCGGCGACGACGACGACGACCACCACCGCCGCCACGACCAGTCGCACCGGGCCCGATGCTAATAATCCTAGCTTGACTTCCAGTAAGTAGCGGCATTGCTAGTTCCCCGCATAAATCTAGATTATATTAAACTTTTTACACAATTTCTCGCACCCCTTTTAAAACCCGGTCTTGACGTTTACAGAACCCGTTTTCTCACTTTTGTTTTTGTGCATCGATGCACCGAATTCGTTAACACTACGCGCATTTTACATTACATACGAGCCTTTGTCTGAGCAACACTTCACTACCTTTTAAAAGGCCTTTTATTTTCATAATAGCACAAAAAAATGATCAAGTTTATGAAAAAACGTAGATCGTTTTGTTTCGAAAGCATAAAATTAAAATATGTTTCGGTCGATATTTGACTTTCCGTCTGTTTTCTCCACCCGAACATTTATTATGCATATAATATAGCATAATATAGGATATATATCGCGAGCTATCGTATATTCACGCTCGAATTCATTCACCGGAAAATATTTTTGTAGTGCATTCTCGGGATGAATACCACCAAATATATACCATATAAATCCGCGTGCGAGTTTATAAAGGCGCAGCTCAACTTTTATTATTCCTCTTTGATTTTAATGTTGACCTGATTTCTTTTGAAACTTGGACGAGTAGTGAAAGCGAGAGAGGACGAGGTGTTTGTCGACCGAACCAGTGGGCTTCTAAAATGAATTCATTTTACATATATCCATATAACAAAGGTGATAATTTTTGCTTGTTCGGCCGAGGTAAACGCGCCAGACCACGCGCGCGTCATCGTCATTCGGTTTTACGCTGTGCGGGAGCTTTTTAAACTTGGACAAAACGTTTGCTGATGGGCAAAAGCAAGTTTTAATAAAACGAATTCTACCGTTGCCAGTCCTGTATGCATGTAGGTGTGTATACTGCACACACAGCTAGACTAGATTTGCTATATATATGGGCTTTTACATCAGCAGAGACGCAGAGAGCAGCTATACTGCGACTACAACGGCACTAGGCGCGCGCGGGCGACTGAACCAAAATGAATCGAGCGAAACTTTTTAATTGTTTGTTGAAACTGATCGAATTACTCGCGCTCTGATGGAAATTCTCACTTAATCCTTGCCCGTTTTTTTTCCTCTCTAAAATACGAGTTGAAAAGCTAAAACAAACACAATTTCACTTTTACTAATCATTCTCATTTGGCGCTCCAGTTGGCTATATTTTCCTGTAGTATATGGTTTTCGTAAACAGTGTAAATAATGCCAGTGAATCGATTGAGCTTTTTGGGCCAGAATACCGATTTCCACAATATCTAAGCAGAGCTCCCCCAGAAAAAGAAAACCGACAAAAATAAAAAATCACACCCTCCAGCGCACCGAAGCCAATTGTACAATAAACTTCCTGAGTGTCGAACTTTGCGCTAAACCGAAACAACTTGCTGATTAATCCGTGGGGGCATATGATCCTAGTATCGTATATCGTAGCCCAGCGAGGCAGCGGCGGTGGCAGCGGAGGCGCCGGCGGCTCTTACAAGTCGGCGGCTCGCATCCAAATGGAGCACGAGCGCATCAGCAAGATACTGTCGACGTCGCCCGGCGACGATCGTCAGCGCGACCTGCAGCAGCACTACCATCAGCATCAGCAGCAGTCGTCGAGCTCGTCGACGGTGCCGGAGGTCTACGTGCGCCCGCCCACCCCGACGCCGTCGATCGCCAACCTGCCCATCATCACCGTGTCCAGTCCCAGTCGGAGGAGTTCCTTGGTCAGCCGCAGGGGCAGCGACGTCTCGGCGAGAACCTCCCGGCGCGCCTCCGAGTGTAGCGTCAGGTTCGTCAGCGAGGAGGACGAAATAGAAGGTATATAAACTTATCCCTCGAATTTAATATTCGATTTCGAAATCATTATTACGACTTTGACCGTAGAAGAAAAAGACGCATCGGTCTCGCCGTCACTGGACAAACCAGTCGAGGGCATCCTCCGTCGAAATTCCGACTGCAGCAGCATTTCCGCCGGTGGCTATAGCAGCCGAGACGCTCGCCGTGGCTCGGACGTCTCTCACGGCGGGGAAAAGTGTCGACCGCAATTCGCCACCAAGCTCAGGCGCAACAGCGACTTCGGCAATCGAGTTCCAAAACGCGTCCAAGATCAGGACCAATCGAAGCTCTCCAGAATTTTGGACGTCAGTCCAGGTAGTGAGTGTCGAATGCAATTTCCCTTGTAATTTCTCGCATCTCTCGATCGAAAAGTCAATCAGTCTCTGGGCAATTATTGCTTTTAACAGGCTCGAGAAGAAATTCGGACCTCAACGGTCTGCCGGCGCCGCGAGCCGTGGAGTCGCGTCGCAACTCGGACGTGTCGTATCGCAGCAGCGAACGCCGGGCGTCGGACATCGGCCAGATCTCCACGCGGCCCTCGTCGCGGCGGGCCAGCGACTTTTCCATGCGCCAAATGCAGCAAATCGAGTCGGACAACGAGCAGACCGAGGCCGACCTGGGGGGCTGCGACAGCGGCGAAAAAGTGGCACTGGTCAACGACCAGGGCGGCGGCGGTGGCGGTGGCAGCGACGAATCCAACAGCAACAACAAGAGCCGCAAGAAGAATCTGTCCTGGAAATGCGACAAGCTGAAAGAGGAGCAGGAGGTCATTACCGCGGAAACGAGCTTGCTCACAGACGTGCAGCAGAAGGCCGGACTCGGCTCATCGGTAAGTGCAGCAGTAAATAAGCACGCGTACTTTATTATTAATATTCTCGCGCGTTCGCACGGCGCATCAATTTTCGTTTTGCTCTCCCGTTAATTGTCATGCGCGTGAACTGCGAAATTAAAACGCGACCGTGAGACCAGTCAAACGATGTACAGATACATAATATCCCCCAGAGTGGAGCTGCGGGCATAAAAAATTCATAGTCGCGCAACAAACGTCTCTCGGGCAATTTTCCCTCGGAGTAATTTCAAGTCCTAAGAAAGCATCAGCTGTGCTCGCCAACTGAAATCTAATACTGTCTCTTGGAGAATTCACTTCGCGCCCGAGGTATATAGTTATACTCGTGTATATATATAATCTTTATATTAAGTGCCGTAGTGGTGCCACGGTTTGTAGCGCAGCTAATGAAATAGAAAACGTCTAAATGTCAATTGATAATAAGAACTCGCGCGCGCGCTTTATATATAGAGGCCGAGTCACTTCAACGTCGGAATTCACGTTGTGATTAAGACAATGTATATACCTATATAGGAGACATGATGCAATCTTCTTTTCTCAATATAATTTACTTCTTTTTTAACAGACGAGATATCTATGGAATAAAATTGATTACTTTCATATATATCTATACAGCATATCGCGTATGATAAAAAAAAGTGAGTACAAAAGCTCGATTGGATTTACATTGACTCGTAGAGCAGGATTTTACATCTATTTTTTTTTATATACACACCTGATGTCGATTCGGAAAAAAGGGAGTTTTCGCTTCGAGCTCGAGCGCGTTTGTTCGCCGCATGGCTAAACCGGAAGAGCGTTTTACTATCCGTGTAAGGTTGTAAAATTACTTAACAGAATGAATATTGAGGTCAGGAAAAAATGAAAAAAAAAGGATACAGGGTGGCTTGAAACGTATTTTTTCCATAGTAGTATAATAAAAAAGCTTTTTTTTTAAATTGAAAATTTCAATACATAGCTTGTAATTATATTATTACTAAAAAAACCATAATCATTCAAGGACATGAATTTATGAAAAATTGTGTACTTTCTCATCTTAGGGTGGAGATTTCACGCTTCACTCGATCCTCAATCACATAGCGTACGTGAATCGGACCAAATCAGGCATGCCTTTGCACATATCGGAAGCCTCGACGGCGGCGGCGCGCAGGGCGCAAATCAAGAGGGTTTTAAACGTCACCTACACCACGGCAATACTCGGCATCATCCTCTGTCTCGCCGATATTGCCCGGATTTTTGGCCCCTACGGTGAGTATATCTCGCGTCTATAATCCCGCTAGTAAACACACTCGTATACTGATCTCGACGCGAAAATGAACAAAATTCCGTAGGTCTGTGGGCGGACGTGGCGACGCAGGACTCGAAGCCGGCTCCGAGTCAGCTGCCCAGGCCCTGGCCCTGGATCATCTACCAGACGGTCTGCCGCCTGACCGAGCTGATAATGGGCTGTGCCATGGCGAGCATCACGAAGCAGCCGTCGGCCAGTCCCCGTCACGGCTACCTCGGCAACTATCCCAATTACAATTTGCGAATGAAGCAGCGTGACAACCTCTACATCTAAATATAATAATAATATATAAGCAATACTGAACAAAATGAAATTGAACTCGAGACGTTTCGAGCGAGCGAAAGAGAGAGCGAATCTTTGCGCGAAAGGATATTCACTGTAATAACTTCGGCCTCGCCGCAAGCTCCGCATGCCCCGTCCCTTTTGCAGAGAGTCAACGTCGCGACTCGAGCTCGACCCCTTATACCCAGCGAAATTCTCTCGGTTCAACCCAATTCCTCGTGTAAACCCATCTGCTTCCTACCGACGGATTCTTATATATGAACGGTATTTATCATCGATGTTATCGGCCCATCGGCGTCTGCGCTATACATAATTCATTGCTCTAATTGAGTATATCGATGCATCATTTTCCATTGTAGACTCAGTTTCATCGATAAGACTGAGAATGCCAACATAATCTTCGCGCTCAACACAATTATTACCTATTACGTATAATAGTATAAATTCATGTATAGATATTCATACTTGTGTGCGCGCGTGAGCCAACTACTATTGTGCAAGAAATGTGAGATAGAGAGAAAGAGAGAAAGCAAGTTTGAGTCGTATTTTTACTACCCTCTTTACATTATTACATCGTCATTGTAATTATTATTGTTATTTTTATGATCATTGTTGTTAATATTTCTATCTTGAAAAGATAATATCTAAATGTATAATGGATGTACTGCTCTATAAGGTGGTAAATCGTGCGCGTTGTAAAACGCGCTTAACTATAAAAGAAAATCCTCTGAAATGCGCCTCGTTGACGCAATCCTCGAGGTAATAGTACAAAATGTCTCAGCTAAACTTTCTGACTCTAATCGTACCTATAGAGTTCAATCATTTCACTAATGATCTCATTGATAAGGGAAAGAGTTGACATTTTTTTTCTTTTTTATACAATAAACTGCGTAGAGTACATATTTATTTCTGTTATAAAAATAAAACGTCTGAGTAACAATAATTTTTCACAATCAACAATAGCGAGTCATTTAAGTATTTTGTAATACTATAGTTCATACAATTTAACGATTGAATGATTTTCGGTACAGAGAAATTACTGAGCAATACAGTATATAGGCGAATGTAACATTCTAAAATTTAAAACTGTGTTCAAATGAAGTGCATAAATTTACACTACAATTTAAGTGTGCATAAATTTTTGATTTTCGGCGCGGTAGCTTTGGAACGATTAAGTATATCGATATACATGACCATTGAAATAGAGGGGATAGCGAAGTCTGTGTAAAATAAAAGTTTCTTACGAGTTTTCTGAGATTTTAACTACAAATGTTTGGCGCAAGTCTAAAGAATAACGAAAGAAAAGTATATCCAGGTAACTTTTTAGAAAAATATTCTATAGGAATCTCAGAAAATGTTTTTGAAAGTTTTCATTTTTACTCCGGCTTCCGTAATATCTTATGAAACTAACTTTGATCCACTGAAAATATCATTCGGTAACAAACGTAGTACTTTTTATCAGATGTATTTAAAGAAAAAAAATTATCGTATACAACTGGTAGTAGGCGCGTGTAACAACTACCAAATGTTTTTCAATCGAATTTTCAATGCCCTTCAGTGCGTCGCGGCTTCGTACAGCTCTTTTACTCTCTTTTTTTCTATATTATACGATATTGAAAATGGTCGCGACAATAAAATGACTGTGTATATATAGTAAATCAATCGTAGAGCTTAGTCCCCGAAAACGGAGGGGATTAAAAAGTAGTACGCAACGACATTCGCGAAATTATTATAGTCGGAGAGCTCGCAACAAACAAATCATATCTATTTTCTGAAATCTCATTGAATTTTATCAAGTGTAAGTGTAATATCGACAATGCATATTATAAAATATTGATACACAAAATATCTCTAGCATATTGCTATTTTGCTGAGAAAATATTACAAAATAAGACGCATAAGAAGGAAATAATGTTATACTATTAAACGTGAATGCATCTTCAGTACAACTATATAAAATGAATGTTCATATTTCGAGATGACTTTTACCATATTGAAAAATTAACATATATCCGTATATATAAACTCATTGAAGAATCCGTATCTTTTAAAAGTGCCCAATGAATACTAAAACTTATGTGTGTCCTTAAAATTCATGTCTAAATGGTTTATTTAAAAAAAAAATCAAACCTGTAACAGTGTTGTGATTCTAAATGTGATAAATGTTAAATGTTGTAGCATGATTAACTATTCTATTGTAAATTCTTCGAGCTGCATAATATGTATTAGCATCGATTTTCTTCGCTGAAAATGATTTTGTGTCTGTCATGAATATGTGCTTATTGCTTTTAGCTTTTTGATAAGTTCTATTAACGACGGTAGAAAAAATATAAGGAAATTAATGATTGAAGTTTATCAAATGATGTTTATTGACTGTAAGCATTGTGAAACATAGTTTCTTAATAAATGACTGTAGCTTACTTGAAATATTGTGAGGACGATTTGAAAAGAAAATTATTTTTCTAAAGCTACCAAGTATCAAAAAATGTATCTGAAATATCAGGTAAATGTTGAGTGGTGAATGATTGAGTATCGGTACTGTATAATTATAGCTACTTACTTTAATGTTATTAACAATGTTGAAATTATTAGTTTGAGAGGAAAATTTATCAAATCACAAAATTCACTCTAATCTGTAACTCTTTGCATGGTAACAAAATGTGTCTATCACACCACGATTAAGATGAATATTTCCAAATTTTGAAATACACCCGACAATTGATGAATTTCATATTTATCATAAATTATAGTATCACTTGATGTTAACTAACCATCCCCTGTTGTTAAAGTTTAGACTTTACAGATACATAAAAAAAACAAAGATATGTGTAAATTAATTATATTAAAATTCTATTGTTAAAAAAACAGTTTTCACTCTTCAGATCTTGCATTATCCCGTAAGTTGATGTTGAAGTTACCCATGAAAAATTACAAAGTGTAACGTAATTTGATTGTAGAAGATGGTACTTTTTGTGCGGTGGAACATTACTTTAATAAAGATAATAATTTTTATGATAATATGATGAATTGAAAGTTCTTCTGCCAATGGACATGCATAATGTTATACAAAAATTTCTCGCACTCAATTTCTATATTAAGTTTAGCATAACCAATCATGTCGAATCATACTGTAACATGCGTCGTTTAGAAATGTATGTCAATAAATAATAAATTCAAGACCTCAAACGTAGCAATATTTTACAATACGCAGTTTGAAAATGACAATGGAACTGAGTGCAAGACTTTCTTATTTTCATGAAGTATCATCTTGTTAGAAAAAAAGGAAAACTAAACTCAATGTACAAATGAACCTAGATCGTTCATATGTGAACCCACAGTGTATAAAAATTAATAAAAAGTATTGAAACCTATTTAATTTTTTTTATTTTTCTGGAAAATGACACCACTTATATTTATTATGGCAAAATTGAAATTTGCCTCCCTTTATTGAAAATAAAATTAAATATTTTGTAAAACAATCGAAAAACTAAAATTTTGTTAAAATTAGATGCATGAACGGTAATATAAATATTTTGAGCAATTATATGAAGCCGATCGTTGACCAACTTTCAAACATAATTGAAACAATTGTCGCTAATAGCTGAATTTTTACAAGATCCATAATCATAATTTAATCTTTAAATACCCAAATATAATAAAAACAAACAACCATTTAATTACAAGCTACTTATAATTTTTCATGGCAGAAATCTAAAAATTTCAATCAAAATGTACAACAAAATTGAAGTAGGTGGAGAAATTATCAATCAACCCTTGTAATTAAAATAATCTATTTCGGGTTCTGGAGACCTCGACGGCGAAATTGGAGTTGTGGGTGCAGAGGTTCTGAGACTTTTAGTATTCAGCTGTAAAGAGCCCATACTCCTAAAAGAATGCACTAGATTAGTATGAAACAAACTTTATGGATTTGATTTTCTACATACCTTTCTGAAGCCAATAACTTATTCAACATAGGTCCTGGTACTTTTCGTTGTCCGTTTTCTCTTCTCACTAATTCTACCAGGCTGTAACTGGGTAACCAACACTGAAAAATCGAAAAATTGATAGATCGTTTTTTAATACATTAGTGACTTTTTGTGTAATAATAGTTCAAACGAATGTTACCTTCTCTTTAACGGCTGTAGCAACTACGTTTCTTTTGGGTTCTTGGTCATAAGCCTGACTTTCACATCCAAAATGGTCACACATTTCGTGAACAAACTGTCTTTTATCGCGATTCATAACTTCGAATGAGTAGCTGCGCGATTTTTGTTTCGAAGATTTAGCCAGCTGGACGAGCTCGGTAAGCTTATCGTGAACCATATTACAAAAAGCTGCATCTTTTTTGGCCCATTGTTTCATGTAGTCGCTGTATTTTGGCATAAGTTTGCCACTCAAGTCCGGATTAACAATTTGTAAGCCTAGTGTCAAGCGTCTATTACGCTCGATAACTTTGCATTCGTCATTACATTCGAGAGTTTTCAATTGATTTTGTTTTTTTGACCCCTGACCAAAAACTTCTTCTAGATCTATTGAGTGACCCAATTGAACATCAGCCATTTTACTAGCTAGCATACCGCTGGCAATTCGTTGATAATCACGAGAATTTTCAGCGCATTGTCGAGTCATCGTACGGTGACCACATTGGCAAGTGACCTAAAATACAGTACAATAAATTATTGAAGTAAATTAAAATTTAATTCATAACAGCAGTAAAAAATACTGATTCGTACCTTAACCATCACTTTGCACGGTGTATCAGGACAATCACCTTCGTGGCAAGGAGCTGCGCAAATGTGCCCGCACATTTTTCTTATCTCCTGACAAGGTTGTGTGCATTCTGTAGCACAAGGACCTGAATGACATTTTTGTATGCATTTATGTCGATTGCAAGGAATGGGCTTTCCACAAGGTAGACCACAAGATAATTCCTTGACGTGGCAGGGTACCGCCTTGCGCAATTCGTGTTTGCCATGACACCACTTCTGGGTGAGAACCGAGCACGGAGGACATACCGAATCGCTATTGCACGGGTGCAGAACTTGGTGATCGCAATCGTGCGTCCTGGAACATGGCTCTTTGCAAGCAGGCCGACGAGTTCCACAAGGTACCGGCGGGAATATTACAGCCTTGCCACACTCGCAGTACAGCTCGGTGAAACTCGATCTCCAGCATGGCTGACAAAACCCTGAATTAAATAAACAATTTGGTTACAATTACTCCGTAGTACTTTAGATACTTTTAAATTCAATATATCAACCTTTGTGACAAGTTTGTTCACATTTATGTTTTCCACAACTTAACGTTTTAGAGCAAGGTAAAGGACATATGTGATCGATATCGATACAACACATCTGATTACATTTGTGTTTTCCACATGAGCGCTTTTTGGTACACTTTTTGTTGCAACGAACATCCCCAGATCTAGCACTGAGTTCTTCACAGGGAATATCTTTATCCATAAAGCCACAGCGACATTTGCATGTTGTACTTAATTTACATTTAGGACAATCGCCTGTATGGCAGTTTTCAGGACAGAAATGTGGATTTGCTGAAATTGAAAGAAAAATTTGTTAATATAGCAAGGTCAAGCTAATTACAAAATCAACGAGTTTATTGAGTTACTAACAAGGTGTGCCACATTTGAAAATTCGGCAGCAAACTTTATCACATGTGGGGACCGGATCTAGACAACTTTTTCTTTCAGTGCTTATAGGAGTTTGTCCACAGCAGCAATGAGTCACTGATTCAGGTTTTAATTTGCAAGGTTCACAACTTCCCGAATGACAAATGTTACTGCATTTGTGATTGCCACAATCCAAAAGTTTACTGCAAATGTCCCCGCATGAATAATTTGAAGAAAGATTTGGAATGCATACTTGGGTACGGTTATTTTTTCCACAGAAGCACTCTGTCAAATGATAATTTATGTAATTTAATTATTCATTGGGTGGAAAAATACATAATGAAATTAAAAAACAACAATGCACTACTAATAGTATTAATGTACCTTGGTCAATATGTTTTTTACATTCATCACAACTTCCATGGTGACATTGTTTTTCACATTTGTGCACCATGCAATTAAGAACTTTATCGCATGTTTCACTACATTGTACAAGCAATGCTGTACTACAAATTTGTGTCTGAGTTGTGCGTTCGCAACCACATAATTTTGAGACTCTGACTGTGCAAGGTGGACAAGATCCTGGATGGCATAAAAGTGTGCACTTATGAACACAACCATTTGAACGACTGCACATTTCACCACAAGAATGTGCTACATCTCGACGATTCCAATCTGGGTTCTTTTCTTTGCCACAAAAACATCTATATTCAGAAGGAACAGATGTAGTAACATTTTGGCAGGCAGGGCATCGCCATCCACTATCTATAATAATATAATAATTATTTTTTTGAATCTAGGAAAAACATAAATAAAATCTTTTCTTTACCATCTTGAGATGACTTAGCCCATTTTTGAACACATTTTAAATGAAGCACATGATAGCAGTTATAACATGACCAAACATAATCAGTTTGTCTAATTGAATCACAACAAACCAAACACTCTAAATTTCCTCGGTTAAGTTGCTCTGTCAATCTTTCTCTTTGGCTCACATCTAATAAAACAAAAAAATTATGAGTATTATTTAATCCAAATTATTAGTTAATTATAATTCTAAAATGATATACAGATTATCATGCTAAAAGTACCCTACATCATTAAATTATTGTATTAAAAGAATATAAATTTACCATAATCAATTTCCTTAGCTTTCTGTTGCAGAAGAGATACTTTATTATTCATGCTAGGTTTTTGTCTCCAATCAGTGGAACTTTTATTGTTATTTTCCCGTCTTTCAAATCTCTTGTTTCTTCCAAAGCGGTAAGCTCCTTCTCTTGATTCCCTGGGATCTGTTGAATCCCTAACATCTCTGGATTCCCTAGGATCTTTTGAATCTAAAGGGTCTCTATAATCCCTTGGATCTCTAGTATCTCTATACTCCCTTGGGTCTCTAGTATCCTTATAATCCTTTGGATCCCTAGTGTCTCTGTGATTCCATGAATCTCTAGAATCTTTGAAATGTCTTGGATCTCTAGAATTTCTAGAATCTCTAAAATCTCTTGGATCTCTAGGATTTCTAGAATCTCTTGGATCTCTAGGATTTCTAGAATCTCTTGGATCTTTAGAATTTCTAGAATCTCTTGGATCTCTAGGATCTCTAGAATCTCTTGGATCTCTGGGATCCCTTGTATCCCTCCTTTTGTTATATTTCTGTTCTTTATCATTACTCGAATTTTCGAAAACTCTCTCTGTTTTGTCAAGGCCAAGTAATACTTGTTCTGGTTTGGAAAAAGACATATTAGTTTCAAGATCATTCATGTTTGTACTTGAATGTTTTTTGTCTTCCTCAATTGCACAAGCTGAATTTTCTACATCATTCGTAAACAGTTTATTGTTACGAGAATACTTTTTTGACTTTTCTCGTTTGCTATAAACAGGTTTTTCATTTTCTTTCTTATTGTTATCTTTGAAATGATCGGTATTCTGCTTTCTTCTGTTATCCCTGTATTCAAATCTTCTTTCATTATATTTTGGCATGTTATTTTCAAAAAAAACATTTGATTTACCAATATTTTTGTTTTGATAATCACTCTTATTTCTTCCATAATTATTGGAATTTGTATGATCATGTTTTTGATTAATTGGAAGCTCATCAGTATTTGTTCCAACATTTGAATCTTTTTTTGTTTCAGTCTTTTGATTCTTGTTGTTTTTGTGCTTACTATTCTGAAAAAATGTTTTATTTTGGCTATGATTTTGTGACTGAACTTCTGAAGCTTGAGAATCACTATTTCCAAAGTTTAAGGATTCAGTCTTATTGTTTTTATCTTCATGCTTATTATTTTGAAAATATACATTATTTTGACTGTAAGTTTGTGGCTGAACTTCTGGTGGTGGAGGGCCAAGTCCATGAAAATAACCGATTGTTGACATAGTTGGTTCAGTGGGCATTGCGTGAACCTGAGTAAAATTTTTTTATAAATTGTATCAGAATTATCATTAAATATCATTAAATAAATGTAACAATGAACATTTAATTGAAGGAAAATTGTAAAATTAAAAATTTTTTTTAATTATTCATTATTACAAATACTATGCAATTAACTCACATCATCAATAGGAGGAAATCCATTATTGGTGTAAATACCATTGTTAATAGGCATGTTTGCTATTGATCGTGAAAAATCATTGTCATCCACTAGATTATAATATTGTGCATTCTGTTCATAGCCATAATAATTCATAGGGTAAGGGACAGCGTTCTGTGCAAATCGATTGCCAAGAAATCCGTTCCATTGGTCCGGAGGAACATTGATGCTAGGTTCAACATAATAATCTACGTTGTCTGGATCGTAGGATCCGTCCCAGGATGCCATTTCAACGTGCCAAGTCCAGTCAACAGGCCAGCAGCCAGTCAATGATTCGCACCTGAAAGACAGGAGTTTATCATGCCCGTGAAAATTTTACGTAATCGCACGTAACGATAGTACAAAAAAAAAGCCTGAATCGGTAATTACGAGAGATAAGATTTGTCGGATCAGCAAAGCGAGCGAGAGACTTGTGCAATTTCTAACTTTTATAACCTAAAAGCACGCGTCCTTCGATCAGCCACAAATGTCAACCGTATTTACACTGTCACTGTGCGCTCGCGAATCCAAAAAGTCTGAACTTTAGCACTGACACCGATGGCACAACAATGGCTAACCTTCGATTTGCAAAATAACGAACTGTCTCTTGGCTAAATAAACAGTCACAAATCGCTTCAAAGACAATATTGAAGTCTGTGGAGAAACACGCGTGGACTCGTGCAGTAAAAACGTCTGCCGTGCGCGGTGCGCCTGGCAGGTAGCAGGCAGTCAGGCAGACGCAGTGCACTACACGCACAACTTACGTTTATAATGAAAATGTCAATACGACAGGTTTTGTGACGTTCGATTGAATTGCTCTACATTTATGAGCAAGAGAATGAATTTTCCAGTTTTTGTCGTCGCAGGCAAAATGAAAGACGTGCTGCAAATTAGTAATTTGATGAGCACACCACAAGCGCACTATTATTTGGCGCCATATTATCATTTTTAAAATTTTTAAAAATTGTATAAAAATTTACTTTCCCATAATTGATCTTTTTATTTTAAAGAGTCAAAATTCGCGTATCAAGGGAAAAATTGTCACCAAAAATATCTAAAATTATTTGAATTACTACTAGGTGGATGCTCGTTATGTTCTCACGTTTGATCGCGCCGATATCTTCGGACGTCTGTAGATAATGTTGTTTACCAAATCTGATAACTCTAAATATTGGCTTCTTTAGAAGCTCAAGTATACCTACAATGAATTTCTTTCGCCGAATCGATCGGAAATTCGTAGGACAATGAGCTCGATGAAATTCATTATATCGACAAGTGAGCTTACGTCGCATTTATAAATAAATGTCGTCAACCCCGGCTATCGACGTGAAATATTATCTAACAGCTCCGCAGCTCAGTGACCTTTCGAGCAGCCCAAATTTAGCAATCGGTCAATAAGCATCGAACCGTACGATATGCATCGATCTCGACTATCGTTATAATTAATTTGATTAGCTCAGCTGACGAGGAGTGTCCTTTGAAATTCAAAAATACGAATTAGCTATTTTAAGATTGCGTGAATTTTAATCGAATAAATGAAGTTTCGGCAATAACGTTTTGTCCAAGGAAGAAAGTCTTTTCGTGTAAGCTGGGTATATATTTCCAGCGTGGCTGCGACATTAAAAAGTTTGCACGTGTCGTTGGGCACTGCACGCGCGCGTTTATGTACCGCAAAGTCCCTTTATTTTAAGCACACAAAATAGCGGAATCCCCGCGAGGACTCACACACACACACACACACACACACTGAAAGCCACACATGCATTGGCTCCGTTGTAAGCATAGCATACGAGAAGGCAGCTGCAGCACAGCACGCACACACAGATGGACAAACACAATGCTGCGCAGCCTCGATGTAGCGCGCAAATCCTCCGTCGTCCTGAAACAAAGTGTACGTATTCAAACAAGCGCATTATTCCTTAATCCACGCATACTATGGGCAACGCACATTGTTTTGTCCTTATTGGCTTTTCTCGCCTCCGTATATACATATGAACCTTATAGACGCGTGTGTACGCGACTTAACAAGAAGGAGCAACAAAAACATCCAGCCAGGACTGCCATCGTAACTATTGTTTTCCCAACTTGCCTGGGCAGCACCGCAAACGAGTGGTAAAACTACCGAGCGCGCGCACTTCTGCCCTCGTAACTTTTCGTTTGTATACTGCCCTGTACGATACAAAAAACGTAAGAGTATTTACAGCGCCTTTAGGTATAAAAATTTCGAGCCTCTATATTCCAATCGGACACATACGCCTTTTCACTCTGTCTATACTATAATAAACGTGATTACTCGAAGTTGCTAGAATATATGAACATAATATCTTTGAAAATTGTTTGCTTATATGTTAATCTGAAAATGTTTTTGCTACTTGCTAGTATGTAATACTCCACCTATTGACTGAATCGGAAAGTTCATAGTCAAATATGTTGATGACACCTTTGATTACGATAAATCTTATTGAAATGCTGTATTTTGTTCACTGAAAAGTTCACTAAAAGTTCCTGTTAAGTCCAATTCGAGTCAAGAAGCAGTGCACTTGAACTCTGCTTTTTATTTTTATTAAGGGTTCGGAATATGATATAAATCACATTATACACGATAGTAAATGCAGTAAGTTACGTCACAATCGTCCTTCTAAAGATTATTTCAAGGGTGCAGGCTGATGATGATTGTCACAGAATCACGACGTGATAAAAACATTGTCTCTCCATAAGAATAAACTGATTCTTTAGGGTGACGACTATAGTATAAGATACCACGCTTACTACCGTAGATAATGATACTTGATTCGATAATTGTATTGTATAATTCGATTTTGGTTGCATTTTTTATCCTTGAATTCACGGATCTCGTATAGACCCGACACGAACACGTCAGAAGAGGGAAATGTTGGCATACATTGCGAGACACATACATCCACGTCTGGACCACAGCAGAGAGCGATATGTTTTACAGGTGCATCAACGTGATACAATATATATATGTAACGTAATAAATTAAAGCGTTGCAACGTGCGGAGCGAGAGAAAAGAGAAAGAAACCGCGTAGTAGCTGTATACCGCTGGTATATACGGCGAGCGCAGATTCGTGCGTGATTCATCCTTCGCGGTCTGATTGAATTTTCGATGATACGTACTATAATACAGCCAGCTGTGTGCTGTACGAGCTCAGCTCATCTATGCAGAGATCCCGCGAGAACTGCACACACACACGTATAATACGAGAAAGGATGTGTGAGCCGCGCGATGTGCGTGTAATGCGCAGATTAAGCAGCTAGATTGGCTACTATATATATGCTCATATATATTATATGCGTCTTGCCTGAAAGTTCACATCATCCTGCCACGAGCTGCATAATTACCATGTTTTACCCGATGCTGCCTGTGCTGTGTTTGCTTTACTTTCACGTGCTCCCGTCTCAATTTTATTAGAACCGATGAGACTTTTCTTTGATTTTTATTTTTTGGTTGTTAATTCGTACATCGAAGTGACGGTAAATGAAGCTTACGTTGGTCGGAGTTATGGGGACAGTAGCCGATTCGGTTCCGCGTCTATATCTTATTAGCGACTGATAACCGTAAGGAAACCTCAATATAACGCAATGAGCCTAGGTAACGAATTATTGCCACTCGCGCAGCTGATAAGTTTTCATGTAACGATCGGGGGAATTTTCTTTTATATAATATACGTAAATTACAGGGTATTTGCCAGAAACCACTAAGTATCCTTTGAAGTATTATATTCCTCGCTGCGAATGCGATGAATTCCGAAGCTTCGTAGTACGCTCAATTTCGAGACGCTGCTCGTTCCGATCTGCAGCAATGAAATATATCACATTTTTACGAGAAATAATTAGATAACCAACACTAAATGGATTTGTTTTTATTTTCTTTGAAGTATTTTTAAATAGAGATATTTATTTATATTCATATTGAAATATTTATTTATAAGAACTTTTAATGACTTGAAATGCATTTTTTCATTATCACGTTGATAAAATCCGATGAAATAATTTTTGTGAATATCGTCGTCAATAAATATCTCAGTGCATTTATCAATTCAGAAAATATATTTGTCCATCTAGATTATCCTTGATCTCTCCGAGTTTAAATTATATCGCAGTACTTGTATCTATCAGTCATTCGCTGTAAGCGCATCGCGTTCGGCCTTTTTTTCCTTCTTTTCGCGCAAATTCGTGAGAGCGTGGCACACGTGTTTGTTTGTTGGCTACAGGAGTTTGTTATCTCTCGGCTCCGTGCGCACAAATTATTTTCCGCGGGTGCATTTCTCATTTTCAAGAAGCGGCGGCTACTTTTTGCACCACTGCGCGCACAAAACGATTACTTTGTTACAAACGAAAGTGTGAGCTCATTTTCATTTTTTAATGCGGCTTTCCTGCAGTCGATTTTGATTATCTAACTGTAGGCTTTATAAATGCGTATATATAAATATTTCTATCCGGTAATATCTTCATTCGCGATAAAATCCTATGGGCATGTACAAAAATGAATCATGATCATTTTGTTGCGTTCATTGAATTATCCCAAGATTTATTCAGATTGCTGTCATATTTCATACAGACGAGCTCGGTGCGAAAACGAAATATAAAAAGCAAAATAAAAATGAATAAATGAAAATGGATGTGTGCACGCGCGGCCTTTTTTTCAAATACACCCCCGCGTGCACATAATGCACATATATATAGGTTTTGAAGTCACGTCCGCCGCGAGCAGAAATTTCGATATATGAAAACGTATTCTTCGCGAAGAAAATCGACGAAGTGCACACACATCGTTTTCAGCTCTCTCTCTCTTCGTCTTCTTCAACGAGCAGCAGGAGCAACACCACGTGTGCTGCGTTCGATTCCGATCACGTATATGTGTTCCGGGGGACGCGCGAGGCTGCCGCGAGATATATACTTGACACTGCCATACAGCAAGAAAAAGACTCGGAGGCACGCGGGGATAAATGAAGCTAGCCCCCGGCTTAATAATTCATTGACGTACCTCGACCGAGTAATGTCGTTATTATAAATATTTCGCAAAAATATCCAATTTCATTAATAGTAGAAGATGAACAATAGGAGCTCCATAGATCCTCGCGTATACCCCATAAAATACGATATGAAATACCATTCATACAATTATTTGACGAATACCGCTTGCATGTCAGTTAATTAATAACATTACATTGTGCCAAATTTAACTGTACCGAAGTGCAAACTTAATTTTACATTTCACGTGTTTAGAACTCACAAAATTACTTTGCAGTGTGAATTCGAACGTGCGCGAAAACTTTAGGGAAAATTGTCATTTCCCACTTCATCCGTTCAAGATAATGTTTCAGTTTTGTAGCGTGTAAAAATATTTGTAAAAACTGAATTTTCAAACTTATAGATTTACTTTTGCGCGCGCGAACTTTCGGATCTATAATCGCATTTATATCGGTGGGCGCGAATAAAGCCACGCGCGTTGTTGTTTTTGGCCGGCGACACAACATTTTGCAGTCTTGAGATAAACTTTTTCCTGCTACACGGCGCACAGAAGTCGAATATTGAAAGAATAGAAGGAAAAGAAGGAGGTGGGAGGAAGAGGGTCGAGTGCCTCGCGCGCTCAAAGGACATTCGCGCCAAACTTTTATTCGCCATGAGACCGAAAAGTTTTCCACGGTATGTGCAGCTCATGCATAAGCTTTGTCAGTATAAACAAAAACTTCTGTATTCACAACGTGACCCAGAAAGAGGCCAGACATTTTTTTTTTGTTTTGTTCTTCACTCCCAGTCAGTTGAATATTACAATATTTTGCGTTCGGAAAATGTCGATCGATCGCAGCGAGAAAGCATACACCCTCTCACGGCGTTGCTTGACGAATACGAGAAAAAAATGTATGTACAAGACATCATGAAAAAAAAAGTTAAATGAACGTTTCGTACGCGAACGATAACAACAGCGAGCATAGGATATCTTGGTAGCTGCGGTACGGTTGGTGCAGCGTCGGAGGCTGTTTCAGCGATTTTACATGTGTATAGTGCGCATATATAGGTAGACGTAATGCGTCGCTATACTTGTCATCTCTCCGAGGATCAATGATGAGTCCGATCGAACATGTACATTATGCATAGTAGCGCGGCACGATATATATGTACACAGCTGAGAAGCCCCCGGCAGCAGCCTACATAGACGAACGAGAAATGCATGATGTATCGCTGATGCGGCTCTGTGCGTTACTCCATAGTGCACTATCCAGCGAGCAGGCAATACTTGCGCTTGTTCGTCGTATAACTGCGGCGCGTCCTAATACGTCTGTGCTGCATCGCTCGCCGTATATATATATCGAGAGCCCCCCGCGCACAGCAGCCGCAGCGCCAATACATTAACAACGATATGGACAATTGTCGGCATATAGATGAGATGATTGAACGCATCGCGCGTCCAAGCTGCTTCGTGTGGTCTGACGCATATTCCTCTATATAATGTAATGTACGCCACAGATCGAACCTTTTGGCGCGGTTACACGCCTCCAGCAAACTCTATACGTATAACATTGTTTAATCATAACTGCAGCGTCGCGCGATGTACCAACGCGATATTGCCGCAAATGCAGCGAATCATCTATTTGTAAATGAAATTTTTCGAATTTTTTTCATCCAAGGAATAGTTCAAGATAGAAATTGTATATCCTGGGTACAGATGTTCAATATTAATAATGGCCAAGTGGTCAAAAATGAATATTGAAAAGGTTTTAAAGTACATGACCATTAACTGAAAGTGATAATTTATTTGTTTCGAAAATGTTAACCAGTTCTTTAAATGTGATATTACTACTAAAACTTCTACCACTGCATGGTAAGTGCCTCTACCTGTAAATCTGCAAGTAACAAAGTGAAAATAATTCTATAAGATGCAGTCCATACATTTTATCTTGTTAGTGTATTGTTGAATGAATTATTCATTATAAAAATTAAAAATGGAAATTTAACGTCAATCGTCTATCAATTCAAACGACTATATGCAAAGTGGCTGAAATCCAAATAAATGTTTAAACGTTATTATATCATAGCATTTTTCGGTGAATATTATTCGAATATATGAGCAATTGTTTGAAAAAGGAATTTATTTCTTATTGTAAGCGCCCAATCAATGACCTTGAATAAAACATAATCCAACCTAAAATTTTCTGCTCTTTTTAAATCTGCAATAAAAAATGGGGGTTTCCATTTGAAAAGTCGATTTTCAGTCGGATTCCCCGTGAAAAAATAAGTCGGAGGTTTTTGATTTTTTCTTCACTTATTCTACGAGATTTCCAGGGGTTTCCTCTATTTGTTCCCCACTCTGTATACTATCTCATATAATGTTATACTTATACAAGCAATTCCACAATTTACCTGACAAATTTTCCGACTAAAAATGGACCCGTTTTTTTTTCGCTGAAAGCTTGTAATGAAAATTTGTTATCGTTCTTGGTGGTTCTAGAATGTTTGAAGTTGGTCCCAATATGCTTCTAATCACAAGTTATAATCATTTAAGAAAAATTTAAGAAATAAGTAAAGCATCAAATTAACGACAAGGTTACATTCTTGATAAGAACAATTTATTGACGATAAAATATTATATCAGTATATATTTAAAATTAGTAAATACATAACTAATGTACAAAATTTTTTTGGAGGGTCAAACTGATTCTAGTTCTACACTTATTTTCTCACATCGAAAAATTTGTTTTAATGAGCAAATCCAATGCAGTTAATTAAAGTGTGTATTAAATGTATACGCAATATTCCATCGCATCAATCACGTACTTAATCTTCATAATTCTTCGTCCGCGTAAATATTTTGTGGGAGAGTGAGGAAATTCGGCACTTGATAGTACCACTCTTTGCAATCGTCCGATATGTTGTCGCTGGAAATTTTATCGACTGTTTCTTCGGATATGCTCGAATTCGACAGAGTAACCGATTTTTTTTCACAATTGTCGCGTGCGTAGTCTTTCCGACCTTCTTGTACTGTCTTTTGATGAACGATCACATTCGATTTGTATCCAAATTCCTGCTCGTATTGGTCACATGCGAAATCTTTACGGCCTTCGTGCACTGTTTTTCGGTGATTGATGAGCGTGCTTTGATCCCCGAAGGTCTTCTCGCACTTGTCGCATGCAAAATCTTTGCGACCTTCATGAATTGATTTTTGGTGTAAGAACAAATGCGATTTTTGTCCGAATTTTTTCTCGCACATATCGCATGCATAATCTTTGCGACCCTCATGGACTGCCTTTTGGTGTCTGACTAATATAGATCTTTGTCCAAATTTCTTGTCGCACTTGTCGCATGAAAAATCTTTGCGACCTTCATGGACTGTCTTTTGGTGCCTAATTAAATTATGTTGATCCCCGAATTTCTTCTTGCATTTGTCACATGTGTAATCTTTGCGACCCTCATGGACGGTTTTTATGTGTCTGTTCAAATTTGATATTCGTTCAAATTTCTTCTCGCATTTGTCGCATGAGTAATCTTTGCGACCTTCGTGTACTACCTTTTGGTGCTTTATCAAATCCGATTTATGTCCAAATTTCTTTTCGCATTTGTTACATTCGTAATCTTTTCGACCTTCGTGGACTGTCTTCTGGTGCTGTACCATGATCCATTTTCGACCAAATTTCTTCTCGCACTTGTCGCATGCATAATCTTTGCGACCCTCATGGACTCCCTTTTGGTGTCTGACTAATATAGATCTTTGTCCAAATTTCTTCTCACATTTATCGCATTCAAAATCTTTGTGACCTTCGTGTACTGTCTTTTGGTGGAGAAGCAAATTCGATTTTCGTTCAAATCTTTGCTTGCACTTGTCGCATGTAAAATCTTTTCGAATAATGTGAATCGTATGTTGATGTGTTATCATGATTGGTTCCAGTGTAAATGCCTCCTAACAAATATCAGAGACGTTTTTTTTCGTTTCAAACAACAATGTCGTGTTCACTTAAATGATTTTTCGAGACAACTTCCTCGGTTTTTTTCTCACTTTTCTCCACTAAATTAATTGTACCTTAATTAAGCGATGGATTCCTCTATTTAGTGGCACAGAAATTAAACGGGTAAAATTTTTCGATTGGTGTTATGGCATGTATCATCGGGAAAGACAACATTCAAACTGATATGTTTGTCTAGAAACAATCTCAGCTGTCAAGGGACAAAGACAATATTGTTTATGTTCATATCGTTTACAATTAAAACCAAGATTTTGTTGTTGATATTTCGTGACTTTGAGTAGTCCTGTGTCGATAACCAGTATTATGTAACTGAAAATATTCACGTTATTTTCATATTCTTAGTTGCAATAAAATAATGCCGAAAGAATAAAAAAACTGATATCATCAGCAGTTTTTTGTTTCTCTAGAATTATCATTATGATCATTTGTGTTTCGATTACAATTGAAATATTATTAAAGGGCTTATGTAAGGTCTATTTTAACCCTTTTCGGCCCAGAACATAAACTATAGCAACCTGATTGTCTTCAAGGCTATACGGCTTTTTCAATTGATGTTAGAAAAAATGATATTTTTGCATAGAAATGAGCATATCAAAAATACCTACAAAAATTTTTATTGTTCACGCATTTTTCTAGCTTTCTAGGACCTGCAAGAGTAATAACCAAAAAATTGGACCCGTTTATAATCGAAAATTTTGCAAGTCAATGTGAAATTGCTCATATATGGATCATTCTTAGAGGTATAATTGCGGAAACTTTTTTTTTTACCCTACACAGATACGAACCCCCTGGAAATGTTTGTGGGGGTCTCAGGAACTTGTAAAAAAGTAGGAACAGTCGACATTTTGATAGTGTTTTTTCATACCTACTTTTGTGATTTAAAGAACGAAAAGTAAATGTTTTCTCGTAAATACAGCTACGTACTCAATTTCTAAGTCACCGAAAAAGTATCAAAACTCATCTTAAAAAAGTAATTGACTACTGTGGTCGTTAGGAAATTTTCTCAGCTTTCCGATGGTGGTATCAGATTTTCTGATACGTTGCACATTCGCCGAGAAAATCGCCATTAAACATACTGAGTTTAAAATCTTGAAAAACTCGGTGCAAGCGTATGCACGGTATTTAATGGCATTTGAAGACTTTGAACGACTTTATCTTGAGATGATATTTTTTTGCATGGTGGACAGTTAATATCTGGATCTAGTGAGCCGATACTTACGAAACAGAAACTTCTTCATTAACATATTTGACAGGGCAATATAACAGAAAATTATAGAAAAAAATTACAGTAAGCATGAGATGATAAAGGATCTAAAAGAGAGTAAAAAAGATCGGCTGAGTGGATTCTGAAATTAACTATCCAACATTGAAAAATCACTTTTTACGATGATGATGCGTGCTTCGAAAAAAAAGACTAAAAAATATTGTTTTTGAACACTTTTTTTGCCCTTAACATTGAGTAAGAAGTAGCATGTGAATACACAATGAACGAGCTGAGAAAAAAATTATGAAAATAGATTTTTTTATTTTTTTTTTTCAACCAGTAGTAGTCCCATAATGACTATATTTTCACCGTATACTTTTTGCCCGGCAATTCGAGTCTAAGAAGTGACAAGGTCACCGTAAAATATTACAGTAATATTCGTTATAAGACTGCAAGTGTAAATATTTATGGGATAATCGATGGTTCGTCACAGTCAAAAGAAGTAAAAGAAAAAAAAAGCGAATCTGTACTTGTCTGTGCAATTATTGTAATCAGCGCGCGCATGCGATTTTCTCGCACGTGTTCATCTATCTCTCTCTTATATTGTATAAAGTGAGAGATGATGGGGCAGTTGAAATTTATTCGATCCGCTGAAAGTTCGGAACTCAACTTTCACCGCAAAAGCCACAAAGCGCAATTATCGCGGAGCACTCGGCTCGTCACCTGTGTTGTATAGCAATTTGTGTAAAGGCCCTTATAAGATCGGTTAATACAGTTTCCGGTGATGATTTTTTTCTCTTTTTGCTTATAATCCGTGAACAAAGACAATTATTCATCGAAGAGAGAAAGAAAGAAAAGATCCATGTTAATTATGACAGCTGATTTGATCACCTTTTTTGTCCTTGAAATCAAAAATTGCTCGTTAAAAAGCATGATTTAGAATATTATAGCATGGCACTGTTGAAACTGTGACTTCGGTATTTCTTCCCGATACGCAAAATTGCGCATTTCAATGCAAAAGACATCGACAAAGTCTTTCGCAGTTACACCGTGACTTTTCAACTTTTTTTCTCATTTTATGTCGCGTTTCGACTGTACATCCGCGACGGCGCAGGACGCGCGTGTCAACGCCAAAAGTTTTTATCGCACTTCGTACGCGAGCTAAACGAAGTACATCGCGTGCAACGTTACGTTATAACATTATTTACATTTGCATGTAATCAGCGCGGAGTCGTACTGTTTAAGCCGTGACCAAAGTCTGCGCGTGACACAAGAAGTGTAAGTAGCTACACTAATTTGTACGTAAGAATTAGCTAAAAATGAGAATTTGAAGAAAAAAACATCATGCATCGATGTAAAATTTAGTCAACGAAGAATAATCTCACGTCGGATTCTAGTTAGTTCGTGCATAATATATAGAGTGCAAATATTATGTCGAGCAACGCCTGCTGGGCATGTAATGTACGATAACCGACTCGTAACAGCTCGTTCGTACATATCCTAAGCCAAGTGTTGGCAGGAATAAAACATCGACTCGAGTATATGGAGTTGCTCGCGGGCGAATCGCGACTCACACGTACAGCTCCGATATATACAACGGAGCAGTCGACACTCTGCTGCAGCTAAATACGCGGAAAAGAAAAGCCCGCGAGTAGTTCTCGCGCTCGTTTGTACATTATATAGATACGTCTGCGTTGTGTGCATTTGATCTCTCGTCGCATCTTTGTGCATACACCACTACTACTTCTGGCACCAGAGCGTACTACGCGTGCTTATATACAGATAGAAAAAGAAAAGTCGTGCGTTGCAGTGGGATTCTCTCTCGCGAGCCTTTTTGACGCACGGTAATGTGGCCAATAAATCTTAAAACTGCGAACTTGTTTGTTGCGCGATAAAACCACTTTTTTTTCTTTCTCCGTCGACGATCGTATATAAGAATTTATTGACTCTGTGTGTGAGTGTACGTGCGTGTGTGTGTACTTCCCTGATGCGCGTTTGTTGCTATTTAAGTATATATAAAAAGTCGATCGCTGCAGCCTAGACTTAGCAGATAGATCGGTATACATATATCGATGCGAAAATCGGTTCCATCCGGGCATTGATATCGATTTCGTTTTTGCGATTAATCGCGCAGATGCTCTTCGTTTTCCGTAAGTAAATTTGTGAAAGTAGCTCGCTATAATAGCAATTATAATGGGGATCGAGGCTCGAGAATATATAGTGTGTAATATATATCCCCATGATAATCGAGCGAGCGGGAGAGAAAGAAAACATTAGAAGCTTTGGCAGTGTGTATGTTTTGCTATATCGAGCAGAACTAGATAATATACCTGCCCGCGACCAAGGAGTTTCTTCCTTCTAGCTCGCGCTTGCCCACGAGCTTCTATGTGTGTGTGTGTGTAACCATGTAATAAACTAGTTTTGCCGCGAAGCGGCGCAAATCGAGCGTACTCGTAAAGTGTACCAAACGTGCTGTGCTCACCTCTTATACAGACACACACACACACGTGTGAGTATGCGTTTCACTCTGCTTATTCTCATACATACGTACGCGGGCTGTATAAGAGTAATTTATTACATGTATAATGCGTTGCACTCACTCACCATCTCCCGACTTGATTAAATTGTGGAATACGATATGAGCGAGTCGTGTCGAGTGCTGCCTCCCTACCCCCGCAAGGCTCGTGCATTTTTAATTCGACGCGCATTGAATTGTGTGTACCTTATATTATGTTGGTGCACGCGCGCGTGTCAGAGGCACGTTATTGTTTCGAGCCTCGCACGTGAGAAGCTCGTCGATAGCTCCAATTGCACATCGGATATCGATGTATAAACAAACTCGCTGAACTTGAATGTATACACCTCGACTCCGAATCCCATGTTTAGAATCTGCCAAGCCGATTGCTGAATAATAAAAGTATATACGTGTACGAATGAGACATTTAACTTTGGACTGCTTGGATAATGAAGCAATTTCTTGCTGTACGGGCCGAGAGCGTAGCGATGATAATGTGCACCCGATATTATGTCACTCCAAAAGTTAATAATACACGTTCACACTCATGGAGTTACCTCATCTTTTATCATCGCGCCTTTCTGTCTGTCGCGTGCGACATATATATTATATATAATACGCCGGGAAAGGAAAAAAAATAATGAAGGAGCTACCGGCCGCGAGACCATGATAATCGTTTTATGTCTCTACCTTACGAGCCGCCTACCTTCTTTATGGCCGTTGATGCCAAAAATGGCATTATGGAACGCCGCGCGCGAACATAATAAGGATCGGGATGACGACGATGAATATTACACATTATCGTTATTATGAGCTGGCATTCACCCCCTTGGCCGACGGATCGTTTATATATAGAAAAATTAAATAGCGTGCTAAAGCCATTATTCGATGCGTTGCTTCGAAAAATTCCTGTACATAGCCAAACGTGTAGTACATGCAGCCAATGTCGCAATCGGCTCGCAAGTGCACTTCGGCGTAACTCGTTTATTGCCTATCTCCGAATAACAGTGATTTGTTTCGATCTTGCAATTTCGGAAAATCGCCAAACTGTCGAAATATAAAAGCCAATAATACCAACGTAATGCTCTTTCTTAAACGTTCACGCAACTTTTTTTTCTCTCGTTCCCTCTATCTCTCTCTCTCTCTCTCTCTCTCTCTCTCTCTCTCTCTCTCTTTCTATCTTTTTTTCTTTTAACGACGCCTTAAACACAAGACGGAAAAACTCCCGCTGCACATAATTTTGAAGCAGGAAGTGGTTTTAGGTGCGCAATTTGTTCGCGGAATAATTGTCCCGCGACGCGCGTATAATGCTACTATACACGTATACTTGTTCTATTGTTGTGCACTTTTACAGGTGTGACTAGCGCCGCGACAAAACAGTGTCAGTTTTACGGCCGGTCGACTATTACGCGATACACCACGTACACGTATATCACACTTTTCACCGAGCACGGGGATGAGGTCATTGAAGCGACGAATTAATTAATCTTGCTTCTTGAGATTTGAAAATTATCTGTTTTATGGGTAATTGATTTTTGGGTCTTGAGATAAAATTTTTACACCAAGATATTGCCAACGTCGAATTATAAGTTTTTGGGTTTAATTTCGTCATTCGAAATTTAAACAAATTAATACAGCTCGGGATGCTGCAATAATTTATACGTCTTTTATTCGATATTAATGCATTTATTTTATCAGCTACATGTTTATTATTCGTTTACAGATACGATTAATCGGATTTCAATACTGACCTTACAACCATTATTTATTCATAGTGAATCTAGTTTATAGACTGATAGACGCGGATTATCATAGACCTCCAGCACACGGAGGAGCTTTTCACTCCACACTAATTTTAAACTGATAAAATCTAATGAAAACTGATCATACGATAGATCGGTATACACTTCAGATGATCGTTGTAGATTATATTATTTTATCTTGGCCTCGTAAATAACTTCAATTGAAAAACGCATCGATGTAAAAAAAATTTCCGACGTTCGACTATTTGACAATGGCCATTCAAAAAAATGGATAAAACAGATTGCATTGTATCGGAGAAAAGTATCGATTAGGCTATAAGATCGAAGATCCATAGACTATTTGCATGGTACACAAAATTGCAACGGTGTAACATTGAGCTTGCGTGAGCGGATCGCGCGCGTAAACACACGATGTAAAAGCGTAATGCCTGGACAAAATAATGCTCGATAGCTTCTGCTGAAATTCTTGGCCACATACCAGTTATCGAAGGAAACAATAAACTCTGTTATGTATGTACTACAGTTCCTTTGGTTTCTCTTCAGCGGTTTTTCTGCTTCTCAAATATGTAAGACTGCATTCAAAGAACATTTTTTTGTCGTAGTATAAAATAACGTATTTTTGCATTTTTATCATTCTTAAAATCGATCATGGTAGAAATAGGCTTTATCTACAGTAATTTGTCATAGCGAAAACCTTTTGCTTATGGTTGAAACGATTTTTCTTGGTTATAATCCAGGTTACCGAATGGAAAATGTTGCCATCGCGACGGTTCAATGACACGATGCTGTAGAAATAGATCTACTTCCACTTTTTTTTTGCATCGAACTATACACTCGTTGCGAAGATTTACGCGTCTCGACCCCAATTGTGCATTGGGATGCGCGTGCTCGTTTTTTCCTGTATCTTCGTGGAATTGATATACTTTGCTGGAAATGATTTTTTAACTGACATCCCGATCTATTACTTCATATATGATTTATTAACAACAACGTCCCGTAAAACCAAAAGACATACGTCAAATCGATATTTAGGTAATCAGATCTTGTCGTTTTGCTTAATAAAATTCGTCACTTTAAGAACTACGATGGTTGTAAATTTCATTCATGAAAAATAAATCAAACGGCATTTTTTAAGGCTAACATCGTTAAGTCGCATGATACAATGGCTTGGTATGCCACGCGATGATACTTGGTTTATTTTACTTTTTTATAGATTTGTTTTTTTCATTTCAAATCAGATTCGAGAGAGCATCTACGTGCGTTAAAAACATATTTATTTCTTTAGAGTCAGCCGACATGATTATACGTGATAACCATGAAAGCAAGGTCAAACCGATGATAGACTTTTAAAACTTATTTTCCAACACTATCGACGCATTCACGTGCCTTTGTAATGTGCAGGTTGATAAAAGGCATTTCTCGATGACAAGATTATGCGAGATAATCATCATTTGGATTTTGACATTATTGATAAACATCAGTCGATTGGTCAAATTAACAATGTACGTTGGTTTATGTGTAAAAAATTTTTATGATCTCGCCAATCAAAATGATATATTGGCGAATCTCAATTAAGAGCTTAAACACTCTCGATTTCCATTGTTTTGATGAGGCTCGAAATTTCTACCGCTAATCAATGAAAATGTTGAGTTCTTCGGATGACACTATCGTAATTGGACGGCTATTTAGCTAATCGACTTTTACAGGGGGATAATCACGCCATATAATTTAGTGGAAAATCGTAGGTGTGTCGCGTTAGACGTGTAATTTTTTTTAGGAATTTATTAAACATAAATCAAGAAATTCTTTGTACCGAAGTTGTAAAATATCTATCTATCTAAAATCATTGTAAACATAAAAATTTAAAGTGTCGTCTGACATAGTCGAAATTGAAACGTGTGCCAGATAGTCGATCGTGTGTACTACTATTAAACACTTAATATTTGAAGCAGTCGTCGAGTCGGCTGCTTCTTATATTAGTTCAAAATCGGAGTGGTGGCAGGCAGCATTCTAAAAATTGACTGTACTCTGCGGTCTAATGCACGAGCTACTCCGATGCGACGAGAGAGTACACACAAGAAGTCGGCAAGTAGTAAAGTAAAGAAGCCTCCCTCTCTCTCCTCCTCCGTCTCTCTCCCTGAGCCGTCCGCGCGCGGCACACGTTGTCTGCACGGACCGTTGTGTATTCTTACTTAAAGAGCTTGATCGCAGAGGCTCGATTCAGTCTTCGTCCTATAACGCAAGCCCGCAAGTCGTGTTATACATTATATCAGGAAGCGTCGTCGACACGTTAATCAACATAACACGTGCTGTACGAAAATTTTCATGAATTAAGTCTGTGATTCGAGGAATTATATTGTGGAAGTTTGATTGTGCTACGCGGATCAGCTGTTGCTAACGTACTCTGATCTGCTGTGATTGCTATATATTCATCTTGAGTGATCGAGGACCGGACTTGTTAATTTGTTGGTGATAAACAATTTTTAATTGTTTCGTAGCCGTCGATTGTTTCTGCTGAAAGTTTTTTTCATCGAGTCTCAGGAGACTTTTACAAATAAATAGTAAGATAATTTTTTTTAATTTTTGGCTCATAAAGTATATAACTTTTATTTTAAACTTGCACGTGGTAGAACATTTTTGGTGAAGTAAAAGTTTTTTTGCGCGTGATTGTATCGGGTGATGTTAGTATCTTGTTGAATTTGCTCAAATATAATAAAACACCTGGCTTTATAAAGTGATTTATTACGGTGAAAAATCTAGTCAGTTTCGTACACTCATATAATCACACATTTGTCAATGAAAAATTATTTTCAATTCCGGTTTCACTTTGATCAAAAATTACTCAAAAATTTATCATTTTCAGTAATATTCATATTATTTAATTTTTTTTTAATTGATTAATGTCGAAGTACATTGATGATAATCATGCATCAATTAAAATTAGTGAGAAACTTGCAATGCATTTAAATTTTTCTTAAATATAATTGTTGAATATTATCAAAGTATCAAAGAACTGTATCTAAGATCACAAGAGAAACTTCAACAAGTACAACGATCGATCATTGTCCGAATAAAGCTTGGGCTTACAATCGCAAACATAAAGTCTCGACTCTCGATCGTAATTAATAAACGATTTATTATTAACATAAACGTACTGTCTCAGATATAAAAAAAGGAAAATAATAAAGAAATGGAGCAGAGCGGCGGAATATCGATAATATCGCCGCCGAGTATCACCGACAACAATGCGGCCAACAATAAGGTGAAAAGCAACGGCAGCAGCAACGGAGGCGGCGGTGGCTTAGCAGCCAGCACCGCGAGCCGCTTGATGAATGCCAAGGAAAAGCTGCGCGTGCCTTGTAAGTACATATATACAACAACAAAATATAACGGCGCATCTGCCGAGCACTCGGTATAGATATCTATTAGCGTCGGAGAGCTATTTTATATAATTTTTTTTTCTGCGTCTCGTGCGGCGCGTATATGTATGTATGAATTGGCACCGATCGCACCGAGATATCAGTGGCAATTCATCTCTCATTGGCAGGCATCGTTTCGTATTATATACCAAGTTTATATTATACGCACTGAGCGTGTGTGCGAATGCCTGTTGTATGAAAGATGACCCGAGTCCGAGACTTATTCATCAAACTTTCTTCTCTCTCTCTCTTTGGTCGTTTGATTTTGTCCCTGATTGAAGATTTATGCTATAAGTTCCATGTACGCTGCTCGCACACGTGCACGTATAGAAAGAAATGCATACATTACGGTTCCATCAATTATATGTATAAGAAGTAGAAATAGCTTGCAAAATTTCAGCTAGATGGAAAGTACATATAGAAAACTCAGGCGTAAATTTATGACAATCGCGGAATTACCAAGTGTCGGGCAATAATTTACTTGGAAATGCAGCTTTTTAATGCATATCGTACACAATATCGTATCCACGAAGCGGAATAAGACAAATTATAACACGGGCTGTCGAAACACTTTCATATCTTTGCCAGGCGCATAAATATCGTAATTAGAGTAAGACATCCGAAAGAAAATTCAGCGAGTCTCCTTTTTTTTTCATCTTGGCGCTCTGTCCTCATTGTTTTCGCAAATGACTTTTCGCTTTCGTGACTTTTAAAGCGCATACACGCGATACATATAATATATATATTAAAAATAAAATTACCATAGCAGTATGGCGTCGTTCGAGTCGATTTCTCACGCAGCCGCAATTGATCTTCATCAATGGTAACAAGTACGAACAATGGGTCGCAAAGGAATAATAACAAAACAAAAAAATCAGAGCGCGCGGCAATCTCTCGATAAAAAGTGTCGTCGCATGGCATTCGCACTACCACACTGCGAAAGTAAACAAAAAAATAAAAAGAAAAAAAGAAAAAAAAAACAAAAACGAAACAAGCGTATAACGAGCTCGCGCGGGCAGAAACTTATAATAGAAGAAATCGGCTTCTCTCGGTGCACATGGAAACACATGGACATAAAGTCCGGTCAATTTTCTGGAAAAAGAAAGTGTGTGCGCGCGCGCGATCTGAAATTACGATTGGCGGATCGTTAGAAGCGCAACTGCGCCGAATAATGAGATCTGCTTCTCTCGCGCTCGATCCTGGTGTGCGGAGTATAGCTCGGCGCTGGGGTGGTCGACCTCTATCTCTATCTCTCTCTATGTCTGTTGCTCGCGCGCACTACGGCTCTCCTGCGCGTGATTATCGCACGCGCGCGTAAAGCGTAACATGTCACTCTCTCGCGGGCGCACATATATATACGTGTACTACAACGCGCGTGCCGACCGCTCGAGCTCGGCGCTCAAGCGGAAAATGAAGAGCTTTATATGGCCAGTGATTGCGTTTTTGGTGCTCGTAGCTATTATCGGAATGCAGTCGTGGTATATACGTATACGCACCGAAGCCGGAGTTATAAAATTTCGAATTCGCCGCCGCTGACGCCGAGAGCTAGACTACTGCTATTATGTATACACGCACCGAGTATACTTACGACTTTAAAAACTAAAATAAAAAAAAAAGTAGTTTTAGCGTGAGAAGGTGACGAAATCTCCTATTAGGCTAAATGCTGCGTACTGCACGGAGACCCGGTGCGAACGCTGAAAACTCCTTAAACATACGCGCGTGGCACATACACATTGCATAATAACGATATTGTTTTTCGAGAGCATATTTGAACTTTTGCTCGAGTACGGATGAATTTATAATTTTTCGCAATGAAACGTGTGACCGCAGGACTTTCGTAATATACAGCTACTTGCACAATTTTGATTTTCCTTAAATAATCAATCAAGTACGGGGTCGCGCTTATTCCCTATCTATATATTGATTGAAACCACGCGCGTGTGTATTAATATATTCTATATGCGAGAGGCAGCAATTATGTGCATCACCCGAAAGAAGATTATGAAATTTTGTCTAGTCACGTGAATTGACTTATGTGTGCGATTGTAAATTTCGAGCTTAACGAGCAAAGAAAATATTGATTTTTACAAACATTATACACTAGCATTTTCAACTTATATATTCGAATCTATTCAAGTTTACATTGAATTATACCTGTAAATACGTTTCCGATTGATTGATGCGAATATTGCGAAAATTGTACGATGCTAAAGTCAAAATGAGCTCTAATTGAATGATTAAGTACTGATATCGGCCGCTAATTCTATATTTCTGTGGAACAAAAAATAATAAGCTCGACTAAACTTTCAGTTACCAATTGCGCTTTAGAAAATCAGTATTTTAATCTTCATATCATCTATAAAAAAAATCAATAATTTTTATTAACTCGAATTAAACATTAACGAAATATGCATGAGTAGAACAAATAAAGATTTAATTTAACGATTAGCTCCTACTTAAATCTTAACTGTTCATCGGCTGTAAAATGGAAATTAATGACTAAATGTTGCCACTGCTTATGCATGAGCTTCTTTCAAGTTTTAAAGCAATTCGGCTGTCATTGGCTTTAGTATTTTATGACTCGAAAATAGAAAACTTTGATTTACGAGAGTTTGAAAATTGTAACCTATTAATCATCGTATTGATTTTATAAATTGCATGATAAATAGACAAGTCACATTGTTAATATTGTTTTTTTATCATTCAAATCAAAGTAACCTTTTAACCAATTATTCAGAACTGTTTTCCAAAAATCATTAAATAGTTTGATTTATATGAAACCTACAAGGAAATTTGAAATAGCAGTAAAACTGTCATAAGCTGTCAAAATTTTTAAAGTCTTTTTCAAGCATTTGAAAATTTTTTCAGTTAGTAGTAGGAGGACACACATTTGAACAAACTACAATCAGCATAAATTAATGCAAAATTATTGTTTGCACATAGAAGAGCGTGATCTATCCATAGACTCGACGATTGAAAATTTTTCGTCATTGATAATAAATTCCCACAGCTAGTACTCGGAAAGCTAATATCGAGGAATTGCGAGTATCCAATAGATCGACATTTTACCTGCAGATGCAAGATTAATCCGAGACTTTCTCTCGTCTTATTATTTTGCCGAGTTAATGACTAAATTGAATTCCGTATTCACCGAGTCGATATCCTGCAGTTTTATTTCTCTCAAAGACAGAAACTCGCTACCTGTCAACGGTAACTGTTTTAGATAGCTGACCTAAAAAGCCACGTCGTAATTGTACCCAAGTCGACAATTAAACAAAAAAATAGGCAAGCCATTTTTCCTTACATTTCATACGAGAATCGCGTACTTTTTCATTTTTCGATTAGCAATTCTTATTTGCAATTTTGCAGCGCCTATATATCCATTATCGAAGTGCAACTTGCGAGAGTGAAAGTTTTACATGCTCGTCGAGTATCATCAATTCTGCCGATGCATGAGCGACTAAATCGAATTTTTCGAAAACGTCAGTCACATGTATATAACGTATTAAGTGCACGTATATAGAAAAGCTGCTTTCTAAACTAATAAAGGCACATAGACGAAACAATTGACATAGGGTCCTTTGCTTTCGTGTAATTCACTCACGTGTCGTTGGCATTTTTCTACAAATTACACGTCGTTCCTTTAAACTGTGTACACTGTGCAGAATATAACAGGTGGAGGGCATTCACATCAAGCTCGCATTTCTCGCTCGCTATACGTATATAAACTTGACCCACTGTCACACTAGCTGACTGACTCTCTTCTCGTTTCGCAGCTCCGCGATAAAAAAGCTGCGCGCAAGTTTTAATCTCTCTCTCTCTCACTCTCTAGCTAGAAGCATCGATCAAGGTCTTTAGAATTTTCGCTGTGGAGCATTATGGTTGGCGCGTTTTTGTATACTTTCTCGCGCGGCCCCGTGTATTAGAGTCTCGTAGCTCGGAAGTCGTTAATGAGTTAGAACGCGAGCTCGTAACATACGGAAGGCGCAGTACAGGCGCGCGGCGTATATCAGTCTACTATACGGATAAAGAGTCGACTTTTTTTGTCGCGACTTTTAGTGCGTATAGCGCGCACATTATATATTATGTACAGTAATTGCGACCGCGAAGGATCGCGAGTCGGCTGTTTGTTTTTTCATCTCGCGCAGGATATCAAGAGCCGTAATTGTACGGATTTTAAAGAAGATACGACGCATAAGATATGGGGAACGAGGATCTCATACATAAAACGATCTCTTTTTATTTTTATCTGGGTTAACGACTTGAAACGTATATAAATATTTACTCATTTTTTCTCCTATTTTTATCAGTCGCACAGGTGCAAAACTATCATCGTTTTATAATTTCTATTGTTCGTCGATTAGCAAATTCAGCGCCGAGAAATATAATACAAATCGGCTGAATCACGTGCTCATCATTTACAACGTACACGTATAAATCTTTTTTTTTGTGCATAATAAAGTACCCAGGAACACGTGAAATTCCAAGTATGAAGAATAACAGTTGCTCAATAAACTAACTCAGCGTTTTCGTACTGTCGCTATATTATGTGCGCGCGATATAGTGTGCCAGCAGCCGTGGCGCGCGAGTATAGTGATAGGCTATCGCGCACATGCACTTGCTCATGCGCGCGTAATGTCATCGCTGTGGAGTCGATCAATCACAAAAGAGTCTGACGTTGCACTGCAGCTCCACCTCCCCTTTTTTTATATGCACGTAAAAATAAAAAAACAATCGCGCTACATATTTCATCGACTTATATATCTCTGCAAAGGACAAATAGCTCCTACAAATGTATGTGAGAAAATATCTCCCTCTCTTTTGAAAATCTTCTCATTATTAGGAAACTTTATTTGATAATTGTGCAGCGTAGCAAAGGTATATATAAAAAAAACGCAGGCACCCGTAAGCGCAGCAACAATATCGATATGGTGTTTTTCACGTAGCCGCGTGCAGTAGTCGTAAATATAATACAGCTGCGTTGTGCCACAAATAACCATACACAAACATTACGTATTCGAATGGCCTAAGGGGTTGAGCGCTCGTGTATATAACTGGCCAGTATTGCATCGCTGCTAAAGATAATAATGCATGTTTTTGGGGCGCATTATATACCGTACGTTTTGTACGCCGCTGCAGCGTATGTGCGGGAGGGCAGGAGATCGAGTGACTTCGCAAATGCGAGTGCACCGATTGAAGGTGTTTTTACGCCGAGAGCTCCGAGGTATATCAGTATCGGAAACATTTGTTTCCGCGGCTATACTAGATTATTCATGCGCTGCACTCGTGCGAGTATATACATGCGTGTCCGTAGAAGTAGCATGTTATACACGCGCAGACTACTCTCGCTCGCTCCCCGAAGGTACGATAAAATTTACCAATCGTACTACTAAAAATTTGCCGTTGCTGCCGCTGCTTTTCCGCATATAATGCTTGCGAGATATCGTGCTATAAACGGCTGCGCGCAGATAACGGACTCGGCCCCCTTTTGCGCGCTTTTCGAATCGAGGCACCGACGAGCTCGATCTCCTCCGCGTACACGATGTTTACGTGCTTTTCCAGTAATTACGCGCGTTAAATGGATTATGTGCCGCCGCCGCCGCCGCCGCCGCTGCTGCTGTGCCCCATTGACTCGGATTTCACCTTGCCTATAACGTATCGCGTAACTTTTCATGCGAAATATGGCCGATGGAAAATGTGGAATATAAACTTTTGCTGTTTAGTAATTTTACCACCCGCACCCGTGCGCCCGTCGTATACTTCGATCGATTGTATCTCTATTATAAAAACTACAAGTACGACAAGGTGCTCTTTAATTTTCATCTAAAATGCGTTGTAAAATTTATAAAAAATAATACCTTTAAAAATGTGCATTATTATGCCTTTTGTGTTGCTATAGCCGTATAATGCAGTTCGCGTTATGGAGCTCATGTAATATGCGCAAACTGATACACATAGCGCTAATGTCGCTGCATGACTCTAGCCCAGTGTCGATTATAGTAATCAACTCTCTTTTTTTTTTGCATTAATGCGAAACATGCAAATTTATGCTAAATACGAATGGCTAACGCGTGAACGGTAATTCCTGCTATTCAACACTAACGGCAGATAATATTCATTACGATAATTTTAACAAGAGGTTTTTTTAGAAACATACTTCAAAGCCGTTCCATCTATTTGTTTCACCTGCGTATTCAAAATAAATCATCACAACTTTTGTAAAAAAAAATGGAATATAAGTAAATTTGATTGGGTGTCATCATAAAATTTCACAAATATGGCTTCAAGTAATAACTGATTTTATTAATTACTAATTACATATATTTTTCAGTCTTTGTGTTTTTGATGAAAACGACAAGAAACATTGACTACTTTTCACTTGTACAACAATTTCTCCAACTTATCGATCAATATGTTACATTATAACAAATATGCGTTTGAATAAGAAAAATTAATTATTTAACAAACTCCATGCAAAGTCTAAGAATTGGAGATTCCGTACGGTATCGCTAGCAACCTCTTTGACAACTTCTGGTAATTCATAACCATAATAAGTAGAGGGAACTTTTTTAGGTCCATTCAATGCTGGATCTCTAGCTCCATCTAATCCAGGTTCACCCAAAGGTACGAATTCGAATTCTTCTGGATCTTCGGGTTTTACTCTTTTTTCTGGCGTGAAATGAGGCTCAAATACTTGTTCGAAAGCAGGTGCTGAGGCATCGAGATGATTGTTTAGTGGTCTATCATATGAGGTCCTATAGGTCCTTGCTTCTGAGAATTGTACATTTACAATCAGCGCAGCTGCAATAAATCTGCAACGACATACATACGTTTTAGCGAAGTTTTAATCAATTTAAAAATTATTTTTTCAAGTTTCTATTGCCTCGAAAGAGAAAAAACAATAGAATGCAAGTAAACTTACGCGATAGTCAGCTTCATGGCAAAACTGTTACTATTAACGGACGGCGGGACGAGAAGAGCTGCTCTCGAATTCACAAAGCGAACTGATGCTGATGAATCTGAAAATTGCTCTTTTATATACATACTCTTGTATCAACTAGTTATAGCCGTTCACTCAAAAAGTATCATTCACAGGATGTGACACACTGGAATAATCATTCTTCACGCTTCGATTGCGTGAATCAACTGTTAACTAAATTTGGACTCTATTATCATAAATACAAAAGTAATATGATAAAAATATTAATTTTTAAGATTGATATGCCCCAGCTAAGTCTAATTAAAAAAATAATTACGTGGTCAACAATGCCTGTAATAGTTTTGCATATTTAAATTATTTATGCGGTAACTTTCATAAAATTACCCACGCTGAATATATTATACTCATAAAACTACTGTGGGTTTTTGCACTTTGGAAACAAGATGCAATTTTCGATTGTTCGTGATTTTTTCCCAAACTATTTGTGACGCTGTAGTCTTCTGCGAAACTCCGATCGAAAAAACTCATTTGCGACATTCCTACTCTCAACCGTCCTTTCAAAAATTTACACTTCGGTGCCTCTACTTTGAGTGTAATTATAGATGAACACACAGACAAACACACACACACGAAGTAGAGCAAGCGGCTCGCTTCTCTACCATATATACATTTTTAAGCCACTACAAGTGCTTCCCTTTCGCTCTTTTTTGTGTGCAGATGTGCCAATGGCACTGAAGAAATTCTGTTAAATCCCATGTACATGCACGAATGCAACTCGCTGTTTTCAAGCGCGCGAGTAAATGTTATTGCATTAATACATGAGTACATGCATGTTGGTATATATGGCCGAACGCGGCCCGATTTTTCATCTCTAAAATCATAATTCCTTACAGGCTGGGAGTTAATTGAGCGTAAGTCTCTGAGATGCTTACAAACGTATCTTTAGTTGCAGCTATGCAGCCAATGTTAACAAGTGTAATTTAGCTTCAAATAATAAAAATCACGGATTTACATTGGTTTTCACAGTATTTAAAAAGTGAAACTAAATCATACCCCGCACGCCTGTGTGTTATCTGGAAAAATCTTGCCAAGATTGACTCATTCGATTTTAAAATCATGAAATGCTTTCATATTCTGGCTAACGATCTTGCTCTTTGCAGTGGGTTTTACGAATGTTCGAGCTCTTAGATCGCGTGATTTTGATACTATAAGTGCATTAAACTTGTGCTGATGCGAAGATACAGTTTTTACTTTCCATTCATTCCTCGATAGTTGTTTCTTCGAACGAGAAGCGCCGTAATCATTGAGCAACTTTTAATATTTTGAGGTGTGAAAAGATGCACTGATTAAAAAAAATACAAGTTCGCCATTTAACAGATACATATTTTTCAGATTTCATAACTTTACTGCCATTTAGAATATAAATAGTAAATTAGAATATTTGCATTAAATTAAACTAGCTTTTTTTCGCCACTGCTTAATTTCATGACATTTAAAAAAATGTTATAGCTCCTGCGTAAAAATAGAAGCAGTAGGAGATTTATGGTCAAAAGCTTGGATGATTCTATTGTCAATGTACTTGCAAAATATTGGAAACAATTTTCCCCGTGTATCATCTTTAGTCCTGCGAATGCGCGTGATGTAATATTTTCTCTATGTACTATAAATAATTAGTCTTGTATATTATATTAATAATTTATGGGAGGCATAATTTTAATACGGCCCTTATAGGCATTCATCTATGATCGATGTTTATGCATGTACACAATTTTTTTCTCAATTTTATTGATTTTATGAAATGTCTGAAAAATATCATAACAAGTATAGAAAGAAATGTGTTCATATACTGCTCCACAATTTGAATACAGTTGGAAATTAAAACGTTTGTTTCGACTTACCACATGATGTCGTTTTTAGACAGAACCGTTCCCGCAAGCAGAAAAATTAGTTGTATTGTTATATGAACCAGTTCATTCAGTTTCAATATGTTTCATTATGTTCATTTTTAATTGAAAACATGTATTCAATTATTTTTTTTAATTTTGTAAAGGTACGACAGCTTCCTCCGAGGTTGCTGCTATTCTCAAGCCCTAAATAAGCCCTCAAAACCTTTAACATAAAGGATTCTTTTGAAATCTAACGACAAGTAATATTCATAATATTGACATTATAACTATTGCAGTTCTTGTCCACTGTGCACTTTTATGCGGGATCTAATCAAAATACTGCAATCAAAAATAAACATCATTTTGAACCATATATTATATGACGTGCTTTAATATACCTCGAGGTTGCTGCAATTGCTACTGTCGGTACAGCAGAGGCATTACGAATTACAGGCTCGTGAGTTTGTTTCAATTTATAATGGTGGAGTTGTAATGCGAATGTACGATCGCTTACGCACGATTCACGCACATTAGAATCAGTAAGTCACTGTTTATGTTCAAGATGTCGCTCTAATCGCAGCTCCCAAGGAAATTTCAGCAAACTAGCGGCTAAGAAGCTTGCACGAGTATATATCTCTTACCTGGCGCTGTGAAAACTTTAAACCCCTCGCTCTGGAAGTTCGCAAAACTTGGTCCAGAGCTGAGCCGAGGGTGGCGAAAAATTTAGATTAATTTTATCAAAAGGAAGAGATGCGCACATGGAGATATAATATTTTATTCATGAAAATGAGCAAAAAACATATGTGCGCCACGAGAGGGTGAATGAAATTAACTGCTCAACTTGAGTATATACCTTTCTCCTCTCAACGCAGCGATGAGACGGCTACGATAACGCGGCAAGTCAACGTCTTGGCGTAGATGTGCTGTATTTATAGTTGTTTTTTTTTTCGTAATTAGAGATGTTGATGCGCACTCGACTGGCGAAAGCTAATTATACCATAATGTAGGCATCTCGTACTTGATCCGTAGTTTCAGCGAACGCGGCTAAAACTTTTAATTAGTATAGTTCGTTTTATTTCACATATCCATCTTGTGTCGCGGATAAATGTTGATACAGTAATCGGATAATTATGCCTCGTGAAAATCAAACGCGTTATATTACACCTTTAAAAATAAGGATTAGATGGTAATTATAAAATTCACGAAATGCATTAAAATGCGTGAGGTGAGCTGCAGAAAAATCCGCAAAAGGAGATGAGGTGCTATGATTACATTAAAAATTTGTTAGGATAATTAGTTTACTAGAGGTTGAATATAAATTCACTTTCACTGACGAAAAAGTAATTTGATGCTCTTTTAATGAGCCGTTAAATGAAAAAGTATATTACGTCATTTCAATTTCATATCTTGTATAATTTTTTTTTCTTTTTACAAAACTCTATTATTTTTACTCGAAGCGCAATCTTCAAAAGCTAAACAATGATCGTCAGAGAAATAAACGATGTCAAGTTGACAATTAATTTTCCAGTATTAAACATATTTCACCAAATCCTTCGTGACATTTTGGATTTATCTCACAATCATCCGGGAAATATGAACTGTTTCAATGGTGCAGAGGAAGCATGGATCGTTACAAAAGTGTTACGGTCGTAGAGCTCTCCGTTGTACAATATAACGAAAAATTACAGCCATTAACCTGCGAGTATTTATTCAATTCAATATCACTCGTATGAAGCTGTGCGTGTTCGTTCGCCGTGCGTCTCATAAAAAAAATTAAATGATGAATTTACGGTTGAGCGCCTTTCGAGAACATAAATCAATAATCAGGCTACATGATTAATTACTCGCGCGTAATAATGGGCGTTAAAAACGAAGCGGAATCGTGCTTATTATTTTTCACTCGAAGCGTATTTCCGAGGGCCACGCGAAGCTTCTATGCAGAGCCAATCAGAGGACAATTGGCTTTTTTCATGCGTTTGTGTTTGTGCGATTGTATCACTCGGTACAGAGACATCGCGGATGATGTGACACCATTGTGGGGTGCGGGAGAATCCAATTATTCGGAAAGCGTACGAAACTGTTAAATCAGACAATATGTACTGCGTGCTGCATCATAGTTATGTAGGATCAATAATACCGTACATTTTTGCACGAGAATATTGAACTTTTCAAGTTTGAAACTAATTTTATCCACTCAATCCTGTTATCGTTTTACGATAATTTTAATATTTTACTAACTATGAATAATATACAAAAGTAAATTGTGCAATTGCGGAGAAACGTGCTCTCTCAAATTCAGAAATTTGATATTCCAAGTCCGACCAAGAGCAAACTGAAATTGTCTATTTTCATATCGTAAATCAAATACAAAGCTATTTGCGACTCGCAAATAGTTCGCTATTGGCTCAATGAAAACATTTTTTTGAAATCTCGGAAGCAAAAACTACATTTTCCGCGCTGCACATGCTATACACACGCGTTGTATGCACTACATATACATAGAATTATATTCCGGCGCGGCGTAAAGTACGCAGGTATGCGACGCTCATCGTCGTAAATTAAATTGTGCTCGAGTAAAGCCGGCGTTTCGGGAGTAAAACTTATTTTCTTTCATACATACGTGCAGCGGGCTAAAGGCTCATGAAAAATAGCCCGACGCTCGCTACGAGCCTCGCAAGGATAATTTTATCTCGGCCCGAGTGTATTTATGCTAACGCCATGGATACGTGCTGCCCTTACGGTAGTTATATGCTATCACATTTCATCTGTGGCTTGAGAATTCTCAATTGTACCTGAGATTGGCACGGGGCTACATTACTTGAATTTCTATGCTGTCATAACACTTGCTTTAGATGACTGAAACGATTTTTGCGGGCACATAAATTTTTTATTTCTTGAAACGAGTAAGCGACACACTATATGAATACGTCTGAATTCACCATTTTCAGTCATCAGCATGCGGAATCGTAAAATTAACATTTTTTAATTATCAAGGGTATAATTTAGTTTTCAAAATTTATTAAATGTATTAAATGAAATTCTCACTTAAAATGTACTGTTAAAATGAAATGTTTATTTAAATTCGTATAACTGCTGCACGCGTATCGCGCGTATACGACACATTGACAAAAAGCCTCAATAAAATATTCAAAGCTTCAAATGCGGCTTAAACTGCAATTCAAATTTTGTAACTGCCTCGTGCCAAGAAGGCAATAAGCAAGTGGAAACGTTGTATTTTTTGCAATTATGCGAGACAACAAAGACGTCACGCCGGTGACAACGTCAAAGCGAATCACAATTTTAAATTTTGACACGCCTCTACGAGTGTGCAGTAGTGTTGACGCATAAATATACAACTGCCGCTAAAACTAGGAGATATCTATGTACAGGCATAAGAGTACATATATTGTTAAGGGCGTAGCCAGGGCACGTGTCCTTTTCTCTTGAATAAATTCCGTTTGATGTACGAAAGCGTATACAAATGCAAATAACTCGCGCATGCAGAGTTTCATGTAGTTGCTAAATTCTTCAATATCCCTCTTTTAAGCATACAACAAACACTTAGTTCTTAAAACCTTCAACTGCGTCGAATAGAGCTTTGCAATGCAGTTGGAAGAAAAATTTTGCGAATGCAAGTTCAGGGCGCGCAGAAATAGGCAACCTCGAGGGATTTTCAAACAGTTACTGACGCAGAGACTGATACAATATATATTTGAGCTGTAAAATTGACGCGACTTTTGAAAAGAATAAAAGTTATAACATTAAAGAAAGTTAAAAAATCGATCCAATTATAGATTATGTATATATTGAAAATAACAAAGTTTTTGAAAATACGTGATCACAATTTTTTAAACTTTCTTGCTCATACAAAAAGATGACCTGCTTCCCATGCTGAATACAGCTTTTTCTCAATTATTAAGTCAAATAATATAGCACTAAAAATGAAAGTTCTTTAAAATATCTCGCAAATCTGAAGTAAAATAAAAACTGAAAAGTTCAGTAACAAAGAAGTTCAATACAACTCCCAAAGTACTAATTAAAACAGTAGTTAAACTTAATTAATATTTACATTATCTTTGTCAATTGAAACAAAATGATTACTTCTTTGTCAGATAATAAATCATATAATAATAAATTTCTAATTAAGTATACATGTTATTCAATAAATAAACTCATAAAGTTGTAATATTTCGGTTTAATATTCAACCTAATAGAGTAAATTATAAAATTAATATCGTGACGAATTAATTTAATCGACTAAGAAATGAAGTATAAAAGCAAAAGAAATGGCTCCAGAGGGGATCGAACCCACGGCCTTCGCGTTATTAGCACGACGCTCTAACCAGCTGAGCTATGGAGCCGTTAGAAGAGGGTTTCAAATTGAGGTATTTGAAACTACGGTTCTTATTTGGTAGCAATGAGTTCTTTTAATTATACTTAATGAGTAAAATTCAATTCAAGTAGTCAAAACTCGAGATTTTTTTTGCTCATATGATATATTACACTATTAAAATAATACGTTCATCTTAAAATATAATTTTAATTGTAAAATACATTAAATAACAATCCTTACATGAAATTAAAAATTGTTTTGCTTACCTTTGAATGCCTGCATTACTTGTTGATTAAATGCCCATTATTACGAGTGTTTAAAATCTATCTTTCATTGTAATCCCCTCAAACTTTAGCCAGAAACTTTTGTGTAATTAAACAACATTTATGGACTTTTTTAATAACTTTAGGTCTTTTAATTAATTACAATGTTATATTTTCCGTTTGAGATATTAATAAAAAAAAAATAGGTGTACAAAGCAAAAGAAATGGCTCCAGAGGGGATCGAACCCACGGCCTTCGCGTTATTAGCACGACGCTCTAACCAGCTGAGCTATGGAGCCGCCGATATCTAGTTGACCAAAATAATCATACACAATCTTTACGAGATCAACTGACCTTATAAAGATAAAAATTTTTTACCTGTGAGCGTAAGTTAAAACAACGATCGTAAAATTGATGAATTTGAAGTCATATCATGGTACGTGTACCTGAATTGAGTGTAAAGCACGAAACAATAGTTGAAATTTATGTAAGTCAAGGGAAAAAAGTAATATCTATTTTCTAAAAAAAAATAATAAAATCTTCAAGTATTAAAGTATAAATTCCTAGCATTCTATGATCGTAGACTTTATAGCTGTATGTTACATAACATTTCTGCGCTCCCCACCAACGGCTCCATAGCTCAGCTGGTTAGAGCGTCGTGCTAATAACGCGAAGGCCGTGGGTTCGATCCCCTCTGGAGCCATTTCTTTTGCTCTTTCCGGTTTGACTATCATTATCATCACAATACGAAACAATAGACGAGATATTGCAAATAAGATTGGATGCAATGTTTAAATTTTACAATCAAATATTTGGTATTGAAAAAACTCAAAAAAATTTTCCAAAAAATACTCAGTCTGTTATAGATTTTTCTTTATTAATTATAGGATTGACTCATAAAATAAATTAGAATATACTCAAAACCGATTTATGCAAAATAATAATCCACATAATTGTATCATATTCACTTCAATAACCATCCAATTTCGTTTAATGCAATATCTCGATGAGCATGACACATGCATCCGATGCAGACGCTTTGAACTTCACAGAGAAAATGCTAATGCGAGAGCTCACAGCAGCAGCGGAGTGTCTTCGTTTCAATTCATAAATTTTACTTCTTCCATAAGCTCTGTGCAGCGCCGTATATACATAGGCGCACTCGTGCAATCACCCTTCCACTTGTTGAAGGCTGCTTCGGGTCTGCTTAACATAGCCGAGCTGCAGCCAAGAGCTCTTCCGACCGCTTGCATTAGAATTTATTGCTCTTTGAGCTTACTTTTCGCGTTATATGACAAATTTCGTATGATTTCTGCTTCCACATTGTGCAGAGCCTGCAGGATATTTTAGCATAGCTTGACTTGTATTTCCATCTTAGATGAACGAATTTATTCATACCATTTATTCTGAAAAAAAAAATATATTTTGCAATTTTACTAAATTCTTTTTTCCTGAAATTTTGTTTATAGGGTGCAAGAATGACGATGGATCTGCTGTAGAATGGTTAAAGAAAGGAGTCGCTGAGATGATTGGAACGGCGATAATCGTTTTTTTGGGCTGTTTGGGGTGCGTCGGAAGCTTGGGGACCGCTCCTACACATCTTCAGATCTGTTTGAGTTTTGGATTTGCTGTTATGATAGCTATTGTCGTAAGTCAATCCTTTCAATTCTATCAATCCTTTTTTCCCTTGATTTATCAAAATATGATGATCTCATGTATCGTTGGAATGAAACAAAATCTCGATTTTCAGTGCACGGCTCATATAAGTGGTGCTCATTTGAATCCTGCAGTCACAGTTGGAACTATCGTTTGTGGATATACGTCCTTGGCATCGGCTGCGGTTTACATCATAAGTCAAATGGCTGGAGGTGTATTGGGATACGCATTACTAAAGGTATTATGATGAACACTGTATTTTTAATCGATGTAATTTAAAAATATACTTGAGAAAAAATTAAGCTCACTGACTTACAACACATTTAATCATTTGTTTCGTGATACAATTATGACATTAAAAGTAATAAAAATAGTACGAATTTTTTATTTAATTTTTATTTATTTAATAGATAATAACCCCACAAAATCATCTGCATGGAGGAGATCCAAACACAGCTGCAGGATTTTGCGCGACTCTTTTGCATCCTCGAGTCTCAATACTGCAAGGTTTCTTCAGTGAAGTCATAGCAACTGGAATATTGGTATTCATGGTTTGCTCCATCTCGGATTCTCGTAATTCGCGCAATACCGATTCTGTAGCCATCAAAGTCGGCTTAGCCGTTGCTGTTCTATGCTTCGGATTTGTACCCTACACAGATTGCAGTATGAACCCAGCAAGATCTTTCGGACCTGCCTTGATCAATAATTTATGGACCGACCACTGGCTCTTCTGGTTTGGACCTATGGTAGGTGCCTTGCTCAGCTCGTTACTCTATAAAACCTTATTTATGCCCAACCTCAAAGAACAAAGAACTATTACGCCAGAAAACGGAGTATAAGGAAATTTTCTTCTAAGTTAAAATTGCGAAAAAAATTATAAATTTTATCGTTACGTTTTATAAAAAAATTTAAATTCTGTAGCACTTAAATTGATCAGAGAATTATGACTACAGAAAAGTATTACTGTATTTACGAACGAAATACGATAACTTCATGAGGAAGATATAATTTTATGATTCGTTTATTGAAGATCCTTTATTTAGATGAATTCTTAATTATTATAATTAAAAATCAAAAGTAATCCGATACAAAATACAACTCTAAAAGTTTTATTGCATTCATTATGGGTTTTCATGTTTTATAAGAAATTGTATCGACTCTTATGTATATTTACAATTAAAATAATTACTGTTGATATTTTCCATTATTTCATGTATGAATGTATTTAAAAAATCATACCGAATTTCATTCAAAAATGAGATGAAAAACAGTCTGTGATTTTATTAAGAACTAAGAATGAGTTGAAAAATTTCTACGAAAAAAGTATATCACTTATGTTAAATCTTTGACATTAAATGTAAGATAATAGTGTTAGTAGTATAAGGATGTGTAATATATAAGCTTTTATATCGAATTATTTCATAAAACAACTTTACCATTATTATCAACTTTATAATTTTCAAAGATCACTATAATCAGCGAAATGAGTGTCTTTTTACCATTATATTGTACCATCGCGTATTATAATCGGAATGAAATTTTTATAAAAATGTTAAGCTTGATGAATAGAAAAAATGTAAAAATTAAAATTTTATTCATGGAAATATTATTATAAGTTTCATTATTTATTTGAAAAGTTTTTATCAATGTATATTGCCAATTTATTGCAAAATATTTCAATTTTACACAATTCAATGCCCAAAAGAAACAAGATTGAAGAAAACCGTATAAGCGACTTTCAAATGACCTACAATGACAATTTACTGTTTAGTAAAATTTAAACCAGATTTCAACCACTTCAATTCGATACTGTTACTTTAAGTCTCTACCACTAGATGGCGAGTACCTTTACATATGAATCTGCAAGTGGCAAAGTAAAAATAATTGTATAAACCAAATCACTGTCAACTTTTTTTAATTAAGCTGCCTCTTGTCAGAAAAGAAAAAGTTTTAATTGTGTTAGTTGAACAATTCGTAAGGTAGGATTTTCTTACTTACTCTAAGTGCGGACTAATAAACTTGGATATTTCCGTTAAACTGCGGTTAGATGCGTATCTCCAACCTTCTTTAAAGAGTTTTTATACCAAATTTTAAGCTCCATTTTCGATTTTATTATACTTTTTTTTTACTAAATACTTTTTTGAAACTACTCAATACGTGGAAATACTGAATGTCTCAATCAAATTGTTGAAGGCTTTATAGCATATTTATAAATTATCATTCGCAATATTTATGATAATTTCAGGCATGGAATATTTAAAAAGTACAAAAAGAATTTATTCGCTCCCTTTTTTATAATAGTAAAATATTTTTAAAAAATTGTAATTTATCATAATTTATCAGTATCTTTAAGAAAACAGTTTCCAGTATTCTAACGATAATATTGGTTTTAATTAAATAATGATGAAATACATTAGAAATCATAAAAAGTATTATGACAGGTAATGCTTTAGAAAAAATTGTTGACTCTCAATGTATCACGGTGACACAAACATTGGAAGAATTAGTTTTTTTTACTATCATCAAGTCTGTGGCTCGCCGATCATTGATTTTTTCGACCAAACAAACTGTATACTTTGTAGGAACGAAATATGTACCAGAGGCAACGGTAAACATGGAAAAAAACAAATCGAAATTTTTAAGAGAAAGATACGAGCCTACAGATTATTAAAAAAATATATATATTTTCAAACAGCCTCGCCTCTTTTTATCACATACAAGCATTTCTACACCGTTGATACGTCATCGGCTGATACGAGTTTTTTTTAACGCACACGAATTCGAGTCCGCTGAAAATATCGTTTTAGCGGTCTTGTCGAAGAGACGAAAACGTGTTCACAAATACATTCGGGTCCCTCTCTCGTACATGTAGTGGAGGGAAGGGGTCAAGCCGCTCGAGCGCCAGTTATATATCCCCCAAGAAGTTTGACAACTTTTTACGCTAAATATAAACTTCCCGAGGCGGCGGCGGTGCAAGAGTCGCTCCCACCTCGATGTACCGGCCACTATCCGGGCAATATTATAATCCACGTGTTTGAGTACCACTACCATTTTCGCACGTGTGCTACTGCTCCGAGCGTCTCGTCGCTACTGCACATACACTATACTGACCACTACCACTAAAACTACTACTACTACTACTACTACTACTACCACCGAGGAGGAGTACGAGTTACGAGTTCGCGCGTATATATATTTGTTTCTGCGGCACATAGCAACAACGACGACGACGATCCGGAGGCGTGTGTGCGTGCGCCACAACTTTCGCGATGTACGAGCCCATTGTGCCTCTTTAGTGCCGAAGGCGCGCGCCGAGCAGCCGGTCGTCTGTTTCGTATTTGTGAGCCGAGCCAGCCAGTCTTATATGTAGTCGCAGTGCTGCATATCATCTACGGAGAGACGCGCCGCAAACTTTTGTGTGACCCTGACTTTGCTGCTGCTGCTGCTGCTGCCACCGCCGCCGCCACCACCACCGCTACGTATAAAGACCGAGCCGATCGATCGGTGTGCGCGCGCCCCCGCAACCTCCAGGGGCTAGAGTTCTCGCTTTTATACCTTTTGGTCTACTGAACTCGTTTTCGGCAGCAAGTCGCGCTCGTATTCGCAGACATGTCTTCGTCCAGTGATATTCCTTCCAGTAAGTTCAAAAGCTTTTGCGCTTCCAGATATCGCCTTTTTTATCAATGTCATTATTGTGCACTTGCGAGGCATTCATTTCATTCATTTCCAAAAATTACTTGAACTTCGGTCGAAATTCTAAACGTATGCAAAGTCGAAAGCGATCAGCCGTACGAATGCGGAAAACGCGCTTGACTTATATATTATTCACGCGTTTACTTGACGTTTGACCGCTTTTTTTCCAAGTTTCGCCTTGTATTTTATTCGGAAATTTGAAACGCATGTATAATTTTTGCATAACATCAACCCGCAGTCTCTGCTCGCTTTTTCTTTGATCATTTCGATTACTGTCTATTTAAACATGGCAAGGAAGCAATAAAAAAGCTACGAACATGCAACCGAATCGGTTGTATGATAAGTGTACATTTGATAGTTACATATCTATGTAACTCGCTGCTATTGATTTTTGTTTCGACGTCCTTCAACTTTTTGCTACTCGGTGCATTGTGAACATTCATGTTGTTGTAGATCGACATCGTTATGAATACTCATGATTTACAACAAAAAAAGGATACTTATCATCTTGATTCAACCGCGTCATTGGCAGAGATAAAATTTCTGCATCTTCGACCTAGCACCATAAATAATTTTTCATGATTTATTAGGAAACTCGGAAAGCATGATCTCTCGACTCTTTAGAACTCTTTTATCAAAGTTATTCTTGTTTATCGTCGATTTCTGCAATTTTCAAATGTGTTCAATTTTATTATCAAGTTTAAATTTATTAAACTTGATATTAAGGTTATCGGTAGTTCAAAAATAGTTTATTGGTTTTTTTATTTTAGTTGCTCTGCTCAAATTATTCTGAAAATATGTCAATCCATATGATTAAAAAACTTTTTCTCGTCTTTTTGAGTAGCATACTTACAAATTTCAAAACTCATCGTTTCATACTAGAAAAAACATCTGAACTAATATTTATTTTGCAAAAAATGATTACGATTCACCTGAAAATGATATTATGAGTTGAAATTCTATGCTGATCGTCGTTTATTAGTAACATTAAAATTTAACGGCATCGAAAGCTTTGAATATTCAGTACAATAAAATCCTCTATTATAGCCTTTGAAATATTAGCTGGGGGTAACTTCTCATTACTTTTAACCAAGATGTAATTTAAATAATATTAATTTCGCATTCAAATTACTCATAATTAAAAAAAAGTTGCAAAAAATGATCTTTAGGTAGAATAAAAGTCAAATAAAAAAAATTCCTTTTGACAATAATAATTTGATTAATAGTTCTTAGAAATAATTTGTGTATAATTACTAAAAAAAAACGATATTATTTTCGCGTGCAATGCTCAATGGCCTGCACATAAATGAGATAAAACTTTTGTAAACATATTGAATAATCTTCAGCTAACAGTAAACTACATATAAAACCAAACAATCGAATGAATATTTATCTCTTGATTTTTTCAATCCATTGATAATTTTGTGTGGATTTGAAATAAATATTGGATTTATTTTAAAAATTGTAGAAATCGTACACATGTTAGCTATTCGTTTAACAAGGAAAAATTATTAAACATAAGAAATTATTCTTCACAATGGGTTTATCCGTGCGTTTAATTGATAATAATTATAATGATAATGCGGTGATTCAATTTGTTAATTGAAAATATTAAATTCATCTTTTGTGAACAGAGTTGCCGCGATATCGGACAACAGTATCAAATGGTCACTCAAAGATACGGTCCAAATTCAAGCTTTATCAATATTGTTTTTCTTCCAAAGATAAATATCAAAAAAATAAAATATGATAAAAAAATCAGCTCATTTCCTTCTAATGGACAAAATTGTTCGACCGCAGATGATACGGATCAATAATCAATCAAGCTTTCGCACTTAATACATGTTATTAAAATAATATTTTACAATATTCCAAAGTTAAATCCGAATGCTATGTAACAAATTTGCTTCAAATACTATCTCCAGAATGATAAATAAAGCGAACAGGCTTAATTTTGATAAGACAATAATACTAAATAATGCAAATCTCCCTATAATACGATACGAATATACTGGGTAGGGAAGCCGAAATGATTGAGCACTCGAACTGAGCATAGCGCTCTCCGTGAGATATACATTTCTGCATTTGTGCATTTCCATACTAAGCCGATGAGAATTGTGTATACTAACATATGCGCAAATTCTCGTTTGTAATTCAAGTTTTTCTTCGAGTGACCTCTATTAATTACCGATATACATTTAAAATGAATGTTTTCATGAATAAAATGTTTATATTGGAAATATTGTCTTTTTTAGATTTCATCTATAGCTATTGATTTTAAAAGCTGCGGAAAATTTCTTTATATACGTATTTATATTCATTATTTTGTAATATCCAGAAAAAGCATGAGTGTTCAAGTTTCGTAAAGTTTAAAAATATCTACATGTTTTATGCAACACATATGCACATCAGAGCAAAGTTCAATCTTTATCTAGTTTGTTTTAGACATGTTGTAGGCAAATCGAATCAAACAAGAATAAGACGCACGCATGATTTATTAAAACTCTCACCTTCCCACCTTCTCACAGATATTTTTAGATTCTCATTATGAACTCTACAATTAAATTACAAGAGTATGTAGCTGGTAATGAGCAGCGATACAATTATAAGAATGTGTAAATTGATGACTGTATTATCGTTTGTACCACCAGCGGTCGTGACTTTTTATTATTCTTGAAATGAAAAATATTGTTATTTGAGATTTTTGCAAATATTTTTAGTTTTTAAAACAACTATTCTATTCTTATAATAAAAAAGATACAAGGTGATATTTCAGAACTTGAGAGACTGTTCAAATGTTTCAAATTTGATGCTCAAAAACGTTGGGTAAATGAAAAAGAAATAAATGCATCACAAGAACGAGTAATAATAAAAAAAAGCCAATTTTTTAGATAGCCACATCTTGCCAGTAAAAGATTAATCGAGTATCAGTAAAAGATAAAACGATTTAAAGTTTACAGCTATAAATTTGCCAATGATCCGAATGATTTTATCCGCACTATTGAAGTTTTCCATGTGAAAGTACACGAAAATCGATTAAAGATATCGCACTCATGTTTGCACTAAAACATCTCGCTTCTGTAATACCGAATAATTTCTCTGCGAGAGTTACGCTAACCGAATAAGATAAGGATCCATGCATAAAAGTATAGACTGTAAACGTGTGTGACTGAATACGTCTCGATTGGTCTTCGGGAAGAAAGCCCCATTGCTAAACAATTTATTTCCGCTGTACGAATGTAGTTGCACACAAAGGAGGTTAATTGCCACGGCGTGGATGAGACAGATTAAAACTTTACGCATAATAGGGCAAAATTGACGGAAGTTGTCGCAAGACAATTTTGCCAATGACAGAAACGGCATAAAGTTCGCGTAATGACCGCGACGCGTATTGACATATGTTGCCTAGCGGATCCATAATATCTTATTCAACGAAATTCAGGAGAGAAAGTCGTGGGTCAACAAAAAATAAAAACAGTTTACAATTTTGACAAAAATTATGAACTTCACAAGATCATATATATATTAAATTTGAAAATTATAAATGAGCTATCAAATACTGTTATTTAATAACATATCTCGTCAGATTTTGTAATTTTTATCTTGTATGAAGTAAACTATATGAATTATCATTATTTCAGTTAGTTGTTCAGTAAACAAGTTATATTTTCGTAATAAAATTGACATTTACAATCAACTAACGCATTCGACACGGACCCATTTGATAAATTGATTCATGAATGAATAAATATGGGAGGAAAATAGATTCTCACTCATTGCTATTTATTTTGCACGCCTTAGTAGCTAGTAATTTAAAATGCATGAATTGAGCTTGAAAAAGTTATGTCATGCAGATATAGTAGCAGTAATCTCATATTCAATGTATATCTGAGTGTAATAGCGCTGCCTTATTAATCGCGCAGATCTTAGGCGCTTTCGAAATCGCTGATTGATTATTTGATACATATTGTATCTACGACCCATTTTCATATAGTTTGGAGTAATCTAATTTTCTTGAGTTAAGCTATGTAAGCATCGTAATGTGAAATGAGCACCGAAATCAAAAAATTGTAAAAATGAGAAATATTTCAATTTTTTTTTTGTTTTTTTTTATCATAAAAAAATCTTTGAGGAAATATTTATTTCAAAATTTAAATTTATTCATAGCTTACTAATATGCAATGGCAATTTTTAAACGCCTTAAAAACTTGTACAATGAAGAGATATCTATAAATTATTGTATCGACACAAGTGTTCATTGAATAATATCGTCGACCAGCTGTACAGCAGTCAGCAGAAAGTTACCGAGTGCTCCGAATGTTTCGCAAAAATTACATTATTCTGACTTTTTAATCTTGAACCAGAAAAATTTGTAAAAATGAGTAAGGTTTCTATAAGCTTCAAACTTTAAATATGTAACTGCGATCAGGATACAAGTTTACAAGCTCAAAGAGCTTTGCATTTTGGCTTATTTGGGTTAAAATTTAATTTTTAGAAAGTTGTCTCTGTAGTTTTTGCAAATCACTAGTTTAAAATGAGACTTGTAAAGAGTGTAAAAAACAATATTAAATAGATTCATGGGTAGTGTGACATCAATGCATAAATCGCAATATTTTCTTGAATCTTGCAAGCATCGTTAATTAAATAACCGGCTACTTAATAAAATTTATGAATATTAACATCGGTTCGGAAAATAACTATCACTTATTGAGTACATTCTAAGACCAAGTGTTTGGAGTGTCTCGTACTTTTGTAATTTTCATGCTTGCAGTTATGTCGTAAAATGTTAATTTATTCAATATTAAATGTAAGAAGGTACATGGAATATTAGCAAATACTGTTTTATAATAAAAGATTAAATACGAGCTCAACTTACTTCATTTTAAACTCTAATCAGACATAATCGAATTATTCGGAAAGTAGAATTCAAGCGCTGCAAAATTTTTTCTAAACTATATAAAATCGATAAGAAACATTATGCTAAACTACACAATAAAGAATGAAAAGGTTTCAAAAACTAAAGATAAAATAGTTTATTATCAAGTTAATATTGTATTTTTAACGACATTAAACATTTTTTCGTTTAAATATTAAAATTTTTTTATTAAATACCGAATTTTAATCAACTTTTCAGGATTCAAAAAGATGGTGAAAGGAAATACTTACCGAGAGCAGGGCATCGTAGCTCTTGCTGAAATATTAGGCACTGCTACCCTAGTGTTTATAGGATGTATGGGGTGCGTAGGAGGATTACTAAATGTTGGTATTCCCAGTCATATACAAATCACATTAAACTTTGGATTGGCAGTTATGATAGTTATTCAGGTAGATTTTACATTTTTATTTTATTAAAATTTTCAAATATTCTTAATATAATTATATGGTATTAAAATGAGATCATACTCTAATATTGCAAAAAAATTATTTTCCGCCTCATTCACAATAATGAAGATTAAAGAATATTAATTACTCTCGGTGACAAGTAGACACTTTAGTAACACGTGTATATAATGACACCAAGCAAATTTTATGATACGTCACTCACATTAAATTTAATTTATAGCACTGCGTGGCTAAAGTTCACGTTTAAGGCACGCTTTGCCATGACTTAAGCTGCTCATTATTGCATCGCGACGTGCCTATCGCACTCGCTACGCTCGTGCGCTAACCTCACACCGCGATGCTATTATGAGCACCTTATATCTCGCCAAAGGGGGCCTAAACGTGAATTTAGCACAGTGCTATAAAAAAACGTATGATACTTATGACTCAAGTAGCCCATTCTTGACACGGCACTAGCACCCTCGCTTCGCTCGGGTGCTAACCGTGCCGTGCAATAATGGCCTGCTTAAGTCACACGTATCATAATATACTATTTGCATACCCACAGTAAACCCATCATTGCGGATGAGATTTTTTTATGTACGGCAAATTATGGTTCACGAATAAAATATCAATTTCATTTGTAAAGTGAATTTCATAAAATAATTGAAAATCTCGATACTTTTTACTTTTTTAAAATAAAAATTCAATTTTTAATATTGTACTTGATCTAAATAATTTGTTTCAGTGCTTTGGACATTTAAGTCATGCCCATGTCAATCCAGCGATGACACTTGTTTCTGTGGTTTTGGGCATAAAAACAGTTAGGGAAGGTTTAGTATATTTTGTAGCGCAAACAATCGGAGCCATTCTAGGATTTGGTTTATTAAAGGTCAGTATTCATATTTGCAGAATGTTGTAATTTTGATAAAATCCAATGAAGTTACGATTCAAATGTTAAATATACTATACTTCCGCTTGTAGTAGTTTTCAAGTGTCAATAATGAAACAAACATAATAGGAAAACAATGATAAAAATTTATTTGAAGCGTACATATAAGATAAGTCGATTACGTTGACGGCCCCATTAGTGGTGCAATATAACGACCCTTGACATCATAAGAGCAAGTTTTCAACATTTTTAAATAATCTCATGTAGTACAAAACTTTAGCTCAATGTCACTTCATGCGTAAATCCATATGCTGATTAAAATCGGAAATGTTTAAAAGTTTTGGAATTTTTTATTAACAAGACTTGTTAGTTTATGATAAATATTTAAAATAACTTCTGAAACCTAAAAGTCAAGAGACATATAAAAAAATAATATTTTTCAGGCGGTAACACCTGCGGGCAGTCTTAGAGCCAATGCCAATGCAACTTTGGATACTTTCTGCGTAACGGATTTACACAGTGACGTCTCGCCGATTCAAGGGCTCTTAGTCGAGGGCATTGCCACGGCTATTCTCGCTCTCATAGCATGCGCCGTGTGGGACCCTCGCAATGCTCGTAACACCGACTCGACTCCCGCCAAATTTGGTTTGAGCGTCACAGCTCTGGCCATTTCGTGCGGACCTTACACGGGTTGCAGTATGAATCCAGTCAGAACCCTTGCACCAGCTATTTGGAACAATTACTGGGGCCATCACTGGATCTACTGGCTGGGGCCTTTTGGTGGTGCTCTCTTGGCGTCCCTTGCCTACAAAGTAATCTTCTCCGTTCAAAATAACGATAACGAAGATATGAATCTGCCAGAAAACGTTGCATTAAATAGCGTTGATACACATCAAGCCAAGGTAATTACATAAAGACGGAACTTTTACATTCAATAAAAATGTTATATTAACTAAAAAATTCAATTTCAGCATATGTAATCCTTATGTTGGATCATTGATTTCACATCTTGGAATTTTAAAAAACTGATGTCTCGAAAAGTGTGTGAAAACATTTGTTTCATCATTAATACTTCCACGTGTTCACAGTCGTAATAAGAAAAACAATTTTATCAACGTCAAAAAGTGAGCTTTTTGTCACAACACACAAACTAATTACGATATTTAGTATAAGATATTTATCAATAATGTTGTTGGAAAGATAGATTTTTTATTGTGAATATGTTGTTTCAATTTTAAAATGTAAAAAGTGATTACAATCAAAGTTGTTACAATACGTTAGTGCTAAAGATAATTATCAAAGGTACCTATATATTATATGTATTTTCGTGTTATATTTTTAATTTGCATAAGTTATAAGTTGTTATATTTCTTCTACACATTTATTCGATTCATTAATTCAAAAGAAAACATGTTTTTGTACGAAATGTTTGATACTTCAAAAACACCAATGTAACAAGCCAAACTTGAAATTTTATACGAATTTTTATAAAATAATCTGTACGAGAATAAGTCTAATTTAACTAAAGCATTTTGTTGAGAATATATGTTGTTTTGTCTAAAATGTGGCTATTTACAATAGCCAATAAAAGAAATTATTAATTTTTACGTTCGTATGTATTTTTTCTCACGTCATTTTGTTTGTTGAACCTGTGATATACCAAAAATATTAAAAATTGTTTAAATTTTTTATAAATTTTAGTTATATTTGTAATTACCGTATTTCATAAATATCAGCAGTTATAAGTATGAAGCCACAGTAATTTAAACTTGGGATATACGACAAAATTTATCGCATATTGGTATTTTTATTTTGAGTAATATTCAAAAGATCTTGCTGAATTATGCAAATTTTTTTGATCGTTGTGTCATCAACTTGTTTATAAACTTCCTCGTACGGTCGTAAAAAATCTACAGGCGTATCGATTGGCCGAGACAGTACATAGCATCCGTGGCATATGCGTTTTACAAAACGGACGAATTAATTGTTACAGCGCGCAATCGTGTAATTTCGGGCAATCAGCGCAATACAACGAAGACCGCTGATTAGGGATGATTTCCATCGTATTCGAATCATCGTCGTCCATCGGGATATTTGCGTCGAGCTGCTGCACGCATACGCATTTCGCGAACATCGCGATTTCGAAATACATCGTTAGACATGGTAGCACACACAGCTGACGCATCATGGGTACCGTGTCTCTGTACTATGGATTTATTGTAAATTCGAGCGTATCCATCAATATATATATATATGCGCACAGAGACACGGTACATTGGGAATCGATGGAATTACAGCCTGGCTTGCCGTTATTAACATATCGGTCAAATTTGATTTCTTTGGGGCATATTGCTGGAGGCCCGATATGGAATCGATATATTTAGAAATAAAAAATAATTCATCTCCAAGTTAGGCAGTATACGGTAGCAACGAACTTTTATTTCTCTGTTTACTTTGCTTATTAGATGAAAAACTACAAACTGCGCTACGGCGTATATGATCTGAACTTGAACGATACATATGTTTGCTCGTTGACACTAGTATAACGGTGTACAAAAGTCATAATGAATTATTGCGTCGTAAAAGAAAATCAATATTGATATTGTTTGACTGCTCTTGACGCTTGTCGCGCTGCAAGCACACACACAGACACACATGACGACCTGTTGAATTGCTAAGCTTTTTTTTCGCGCTTCCGCGTGTGCGTCCCCGCGAGGATTATTATCATTATTATCATCATTATTATGCGAATCTCTGTTTCTAGCACCACTTTAGTAGCTNGGGGGGGGGCAAAAAGCGAAATTCACGCTTATAACTCGATCGTCACGAGCAGCAGTGCTACACAGAACGTATAGCTAGAGCGATGCATCAGCGCCGGCTCTAGTCCACCCTCACCACCGGAGCACACGTATACTGAAATTCACGCGCTCCGCACGTCAACGCGTATTTATTATTACCTTTTCCCGTGCAGTTAAATGAAAATGCATTGCAGTAGCAGCGGCAGCAGTGGTGGTGGTGGCGGCGGCGGCGGCAGTACTCCATGCACGGCAGTATTCTTGGCTGCCGGAGACAAGCAACAGCACAAACACACACACCCGCATACACTCACACGTACACGTCCTAGAGCCGAGTGAGCGAGAGGGAGAGACAGCTAGAGGCAGTGACGGATGTTCGTCCACATGAGTATACACGTGTGCTGCGCTGCTATACTCCACAGCAGGGGTATATACGCCGTTGAACAGCCGCCACCGCCGTAGAACGGGTTTGTCACTTGCTAGGCGCGCTTTACCTTTTTCACGCCTCGCGTCACACTCATTGAAAAAAATGCATCTCTCTCGGCTCGCTCTCTACACCATATATTATATACGCATATACTGCAGCGCGCGTGTGATGAAAAAAGTAAGAAATAAAAATGTTTTGCCAGCTAGCTGCAGAGTACTCTAAACTCCGACTCGTCAGAGTCGCAGAGGTACCTTATCACGCCCTCGCGCGCGGCCGGCGATTCGAATGAACGGTGATTTTTTATTTGCGTCCCCTGCACGTGCAATCAATTATCTATCGGTGTATACCAGAGCTGGGGACCCAAAGCGAGACGCAGAGAGAGAGAGACGACGATTTCTAAAATTTATCGTGCCGACTCGAAAATGGGGAAGATCAATATAGCGTGGCGCGCGTCGTGTAAGCTATGCCAATAATTTGAATTGTAAACGACGACTCGAAACCTCTTGACAAAATATCTTTCGAGGGTCAAAATTCGACGAACGTCGGCTTATCGTGATTGTGACAATAAGCTCTCGAGAGCTATTTTCGGCACCTATTTCGGTTAAAATGGTTTGTTTGTTAGTGTAGCAGAGCTCGACTTTGGTAGACCATGTTAAAAATCACCAAAAGTGATAAGCCAAAATAGGTATTATGATGTAAAGTATCGTGCACTACTAGTTTTACGGAATATTTTTTCCAAAACAAAAACTTTCAAAAAACCACAACTTTATCGTAGATCGATTGTCGAAACGGCGCTTGATCGTATCGTTCTCTCGAGCAAAAAGCGCCACGTTATAAATCATGACCCAAAAATGTTGAAGAGGCTCAATTATTCCTCTTCCAAAGCTAGCTATCTCATTGAGCTACGGAGACATCATCTGGTTATACTCGCTCGCATTTAGCAAAGCAACAGCCATAGACAGAGGGAGAGAGAGCGAGGCCTCTTGATGCAATTACTTGCCACTCCTGACTGTTCTGCCTAACTGCAAGTGTGCATGTGTATATGTATGTGTGCGTGTGCTGTTACGAATTATCAGCAAAGGGGACTTAATAACACACGACACTTGAATGCTAGAGCTAGTAGTGGCGTGCACACATAGCCCTTGTTGCCCTCTACGCTGCCTATATGGCTACACCACCCATTGCCACTGCTGATGTCGAAGCAGCAACCCATTGGGGATGAGCCATTATTATTGACCTCTAACTCAGCCAGTAGTAGTAGTAGTACCCCTCAAGAGTCGGCAGAAATTTAATTTACCGCGGGCTTAAAACTCTAATGGATCTCTTTCAGGCTTGGCTTGGCTCTGCCGGAGCTTTTAAGCGCATTCACGTTTCATTAGCTTTCGACCGAAAGTCTATAGTATTTACGGACTGATAGTTCGTTCTCGCTCGCGTATAATTCTTGTATATATACGAAACATATTTATGCAGATTTTCTGAACTGCAGTTTGAATGACTGTAATCACGGAAAATCGATCTCCAGGCTCCGCTGCTGAAGCTGAAAATTTTATGAAGAGTGCGCCACGTGGAGTATGTGTGCACAAGCAAAGATTTGCCTCGTGTATAGTGGCGCACACGCCCTCCGAAAAAAAGCAAGCCAAGAAATGCCATATTTTTACATGATTTACCCGAAAGCATACGAGTGGGACGCACAGTTTGCTCGTTAATAATTAAATTTTCAATCTGGTCTTGGTGCGTATAGGGAAACTTACCCACTACACTTTTTAAATTTTAGATTTTATATATTGCGAGCGCAGAAAATGTAGAATGCAAAAAACTCGCTGCGAAAATGAATATTGAATGTTTATGGTACATGTATAAATTGAATAAACGATGCTTTAAAATAGTACTAAATTTATATATTGTGACAATCTCAATAGTTTGAATATAAAAATTTAAGCCTATCAACAACTATACGCTACGCTAAGTAATTTTTTAAATTAACTATTATTTCACCATCAGAAATAAGCACAATTATTTCATCGTTCAACAGTCTCTTTCAGGTATTCATCGTAAGATGCGATAAAATGTACGAACGATTATTATACGTATAAAATGTCTGAAATCTGCACTGGTAAAAACATTTTGACAAAAAATTAAAATTTTTCTTCTTTTGCTGAGCTCTCGGTTCGCTCAGCAGAGACGCATGTGCTTATTAAAAAGTGACAAGCTTATGTACACGTGCGGCTTGAGACGTTTATCGATCAGTGCATTGTTATCGACTGCTCCCAGATGTATAACTTTTCATTGTTCCAAGTCTTCGCTTGAATTTTTCGATTCGTAGCTCTAAAAAACGAAACGTAAAATTTTTAAATGAAAACGTCGAGCGCTGTAAATCATTAATGGTTTACACATTTTTACTCACGGATTTTGCGATTTGCAACAGATTTTCAGCTGTTCCGGCTCCAGTTTGTTGTACCATACCGTACAAAACTCCATCGTTGCGTTGAAGCAATTTGTATGGGTGATCGAATTCCTGATAGAAAATAAAAAATGAACGCTCCGTGTAATTTTTATTGTACGTTTTGACTTTAACGTGGATAAATGTGCCCATCGATCGGTCTAATTGTCGCGATCTTTTCGCAACTTCACGTAATCATCAATCAATATCTCGACGCGATGAGTCGACACTTATTTGCACTTTAAAATAGATCTCGATAAGATACACGATATTTTCCTTAGTCATAGATTAAATTATACGCGCGGAAAAGCAGTTGGGACAAAAAAAAGAAGGCCATTGTGTACTCACGACGACTCGTCCAGCATCCATGACAATGATCTTGGTGCTGTCCATGACCGTGTTGAGCCGATGGGCGATAATGAGCACGGTACAGTTGGCGAATTTCCTGCGTATGGCCTTCTGAATGAGCTCGTCGGTGCGCGGATCGACGTTGGCCGTCGCCTCGTCCAGCACCAGTATCTTGTTGTTCCGGACGATGGCCCGGGCCAGGCAGAGCAACTGCCTCTGACCCACGCTGAAATTCGTGCCGCCCTCCATGACGCGCATCTCGAGGCCGAGGTCCGAGTCGAGGGTGCCCTTGAGCTCGACGTCCTCGAGGGCTCGCCAGAGCTCGTTATCGGCGTACTCCTCGAACGGGTCGAGATTCGTGCGCAGCGTGCCGCCGAACAGCACCGGCTCCTGCGGTATAATACTGATTTTCGAGCGCAGATCGCGCAGCGATATCTTGCTCGTGTCCAGGCCGTCGATTTTGATCTCGCCCTCGAGATCGGCCAGGCGGAACAGGGCGTTGAGCAGCGACGACTTGCCGGCGCCCGTACGGCCGACTATGCCGACCATCTCGTTGGGCTCGACGCAGAAGGTGAGATGCCTCAGGGCCGCCTTCTTCTGGCTGCCGTAGGTCAGCGTGACGTCGTTGAACTCGATCCTGCCGCTCGCGGGCCACTTCTCCGGCGGCTTGTTCTCGCTGCTCTCCAGGGCCGGCTCCTGGGGCAGCTTCGTGTACTCGAGCACCCGCTCGACCGAGGTCATCTGATTCTCCAGCTCGGCCGTCTGGCGCACGCCCCACTGCAGCATGCCCGTGAGCAGGATGCACTGGGTGATAACCAGACCGGCGCTCCCGGCCAGGGCCACGTCGTTCACCGCCACGAGGGTGAAGACGACGCTGGCCGTGAAAATTAGGTAGATGCTCTCGATGTAGAAGCCGAAAGCCCTAGAGCCCGAGAAGAACAGGAACCAGGCTGACGAGTGCAGGTCTTGGTGACTGTCGAACTCCTTGGTGAGCACTTCCTGGGCCCTTAGAGCTCGTATCGTCGAGATGCCTTGGATACTGGCGCTCAGGTGATTGAATACCGGCGAGCGGGCTGAAACGTTCGAACGATCGTGACAATCAAGCAGTTACATAATTACTCACGCATGTTGGAAAACTTTTTGTCATTACTCACTTATGCCCTCCAATCGTTTGATGCTGCGACTGCCGCTCATGTAGAACGTTCGGAAAAAGTAGGCGAGCGTGCCCAGAGCCGCGGCCGGCAGCAGGAACCACGGATTGACGCTGGCTATTATACCGAGCACCGCGATCGTGTACAAACTGATCTGAGTTACGTCGATGATTGTTTGAGGCACCCTCGTGTCAACGATACCCATGTCTTTGGAAAATCTGAAACGGACGCGATTTAATTTTTTTCATCCAAAATAAATTTAGATTTAAATATTTAAGGGCGATGGTAAAATCACAAAATTGCACATACACAGGAGAGAAATGAATGCAATGCACCGATCAATGCCAATGACCCAAGGTGTATACGATTGTCATTTCAGCATGGATGCTACTTAGGCACATCGGCGTTGCTACTACATTCATCTCCCGTCGCGTACCTGTTTAAAATGCGTCCAATCGGGTTGGCGTTGAAGAAGGCCATGGAGGTGTGGCAGATACTGTCGAACAGGGCCGCGTGAAGATTCCTCGATATCCTCATGCACATGTCGAAGAATATGTAGGCCTGCAGCAGAGTCAGGACCATCGTGCCGATCGTCATCGAGCCCAGCACGTAGATGAACCAGCCGCGGCCCTGCAGGGGATCGCCCTCGACGGCGCTCAGCGTGTTATTGGCCTCCTTCTCCTCGTAGTTCACCCAGTAGGAGATGAAGTAGTCGGCGCCGCTCGACATCACCTGACACATTATGCTGACCACGTAGACCATGAGGACGAGGAAGACGTTTTTCGCCGCGCCGAAGTACTGCAGATAGGTCTTGGCGGTGATGTTGCCGCGAGTTCGGCTCTCCTCCTCCTCGTCCTCTTCCTCCTCGGACTTGGCCGCCACGGCTGCTGCTGCTGCTGCTGGCTTGGCTGTGCCGTTCTCCTTGTTGACGGGTGGATCGATGACGTCGTCGACCGCATCCGAGCCTTTGTCGTTCTCCTTGCGAATCATCTTGGCCAGATCCAGGGCCGAGTCGAGCAGCTCGGTGGCACTGCCCTGAGCCTGTATCTCCCCGTCGCCGAGTATGACGATGTGATCGACGTTCTTCAAGTAATGAAACTGATGCGTCACCAGCACGACGGTCTTGCCCTTGAGGAACGACTTGATGCACTTCTCGAAGATGCCACGGCCGACGTGGCTGTCGACCGCTGAGAGCGGATCGTCCAACAGGTAGATGTCGGCCTCCTGGTAAATCGCACGGGCCAGATTGACTCGGGCACACTGGCCGCCGCTCAGATTGATTCCTCGCTCGCCCACGAGGGTCGAGTCGCCGTACGGCAGCAGCTCCAGATCGCGTTTCAGCTGACAGACCTCGATGACCTTGTCGTAGCGCTCCTTGTTGAAGGGCAGACTGAAGGTGATGTTCTGCCGGACCGTCGACGCGAAGATCCACGCCTCCTGGCTGGCGTACGACATTTTACCGGCTATCTTGATGTCGCCCTCGACGTGGGGCATCTCGTTGAGCAGGGCGTGAAGCAGCGTCGTCTTGCCCGAGCCCACCTGGCCGACGATCGCCGTCAGAGAGCCCAGCTTGACGTCGAGATTCACGTGGCTCAGCGCCTCGTGTTTGGCGTCGGCTTTCCATTTGGCGGTGACGTTTTTCAACGAGACGGCCACGCCGTCGTTGGCCTCGGCACTGACGTAGCTGATGTTCGACGCGTTGGCTTGAACCTCGTCGGAGACTAAAAATTTCTGCAAACGTTTGACCGACACAAAAGCCTCGGCGCATTCTTTGATACCTGTTGCGGATAACGTGATTGAATTTTTTTGTTTTTTTATAGTAAGCGCAAAACTCGCACACTGCTGACGTCAGTAGTAAAGAAAATCATACCAAGTGGGAACATTCTGTATAAACTCGTTCGCAGCACGTTGTAATACGCCGTGACCAGGTACACTTTTTCCGCGTCGATCGTATTGCCGAACAGAATGTATGCTAATATCGTCACGAAAAGGCATACCCGTGGAATGTAACTCTCGAACGACCAACATATCTCGCTCATCATTAAATTATTCCTAATGACTTTTACCTCTTTTCTGAAACATTCGTAATTGTCAGATTTTCCATTGTTTGAGAAAAAAATTATACAATCGATATATCGTCAAATGATGAAATTCAAACTCACTCTCTAGCTTTATCAACAAGAAACGAGAACGGTTTTTCCCAGGCGTACATTTTGATGACTTTGACGCCGCTTATGATTTCATTAGTCAATCTTAAGCGCTCATCGGTTTTGAAGGAGAATTTCAACGTGAAATACGACGACAGCTTGCCATAACAACCTATTGTGAAGCGAAAATCGTTTTCGTATTAAATAACGTATTTCTGCGGGCTTTCGTGAAACATTGAATGTTATTACAAAGCTATATAATACCGTGGACGGGTATGAACAGCAACATCGTAAAAACTCCACCGACTGCGGCTAAATTTACTTCTCTGTACAGAAGGTACGACACGAGGGCCGTCTGGATCATCGTTATCCATATGTAATGCAGCGAAAAAACTGAATAGTCGAGCCTGTTGACGTCGTTGCTCAACAAATTCACCATCTGCAAGAACACGATAATTCATGTTACGGCTTTAATCGAGCGAAATCATAATATTTTAAAAATGGAAAATAAATCGCCGATAATAAATGTTGTACATACTTGGCCGACGCTGGTATCGCCTTCGATGGCCGATTTGGATATTCTCAAAATTTTCCTATAAATCAGCGAGCAGCAGGCTACTCTTATTTTCATTCCCATGTGCATGAGTCCTTGATAAACCGGATGATTAATTATACAGGATAATGCTACGCCTAAAACTATACCCGAGGCCCAGTAATAGGCCTGGGTTCGATCCACTCCAACTTTACCACTAAAATATTTCAACAGGTTTGCCAGTATAATCGGTTGCGTCGTTCTGAAAAAGAGAAAAAGAATATGCAAAGTGCGTCGATTAGATGCTGGACAATCGGCGACTTCAATCATCGTCTACAGAATTTTTTTTTTTTTATTCCTTACTTTACTAAAAATTCAAATAATCCTAAGATGAATCCGTAGACCATGAGTTCGCAGCCGAAACATTTGACGATTACTCTTAGCAAGCTCGGGGACGACTTCTTTTTCGTCGACTTTTGACAGCGCTTCTCCTCGGATTCCCATAATTTTGATATTTTTTGACCTAATAAACTGCTTGTGTGCTCGTCCAGGGGCGAGTAGAGGTCCGATATCTCCAATTCTCGTTTGTATCCCGTTCGAAATATATCGAATAGCCAACTTTTGAAGTAAAAATAAAACGTGTAAAATTAGTTTTCAGTTAATTGGCGAATGAGGAGTATCAATCGATAATCCAGCATTAATTAAGCATTCCTTTAAATTAGAAATTTTTCAGTTCACTTTCGAGCACATAATACTGAACTATCTATAGTATTAATTTAATTCAAATTTTGATAAAAATACCCAGTAATTAATTATGCTTTTCTAAATAAATAGTAACTAATAATAAATAAACATGTGTCTGATTTTTGTCAAATCTTTAATCAAATAAATAATATTTACATTGGAATTTATAATTTAATGAGTAAAAAGTAATAAGTAATAATGATATTCGAGTTGTGCTCGTTTACTAAAATAGCTCAACTTAAGCCAAATGTCAATTCAGATTATTATAATGAAATTATCTTGATGTTTTCGTTGATAATAAAACAATACCTAGAAAACGGTATCGTTAAATCAGTTGCAATTTTATTTAAATGAGTATAAATTAAACGCACTAGTAGCAAATAAAAAATACTTGATTTTAATATTAATTTATAAAACGTAGAAAATTTTCAGGGTGTCGTTTCATTTGCATGTCACGTCTTGTCAATTACAGGAGCTACTTTTTTCTCAAGTGCGTAAAACTGGAAGTCATGCTATAATCTCGAGCAAATAAACTTTTATCAGAAGACGCGGTAGCAGACATTAATCAAATTCAAGTTATACACAATTCATTTCGCGTTTGCTGTAGAGAGAGATCATGATCAGTGTTTACCTTCTGTACATAGCCGGCTATGTATATGCCATTATATACGTGTAGAGTTAATAGCTTTACCCTACAAACACACACGCGCGCGCACACGCCTGCACACACCGACGGCAATTTTATCCTCAAACATAGACTAATTTCTGTACTTACGTAAAGGTGATGGCTGATAAAGGATTGGCAGTCCGTCTCGGATTGTTTAAATGCTTCTTCTCGTTCTTGTCCATGGCTTGGGTGTGTTTGTGTATGTGTGCGTAACTTGGCGCGATTTACGATATGGCGCACAAAGATGTAATATTACTTCCTCGGGGGCTTATTTAACATTCACGCACCAACGAACGAGTCCAGTCTAACAACGTGTGATACAGTCTATAGTGGCAAACAATTTGAAAAATCCAATTATCACAGAGTAGTAGTGGCGTCAGACAGCTGCAGTTGTCAGCTGCAGCGATGCGCATTGTGCACGCACAACCCGAAACAATGAGATGAGCACTTGATATTATGCCGCCGAACACGTTTTTTTTTTTTTTTTTGTTACGGGCGATGCTATAACACGCAAGCTCGTACGAGTACTACTGTACACTTTGGGCGAGATGAATATGGCACGTTTTTTTTCTCTCTCTCTCTATCTTCCACTCTACCCCCGCACCTGCACGCAGATGGAAACGTTCGGCGCGTCGATAATATTTGTTATAATAAGCTTTATACGAATTGTAATACTGCTGGCTGCGCGCGTGTGCGAAGCTCGATCGTCGCGTGGCAAGAGTCGTAGCGTCTCTCTCCGTCTCCCAACGAGTTCGTATACTTATATTCGATACCGATCAGCTGTGCCGTACGACTACAAATAAAAGCACACCAGGGCTGCGAACGCAAGAAGAAAGAGAAAAGAGAGAGAGAGAGACCCGAGCCACTCGAGAATGCATATAACTGGTGGAGAGCTGGTCGTACAAAAGATGACTCACTTGTATGGCTGCGAGCCACGTGCTCAGCACGAAGTCCAAGGTCCGATACGACTACGGCGACGACGAATGGCACAGCGCAAACCATTATAATCTCACTAAATCAATGTTTACGGACAACAAGGGACGAGAAGACAAAAAATCCCAACGGTTCGTTTGGCTCGTTTACGAGTCGTCTCTGCGGGTCCAATTGCGCTGGGTTTTTTTCTTTATACTTCGGTTTCGTTGTACGATTGAATTTATCGTCGCGGATTTTGTGATGTGGTCAGCTAAAATACTCGGCATGCGGTATATATTATATCGAAGTTTACATTTGGAGCAAGGGAACTTTGAGCTTTCATTTGTATTATGTCATTCGAGCATTACAGGGGGTATATCCGTTACTTCCTTATCACGGTAAAGGTGTCGCGTTCAATAACGTTATCGTCGAATACAAATAATAATTGATTTTTTGCCCTGCGCGGCCAGAAAATAAATGCGATCGCGTGGTCTGAGCTTATAGAAAGAGAAAAAAAATTATATGTGTACCATTCGTCTGGGGCTCGCGTGGGATGCTACACTCAATGACTCATCTGATAAGAAATAATCTCTTCATCGATTTCATACGAATATAATGATCAGTGCACTCGAACACAATCGTAGAAGACACGATTTCTTTCGTAAAAATATAAGAAGCTTGGTTGTATATTTATATTTGGTCAGGGGCTCTTAACCACTGCTTTGTTATAAAACATTCAAGTAGAGTCGTGAATTAACGAGCAATTAGCAAATGATAATGATGCGTTGCCGCGCGGCGAAGCCAATAATGAATTATTTAAACAATCAAAAGCGAGCGTACCGACTATCGATCAATAAAACGAATACATTGATGAGTGCGCAATAATAAATATGATTTGCGGTGAAAGTAAATATGAATATAATGTCGGATTATGGATTACCGTTGAGAACGCGTGAAACTAAACTATTAGTAGTAGTAGTAGTAGTAGTAGTAGTAGTAGTAGTAGTAGTAGTAGTAGTAGTAGTAGTAGTAGTAGTAGTAGTAGTAGTAGTAGTAGTGTCACAGACTGTCGCCGCCTACTACAATAGACAGCTCTGTCGCGCCCCGTGTAGCCGCGCAGCAGCTGTACTCCCGTGATCCCGTGGAACGAGCTATTATGTGCTGCGATATATGTATAATGTATCATCCAAGACGTCTTGAGCTGCCTATGTATAGTTCTGTCTCGGTGACACGCTACATCGCTGCGAAACGATCGAGTGCGTGCGCGGTGAATCGCTCGCTTCAACTATCGGCATACATGCGCGACTCGCGGTATCTCTCTATTACAAAATGCTGCTGCTATCACAGGCACAGCTGCTGCTACTGCTGCTGTTGTATATTATAACGGCGCTCGCACGCACGTCTCTATATGTGTATATAATCTTGTTGCGCGCGAGCTCCTTACACTTTATTGATCACCGACTGACTGAAGCAGAGAATCGCGTGCCGCAAATGTATCGCTGTTTGTACGTATAATGTCGTAGCTTCGATTCGCGTACTCGAGCTCAATTGATGTTCAAGACGACGATGCGTATAACCGAAAACGCGTGAAAACAAATGATAAGCTCGCGCGACACCAACTCCGCGGGGAAATAAAATTACGTCATTATTTCTTCTCTTTTTTCACCTGGCTTTGGCTTTGCTTTCTTTCGCTCCGACCTTATACGGCGAGCGAGCGCCAATAATTGACAACTGCACGACCGACGACGTTTAATGCTGCTGCGAGCGTTGCAACACTTCCGAATGTTCGCGTTTGTGATTGTTGACTCTTTATACGTCGCACACACAGTCATAGCCGCGCACACGACAGTTTGTTATTGATAAATCGTTAATTGGATTCGTTTAATGAAGTGTACTGCTGCGCGGTGATTTGCTCCTTTTGCTTTTTCAACGAATAATGTCGTTTGTGCAAAATTTCAAGCACAACGGCAAATTGAGAGCTGTGGAAGCAGAAGGAACGCCAGTGAACGAGTGTGTGTCTAATTCGACTCGAGGGAAATATTTTCTATTCCTCTTCTATGTTGTTTATTATATCTTCTTTGAGTGTATTTTGATGCAATGTATTTTCAGCTGGTGGAGAAAGTGTGATGTCAAACATTTTTTCAGGTATAATTGAAATATATCAAACATTTGTGAAAATAAATTTTTTTTAAAACATCAAAACAAACTTAATTTTTTATTAATAATCTCATATGGATAATGCAAGGCGTACTCACTGATAAGGTGCAAGGTATGATAGTTAAAAAAGGCATGGTAATTTATTACTATAAGTAGCTAAGCATTAGTCAGTACTTTAATCATTATCAAGCTATGCGACATGTATTTACTATAAACAAAGCTAATTCGTAATAGATAGTGATAATGCCATTTAACGCTTCTAGTGAATAAATAATCAATCCTATATTTAGAATTCAGAACTCTCGAGACGATACTCTTACCTTTTAAAAATACACATTCTTCTGTTGCAAAATCCAAAACTTTTGATTTGAATTAATCAAACCATCAAATAATGTAATACAAAGTTTACTTAGAAGTTAATTTTGCAGATAAATTTATCAACAGTTCAAGTGCGAAAGTAAAATACATCGAATGGTTCGCAAACAGGAAAAAAATTTGCATCCTGAAGAAGATATCTACGTTAAGATTTTCGCAAATAATCTATCGGCTGTAAAGTCGTCTAAAGCTTTTGTTTAAATCAACGTATCACTTGACGATTGCGATCTTGCCGCCAAGCTCGACGATTTCAGATAGTCTGATGAATTACATCAGACAAATTTTCCAACGATTTGTGGCGTACTCGATTGAAAGCCACAAACGCGATATCAAATATTGATTTTAATTTTATAAATCGAGGTCCGAGGCAATCAGCCTGAGTAGAGGAACATTTCACCGTAATCAAGCGTGTAACAGAGGATCTGTTGTGGCAAGTTTTTCAATCTATCATGCTCACCTGAGAGACTGTCTCGCGGATTAATTATGGATAAATTTCATTAGCGGGAGGGTCACGCGTGTACTTACTACCAAATATATGAACAAGATGCATTTGTCACGCTCTACTCACTTTTGTTACGAATGTAACTAATTTATGCAATACATAAAAGTCTGCTAAGACATTCAAAAGAAGCATAGTCCAAGAAATTATGCCATACCAAATATTTTTTCGGTATGCATCGGAAAAACTGTCTTCAACTTTCTTCAACTGTCAACATCAAGGACAAGCGAATTGTATAGTGACTAGCATCATTAAAATTAAAGAATTTAACATATTGATTACTCAAAATAAAAAAATAATCATTTTTTTGAATACTAATAAAACATGTTGGTTACCGAGTCTTATACATAAGGCCGATTCTCTGTGAAATCGAATGGCCAAAAAAATTTTTTTTTGCAAATATGAAAAACTTGTTGTATTTGATGTCAGATTTGACCCAAGAAAATTTTAGAAAAATTGGGGCCTTCTATGACACTTTTTCAGAGGCCCAAAGTTGGCCATTTTAGGGTTTTTTGGAAATTCATGAAAAATCAAAAATATTCAAATAATTCCTGGATTGAAGTAGAATGATTCAAAAGTAAAAGTGCCCAGCAACTTTTTTGTTAAAAATTGTCAAAATTTTCAGAAAAAAAGTATGCCAAAGTGATTGGAGCTATATAGTAAAGTGAAAAGCTCTCAAAAGTTGAAAAAAACACAAAACAAGAAATCTACTCGAGTTCCTAAACTATGTAAAAAGCTTCCCAAAGATGTCAACTACTGCCTGATAAAGTTTTGTAATGGGTCTTAAAGTTTAACGCAATGTAGACAACATTGTGTGGCGAAAAACGTGTAAAAAAGGTCAAAAATAGGCCTACAATGCCTAAAATCACTAAAAACAGCCATTTTCAGACCTTTTATGCACGTTTTTCGCCACACATTGTTGTCTACATTGCGTTAAACTTTAAGACCCATTACAAAACCTTATCAAGCAGTAGTTGACATCTTTGGGAAGCTTTTTACATAGTTTAGGAACTCGAGTAGATTTCTTGTTTTGTGTTTTTTTCAATTTTTGAGAGCTTTTCACTTTACTATATAGCTCCAATCACTTTGGCATACTTTTTTCTGAAAATTTCAACAATTTCCAACAAAAAAGTTGCTGGGCACTTTTACTTTTGAATCATTCTACCCGGATCCAGGAATTATTTGAATATTTGTGATTTTTCATGAATTTCCAAAAAATGCTAAAATGGCCAACTTTGGGCCTCTGAAAAAGTGTCATAGAAGGCCCCAATTTTCCTAAAAATTTTTTTGGTCAAATCTGACATCAAATACAACTAGTTTTTCATATTTGCAGAAAAAAATTTTTTTTGGCCATTTGATTTCACAGAAAATCAGCCATAAATATAAATTATTATTCTCTATAAAAGATTAGTCTTACATTAAATATCGTGTAAATCACTCATTGCTAATACTACAAAAATTTAATATTCGTAATGTTAGACTTACTAGTCATTTTATGATTTATAAAAAGTACATTGCAGAAAACCAAGCAATCTAATAAAATAGTTAGATAAATTTAAAACAATTAATGTTCTTAAAATTATATTCATTTTTTCGAGTTTCAACGTTGTTTTTACATAAGATCGATAACAATAATAAATATACGAATTCTTTCTTTATCTTTATATCATTATATTTTTATATCTTTATATCAATCTAAAATTTTCGATTTGTCCTATGAAAAAATAAATCACAACTTTCATTACGGGTTTTCGTACAATTGAATATACATTTTAAACATTTAATTCGTAGGGATAGTGTCACATAATAGATTCCGACATGCCTGAAGAGATTATTCTTACATGAATATTTCTTTTTGCGGGTATAGATTATTTAGATGGTACCATTGCACCCAATATCTATATGGGTTTTGAGACTAATCTTGTATACGGACGTTTTTCCACATAACCACATGCCGTTTCACGTGCCGCATTAGGCTAGATCGCATAGAAAATATTTTTTCACATACATCGCACTTATGTGTGATACCATTATGCAAAGCGTCAATGTGGATTTTAAGATGACTCTTTTGTGAAAATGTCTTCCCGCATGTATCACAGGTGTGGGTGATACCATTATGCAAAGCGTCAATGTGGATTTTAAGATGACTCTTTTGTGAAAATGTGTTCCCGCATGTATCACAGGTGTGGGTCATACCATTATGCACAGTCTTGATGTGTAATTTGAGATTACCTTTCGTTGCAAAGTTCTTCCCACATGTGCCACATGTGTGGGTGATACCATCATGAAAAGCCTTGATATGGGTATAAAGATTACACTTTTGTGAAAATGTCTTCCCACATGTATCACAGGTGTAGGTAATACCATTATGCACAGTCTTGATGTGTAATTTGAGATTACCTTTCGTTGCGAAGTTCTTCCCACATGTGCCACATGTGTGGGTGATACCATTATGTATAGTCTTTATGTGGATTTTAAGATAATTCTTTGTTGAAAATGTCTTCCCACATGCATCACAGGTGTTGGTAATACCATTATGCATAGTATCAATGTGGATTTTAAGATAATTCTTTGTTGAATATGTCTTCCCGCATTTTTTACAGGTGTAGGTAATACCCTTGTGCATCGAATCTATATGTCTCTTTAGATTAACGTTTTTTGAGTATTTTTTCCCAAAAATATCACACGCATAGCCGATACTATGATGCGATAATTTGATGTGTCTCTTTAGATGAATTTTACGAGTAAATGTTTTTTCACAAGTTTTACATGCATAAATACATTCATTACTGAAATTCAAGTCCAATTCTTTTTTCACTCCGTCCATAGCTTCTATTTTAACTGCGGTCAGAGGTTTATAATCATTGTTGTATTTTATATTCTGAAAGCAATTTTGAGAATAATCTTCAATTTTATTGTCTACTAATGAATTTATGCTGAGCTTCTCGTCTTTACATTCGAATTCGATTTTTATATTGTCAAGCTCACTTTCATAAGTTTCGTCAGATTTTCGAAGCACATGAATCTGCAATAAAATTGAAATTATATGATAATTACCGTTGAAAATATTGATTATATGAATTATCTATAAAATTATCTACCCTTTCTGAATTCTTTTGTAGAAAGATTTCGGACTGAACATTTTTGGTATCAAGATTAATTATATTAAAATTATTTTCAGAATTTAACTCATCTTCAGGTTCCAGTTTAACCCTGAAACAAGTGTAAAAAAATTGAGTATTAAGTCATAATGTCAATAATTTTATTTAAAAAAAAAAAAAAAATTACCTGACAGCACCGTTTAATTCTTCAGTCAATTCCATCCTGCTCGCGAGGAATTTCATTAACGACTAATATTTCTGTAATAGTATTACATATCTCTAAGTAACTTAAATAGAATCAAATAATATTTACAACTCATGATACGACAATTTATACACATCAACGTTAATAAACAAAGCAAAATTAAGTAATTATATATTCACAAGTGATACATGATTGTTTTCGTGCCACAAAAGAATAGAAGAATTGACACAAAATATAATATGAAAAAATGTGAAATTATAAAAATGACTCTAAGGTGCGCTAAATGTACAGAACAAGAGCTGACATCATAAAAAGCGCCTTGAGTACAACTACCCGACATACATCAAATTCTAAATTGTAGTATAATGTATTGGCTCTATGAATAATTTCGCGACTGATTAAATCAATATAAATAAAATTTTTATAAATTATCAAGCGCCTTATAAATAAAATATGTAATTTATTACATATTTTATGTGTTATTTTTTTTGTTTTCGATTTAAATTTAGTTGAGCTGTAAATGCTCAACTAAATGCTCAACTAATGCTGTAATTAACTTCTGGCACATATTTCCGACGTTGCATTCATCAATCATAACGAAATACAATTCTTTAAAATCAATTATTGTAATAACTTGAAAATATTGCCAAACGCTTGCGATGAAAGTTCAGACAAAAAAAATTAATCAATGTTAGCAATTACAAAACATCGCTATGACAAATTTAGTTTAGTTATTCTTACCAATGTTTTCGTGCCTACCCTGTGTTTCTCATACATGGAAAAAAACAATCATGTTCCTAGAGGTGAAAAAATTGAAGCTCTTTTAGGGCATATTTTTTCAGTAAAAGAGATGACTCGAATTTTAAAAGAAAACACCGTGCAATGATGACGATCATACTTTTTCCCTTCTTTTTATCCATTTTGTCGCGATGAGTTTAATTGTGTTGTGATTCAATTATAAGTTTTAATTTTTTTCCCCGCTATAATCGTGACGCAGCTTTCCGATAGCTTTTTGCCCTGGGCAAATTCTTATTCCTGCGAGAGGGAGCTATAAAAGCAAATTCTGTTAAACGCGTAAGGTGATAAGAAGAAACGAGGTATTCGATACTTCATTTTTAGTATTTTTACCATAATTTAAATTATCAATTTAAACTGCAACTTTCAAGCTATTATTTTACTGAAATTTGCTAAATTTATAATTTAGCAAAACGAAATTCATCCTTGATAATCTTTGAAATCGAGTAGTTAATAAGTTCAGGAATAGGTCATGCGATCCGTATACCAGGGGAAAAAGGCACAGAAACGCTATAAACATTATAATAACGTTATTATCTCGTAATCGGAAAAAAGTGGAGATGGTTAGATCGGTCTGCACTAACGGTTTTGGCAAAATCAGCGGCTGCAAAAAAGTCACGGCGCGCTGGTGTAGTAACGCTTGGCTTATGATGCGTCGAAAAAGGCTCTCTGTGCAAATCTCAGCGCGCGACGTAAAACGGAGCAAGTGCACGGCGCATGTAATCCATTAAATTTCGCACATGTAACGCGGTACGCGCACACAAAGTACGTATAATATCTCTCTCGGCTCTCACGCGTAGGTGTGTGTAAGCGTGTGTGCGCGCCACGCTCGACATGATTTTCTGATTTCGTGATCTTGTGCACATTGTATTACGGGTTATTTGCCCGAGTGGAGTGAGAGAGAGAGGTGCATCAGCCGCGTGTATACCTAACGTACATATAAAAGTTTGCGCTCATCATTTGTTCGCCGACATACATGTGTAGCTGAGGGTACACACTGCACACATGCCGGAACGTTATTCAATTACGAGCTTGGCGCGCGAGAAGTTCGCGGAAAGAGTCGCGGCGCGCGTGCACGAAACTGCCGCGCTCGCTGGTCACGATCTACAGGTATAAAAAAAAAGAGACGTTCGTTTTTTTTACGATCGCGAAATAACAAAGTGCCCGTTAATAGAGACAGCAGAAATGTCACACAGCAGCGCAGTTCTATGACTAACGGCTCAACCAGGGACAAATAAGGCCGAGGTTCGTATGATTCGAACTAATTCCTGCGAAAATTCGTTGGTCCACGGATCTTCTTCTTACGGTAAAACGGAAATGATCTCGCTGCTCCTCGAGCGAGAAAGAGAGAGGCACGAGTGGGGGATGCTGCAAAGAGAGCAAACCTGAGTGGAGAGACTGGGCGAATATATAGCGCGCGCGAAGTCGAGCAAGAGAGCCGAAGAAGCTGTGCGGCCCGAGAGAGAGAGAAACAAAGTAAAGCACCTATGTATGCAGCGGAGATCGTGCAGTCCTTGCCGCGGATGTTTGGCTGTACGAGCTGGAATTGTACATTCGGCGCAGGAAAGGAACTGTGCAGACAGTAGTGCACACTGTCGGACGCGCAGCGCAGTTGTGTGTGTGTTTGTGTATGTGTGCGAGAGAACTTACTGCGGCGGATACTCCCTTCTGCGCTCTGCACGCGCCTGCGCGCGTATTCCTGTCTCGGTCTGCACCTCCGCTCTCTGCTGCTGCGCGCGTGTGTGTATGTTGTTCTCTCGAGTCCCTATGTGCATACGCGCGCGCGAGTTATGTCAGTGTCGTTGTGTGTGTATCGTCGGGCGGACTCGCGTGTGTTGTGAGCCATTTTTTTTAGCCCATGACAAATGCGCGAGCGTAAGATTTCGAGATTTTCACCGTCTGCTAAAGTCGATGACGGACTGACTGTGCGGGGCTCGTGAACGAAAAAAAAAAACAGAAACAAAACAAACGCGGGCTGTTGGCGGTGCAAAGTGTTTTTGTTGTTGTTACTGCAAGTCTACAGTGTACGAGGAAGAGTTTGTACAGCGTCTGAGAGAAAGAGAGGCCGATATTGACATTGACTGCGCACGGGGGCGTCCGGCGCATAGCGTTGCACTGATATACCTATATACACTCCATCAGCTGGTCTCGTTTCGCTACTTTCTAAATGATATCAGGTGAGTCTGTTTGAGGTTATACGGTTCTGCAAAACACTGGAGCAGTGCATCCAGGATTACGATACGTACGCAAAGCAATTTTTAATGCATCCTCTTTCGGTCTCTCTTAAAAACATAATATTCTCGTCCTGATGTAATGTCCCTCGTAATGCATCAAGATCTTCGTGGTTTTTTTCTTCGACGAGAAGAGAAAGACGGAGATAACTCGAGTGACTGGTTTCTTTTTGTTCCTTAGTTTTGGGTTTTCCTGACATTGACCCTTCGTGCTCATTCTCTTTTGCAAATATGTCATACTCGTTACAATCGGTAAAATAAAATACATTTATCAGAACATTATTAAGGTTAATTAACTCACGTGTATAATTCACTCTAACTCAAAATTGAAAACTATTATATACTGAATATTGATGTTTGGCTTTTTCCCTTTATTGATTATTTTTATTCGAATGCAAATATTGAAATCAATAAAACACGTGAGAAAATTACAAGTAACTTCAAGTACGTCTAAAAGGACGCTTATTGGCTTTTCGAAAATTAATTACTTTCAAAAATGGTTGGAAACGTTATTCCGAATGCATCGCATCGTGCTCCTCTGCGCGCATTTGCAAAACAAACATTATCGTAAGTGGGCATCGACGGTATACACAAGTAGGCACGATGCCCCTCTGCATTTATGCGGATGCTCTCAAAATACTACTTTACATAGAGCGTGTATGTATGTTAGTGAGTCGTGCATTGATTCTTTTCTATCGCTCTCGTATACACACATTAATACGGAGTTTACATCGGTGTATATACGTCGGTGCAGTTGCAGTAAAGCAATCGTCGGCGCCGACAGATATACATTATTCGTACGTACGTGATGAAGCGCGATTATACCGGTAATAATCATGAAAAGATCGCACGAGTCCTGTATTAGTGCAGTAATAGTAGTAACAGCAGCAGCAGCTATATACAGAGAAGAGAGAAAGCACCTATGTTGATGTTATGGCTCTCATTAGCCCCTCTGCATAGCTGCCGCAGCAGCAGCAGCAGCGCACGTGTGCAACGACGTGCTCCTCTTCTTCTATGCTATATATATAATTATATAGCGCACTGCTTTCTTATTCTCCTAGCTCTATAATGTTACGGTGCGCGCCAGTGCAACGGTTTATGGTACTGCTGTCTCCTGCACTCGTTATCCCGATCAACGCTTTATCACCGCCAGAGACGTCTTGAATTCAACTTTTTTTTTCTAGAGTCTCTTTCTCTTTGGTCAACGCCAAGAAACAGTTGTAGAAAAATTATGTCGTCCCAATTTTTCCGATCAAATCCCGAAGCGCGCGCTCGAAATTGAAGCTTCAACGCGCGGAGCTTTACCTACTGGGAGCAAGGAGAGGGGGGTTGGTTGGTTGGTTGGCGCCGCCGACAAACATTATACTTATCCAGATACCGCTTATTAGAACGCAGAGTGCAGAAATGACCGAGATAGAAGCTCGCTGGGAATATAGGAATGGCGAGCATATAACTACTACTGTACGCAGGATCCTCGCGCGCACGATACCAAGGTGCGATAGGAGAAACGAACTGCCTCGGTCTGTGCTTTTATCTCGACTATACGGCCGCCTTTGGGGTATACATTACCCCTTTTAGAATAAAACTCATCTCCGTGCTGCACGCACACACACACAAACACCCGCGTTATATTTGTTGGGAATTTATCGCGCGAGCTTCATCTTTTCTCTACAGCTCTTGTGTACATAAATAATATACGTTTTCGTGAATGTACGTGGATTTGCCCGATGACCGGCTGCGTGGCATTGCGTAAGACAACAAAATGCGTCCACAAAGATGGACGATGATTTCATTGAAAGTTGGTTAATTTTTCTCTTTGCAGTCCGCTATAGTAAGCCTATTCCGCGCGTCGTTGTGCGACTGGACTCGCTGACGCAATAATCAGCTATAGCCACGGTAAAAAGAAGTAGCGGGAAAAAGCTCTCTGAAAGCTAACATTTACCTACAATTTTTACGGCCTCAACCTCTGTACACATTGCAATGCCATGTCCAGGGCTCGCGTACACATACTGCATACACACACACACATACATATGATACTCCTCTTGCACGAGGAAAAAGTCTATTTTCGCTTCGGGTGCACGCGGGAGCGCACACACAACAACAGCAGAACAAACATATAACGTATCGTATGTACCGGTATACCGTCAACTCTAATTACCACCTCTTGGGTGACGTGCCAGTTTATGCTTCGTTCGTTGCCCGTCCAAGTTCTTGTGACAATTTTATAATTCATAATTTGTTACATGCGAACGTGCTTATAATTGGCTTACGCGAGATTCTCATTTTCCTTTGCCTTTATATCCACTTTTACTCCAGTTGAAAAAAAAAATTCAGCCTATGCATATCATCCATAGTCGCGGTTCATTGCATTATTAAGTTTGTTTAGGACATGATTATGTAAAAAGAGGAGTTATTAATACGTACCTTACGTTTTTACCTGTAACACGGCGCAGGATTCGTAATGCAAAAAGTATAAAATATTTCCGTAAATGCAATCAAGATTTTCATAATGGCATCGTCCTGCCACGAGTGTACTGTGTATCCGACGTAAAATTTCCATATAAATAGTGTCGACAGAAGCGCGAGAGAGAGAGAGAGCGAGTCATAATATAGAACTCGCAAGAGCAGTAGCAACAAGGTGCAAAAACGAGAATTTAAAAGTCTCATCAGCAATGCGTCGTGCTCTCTTTTTCTACTACGTGTACTTACTTACAGACTCTCGTTCCTTGTGTGTGTGTATCTGTGCACCCGCACGCGTATATATATTTATACCGCGCCTGGCAAGAAAACGGAAACATCGTGTGCTTTTTACTGCCCGTCTTTTATGCAACTAACTATACATGTATTCAGCGTGAAATGAGCTCCCTGTATCTATGCGAGAGATGACGACGTTTATTCGTTATCTGTATATATGCGGGTGTATAAGCAGAGATATAGCTCGATCGTTTTTTCCCTTTTCTTTCTCGCTTAGTAGACATCTCCGTCGGGAAGAATCAAATGGGAAAGGTGCGTTTACAATGCCCTGCACTTTCAAAGAAAGAGAAGCCCATCTAAGAAGCAATTGTAGTCCCGCGGGAAGAGCCTCTCGTTCCTCGTTATCCTCGCAGAGCTCGCTTCTTTCGATTTTCATTGAAATCTGTCCCCGACGACTCAGCCTTAAAGAGCTTTCCTCTCGGTCCTTGTCCTTTTTTCTTCTTCTTCTTCTTCCTCTTCTTCGTCCAACGTCGTATGTACATGTGCAGTTGTCGTTATACTTTCTCGCTCTTCCTGAAATTCTTTCCATTCCATTTTCGGTAGGATCCTCTCTGGGGGCACCCAGACACCAGCGGCGGCGAGAGTTCCAGCGTAAGTGTGCGAGGCGTTATTTATAAGTAACTTTGGCACTATTTGAAAAACAAGCCTGCAAGAGAGTGGCGAAATTATAAAAGAAAAAATTTATAATGGCGCGCACGAAAGAGAGTCAGGGTTACGTTTTCAGAGTGTATGCACGCGGGGCCATGCACTCACGTGCAAAAAGAACTTTATAAAATGCACGTTTGAGATCGGTTCTGAAGCTGTATTATCGTACACGGTAGCGTTCGCACAGGTTTTTAATATTAAATCACATGAAAGAAAAGTACCATCTCTCTGCCTCACTTAAATATACATAAGATTTTTATTGCAACTTATATTCGGAGTTTTCATTTCAAATTGCTTTATAAATATATGTATACACCTTTACGTGCAAACTCTGTAATATTTACCTTCTTTTATTCTTTGCCGCTAGTCAAGACTTTTACTGTTCTGTAAATATTATGCTCACGTTCCCATTTATCTGTATATTACTGCTGTATTGTACTTTGAATTTATTATTGAAACTGCTGTCCTATAAATACACTATATAAGATAATTTCTTATTTTTCCTTTAAGGGCATAGATGTTTTAAAAAATGATTTTTTTTCATATTTTAGATGACTTTGTTCCCCTTCAAGAGGCTTTTTTCGAAAAATTGTATCGATGTATAATTCAAGGTAAAAAAAAAACTATCCTTTGAATAAAAAATACGAATTTGATATCAGATTAACCGAAGCAATGGTGCGTTTGACTGGAACGTCAGTACAAAGAAAAAAAAAGAATGAAGGGTTTGTCGTACAAAGCTCTGGTACTTGTCAGTTGTAAAAGTAGTTTTTGTGCAAAGTAGTATGTAAAAACAGAAATCAAATACACGAATCCGAGAGTCTGCGGCTGTCAAGGATCTTATCTTCGTACCGGTAGACAGGCACCCTTTCAGCCGGAAAACAATCGAACGATCAGCCGCACCGGCAGTAAGGTATACCGACATATTGGTTGGTTGACGTACGTACAGTTGCAAGAATAGTACTCAGCTGATGCGCCAACAAGAGATAGGCGAGAGAGGGAGGGGGAGGGGGGGAGAGGGGGGAACACCCAGAAAACGTGACTACGAATATCTGTCGTTCGGTGATAAGGCCCTTAGGAAACCATGTGACTATTGTTCCATTTGTAAATGCATAATACATGCTTGCAATATACTTGTATCCTTTATTATTTAATTAACGAGACGTTCTCAACTCTCTTCTGTTGGTTGCCAACTTTGCCTTACTGCTAAGACCTTATCTCTTTCTCTCTTATCTAAATCTCTAGAATCTCAACTACTTGAATTCTCTTCGTGTATATGTAAAATTCATTAAAAATCTTTAATCTGCTTCTCTTGCGAAACATCTGCTTAATGTTCTTGGAATCCTGATCCTACTTTGTATTCGCTCTCTTTCTCTTCGCACCATGCTTTGTCTCCAAGTTTTAGTCTTTACTCTAAGGAGTCGCCAATAAAATATACATAAGATATTAGCTAATACAGTAGCTCTTTCCATTAATAATATTTTTTTTAATTTTCAATGATAAATTATTTTCTAATGATAATATTTCATCTACTAATCTACAAATTTACGGTTTCAAAACCTTTTGGTGATTTTAACATTAAATCTAATTCGATAGTTCGATAAAAACTCTTAATTATAAAAATTACCATTTAAAAAGTTGATTCAAAAAGGTTTTAAAAACTTTTCTCTAAACATAATTTTAACCACTTCCATCTACAGTAACATTTATAAATATAAAAAAAACAATTTCTTCAACACAGTAATAAAATTATTCTCGATTAGAATGAAAGAAATGCACTACTTCTTTTATATCATGAGTACAGTTTAGATACTTTCACCAACTTACCCAAGATGAGATATCTTGCTCAAGCGTTTATGAGAAGAAAAGAGAGCTGTGTTTTGCACTGACGCATAAAAATAATAATTATGTCAAGAAAAGAAAAAAAATAAATTATGCTTATTGCAATGCGTTGATCTATATTCTTAAAAGCTTTGTAAAATTGTGCAGCTCTTAATAGGGCTCCATGAAAAAGTATCATGCAATGTACTAGTTCCGTATCACTGCGTTGAGCTACAAAAACATATTCTAGTTGTTGTAAATGTACGAGCTTAGGTTACGAGAGCTATAATAGTTACGTTTACGAGCAAAAAAAGGTACGATTAATTTTGATTATAAGTAAAAGTTAGTCTTGCCTACAATCAATTTTAATGTAAAATTAACAATGTTGCAATGATAAATAAAATTGTTTAAAACCGATTTCAACTTTGGAGCAATGGTGGTAATTTACAAAAAATAAATAAATAAAATAAAAAATATTGAAAATAACATACATAAGTAGCAGCGATCATTTAGAATCTCAGCGCTTAACGCGAGGCAAAAAAGATCGCCCAACGTGGGGCTCGAACCCACGACCCTGAGATTAAGAGTCTCATGCTCTACCGACTGAGCTAGCCGGGCATTGGAGACAAGTGAAATAGTAAACTATAAAGGAGTCAGTGTACGAAATGATGAATAAAAAAACTCAAGTCATAGTAAAATGCAAGTTTTACCTAGTGTACAAAAATGTTCAGTTTAAACTTGAAAATAAATTATTAAAAAAGTTTTTTAATCAAACGTACATATTTTTATGGATGATAATTAATATCAAGGAGAAAATAACATCTTTAAAGTAAAATTTACAAAATTTCATTAGTCTAGTTTAAGGAAAGAGTTTGTAAAAATGATTTAATTTTTCACGGGGAATTGTCGCACGTAGTTCACAGAAGAACATAATTTGTCTATTGAAGGGTAAAATAATGATATTTTACATTTTTATTAGTACTATACATTATAAATTATAAAGTAATATTTATTATAAAATGAAATAAAAAACAAAAGTTAATTTTTAAATGCAATACAAGAGCTTAAAAGTGAAATAAAAAACTGAGGGGATATACATTTACGTACACATATGAGAAAAGAAGGAAGCAGGAATTCGACGTATGACACTAAAAGCGATTCTACCTTCCTTACTCTGCTGTGGTCGATATCCAATACTCCAAGTAAACTAGATCTATATAGGTACTTCCTTTTCACTCAGGCAATATTGAAAGCTTCTTTGAGGATTTGTTGTTTTGCAGTATAAATTACTTTAGAATGATGAAATTGTTAATAAAGCTCACTTGAAATATAATTGCACTCGAGTTACTTTTGGTAAATACACTTCTGCCATTAAATACGTTCATTGAGCACTTGCGAGGCTTTTCACAGGTTACCAGAATTACGAATTCAAAGTATAAGATTGCTTTTGAGGCATTTTTGTCGACAAGCAGAACAGGCGCATATACACACGGTATATAATGATGAAAGGCAGTCGTATTCCGTGCGCGGGGCATCTCGTGCACATTGAAGCTTTTCGCGAGTGTGCTCAAATAACTTGGCCGTAGCGCATGTCTCGTAGAATATTTACCCAGCGTAGCCGGTACGTATATACGCGGTAGTAGTGGCGCAGTCGCCCGTCAATGGCAGCTAGCGTGTGACCCTCCAACTCGGCCATTATTTATTCCGGTGAGTAGAATCTCCAAACTCAACGGAATCGAATTGAAGTATCGCCTGGAGCTTTGCCCCTGTCTTGCCGTGACTACACTGCTCTACGTGTGCCTATGTATATATTGTGGCACTCGCGCTCGTGCACACACGTTTACCTCTATATACACGCGCGCACACACTTGCCTCGCGCGCTGCTGTATAACGTAGGTGGCTTTTTCAAGCTCTTTCCAGCCACGAGCTTGACTGCATCTGTACAGCAGTAATAGACGTGCAACTCAACGAGGCTTGTGTGTAAATTGTTTCCTTATTTGTTCTCTCTCGCGCTCTATTTTTTTCTCGGCTTCTTCTGCTTTTCCTTGAATTATCGGAAAAGCTTTTTTTACACTCCAGCAGGATGCTTTAATTTTGTGACCGGAAAGTGTACTGTACTGTTTGTACATCATACTAATTTTCAAAGTTTCACGGATTTTTTTTTCGTTTTCTGATTCATGCAAAGAAGTATACTACAGATAGAGAATATTTGAATGGAAAACATGATTTGTCCTATACTAGGTAAATCTTTCTGTCTAATATTTATTTATCATACTTAGTTTTTAAATAATTGTTTACCATTTCCGCTTTTACATTAAAATATTACTCAGTTTCATAATGAAGCTCTTTCAACGGTCACGTTTTGAGAGTTAAAACCCCTTAAGCTTCCACTTTGTTTAAGCGACGGCAAAAAACAATAAAGATTTACATCCTTCGAAATCCCAGTGCACATTTTGGCTTTGCCTGGCAAAGCAAATAATAAATAAACGAAAAAAGAAACATGGAAAGGTGGGCGCGATACAAAGCTAGAAAAACTGCTGAGTAAACCTTCCCCAAAGCGCGTACAGAAGAGAAAAATAGTATTCAAGGGACTGAAATGGTATTTTTTGTTGAAAAAATCGAATGCTTAAAAATAGATCTATTTTTAGGATCAAATCTCTTCATTGTTGTTTTAACGTATAAAAATGTCCATCGCAACATTTAAATTTTAAGTGAGCTCTTATAAAATTCTAAAATTATATCTGAATCGTGTAAAGTCGACAGTTTTCGGTAGATGTCATTCGAAACGAAATTAAAGCAATGGCATGCATGTGCAGTTTGATGTGCAGAGGGTGTTAGCGGAAAAATTATTGAGAGACAAGAATGTGAAACAACTATTTGAGAGAGCCGATGTACTATCCAGTACATGTTACGCGTATTTTAATGCGTCGCATGGCTTTTGGAATGTTTCGAGACCTCAGGGGTTGAAAATTCTTTCGAACGTTGTCGGTGCAGTTCGTTGCAACGACGGTAATAATGTGAAATACATTTTTTTTTTTTTAATCAAAAATTGCATGGAAAAATTTTTACGTTCGAATTAAAACAAAAAGCTGAAATTGGCAAAAGATTACAACTTCAAATTTGGGGATCAGCAAAATAGTTGTCAATGAACAGTGAGATATTCGCGCGACGCAATGCAGTTTTTCGTTTCCATGCAGTTTTAAAGCATCAGGAAGGACGAGAAAAAGATATTGATGCCGCGAGAGGAAAATAAAAAGAGAAGGAAGCGAAAGAAAGCGAGATACCCCTGGCGAGTTACAGAAAATACAGGGCGGTGTGTAGGTGTAAGAGCAGAACAGTTCGGACACATCTCTCCGAACTACTGCGACACGTAGTGCGCGACAAAGCCAAAGCTTGTCAACGCTAGTCATAAAATGCGCGTATTCCTCTCTCGCTCTCTTTTTTCACTTCATGTAGCGCGAGAGCAGCAGCAGCGGTGGTAGTAGTTCTATAGCTGTCAAGCTTTGTGCTCTCATTTTTTCGTTTTTCCTTCTTTTATCTTGCGCGCAACGCAACGCTTTTTTTCGTGCTCGCGCCTATCGCATTGGCACCCGCTAGCTCGCTCGCTCTCTGTTCGCAGAGAGAGAGAGAGAGAGAGCGTACAAAAAACCACTGCTTGCACTCGAATTGAGCGCGTGTGCGAGCTTTCAATTTCTCTTTCGACAAACTTTTGCTTTTTTTACGATCTCGCGCCAAACTTTTTCATCGACCTCTTTTTGGTCAAATAGCAGTTTCGAATTCTCCCGTAGTCGACGTAAATTTTCAAAATTCTTCGGCAAAGTAAATAAAAAATGCGTCTTTTTTTCATTGGATGCTCGAATAAGCAAAATGGATATAGCTGAAGAAAAATGTAATCAAAAGCTCGAATTAAATAAAACGAGATGTTGTATTAGGATCGTTTTATCTTTACGCTCCATCGGCGAGAGTAGCCGACATGCACATAGCAAGTCAATTTGTAAAAGCCAATGCTTTCGTCTGTATCGTTGTGCTGCGTACATCAATAGCACTTAATCCTATACAGCCTGAGGGATTGTGTTTGAGAGAAGTTACGATGATCGGTTTAATACTCTGAATTAAAAAATTATATTCCCATTCGCAATACGATTGGATCTACACACAGTGATGGTCGTTAGTAGACTTTTATTTCATACGGGCTACGTTTCAATAAAAATACTATCTGCAATTTAATTAATGACATATGCCAAACATTGAAATACATACTTGTAAAATACTACCGACTTTTATTTACAAAATCTCACGTATGTTACTTTTTTTTCAAGTAATGAATGTATATATTTTTATTTTAAAATCAAATAGGCTTTCAATATGTTTCAAACTGTAACTGCTGTAGATATTCTTGTAATTTTATTGAGTGTAAAAAATATTCTACTTCGCATGATTTCACAAATAAAAGTCTTCAAAAAGTACTTAGATTACAGCAGTCACGATTTAGCGCTACATTTAGTTTTTAACATTATTATTCGACATTCTAAATTTTCCACAAGACATTTATCATACATTTAAAAAAAACTCAGTTTAGTCGTCGATCCAATCATCTCTGACATTTCTGGAAGGTGAGATTATTTTTAAATTTATTCCTCTCACACTTGAGTTCCATGTGATCTTTTTTGAAGCACTTGAAATGAGCAATCAAAAATGTTGGTGGAATAATTTCGTACCTCTTAAAACGTTTTACACTTTAAATTTAAATCCCGGTATCGTGGTACATTTCTCATTTGAGCTTTTTTTCATCCTATATTACGAGCACCGACACCGACAACCGCACACGCACATACTCACTCTCAGGTACCTTTATTTTTTCGACCTTTTCGTCTATTAACGCAAGTAAAACCCTTTTTCGAAAGTTATTTACCCAAATACAAGGTGACTTATACTATTACGGCTACGGTAGAAATTCATTCTACTAATCGAATTTTTTTTTTCCCGAAACGAATTTGCTGTACGCTCGTGCAGCAGCTTTCCAACTCGATGTAACAACAATTATTTTCGACAAAGATCTTTGAAAAGTCTAGTTTTATAAATTTTCAAATATTGCTATAAGAATAGAAAAAAACTTAAACGGTTATCGAGATTAGTTAAGTAAAGCGAACAAAGAGAATTTCTTGTCTCTGTTGTGCTATTTTGAAAGTTTATATCACATCATTCTTCGCCTAAATTGAGTAATACACCTATTATGCTTTTATTTAGACACTAAATAGTTAACCATACCATGTGAGCAACTCATTACATTTTAATTCTAATGAAAATAATCCGTAAACTCTCTGCAAATTAAAATTGAAATGAATTAATGAAAGCGATAATTTAAACTCCAGCAACTTGTTCATAAAAACTTTTTAAAGGTAGCCATAATAATCATGCGCCACTCTAATCTGCATTCATCTCGTTGGAAGCGTTATTAGTTCCATTAGTTTGTAAAGGTTGAACGATACTGTACTCTTGTGCACGTATGCACGCGACTATATGAGAATGGCATCGTAATCATTTGCAAACGTGTATACCCCACTAGTATTGTCACAAAGCGACGTTGCGCACACTTCGTTAACTTCCTTCCTTTTTTTTACGACATGATTGCTATAGTCAAGTGTGCGAGTTGCACTTTCCCTTCAAAGCGTTTAGACTGAAAGGTTTACTCAAATTAAAGAATAGAGCTTTAGTAGATTCAATGAATTATATTACAATCAAGATTTAATGTACTACCTGAGTATATCAATATTGTATCATAATAGATTTGGCATCGATCGTCTCATATTATACGTAACATCACATTCCAATCAGAGTAGATTGATGGCGTATTAATATAATTGCTTTCGAATTAATTACAATTAACATAATTATCACCTTTTCATAGATAAATTGTAAATGAGTAAATACATTTTTTTAAATTTAATTCGAATCGATGTAATGATGAATAAATCAAACATTGATGAGAAATATATAAAAAGCGAGTGATATAAAATATGAGAATATGAGTATTATTATTTATAAATATTCGACTCATTAATGATAAAATGATCGTATCATAGAAACTTCAAGTTGAACTTATCAGAGCAGCAGAATTACTATAAGCAGTTTAAATTGCTTTCTCTTATATAGTCTAATTTTGTAATATTGTCAATTTATACACAATTTGCTTAGAATTTCAATATAAAAAATACGTTAAATTTTGTTACTTACAAAAATAACGATTGAATTAACTTACACTTTATTTTTTCCCGGTTTAGGTCGATATGTTATCATACCTCGGAAATAACCAATCTCTATTTAGCGCAGTGGCTGAGTAATGCTAGTTTTTCCCTCTTTGACCCAAAATATGCAACTTTGTCGCTAATTTTAGGATTTCGTATGGAAAAATAGTATTATCAATTGGTGCAGATATGATTCTACAACCAAACTTGTTGTAACACTCGCCTTTGGCTAGTTATATAATCCCTCATTTTACTAAAAAAACCACAAGTGTACTCGTTGAAAAATATACTACTCAGGATGCTGGTATAAAACAAAATTAAGTCATTATATAATTATATCAATGATGAAATTACATTATACTTCTCATTTCTGATTAATAGGCAAAAATTTTACTGTCAATGATACATGATTACGGAAAAGTGAGGTATTAAAAATTAAATCCACAGAACGCGAATCACACTGTGAAAGAGTTAGTATCATATAGCAGTCGTGAAATACAGTATGCACGCTGAGAACAATGGATGAAATTAAAAGTCCAGTTGTTTATGTTTTTGAAGTGAGCCAGTGTCTCGATAAGTAACGCTGCACTTTATGTACCATGAAGCATTAAACGAAACTATACACCTTCGTTATTGGTTAATTGCAATTGACTCCTTTTACGCGAACATTAAATTACCATTGGAAAGAAACTGCTTTTGAAAAATTAATCATTACACTGGAAATAAATATTTACTTGTTCGACATGATATTTCGTATCTTTGAATACTCAGTGACCCCTTTTTTGTCGCTTTTATATTTTTAAAGCTTGTCAAAGCACACTTGAATGAATAATCTACATAAAAAAGGCTCTTTAATGTTGCTTCGCCGCCGCTGTCACTGCTGCTTCTGCTGCTGCTACGTATACGCTGAGGGGCGGTCAAGTAGACCAGGTCATTGGTTTTGTCAGCCGGTCGTCGTTGGTATTATACACACAGAAAAAACCGCGAACAAAGATGCTTTTGCCGTTCATCGAAGTTTCTGTACATCTCCGAGAGGGACTCGTCGCCGTGTTGTTAAGCTCTCCGTACCACAGTGGGAATAAAAAAGCAGCGGATGGCTTCTTTCCTTGGCTTTTGATCTCTGGCAATGCGTGCAGCTGTTTTATTTGTAATAATGAAGTCACAGCCGCGTGTGCATTCTTTCATTTCGAGTTTTCATCTAGCGATATCCAAATAAAAAATAACGGACAAAAGATTTTTCACAGTAAATACTAGGCAATATTATTAATTAAAAAAATCAAAGTATTCGACAGATAGTTTAATTTTACATTCATTTGGGGAAAAAATATGAATTTCGTATTGTGGTTACTTTTTGTTTGAGGGATTAAGTTCGATACCGAGTTTTTTTTTGACTTGATAAAAAATTTGATGAATATTATTGATGAAAAATGTTGAAATTATTGAAATTTTAAATTTTAAAAAACGAAAATCGCGAATAAAAAATCGTAAAAGTTTACGATTACATCTTTCAAATTGAAACACGCATAAAGTACACTATAAGAAATAATATATTGTTTCATCCTTTTAACAATCGCATTGCACCCTCTTGTTACACGGCACATTTGCTTGTTCGGGAAGGCCTTTTAAATAAGTGCACTCCATTTCCTTCTCTACCACCGCTAGATAGAGAGTAAAACCGTGTGCTTCCGGCACATTATGTGGTACGGTAGTAAGATAACCTTACGCCGAAAGCTTCGAGAAGTTAAAAGCGCGCCCTTCCTTTTTCTCTCTCTCTCTCTCTCTCTCTCTTTTCTTCCTACTTTGGGGCTTTCCCGTGCGCAACTCACTCTGTCTTTATCCATCCAAGTTAATTCCGACTTTGGAAAAACTATGACTTGAAGACTAGAGCACATTGCTATTATGTCGGCGGTACAAAACTGCAGCTGCGCTGTTGCATACTGCTACTATTGTAACAATATTTTGTTTAACGAGATTATTGGAGGTAAGAGTAAATTAACTCATGATTCGTGAGGGATAGAAGGTCATCATTTAATATTTTATTTTTGGCACAATACATCATAGTGCGCCAAAGAAAGGGTACATCTTGCAATAAAATAATTGAAAAATATGACCATTTTAAATCAAGTAAACTTTTAATCCTCTTGTTCAATAGCCTGAAGCAAGATAACTATACTTTTCCTGAATGAAAACGTTTCAAGAAAAAATACTTTCAGAGCACGTATGTACACACGCGTTTCTTCTATACGTACATCACTATAATACTTAGCGGGAGAAAAGCAATTTTCCATCCAATCTTTTTCAAGTGACTTTTCCACCTTTTTTGATGCTTCATTCATTCTGTGGCTGCAGCGTAGGGTCGTCAGTGGATGCAGCCGAATCAGCCGCCACACTCTCGCGAGTATCATTTGATTTAAAGAGGCTCGAGTTCGAGGCGAAATACATTCGAGAATCAAGTCGATGGGAGCCATCCTCGAAGGTGGCTTCATCGAATTGAAGTTATATAACTCAGAGCCCGTGTCGGGCGAGTGTTGCCCTGGCCAGGTTCTTTCCAATCCGATTATCCTACAGTCGTTACAACTTTTCCCACAAGCCTCTCTTGTCTCTCTCTCTCTCTCTCTCTCTCTCTCTCTCTCTCTCTCTCTCTCTCTCGCATTCTCTTGCGGATAGTTTGGTCGTTTTCCGCCGCACGAGCGTCAACCGCAGCTAGCCTATGCGGCTCATCGTGTTTTTCTCATTAACATACTTTTTCAAGTTTCGCTTTCCTCCTCTCCGTCCTGTGGCGCCCTTTGAATTATGCATCCCGCAAAAAGTCGTTTTTCTTCCCGACGAGCTCCGTTCAGCCGAGCTCGCGAACTTATTCTTTCTTTTCCGTCTTTGAATGAGAAACGCCGCGCACCGCCGCAGTCTAAAGGTCAACTATTTAGTACTAGTTTTATCTTTTGGATTATTTTCACACTTCGTGTCACAATATGCTCTCACCGTCCTTTGGACTGCAACGTAATTTGCAGAATTTGTGTCCCGTGCTCGCTTGGAAATTAACAGAGTATAATCGGTGACGTGGGCGACAGAAAACTTTTTTCCTGAGGTGAACGTTACACGAGCGATGTAAGTCATCTCATCCGCGCGAGAATGAAAATTTCGCTACTCCAAAGTATTAGATTTGAATAGAGTTGATCTCTCGAATCGCTTTTCAACCCATTTTAATTATTTCATTTCTAGATATAGTGAGTGCGATGGCACGTGCCTTTATACGTATAAATTTCAAGCTACCATTTTAATTGGAAAATTTAAATTTCCACGTGTCTGATCTATATCCACTCTATTCATATGCTAAGTTTCTTTTTTTCAAAGAATTGCATTAGCATGCGATGTGTAAGAATAAAAAGCTTTAGGATTATTTTCAGACGCTTTTTTAAATATTTTTGTTATAATTATGCTCCAGTTTTGTGTTAACACAAATATTGTTGACGAAACCGAACAATTTAAATACCTCCAAATTTTTTCATTATATCTTGACATTTATAAAATAGTACATTACCAGCTTTTAGAGGAAATATTTTTATTCAAGGTAATTTCTTCATATAAACGGCTACCATAACACCACAACTAATCTTGTGGTACCCTAAAACTAAATTCACACATTAATACGAGCTTTGTTAAATTGGTTTGGGTTATTTGTTTGTAAATATTCTCTATATTGTTTAAGACATATCAGATTCATTTATTGATTTACAAAAAAATGTAGCTTTAATACACACGTTCGGCAAAATAAAATCGTCTCGATTCATATAATACATAATTTCAACATGTCATACACAATCACAAGCCATTCAGAATTTATACTCGTCCGTAAAATATAAATTATACTATATTATCCGGAATATATCATGAATAAATGATATTTATTACGATACACAATTAATTCGTGCGAGAAAAGAAGGCTCGTATTTAATTTTTTATAAAGCTCGAAGAAACTTGTCATTCGTCGGGGACGTTGAGCTGCTCGAGCAGCTCGACGGCGAGCTGCGGATTGGTGCGCTTCAGGTGCTTATAGTCCTCGGTGTCTAGCACGCCTCTCTTGAACTCGCGACAGATGAAGCGCAAGATGGTCTTCTTGAATTCGTCGCAGCAGCAGCGATCGGCCAGGGTCAATATGTCGAAGCTGTTCGCGTTGCAGAGCTGGTCGTAGATATAGGTCTCGCAGAGCCGCTTGAGTTCGTTGACGCCGTACTCGCTGGCGTCGATCAGAATATCGCTGGCCGTCTTCAGGCTGTCGAAATCTTCGAGCACGTTCTCGTACATGAACTTCTTCATGACCTCGAAGTTCGAGGCCTTGAGGTCGTGGATCTCGTGCTGCGTCACGTCGGGCTTGGTGTTGAATATCTTGGTGAACTTGGAGCTCCGGGATGCCAGCACAACCTTGTGTACCTTGAAGACTTGGTCTTCGATGAGGAGCTCGACGTCGCTGAAGCTATGGTTCTTGTCGATAACGCCGAGACCCTCGTAGATGTCGTTCGAGTTCTCCAATTGGTGCATGGCCTGCTGCTTGAAGGTCTCGCGCAACTCGCACAAGTGCACGTGCATATTGGACTTCTGCTTGGCCAGTTTGACCTCGCAGCGCAGCGTGAGCGCTCCGTCCGCGAGAATTTCTCGCATGTTGTGCGGCAACTCCATCGGCGTGTAGTTCTGCAGCCCCACGACGAAGTAGCAGTACTGCTCGTCGACCTCCTTGTTGCGAGCGTCGACGAAGCAGAGTCGCGCCTCCGCGTTGTAAATCGGGCCGTCCTGCTCGTCCTGCTCGTCGGCGCGGAGCATCTTGACGCCGAGCACCCAACAACTCGGGCTCTCCAGCTGCTTGTAGCTGAGCGACACCTGAAGCTTGACCAGGACCTGCTCCCCGTCACCGCTGACCATCGGCTTGGTCGGGAATATCGGCGAGACGAGGTTGCCGGTGCGGCCCAGCACGTTAGCGTTCAAGAGGAACTGCTCGATCTTCCAGTCGAGCACGTACGTCGTCACTGGGGTCCTCGTCACGAAGTAGCACTTGTCATCATTTTTGTCATTCTGCTCGACGTCTGCCATTGTTTCTCACTCAAATTAGCAAATGGTATTCACTTTTTTCCTCTTATTCACGCGCTTTTTCAGTGCCAAACTTTTAACGTTCTTAGGTGTCGACTCCTAACTCGTTGTACGATGCTCTGAGGGCTACTGAATTTACTGTCGGAGTACTTAATCTTCTATATTTGCTCGAGTCAATACGTATTCTATAGAATGTAAACAAACTTATGTATCGACTCGATTCAAAGTAACGGATGACGGTTTCATGAATAATACAAAATATGTAACAGGATTTTACATTAGGAGGAGCTGTGAAAATTTTTGCGCGATATATTTGAATTATTGAAAACATTGAAAAATAGATGTGAGCTATTCACATAGATAGGAGATTATTTTAAATTCATTTTCACATTTTTTGAAATTTTTTAGTTAGTATTCAATTTAAGGTATTAAAATGTAGTGTTGTTACCTATAAAATAGCAACAACAACAAAATTTGGAACAATACTTTTATCAAGAAAAACCCTTGCCCAATTCTGCAAAACGGGCAGTAAATTTGTAATCAACAACCCAAAAAAAAAACATAAATACACTATGTCATCGCCAGGACGCGGCACTTCTTTTTAGACGAGTCTGTGTAATTAGTGAACATATCACGAGGTTTGAGTGCTTCATTCGGCCTCGTAAGGTATGCGTTTTCAATTAAGTTAATTGCAATTCCATCGACTCGAGGTTGACATGCCGCGCACTTCGAGCTGTGCTGCTGCTGCTGCTGGTGATGCTGTCCGACGGTGCAAAATTACAATGGCATGCGCGCTACATGACGCGTCTCCCAGCGGAAATTGAAAAGACTCGGGTGTTAAGATCATCATCTTCATCGTCGTCGATGAGAAATCACCGTTCGCCTCGCATTTGACAAGCTCTCGAAAGCGAGACAAGAAGTTATACTAGCGGCGGCGATGCACGAGCGGACGGACGAGGGGACGGACGGTGTACATTGCCACGAGATAACGTGTCGGTCCAAAAAGAAAATAGGGAGCGTGACGGACAACGTCGATGAAGCAGGACGACGCCTATAATATATATGTATAGCGTACGGCGGCTAGAGGCTCGAGATCTAGTTACGGTAACGGATCGACGGATAGCCAAAGGGAGACAGAGACGGAGGATTTGCCCCCCTTTCCTCCTTCCCTTGCCAGTCGTCGTCGTCGTCGTCGTCGTCGAGCGTCTCAAGCTTGAGAAACGGACAATAGGCTTTCCCACGTATAGTTGTTTGCCTATATAGCTTTCACGCTTTCCAGAAGTTCCGGAGAATGTTATCGAAAATTTTGCGATGACATTGATTTATCCGTGCGTCAAGGGATTTAAGAGTGCCACCGCTAGGAATTTAAAGAAATTCCCGATTTAAAGAAATCAAAATACTCGGATCACGCAGAATTAAAATGATCTCTCGAATATATGATTCTCATTTGTCTTAGGTAATTTAAAATTGAAAAAAAAATAGTGGCAATTTTGATAGAATATTCAACTGAGAGCTAAAAATACAGGTCATGCACTTACGCCCGATTCGGCGTCTTATATAAGGAGATTGTGCGAGCCAGCTCAAAAGTCAGGACACAAAATTCTTGAGAGAAGTCGAAGAAAGGCGAGATAGATAGATACATTCTCCTGTGTGCGCGTGTGTGAAACATGGGGCAAAATTGCTGAGAGCTTGGCGCGAACTTGGTTCGGTGGCGGTGGTGCTGCTCGCCCGTCGTGTCGATTTCTTTCCAGTCCGTCGACGATGACGAAGCTTCGTATGATATATATAATACGCGCAGCGCGTAGAGGAGTAAAGAAGCTCCTCCGATCTATATGTAATGCAGTGTTGCGAGAGAGTAGCACACATACATCGATGGAGCGAGAGAAAATTTCTCCAACATATCCACGCGCGCGGAGAATTTGGTGGATGAAAAGTTTGAAATTTATTTGACCCTTGGTGCGTGAAGTTGTGTTCTCTGTGCTGCTGCTATATACGCGAGCTGCTCCTTCGTTCCTTGCCACTCGATGTTATAACCTTTGCGTCGTGCGCGCGCGCGATGAAATAACACCATAATTTCCATTGCTGCATACACAGCGCTCCGAAATAGCAAATTGCCGAGTATACATTCTCCTCTTCGCAAGGAAGTGTATAATGATGGATTATACTTTGATACCAAGGATTATTATTGATTTTAGTTTGCTATCTCTTTTGGGGGGCTTTAGGGAACAAACGCGTGTTTCGTACGTGATTTATGCACGCCCGAGATTATTTCCGAGGTGAATCATATCTCCAATGTTTCGGAACACATTTCGAGCTCGCAGCTGCAGAGGCCTGTCACGAGAAGTGCGTCCGATAATTTGGACTCGCAGTTTGACTAGCAGCAACAAGGTGCAACGCGGTTCGCGCGCAAACGAAGAGTCGGGCTGCAGTCGGATACGAAGAGTGCAAGTGAGCGCTCGAAAGGGTCCGTGTCTCGTGCTTATAATATGCCGAGGCGATAGAGCGAGAAAGAGACAGCTAGATCGACGCGCCGAGTCGCGCTCGCCAGGCGCATTCATCATGTCGGTTTAATTACAAAGATCATCGTGCAGCAGGCTTTGCTATATGTATATATAATGTACGCCGGAATATAGGCTCTCTCTCTCTGGCTCGGTGCTCGAAGCAGCAGTCCCCACCTTTACTTATCCATACAGCGACTCAGTCAACAAGGCGGCCGCGCGCTATAACTGTATACGCACAGACTATACGAGAGCGCATGGATTATTGGCACATGCGCGGAAGGTACGCCGCGAGCAGCCGGCATCGGATACGAAGAGAGCGAGAGAGAGAGAGAGAGAGAGAGAGCGAGAGAGAGAGAGAGAGCAAAAGAGAGAAAGAGAGAAAGAGAAGGAGCGGTGACCGCGCGTGCTGCTGCTGCTACTGCTGGTGTTGGCTGCTGCCTCGACGTCCGTCAGTTACGACGTGTTTCTCGAGCGAGAAGGGACGCGCAAAAAAGCTCCGTGGCTCGCGCGCACGCGGTCTCTTTGACATCGCCGTTGACATCGCCTCTGTGCTGCATTGCATCTATGATATTTCTATAGGTATGCGTATGCGTTTATGCCATTAACACGACTCGTTATAAAGCGATCCTCTCGACAGCGAGGCACGATCCATTCGATATATATAAATCTTAATTGCCGGCTATTAGTGAAAATTCGTGGGTGTCGAAAGTGCGTGGGAATCGAGTGTGTGCTGACGCAGTGAGCGCGCCAAAGCGAGCGAATTAATAAAACGTGCGAGATATTATCGTTGTATGAGTGGGTGACGGACTACGTCGGTCCAGCTGCTTTCGATTATAAACTATTCGCGCGGCCAACTTGGGGGACCGGAAAGCTCGCTGCTGTACTACAGTAGCAACTGCATAGATATACACTTAGCCTCGCGAGCAAACTTTCAAAAAGCTCCTGCTCGAAACCCGTTAGTAGCGAGGCTGCTGCTGCACACATTCACTGCACTGCACTGCTCTGCTCTGCTCTGCGAAACATGTTAATGCAAGTACGTATACCACGTGTATATATATACATTAAAAGTTCACCCGAGAGTGCATCAAGCTCCCGGTGCGCGCGGAGCACCGGATTTACTACGACTTTGTGGGGTAACGACGAGTAGAGAGAAATAGAGATAGACGCGAGAGTCTTCTGCATCTTGGCGTTTGCGTCACTTGTTTATATTTATGTTTTGCAGCTCTTCGTGTACGAGACGCTTCGCAATTTGTCGGCTGCTGCACTTTTATTGATACCGACGTCGATACTACATAACTTTTATACAGATCGATCGATCCTCCTTCTAGCTGTTACTTCTCCGGGATCAAACGTCACTCGAGATTACGAGTTTGTTTTTTTTTCTTCGCTTCGGTTTCACGCGCAATACTCTTACGTGCGACACGCGTTAGAAGATACACAACTTTCAGACATTCCTCTAATGAGAAATCGACTAGCGTTTGAATAAATACATGTTAAAACAGCTGACTAATCACATAAGTGAGCGTAGCAATTTGCATATATCTATAGCTTTACACACGCCACATACTCGGTCGTATAGATATATCGATTCTGCAGCCCTCTCGACTAGTCAAACAATACCGAAAGTGGAATGGCTAGTTTTCTGCCTAGAAATGATGAGCGGCTCACAATTCCCGAGCTAGCCGCTCCGTTGCTGTTGCTCACGTAAGATTTGATTGTTCTTTCCTTGGCATAATAATAAAACACGAACGCGTGTGTGTTGTGTGGCTAGCTAGCTCACACTATCTTGACTAGGATTCACCTGAAACGAGTGTTTCTTTTCTTTCTTCTTCTTTTTTTTCGAAAAAAAATTTCCACTGAAATTTGTTTTGTCGCGAGATGTAATCAAATAAAATGAGCTCGCATCTTGACTGTGGCTCGACCCAGGAGAGAATTTTGATCAACTTTCCAACTACTTGCTGCCGTCAAAGAAATCTTATAATATTTTCGGTTTAAGATTGCCGTCTCGCAGAACTCACCGGAAACTTCATCAAAAGACCCCCAGCGTCTTTATCACTCTCTTTTTGCTAAAAAGACTTATTTAAGCTCCTGTGCCGCTACTATGTTTATACACCAAAAGCACTATGTTTATAAACTCGGCAAGAAAACCAGCTCGTTTAATCAAGCTCTCCGTTTGCAGATTAAGAGAAGTAAAAGAAAAACTAGAGAAAAGAAAAGCAAGTCCGCGCAGCGAACAAATCAAAACTCTTTTTCTTCGCAATTTTAAACGGTTCAGCGAGTTTTCGAGGTAAAACAAGGAACATTAAGCCAGCGCAAAAGTGATAATATCATTTCTCGTGGAATCATGACTCTATAAAGATGCAAAGTTGTCGTCGTCTTCGTCTACTTGAACCGCGCGGTGACCTTCGCGTCTCGCTTTTGACGTATACATTATTAAATACAGGCTTTGGCTTATACGATTTTTTTTGTGAAAAGTCGCCGGCCGCGTATATACACACTCACACGGACACTTTTACTTTTGAAAAGTCTATCGTTGTGTACTCCAGTGCTGAGGCGGCTGCGCGAGAAACTTAATGATGAATTATTAGCAGTGATTCGTGCCCCGAGTATAGTCTCGACTTTATTGACGTTCACTTTTTCTCCAACTACGTACAACACTTAATCGCGTATATATATAGAGAGAGAGAAATATATAGCGCGGGCGCGTTGATGCCCAAGGCACAAAACAGCGGTATATACGCCGAAGCAGCTCGCTCGCAGTTATAGTTTTTTTTCCTTCTGTTCTATATACAGGAGTGTTTTTTCCGCCCGTGTCGTGCCCGTTAGCCAAGCTTACCTTCTTTGGTTGTGTGCTGTATGTATCTTTGAGATTGTTCGCGTACATAATACGGCGTTTACGCGCTGCATACGCTGAATGCGGCATTCATGCGTGCGTGTGTTTTTTTTTCCACAGCGCCAAGTGTGCGTGTATATATCTCTCTCCTACTCGTAGCAGCAGCAACAGCACGTGAAACAAATTCTTCCGAGATTATACGCTGGTTTTCCAGATTTTTAACGAAGTTTGTATAGCTTCGAGTTCTCTCTTTCTCTTTTGTATACAAGTCGCGCGCATTTAAAAAACTGTTAGCTCATATGTGTATTGGTAACCGCGCGTGCACACACACACACACAGACGCACATAATATTTCAATTCGAGATGACAGTGTGTGTATGAGTTGGTGTGTAGGTACATATAATATACGAGTACGTTTGAATGGAGAGCATCGTGTCGAGCTGTTCATGGGCGCCATGTATTTGTATATAAATTGTGCGTTTCAAGATAAATGAAGAGCTGACGATAAAGCCGCATGTAACTATGCTAATACCGCGCTACATACAAGTATATAGTGCGTATACACACACATACTCAGGTAGCTGTGTGCACCTATCGTAACGAGGCAAGAGAGACGTTTTGCACCAGAGCATTCACAAATACATATAACGAAGGCGGGTGCGAAAAAAAGTCCCATTATTTATGATGCGGATCGTGACTCCATACGTATAAGGCGTACGCGTGTACCTATGTGTGTGCATATTACGTTGGGACTCGCGCTTAGCTTCGCGCCTCGCGCGTATAACGCAAAGTCTCCAGGACAAGCGAGTATCTACAACACACTAGTCTAATGCGCGCGAGAGAAAGAGCAGTAGCTCGCACGCGGAGGCGCCTAAACATTTTATGGGAAAAGTTCGCTTCGATTCCCAGCCGGTAAATACTACCACACGGAGAGCAGCGACTCTTTTTTTCCTCCTTCTTTTTTCTTTCCATCTTCTTTTTTTCTTCTTTCTTCACTTGGAGCTCGTCGTCGTCGTCGCCGCTGCTGCACGAGTATAAAGTGTGTACACCGGTGTGTGCTCTCTTTTTCTCTCTCTCTCGCGTGTACTGCAATACTAGCGAAAATGCTGCAAAAACGTGATCTCGAATCAACGCGTTTCACATACACACGGAGCGCGGCGAGCACAGCACACATTCACGAGCACGAGCGCAACTGCAACTTCTTGGACGAACTTTGATCGCTGTGTGCAGTGTGCAATGTGAAGCTAGAAGCAGCAGCAGCAGCAGTCGAGCAAGCGAGCGAGATAAAAAAGAACAACACAACGGCCCGGTAACTACGCTCGACGCTGCTGCTGCTGGGCTTGTGCATGGCTAGCAGGGCGATGCACGTGCGCGCGCGAAACTGCAGCACTGAAAAATAAACAAGTACACACACACACACACACACACATTCACACGGCAGCGGTAGATAGCTCGTCTGGCGTGGCACACTATGCGGGCTTTTGTGTGAGTTTTGTTGCTGCCGCTTAATGCCGGAAATTAAAAGACACATTCGCAGGATCGCGCGCGATCAACTTTCTCGCGTTTATACAGTACACACACACTGTATACCAACCATGAGTAAATACACACGTGTAATTGGGCGCTTGCATACAAAAATACACACACGCGCACACGGACAAACACGTATACGGTATGACAGTCGGAGGAAGGAACGAGCGAGCGAGAGAAAAAACTACGGCAACAACAGCAGCGCTAGCAGCAGCGGTCGAGGGAAAGAGCGATAATGCACGATTGTAGTGCAGTGGTGCAGTGGACGAGTACACAGAAGCCATGCACTTTTTGTTGGCCTGCATGCGCTGCTCCGAGAGAGAGAGAGAGAGAGGCCACGCGAATCGTATGTCACCTCTTCCTGTCTCCTGTTTCTCACCTGCGCGAGACTTGCCGCAGCTCTATTCGTGTGCTATGCGTGTGTTTACATGCATTATCCGCACTCGCATAAATGTATGCATGTATGCGCTCTTTGCGCTCGGCTATACCAGAATTGTATCATCGCTGCGCGCGCGCATCAAGTACCTTCTTCCTTTTACGTATCGGGTATCGAGAATGGTATATGGCTCTCTAAGGTCGCTCGGCAATTAATGTCGACTCGACGTACCAACAGCGCTCGTACATAAATGCACGTATTATAGTATATACGCGACAGCTCGGCCCCGATCTGCGCACACGTACACGACTCCATTAAGGATAACCTTCGGGCGCTTGCATACGATACGATATACGTGTATAAAAGAATGACCAAGTAGTTGTGTTGCATGTAGGAACGAAACAACAAGCGACTGTTAAAAACAAGACGAAGCTTATAAGTTAGTCCGGAGCGATTCCGATCGATTAGCTAGACAATCAACTCGGTGACACAAGGTATATAAACGCTCTCATTATGTACTTGGCCGCGAAACCGCTGAAAACCATCTAGGGTAACCGAGCCGGTGAATGGCCGTTTTTTTTTAATTGTGTCATTGCGAAAAAACGTTTGTGTGGGTGCCGTTCAATTTTTCAGCCAACTACGCATCTCATTTTCCAAGTCCAATTGTCGTACGTAACGAGGAAAAAGTATACAATTATATATATCGCATATCCAAAAGTGGCCGCGCGTTCGCTATGGTTGCAACTTTGGTCGATCACTTGCTAGCGTAAGGTGCATCATAGCCTACATATATTCCGCGCGCCACCTCAACTATGCATCGCTCGCTCTCTCGGCGCGCTGTATATAATAGCATCTACAAAGCAGCAGCAGATTCAAGCTGTTTCTGCGGTTTTAGCTGAAAAACCGCACTATGTACTCTTGTGTAACCTAAGCTGCATGTAGCTTCCGCTTTTTCTCACGTCTCTCTACATCAGCAACTCTTCTCTCTCTCTCACTCACTCCATTGCTCTCTGCCTTTATCTCTCTCTCTCTCTCGCTCTTCTTATATACACTTGATGCAGCGAGAGAGAAAGAGAGGGAAGAAGAGTACTGGTAGCCAAAAGGGAATATACACAAGAGAGGCAAAGAGGCGTACTCTACATGGAGCCGCGTGCGCTCCTTACCTCATACACAAGCCTACACACACACACACTTTTTTCGTGGCAAATAGCGGCAGGGGAGCTTTTGTCGGCATTACCCGTGTAAACGCGTCTGTATGCGTGTGAGTGTGTGTGCTGTGCGAGTTTATGTGCGAGTTCACGTAGCAGACGACTACGCCAAGACGACTGACAAATTGTAAATTCTCATTAGACTGCAGGGAGACGCGTACGCCCAAGAGAGAAAGACGCAGCGGTAGCAGCAGCAGCGCCGGTAATAGTGATGTCGCGCGCGCTACGCTAGCCTCCCGGACTCAACTCATTAGGCCTAAGTTTCTGAGATTTCACCAAGTTCTCGCTTTCTGACTTTGCAGCAGCTCACCCCCCTGCGCTTGCGGAACGTCTTGTCAGTGTATAAGAAGCTACGAATTAATGGACAGACGTCGTCTCTCTTGGTTTTAGCTTAGCTAAAACGTGCCCTGGCAGCGGCACCTACTATTCTTTTCACTCGCGCGAATTCTACATTATACTCGCCTCGAGCAAAATATATGTGTATATGTGGTATATACTGCGTTTTAAGAAATTGATATTTTTCGCGGCACGTTTCTTTGCTCGTGCGAGTCGTGACGCAATTCTGTTTACTCGCGCTTGACTTTTTTTTTTATTTTGTTCTCGAAAAACTTTTATTTCCCGACCATATTACGATGGAAAACTTTTTTTTGTCCTCGCACATAATGGCTTCGAAATAAATCGATTCTCGTAAGCATGATACAACTATAAAATAAAAGAGTTTAAATTATTCCTTGTTCGAGTAATATGAAATTTTTATCGGACTCCATATCGCGTGTCCGTCGATTCGATAAAAAGGACCTTTTATTATATACGGATATCCTTTGGTCTCGCAGAGAGTACATGATAAATGCTTGATGAAAGGCAAAGTAGTCCATTCAATTTTCATGATACTCGGCCGAGCGCTTGTGCAAAAATTAAGGTCGATAAGCTTCGACTCTCGTCGTTCGTCGTATGCAGCGCATCGCAGCAGCATAGAAATTGAATCGAGGAATAGAAGGGCAATGTAGCGACGAATGAGTACAAGCTCATGGTCGCACCACCGCACACTTGGACTAGAAAAGGGGAAAAAAATAAAAATAAATAGTTGGTGATGCTTTCAAGCCGTGTACCGCGCGTGTATCGGACATCGAATCGCATCTTTTTCATGCGCGAGCTTTTTCCTTTCAGGCGAATTTTATGCAAATATTTAAGCATGCTCGGCAACTCCCGCGCGCCCCTGTATATTAACGCGAGCATGTATACATTCGAGTAGGAGGTGGATGTATGCGTGTTTTGAAACTTAATCTCATCAAAAGTTGCTGAATAAGAAGAAAAAACTTGATAATACGCTACACGGCCTTGACGAGCATGTCGCATTTAAACGGCCTGGAGTATGAGATAATTACCATTTAATTATATGCTCCGTCGTGTATTACCTCTTCTCAAACACGTGATTTTCCAATATTTTTTCTTTCACATATATCTTTGTCGCTGCGCATTTAGTAAATGACAAGGAATTATTTGATGTATGCATAAAATAAATACGTTTTCTTTAACTTTTTGTTGAAGTTTAGTGAAGAACTCGTGTCGTTCAAGTTTTATAACAGTTCAATCTTTTTTTTTCAATTTTTCAATTTATAATGCAATATATTTATTTTTGACCGAAAAGATACTTAAAAAACAAACTTAATGAATGAGGTAAGCTGATTACGCTCGCTTTTATTGAAAATGCTATGAGACGTGGGAGTTTTCTTCATAAGTATTAGCTTTCACAATCATTAGAAATTTATCAAGCCCAGTAATACTTCTTTTCGAGTCCTGAAAAATTCAAAGCCGCATACTCTTTGAAAGCGAAGCATCGACGTATAAGAGAGCTGAAAAAAGAAGAGGAGCGCGCGCGCTCAAAAAAACGAGGGAAGAGGAAAAAAAGTATTTGGATGCAGCGCAGTCTGCAATCGACCGGTGATGTAAATCGACCCAAATTCCACTTGCCACGTGTGTTTGTATATATACGTGGATAATACACGAGAGTATACGGAGTGAGTCGCTGCTACGACATCTGCCGCTTATAGTCGTCACGCGAAAAGCTTGATTCAAGATAACACATAGCACGAGCGCCCGGAATAAGAGATACATTTTCCCCCCACTGAAGTTGTTTTTCTTCTGGAGCGTGTGAATCTCGAGCTCGGATATCGTAGACGTGAATCCTCTCTTTGTTATGAAATCTTTCAGAAGTAAACACATAAATATTTATTAAAAACGAAACTCTATACGAAAAAAAATATTATTCACGTGTCAAAAAAAAGTGTGAAAAAATGCATCATATTTGTGCTCAGTGCATGAACAACCTCGGTCACGTTTCTGTGATTGACAGTGTATATAAAAAAAAACACTTAAACGATTATGTTGTTGAATTCTTATCTTTTACACTGTCACAACCGCGAAGCAAAATGCTAACTTACAATTTTTACCGACTGTGAAATAAAACTATCGACATGTATCATTATAAACTTCAATGAATAAACCACTCTTATCTCGATTTTCTGATATTAGATTAACAGAGATGATCAATGCCCTTTTGTGAAGATAAAAAGTTTTAAAATTAAATTTTTCAATAATCTGTAATTTGGATCAAATTCAATATCAAACGATTGAATTTTAAATTTGAATTAATCGAAGAAAATTAAAATCGACTTCACTCACTGTAGGAAGTACTTGAGAGACCAATTTCAATTAAAACGTAAGCTTTATTAATCTCAAAATTGTACCGAAATCTGTTAATCGATTTTCAATCGGCAAAACTTTTCATTTAACTTGTACCGAGCTTGAATTTCTGACAAGTCGACTAAATGACATAATGAAAAAAACCAGTTCTATTTATTGGTGTCAAGAGCTTAGATTATGCTTCCGAACAACTGCAGGCTTCATAACAAGCCTCATTTACATGTCTGAGAATTCCCCGAAGTAATTTGATATTCGACAAAAAAATAATTATAATAAAGCTGCTAAAAAGTTGCGCCAATTAAGAGTTAATATTTCATTGAGTTTAATGCAAGTTAAAATGCACAACATTATTATTTAGTATCCATTTGCATGCACCTATTCATCTAGAATTTTACTTCTGATGCTATATTTTGCTGCCAAGTATATGCGCACAATGAAATAACGAAACTTTTTTTACATTGTTTGTTTCAGGAAGCAGCAGTAGCAGCGGCAACGACGGACTCGGAGGGATGCTAAACGAAGTCGAGCTTGCCCCGCTGGCGAGATTGAGGCTATAGCAGAGTGGTAGACCAGTTTGCAAAACATTATGCTGCTCTGAAAACATATTTATACTTTGCCCTTTCAAACACCGGAGTGTGTGCGCGCGTGTGTGTACAAGTGCGCATGCACGTAGAGTAGCAGTTGCTTGGGATTTAGAGCAGTTTTAGTGAAAAAAAAAGAAAGAAAGAAGAAGGAAGGAGAGAAAAAAAGCAGAATCTCAACATGTACAAACTGTTGAGACGCGGCTCGGGTCGTATGCTCGTGCTCTGCGCGGTCTTGTTGTCGGTGCTGCTCTGCCTCTATTACGTTAGCCAGACGCAGTCGCCCAACGGAGCCGCGAACGCTCCCGCATCGGCGGCCGCCGCGGCTCTTTTGGCGGACGCGGGCCTCGACCGGGTGTTCACCTCGGCTCAGCCGGAGTACAACGAGGCCGCGGACGCTCAAGTGTCCAGCGATACCTGTCCGCTCATCACGCCCAGAGAGGCCGACATCGACGTCCAGGCGGAATACGACAAATTCGAGTTTCAGGTAAGGATCGCTCACGAAATCTTTTTCATTTTCACCAGAATCGATGATTATTTCCGAGGCTGTAAGGCGCGTATCGTGTAGACGGCAATTACTCGGGCACCGAATCAGCTGCGCGAAGCGAGAAAGAGCTGGTAATAAGCATTTCATCTTATTAAAAGGTACTAAATAATCACGCAAATTGAAACATCCAGAAGTGCTGAGGCGACATTTACTTCCACTTAAATGGCTTAATTCCCGAAAGCTCCCGACGGCCCCCCTCCCCTCTGCGCCTTTTACAGCTTGCGTACGCGGAACGGATAATTTATCTTCTTCAAATGCAATTTCTCTCTTTTAACTTTTCGATCTTTAAATGAGCTTGCTTTTTCGCCGCGAATCTAAATTAAGCTGGATCAAATTTGTTGCCGCAGTCATTTATTGCGCGCGAAAATTCACGAAATTCTAATTACCGAAACAGAGGGGGAGTTGGCATACAGTCGAGGCAGCTCGCAATGTTTTCGTTTGCCATTATAGCTCGTCGAAGCAGTATTTAATGCCCAAAGTATCGATGTATAACTGCGGTGGTGGCGCGCGAGCCTCTTATAATAATAAATTTGAATTTGGGTTTAATATCGTATACACATGCGGCCGCACAGAAACAATGATTAGTCTTAGTCGATTTAAGACTGCACTTCCATGAATGCAGCCATAAAGGCGAAATTGCCTGGCGCCCGCGCGCGCGTGGACAGTCGAGCTAGGTCCATAAAGCGATTTAAAGTCACTAGCATAAATCTCGCTTTAGCACTCCCGGCATCGTGCACAAGCTATGTATGCACTAGATAAGTCTTCTAATCGCTGTACGGGGCTTAATGCGTTTTGCTTCATATAGCCAAACCAAGGATAAAATTTCCAGAAGTATGAACGGATCTTGTCGAAAAAATTAAGAAACATTTCATCCACAAAGTTCGCGCGCGCAAGAAGTAAGTATCAAATTATCCATCATCGTGTTGGACTTTGAAAAAGCAGCGCAACTTTTGCCTAGCTCGAGCCTTGCCTCTTCTAGATGTGCATTGTGTGCTCTCTCTCTCGAGCTTTTTTTCTCACGCAGGCGTGCGTGCGGTGGATTATTCCGCTTCGTCGACACGATTAAAGGCCGCTGCGATGTTCGGGGCTGATCTCTAGGTGCAGACAGCGCTTGCGCTGACGGACAGCAGCAGCAGCGGCAGCGAGGGGTGCACAGCGCGCTTTTCTTCCTCAATCTACGTTGACGTCAGTTGCGAGCCAACTTTTTTGCGCTGCTTTCTTATCCGACTGTTCGAGCCCCTGCTGCTCGGTGCGGTAGTGTCGGCGGCGGCTCCTTCTTATCGCCTGATTCTTCGCTATCTGCCTACAGCTTTTCCTTTGTTCGCGCCGCGCGCTGCATCTTTCATTTTTTACTCTCGCAAGTTTTATTATTTCTTACTTAGTCTGGGTTGCTGCTACTGCTGCTGATTCTACTGCTATGTACCGTAGCCACGCCACAAGACGCCCGGTTGTAGTAGCAGCAGCCGCAGTAGTAGTAGTAGTTGCTCCTTGCCTTTTTTCTTCAGTTACGGCTTTTCTTAGTCGTCTTTTTACTTTTTTTTATCTCTTTGTGTGCTTGCTGAATCTGAAAACGGCGAGAAATCCTGAGGAGAGTTCCCCAGAGTTGCGCGCGCGCGTGCGCGAGCTTGCACAAGGCAGTAATATAAGAATCTTAATTTAGACGAGATGTTGAAATGAGAAAATTCCTCGGAGCTTAGTTGACCTAATTATTACAGCGGAGCGATCTTCAAATTCATCAGCTTCTCTGCAGGACCCTCTCCACATATTAAAATGCTTACTCTAGTGAAATTGTGAACGTAAAATTATATCTATTCAAATCTTAAAATTGAATAACTCTTATTCAGATTCAAGTTGTTCTAAAAACCTTAGATAATGATGATGCATTCTAATTACGATTGAATTTTTGAAAAATATTTTTACTTAATTTTTTTCAAGTTCATTCGTCATTGAAAACTTGCCGGACAAAACAATAAACAAATTTAGGGTAATAAACCATGAGAAAAAGAACTTACATATTTTAAGTTTCTATTGATTTGGCTTATACGGTTAGTTCTACTTTGTCACTTGCAGATTTACAGATATAATTAAACGCCATCTATTGGTAGAGGCTACAATTAGTATTATCGTATCCAAAGTGGTTAAGAACTGGTCGAAATGTTTGAGACCATGAAATTGTCATATTCACATCTTTTAAAACAACTCAAAAAAGTGGAAACAATTAAACATACTTAGAAGAAGTGAAAACACTTTTTTCTAATACACCAAGTTGGACAAAAAAAAGATTTAATTATGGTACTATGATATCTAGCAAGCAAATTATACAGTGAGCTGATATAACTCACTTACGAGTTTTCATGCGCCACGTAGCGCTTAAAATGTAAACTATAGTTTGAACTTGAAATTTTTGCCGATGCGAAATTGATGTCTTGCTCGGATCACAAAGAAGCATCCGTGCAAAAAAAATATTTTCAAACAAAATATAGGACTGTTGTAAAATAAAAATTACTTTTGTAAATTGATTTAACTCATCCTAGAAGAAAAGCAAAATTGAGATTATCCAATGGAATAGTTTGTTTTCTGAAAAATTGGTCTCGAAAAAAGTCATGCGTATGATATTTTTTTTCAACGATATCTCTTTCACGAGTACACGTCCATGGGCGATGCATTGCGAAACGAGACAATGACCGTCTGAGTCGTTTATAATGAATGCACGACACAGAGAGGCGTACTGAACATACGTGCGCACACACATGGAGGCAAAAGGGATGTGTATTGGCTGCGATCCAACGGAAATGTCGCTTATGAGACGATTAGTCCCGCCAGCACGATTCGTCAAGTATATACCACCGGGGTGAATGGCTTATCTCTTACACTGCGCCAATATATGCGTATGTGTGTGTGTGTGCGTACTTGCTTGTCTCGGACGCGTTGGTGCTATGTGTGCGCGCGCGTATCCGCCGATGTAAGTAGCTTTAACCCGTTGTGCGTATCGTGATATCGCTTCTCCGGCGCTCGTGTGGTGATGAACGATCGGCCCAACGCGGTGTCAGCTGACGAATGATTGATTACATCGTTGATTTTGGGCTTATTGCTGATTCTGACGAACGTATCATATTGATCCCTGTCGTCGAATGAATTCAAGTTACACGTTTAAAATCCATCGCTGATAAGAAATCGTCCCGGTTTGAAAATGAAAAAAAAAAACAGTTTGAAAAAAGAAAAAGATGAATGCACGGTTAGAATCGCGCGTGCAGCGCCGAATTCAGTAGTTGCCGCGTGGTTATAGAGAAAAATTGGCTGACATTCGAGAAATTGCCAACACACGCGCGAATAATTATGCCATTTATCTTGGAGCGCTTCTCGTTCATACGTGTTTTTCGCGCTCTTTGAGGCGTGCACTGCTCCAAGTATCCGTCGTGTATACCACCTAATAAATTTTTCTTTTCATCCTTTTGCAAGACTAAAATCGATCGATTGCGCTACCCGAGCTTCGAACGGGTATCAAAATTCTTTATCGCAATTTATTTTCTAATTTGTTGGATGCTGTGTAGAAAATTTCTTACCTCGGATAAAATACGGTTCGATCGCGACACACCAATACGCCTCCGACATCAATTGAAACGTATCCTTTTGTACGTAAGAAATAGTATTATTGTAAAATTTTAGTGAAAGAGATGACACAGGCGGCTGAGAAGCTTGTTGTGTGTCATTTTTTATTGAAGCTTAAACTTCTCGCAAAAACATCGTTCGCAGAAAGGATCTGTTCTCGATATAGAAACGATACAATCGGCCCCGTATACCTATTGTTAAAAGAGCTTTTCAAATTACACACATTTGTAGTCAGATATAAACTTGCGACTTCGTTGCGCGACGCTGAAAAAAAGGAGCTGCGAGCGAGAAACGCGATAACCGCGGATTACTCGTCCAACTAGCGCAAACGGGGGGGTCTGCTTCATCTCTCGTTTTCCGTTTTTTTTTCCTTTTTTAACCGTCACAGCGTAGTTTGCTCATTTTTTGCAGAATTTACTATCGATCGTCATCCTCCGAGTATTATCTTCCCAGATGAGAATATGGAGAAGATAAGAAGATCTGATAAAGAGAAAATGCGCAGCTCTTATATTTATGGTTGCGAATATAAGCTTGGCGTAGGGGGGATTTCGTACCCGGGATACACCAGATGCCTCCTCCGCTTTTCCTGACGCGTCTATAAAATTACTTCGCCCGAACTTCATCATTGGAAATTATTTCGACACTTTTCCAATTTTTACGTATAAATTTTTTTCTCCTCTCGCGATATTGTACGACCCTGTGAATATAGTATTTCGAGACAACAAATATTCTCTGCAGTAAATTTTCCTACGGTTACTTTTTTCTTTTTTGATTGTAAAAGATTTTTACTTTTAAATTGGAACACGTAAAAATTTGTGCCAAGTTTTCGCATCCAGTGCATATAACAGGGAAAACGTAATGAGCGCATCTTGTCTGATAAGAAAAGTTGTAAGCGGTTTTCCATAATGTTGTGGTCTCCGCGCGCGCCCGTACGAGATGGGAGAAAAGAGGAAAGACTTTTTAACTTAGCAGCCAATCGATTATCGATAAGTTGCGAATGAAAAAGAATAGGTGCGAGTTACCTCTCTTAGACTCACGACGCCCTGGACTTATTCGATATATAGGTACGTAAGAGCTATTCGACTGCGCGATGAAAAAAAGCGAAAAAAAGAAGAAATTCAATCGAAGACGATAGAATCGCTTGTATTGCAACCGATGCATTTCAATGAAGTTTGCTGGTTAAATCAACGACGTCTTGATGGCCATCTCTATGTGTGGGGGCTTGTAACATTATACAATTTTAAAGTTCGATATGTTTTCCAACTCCTCAAAAGTTTACCTTTCCTCGATATTTTTTCCTCGCCGAATGAGAATTCGAATTTGAATTTTTTTTTCGTAACCCAGATGCATATCGCATTCTTTACCGCTCGTCGTTTTTAAGAGTACTTTCGGAGTATATATTTTACACTCCGTGGCAATACTCTGCATATCGGCTGCAAAATGGGCCATATTCAGGACAATATCTCACTGTAAGCGAACCCATTGCTGAGTATAATACTTGCCACTACTAGCTCTGCGCAGTACATTCTCTCTCTCTCTTACAAGACGTATTGTATGCATTTGCTTCAACCTAGTTTCCTGCTGTATAGTTGACTATTCATCAATATAAAGTCTGACAGGGCAAAAAAATAAAAGCACCGAGTACATGCATATACATTAGTCTATTCATCATTTTCTAAATTGTTTTAGACTTTGCTTTTGAATCTCAAGTCAATACTATAATAGTTTAAAATTGAGAAAACTGGAAAAAAGCTGTCGAAACAATGGTATCACAACTCGTTTATTTTTCGATGAAACATTTCAAAAAAAGGAATGAATTTTTCTAGCTTTTTGCGAAAATTATTTAATTACTATAAAAACGTACTGATAAAACAAGGTTTAATGATCGCTGAAATAGGTTATCTGAAAAGTGCTCATTAGTTTTTCAGCAATAAACTTACGACATCTATACGGGATGAAGGTTTCAATCGTTTCGAGAAATAACGAGCTCGGTCTCTAACGCACTCGAATATTGCAGAGTGCGCGCCCAAGTGCGCAACAGTCGCTGCTCGAGTAATCGTGGTTTTTAATCATGGCCACGTAGCTAAACGCTACGACATAATACGCGCGCGACTTTATGGAGTATTAAATTATGGCCGCGTTTTTGACAAATCGTAATAATATAAGCGCACAACACCCCGACGCGTCGGGGTTTACAATGTACGGTCGCAGTCGCGGGCGGCCGCGGCAAATAGTCTGGAAAACATTTACACACGTGTTGCCGGAGATTTGTATATATTATAATAAACGTCATCATCGGTGGCTGGTGCTGGCTTTGAAGGAGCTCTTCTCGGGGCTCGAAGCATATCGCGCGGCAGCTGTGCGCGCACATAACGTGCTGCGGCTGGGATCGCGGCGCAGGGTCACGTGCGAAGCGCACGATACCTATATAGCATGGTACTGTATATTGCATTCGTGCTTGCGGGCGCTCCTTGCACGACAGGCGCACAGCACGGCAAATTTAAACGAGCAAAATACTCGTGCCACAACCGGACAAAGCTTCTCGCGTTCGGCTGGCTCTCGTCGCTTCGATATATATACGTACTAAACTCGTGCCAGTGTGCGGAGCAGCGCCGCAAGCTATATGGCTACATTATTTTAGTCTCGAGTGCCACCTCGCGTGTTTTTATACGCTATGATGAATGCGCGCAAGCAAGCCAGGCCTATTGAGCGCGAGCGAGCGAGCCACGCGCCCCCCTTTACTCGGCAATAATACAGCTGCTGCAAGCCACACATATGGGTCTTTGTGTGCAATTTTTTTCGTGTCAGACTCGCTCTCTTTTTATGCTCTCTCTCTCTCTTTCTCTTCTCGTTACTCTTTTCATTTCTTTTATCGATGCAGTAACGGCAGCAACACGTACACACGTATATATACGTATAAAGTCTACTTGATAGCTGAACTTTCATTCGTGTGTGCCAGGCATGCAAGCAAGGGTCTTTCGGGCACTGCTCGCGCCATCGACGCGTATTCGCGTATACCCGTCAAGCGCAAAGATCGCTTTGATTCAATCTCGACGCCTACGCTTAAAAACTTACTAATCTTGGTCATTCATACGTCGTTACATTAATTCAATCGTTAAGGGAGGCAATCTAGCGAATAAAGCAGCACGCGCTAATTATTCCATCTTCTACTTTTGCGCAACCTATTAATTAATATGCTTACTATTATTATTTTATCATTCAATCTTGCATTAAACTGAGCGTTATAGTACAGATTTGAACTAATTCAAATTCAACGAGCTGAACCCATTTTTATGAGTCGGAAAAAGAAAAATAATAATACGAGAATGGCAAAGCTATTTCAAAAATCAAATTTTCAATTTCATTTTTGTAAATTTCCGCAGGATATTTCTCTCAAAGGCTCTAAGGAATCCTAGTTTGTCCATTTTCTCAAAATGAAAATTATCGGATCGAAAAACTTTAATTTTCTTGTTTTAAAATTTGTTAAATAATTTTGGGCACAACTTTTACAGCTTTGCAAATATATTATGAAACTGATTCTTATAATAACTGGAAAGCTATGATAGAAATTGATCAAGATATTTTAATCAACTTGACCGATCATAAAGCTGAGAAGGCATGCTATGATTTTTAATTTATTATTATTTTAACCACAAAATAATATAAAAAGCTATTTAAACAATTCACATGTTTGATGTCGCTACAATTATTTGCAACTTTTTCTTGCAAGTCTAATACCAAAAAGAAGAATCTTCGTTGACTTATTTCTCTTTTGCATCTTATTACGCAGCTATCGTCCGGTCTTCACTTACAGTTTCCTTCCTTTCCAGAGCAACAGTGCACACATAAAATGTACATACACCTCTAGACACCCACCCAGTATATACTGTCTGCTCTTCATCCTAGGTTTGATATCACGCGAGCCCTTCCATGTATACAGTGCCGTAGCCGCTTGGAGCGTATGCGCTCGCAATTTGCCTAAGCAAACCTCCTCTGGAATTTCATATCCTAAGAGAGACACACGGGCATGTAATTTTGCAGCGCATGCAATAGCCCGCCGAGCCTTCCATTTCTATCTTTTTGTACGTGGTACATGTCGCTAGACTCAATACGACTCGGAGTCGAGAGGCCAGATCGTTTCGTTCTCGGATTCGGAAGTTTAGTTTTTGCGTTATCCATCTCACTTCCCTCTCCAGCCTCTCTCTCTCTCTCTCGGCTTTTGCCATAGAGATATGCATTCGCCGGTGAAGACGAGCCGCGCTTATTCGTATTCCACTACTGGTTGGTGGCGTTGGCGCTTCATGTGCAGCACGTTCCTTTTTTTTCTTCTCCCTCAAGGGTACAATTACGAATAAAATTCATTGCTCTCTTGATAAATGCGCCGCGCGCACTTTCGTTACAGTATATACGCGCGATTCTCGCGCGCTTATTTTTTTTTTCCTTTTTTTTCGGACTCGCACGCTGCACAGCGCCGCTGCGTATATATCCGCCTTTTATTGCACACGCGCGCGTGCTATATTCACGAAAGAGGACCCGCGTAATTATTACACCTTTTTCATTCTACCCATACGTGGTGAACTTTCCGTACTGGCAACGACATTAATTAAACGCGCTAGCTAGTTTCTTTTTCACGCTCTTCTGATTCATTACTACTTTTAGAGATAAAATGAACTGATGAGCATGTAATGTCATTTTAGAAGCGGTGAGCAGGATTAAAAAGAAACTCGGCAAAATGTTTCTTCGCGACAATCTGTAATTAGTATCCAATAACGCGATATTGTTTTAAAAATAATTGCGCAGTAATGATTATTTCGTACGGCTCATTCGCGAACGACTACAACCGTACGAAGGTTGATTCCGAATTAAGTTCATTATTGAACCAAGTACAGTCATTGAATTATACGGCTTAATACTTAGAAAACGGAGCAACAAGCCTTTTGCAGCGCGTGGATCGCTGAAGCGCCTCGAGAGCGAGAAATCCAAAAACGGAAAGCCCGCGGAAGCAAAGCTTGCTTGGCAGCAATTATAATTCTAGCTAGAATTTGTGCGCGCGCGCGAGACCAAAATTTTAATTAATCCCATGTATAACAAGCTCTTGCTGTAAACGGGCTGCGCCGAGCGCGCGAGCTTGACGAGATTATGAGAATCGTTCGGAAATTCGATATGCGCACGCTTGTTATAAGGCTAAACAAGAAAGTCGTTATGCAAAAGCCGAGCCTCTCTCCCGCGCCACCTTATATAGACGGCATTCGCTGAAGCGTAAACTTCGCAAAGTTACGGGGCTTGCAAGCGCGCCTCGCGTCGCGACGTTCACTTATATTCATGAATTTAGGCCCTGTGCGAGAAAAACTTTCCGCGCGCAGGGAGATAATATTATATTCTTCGATGCCTTGTAAATACTCGCCGATGTAATGAAATGAAATTCCGGATCATTTCAAATTTCTCAAAGCTTTACGAGGGAACCAAGCGAAACATAGGGCGGATGAGAGTAATTAATTTGGAAGTAAATAATCATTACCATTTGTAACTGTCTCGGGCGCACTTCTCGAAAAATTTCATTGACCGCAGAAGGAAAAAATGAAAAAGAAGAGGAAGAAGAAGAAAATTGTGTACTTTATGAATTCGCCAACTATGTAACACAGAGAGCGCGTAGCTCACTTACTTTCTAGATGAGATATCCACGGCACTTGTACTCCAATCAGGAGCTGGCCGCAGAATGCGTTGCCTTCTCCCTCTCTCAAAGGCTTCTCTTTTCTTCGCTGCAGCGCCGTGTTGCTCGCCGCCACCGCCACCACCGACACCGAGTATAGCAGAGAGCGTATACAGTGGAGCTGGGGTTTTCTTTCGCCGTATTGTGTACAGGCTACGAGCATTTCTTCCCGCATCCTCCTCGAGCCGACACTGCTTTCTTCTTCGTGTACTTTATATATAAATATAGGTAGCGCAGCTACACCCCACCGAAATCCTTTGCTCTCTGTGTGTTTATTTTCTTCTTTTATTTATTTTATTGCTATATAAATATATATATTCATGTGCGCGCCTCCGTGTACGTACGGTTTCTTCTGCTTCTTCTTGACTCTTTGCGCGTTTTTCTTACTTCTTCCGTCCATTTGCTTCGCGTTCGTTTTCTTTATGCTCGCCACAATTCTTTTTTCCTACACACACATACACACACAAATATAAAACCCCTATGGTACGTATATATATATACATGCACCCGTGCTATTGAGTGTACCATTTCTTATTTCCTATATTTTACTCGCCTCATCGTATCGCCTCCCCGCTCGAAAAACTTGTTTGCGCACTACTCGACTGATTTTTATTTGATCCGAGAGACGTATGATTTTTGGCTGTCGGCTTTACTTTTTCATAATCAATAAATTTTTTATGCATAGCCGAACTGATATTCCTTCCTTGGTATACAGAAATTTTTAATACATTATCATTGAATGACTTGATTTTAGCAGTTTATTTTATTGAAATTGTGTTAGAAATATCAAGCGCATTTCGAATGGTCTAAAAATAATAATTTTATTGATTCGAAAAATATGAACTAGTTTTCAACCACTTTAAATTCGATAATATTGATGTCAGCTTCCACTACTAAATGGCGAGTACCTTAACATGTGAATCCGCAAGTGGCAAAGTAAAAATAATTGTGTAAGTTGAAGCGTGGATTTGAAAAAGTTTAATCTTTCATGGAGTCCCCATATGTTTTCCACCATTCAATATCCACGAATTGCATTTCATTTAAAAAATTCAGTAATGTCAGTAAAGCCGCTGTTACCTGAGCCAATAATCAAATTACTCGATGGATTCGGCGTGCAACAATTTCTCGGAATCTTATTGCAGATTGCACCCAGACATGGATGGCAACTGCACTCAATATCGAGCTGCTGCCTGCATATGTATGCGTATGTATATAGGTCTACCCTCGGTAGGATTGCGTATCGCCTCGGTATATAGCTCAACTGCATCTGGGTATAAGCAGAATCGTGAGAGGCCCGCACACACACACACGCACACCCGTATATAGGTACGCAGGTAATAATGCCGCATGTCGATACACGCTACGCGCTTGAAATTTGACGCTTAGGTTCTCTCTCTCTCTGCCTGCCGTGTGTGCATAAACACGAGCATATATACGACGCATAGGTGCGTGTGTACACGTACACGTATGCTGCGTATAAGCCAGAGACAGAATCAAAGCTCCTATATGTGCGCGCTCGAGTCTGATTTGCTTGGCTTTTCCGAGCGTGTAGTCTCTGTAATTGACCTGTGATAGTAATGTTACCGAGCGCGTACGTGTGTGCATGCGGCAGCGCCAGTCACTCTCGGCTCTTTGCCACGTATACGTGTATATACGATGATATTCTCGCTGTATATACATATATGCACCGGTGCTGCTAATTACAATACACTATGGCGCACATTCTCTTACGTATTATAATGCGAGTGTGCGCGGGAAAATCATGAATCGCTGGATTCGCCTAAGAAGGCTTGAGTTGTACAATATGAAGTGTTGCATATGAATCCTTACTACAACCGAGAGCTCGTATGACGAGCAGTTGAACATTTATCTCCTTGAATTTTAACACATTCATTTATAACTTTGAAATTGCTAATACCGATCTTGGAAAACTGAAGAAGGTAAATTGGGATTGTTCAAAGTTAAACGTAGGTAATTTTTAGAATTAGTTTTTGTCTCGATTTCTTAACTTTTTGCTCTGTTTAATGATAAAATTCCTAAATTTTCATCACCGTTTGATATTGCTTAAATTCACAGCTCTGACCAATCAGTTTAATTAGTATAGCCCTTCAAAAAAACTAACACAACTCGTAAAAAAGAACAGGCGTGCAGACCAATTGTTTTCCAGGTCATGATCCAATTATAGGAAAACAGTTTATCAAGGCGAACTTATAAAGCAGGTAGCCGTGTTGTTTGACCCGGCGTTTGCTGCCTGGGAATATATACACACTCATAGAACGTGTAGGCAACGCCGATCCCTCATCCCCTTCTCCCCTCTCTCTCTCTTTCTCACTATGCCTGACGCATACTCGACTCGTTCTACTGATGCAGCAGCTGCATGTATATTCCAAACTTTTCTTTGCACGTTTCGAGCTCGTCGCTTCTCTGCTAGCTCCCCCTTGACTTTTTTTTTGCACCGGCCACTCTCTCTCTCTCTCTCTCTCTCTCTTTTTAATAACAACTGCCTTTGCAAATGAGTTTGAAATATGGTGATAACAAGTGTCCAGTTTGTTTTGGGCTTTTTGTTTTCACGTATATGTTAATACGTGTCGAGAGCATAAATTACACTTTCCACCATAAATCACACCTTTATCTCGTTACGGAGATTATCACTCGCTCGGAATTTCGCTATATTTTGCAGTTTCTGAACGAATCGGCTTGTCAAAGAATGAATATTATTCACGTTTTTTCCCTCTTCTTTTTTTGCCAATAGTATTGATGCACCATCTGTTTGCCGTTGAAATCATTATTTGCACGGTCTCGACTCGATATCGCTTGAGTTTCATTTTTATTGTTGGGCGTGCGAAATTCGTGTGTTATAATAAACTCGACCCAGTTTGAAAATTCATTTATATTCAATTCCCCTAGTGACCATATATTTAAGGCAATTTATTTACCAATAACGTCAAAATTTTTAATTTCAAGTGTTGCCGATAAGATCATTTTTGAATTACCGAAATTGGCTTCGCATAAGTCAGTGTTGTTTGATGAAGATATTACTGATTTTTAAATTAAAAAGTAAAAATAGTAAATTCTTTGATTTTCCGATTTATTTCATTTGGCAAAGAAATATGCAATGATAAATACTGCTGAAGGTAAAAAAAGTTTTTCAGTATAAATTATTGTACATAAGTTCTCTTATAAATACATCAGTAACTTCTGCGTCACAATTTTTCTCGAAGCTTTCATCTTCTCATACTTTTGCTGTCTAGGCCCCAGACTAAAGGCTATAAAGTACTTCTTTGGATAATGTAGTCTTGCAGCAAAGGTTTTAAAATGCTAGAAGTATTAGAAGCATTTTAAAGCTATATTTTTCATGTAATCCCAAACTTTTCTGTTGCCACGGTTACTAAGTGTTAAATAAATATTTTTAATGTTTTTCTTTTTCCTCATAATTTTTGTTTGCTGTAATAGTGTTACTGAAATTTAACTTTTGAATTTATTCTGAAAATTTTAATATTGATGAGTTGAAAATTTCATATTTTTTAAGCTATAAATGAAATACGAAATTAATAGAATCTGCAATGCAAGAGGGCAAATACATATCTCAGAGCATAATATATTGAAGATGATCGCCATGGATATAAAGGCAAAAGTTCCAATCTCTTGAAGCTTTTCCATCTGCTGTGCTGTCTCTGTGACAGCATATTTTTCTCTCTAGAGCAGAGGGGTAGAAATCGCTCGCAGAGTTGACGTTGGTTCGTCGCAACTGCCGGGCAGCAGCAGCAGGCGCTCGTCGTTTCAGTCAGTACCTACGCAAATAACGACGCAATAACGACGACTTTTCTCTAGCTTTTTAATCTTTGTACTTGCCAAAGCCGACAACCAGGTAGATTTTAGCTTTAGACGGGTCTTTTTCCCTTTTTTTCTGTAACACACATACACACGCACAAGCACACTTGCTCGCGTGCTTCGCTTGACTTGGTGGCGAAAAAAAAAAATTTTGGTGGGTTAAAACTTGCGGCGAAAGAACTACACTTAGTACTATTTCCTACGAATGTTTACTTACTCACTGTATATCTTGCCGCGCAAAGGATTTACACGTGTGGTTTTGAATGCTTAGAGCTCACCAATCTCCCGCAACTTTAATGGCAGAAATTATCCGTACGCGTTCAGCCAGAAAAAAAGAAAGCGCTCGAAACTAAAATCTCCAAGTGTTCACTTGAAATAGTTGGTGTAAGCGCTGGATTGAAGTATACTTTTCACATATTTCAAGTTATAAATTAAAGACCATCCGTCGGACACTAGAAGAGTTTCCGAACAATTGCACGCTGGCAAATTACAGTTGAGAAAACTTTAAATTAGGATATTAAATTAGATTGAACTCGAAATGAAATCGCTGAAGCAATCTTCATTAATTTCACTCTAGCGCATTGACCGTCATTTATACGAGAACACGCCAGGATATATATAGGGATGTAGCAAAGAGGGAGAAAAGATGAGACTATGCGAGAGCAGCAGCAGCAGCAGCAGCAGCAGCAGCAGCTCTCGTCATGTACGAGCAAGTGAGCGTCCAAGCCGCTGATATAGTTAGGTGTCTGCCTGCGCGAATGTACGCTCAAGTATTTAGCGCCGAGAGAACCCTCAGGCCTGAACCCTCCGCTGCACACGAGTAGGCTGAAGAGCAGCGGCGGCCGTGCCCGCATGTTATACAGCGGCTCTCGTACTCGACGCCGCTCCAAGAGTCGACACTAGTAATGCTGTTGCTGCTGCTGCAGGTTGCAGTGCACACGTATGCACGCGCACGTGAGGTTGCCGCTGCTCCTTTCTCCCTTGCATACATGCGCGCGTATATAAAGCTCGCATTCGCCGCATGCATGCGTCCTCTCGAGTTTTCGAGTAATTCTGCTGCTGCTGCTGCTGCGGCGGCGGCAGCTGCTTCTGGTTCGATTCTCTGTGCGCGTTGCGCGTGACGTATAATGCATTACGTTTCATTTTCTTCAAATGAATTTATTTTAATTTTTCACGCCAGTTTGTTGCAGCTTTGCCTGACTTTTAATTGAAATAATGTAATGCACGTATTGGGAGCAAACGGTCTCTTGTGGCAATAAGTAATGCATGAGTAAAGCAACTTTGTAACTTTATCGTTACCATTATTTCATGTATTTATAACGTGAAAGATTTTTCAATTGTTGACCTTAATTGTCTTTCGTATAATTAAACAGTTACTTGAATTTTTTGCTTTAAAAGCTCAAATTTACTACTCTGTTAATTTTGCGTGCTTCATAAAAAAATTTTTACTCCGAGAATAGATATTTCAATATTACAGTTCATAGTGTGTTACAGAATATTTTCTGTGTATTTTTCAACTTCAAAAACTAATCAAAATGACTTGGAGTATGATATTTTTCTACTTCAGTATTTGAAATGTAAAGCGATTTAATATCTATTTCAATAAATACACTTGAGCTGTGTATTGCTCGCTGAGCTACAAGTAGCAAAACAAACAAACAGATAAATACAAATAGCTCGAGCCAATGAATTCCGCGCAACTGGGGATAGGAACGCAAGCCTGCATTTGTTTTGCAGTTTTAATCGAAAGCTAAACCATACACTCTCGGCTGCAAAACGAACGAGAGGAACGAGAGAGAGAGAGTTGGCTGCGATAGATTCAAAGATACACGAAACTTTGCCGGCAGACCGCCAATCAATGCAGATTCCAAAAATTGCGACACTATCTATGTATGTGTGCGCGCTTAATTTAATTGTTCATCTAGTTGCGACTGTCAAACGTAATTCAAAGTCGAGTTGCTGCGTAGAAATTGTAGCTCGCAAAATATGATTGGTTTTGTTAGAGAATATATTCATTTCAATTAAAGGATAGCTCTCCCTATGCTTTCAAGTAAGGAAAGAATGAAAAAAAATCGTATGAATGTCTACTTCTTCGTGATTGTAAAAAATAAACTCCCATAAAGTTGCAGGCTACATCGTCGAGTCGTAGCATGCGGATGGTCGGTGGAAGGCATTTTAGGGTAAATTAAAGGGCTAATCGAAATCACTAAAAGCATTTTCATTGCTAAGAGAAATCGTAAAACACTTTATATCGTCTAATGAAACTCTCTTTCTCGATCGAACTATCAATCTATGAGAAAGTGGAATTGCTCCCGCACACATATACAACCGAGTAGGACCGAGTATTGGACGAAGGAAAAAGGAACGATTAAAAGTCTCCCGATGGAATTTATACTATATATAACCAGCGGCCGAAGTTTCCTTTCTCTCTCTCTCTCTCTCTCTCTCTCTTTTCATCGATAAAATATGTAGTGGTAGTATAGTTGAACGAGATTCTGTTAAAAGTGAAGACGAAGCAAATGCAAGTATATGCTTTATACACGAAGCTTTTGCGCGCACCGGAGAAGATCTCCCTCGTCATATATAGCCAAAGCAAGAGAGCACCCGTGTGCGCACTCAAATTCTCCTCGAACGAAAAAAAAGAGAAGCTGAAAGAAAGAGGATGCAGCAACAGCAGAGCAGCAGCAGCAGTGGTGGGTCGTAGCATAGGATGAGAAGTTGAGAATGCGAACGAGAAAAGGGAGAGAAGAGAAAAGTAAGAAGAATACTGAGCTAGAGGGTTGCAGGGGGTGGGATGGGGGGGACGAAACTACATAATAAATAATGAAGTGGTAGACACGCAGGCGCGCCATACGAGCCGGGGGGAGTATGAGAAAAAGTGATTGCGTAAACTGTGTCTGCGAGCGTTTGCAACTCAGCAGTACCTAGATATATATTTTATACATATAATGTACCACGTCACACACACACACACACATACATACACGTACACGTATACACGCAATAGACGATGGAAATGGAGCTTTTTCTGCAGGTACTCAATACGTTTAAATAATTTGATTTCGGTAGCAGGGACTAGATTTTTTCCGTATCCCACGAGTAACAGTTAGATTGATTGAATCCAGGCCGGTTGGCAGGATTTTGTTTTGCGCACACACTGTATTCGCGAAGTACTTTTTCCGATAAAATTATATCACTTCATGGTATACTCGCTCGAGCCAGATATAGATCGGGTATTAAGATACACCCTCGACGAGGGCCCCGAGGGTATAGAAAAAGCTCCCTGTGTAAATGAGTGTTTAATTTCGGAAGGATATTCATCAAGGATAGTGACCGCAAGGGCTTGCTTAAGAAGCTGCTCTGCTGTAAGGCACATAAGCTCGAAGGGTCGAGGTATAACACACTATAACTCCGAAACTCTTGATCGCGAACGTAAGGATTGTGCAGGACGTCAGAGAAGAGAAACAAGAGCCTCGAGCTCGTGCCAGGCCCGTGGAAACCCCTTCGAAACTGCTCTCCCTTTATGTAGTCCAGTTCTTTTTCTCTCTCAGACTTTTCCCTCGTATATACCTAGCTCGAGTCGTGTCTGCCCTGTGTGCTGCGCGCACAGAGAGAAAGAGAGCCGCTCCTCTATATATCTAATGTATATAACGACGACTAAGCTTCTGCTCGACGATTCGATGATTAACGAGCTTAGCAGCGGCACTAACGGCGGCTCTTTCGACGCGATGCACAAAGCCTAGCTTGCGCGCACCCGAGGATTTACGGGCCACTCTTTCAAAGCAGTATGCGCGATTTAATTGGCTTAGGTCGTTTGTATGCTGTCTTTTTTTGCTCGAGCGTCGTTGCCCCGCTAACTTCGCGCGCCTGTTTCATAAACTCGGCTACTGCTGCGCGCTTTCTGTGTACTGCTGCGCATTATTTGTTGATTTTTTACGCCAATTAAGGGTCCAGTTAGAAGAGATAAGCGATACGTAAGGTTTTTTTTTCACGATCGCTCGGTAATTTTCTGTTCATTTTCAGAGATTAAGGATACCTCTGTTTTATCTTTCACTTGGATTAGCCGAGTAAATTTTTTATTTAGTTTCTGACTTTGTCGCGAAATAAATAATTCCAATCGATTACTCGGCACAAAGTTGAGAGGTAAAATTTGACTTTTTCTGAAAAACATTGGTTAGATTAAGAAGAATAAACAAGCATGTCGAAAGAAGCGTAAAAAGTAGGGTTCGTCAACAAGAAAGGGGGAGTCTCACAGGCGAGTAAGCCTTTGACGCACTCCCATGCATATGATACAGTCTCAAACCTATCGCGTGTGCTTCTGCCTACAACACCCGGTGTGAATATTTTATGATTTGGATTAGTTCCCCGATCTGCATTCTACAGTGTCAAAGTCGCATTTTCACATATTTTCAAAAGTAAAGATTCGATTTTTTTCTTACGTACAGTAAAGCGTTCGACGTTGAATAAGAATTTCATAGACAATGGAATGTCCGTGTTATGATTCACTTTTCAGTCGAAAAAAAACGCTTAGTGTGCTTCAAAGTTTTTCATAAATTATACATTTCATCCCTTCGTAGAGTTACGGTATTATGTTGCTAAGAATTTATAATTTCAATCTGGAATTTAGCTAACGCTTATAAGCGAGATGAAAAATTGTATCGCAGTTTTATTTCTAAGGTCTTCTATACCTAGCCAAAGTTTCCATTTTTCATTTATTGTTCAACTTATTATATTCTCTGTAAAAAATTTCAAAGCAAATTTTCCAACCTTTCAATTACTATTCTATTTACATTTTTTTAATTATGTGATGAAACTATACGTCATGAAACATTAAAAAAAATTGTCCCGTAAAGTAGACAAAGAAGCGAAAGTTTTAAAAATAACTGAAGCCGCAAATAAACGTTTATTTCATTAAAAGTTCTTCCTGTTGGAACATTAATACTGCGGAGCCCAGACGCCAACGACGACGACGACGACGACGACGACGACGACGGTGCTGGTGACTCTGCGACGGGATAAGGCCAAAGGGTGAAAACAGCGGCATTATTCCTCTTGTATATAAGTATTTTTACACACATTCGCGGGAATAATGAAAAGGAATGGTCAAAATAAAGGAAGAGACTTAGACGAGAGAAAAAAAGCATAAGAGCTTTGTTGTTGAACGCGGCAAGTGCGACGCTACGTGGCAGCCAAGCGAGAGGAGCCTAGGAGGGGGTTGCACACGAGAGGGAAAAGGCGGCGAAAGGGTTGCCTCGTGCGAATATAGCGCGCGGCATGAGCTGCGGTTATCAACCCCGCATAGTAGACACGAACACAGAGAGCAGCTTCACAGCTCTCTGTGTAATCTCGAAGCGTTTTTGAATTTGCGCAAGCCACACTCTATTTTTTTTTTTTTTTTTATAAATAATTGGGTCTCGACGAGCGTGAAGCACCGGTGCCCTTTTTTGTCTAGCTCGCAATGGCTTTTGCTGAAGCTCCATTACATCTCTTTTTCTTCTCTCCGCGTCTCCCTTATATTCCGTTCTCCTGTTCCAGCGGCAACCTATTTATTGCATTCATGCATTATACAGTATTTATGAGGTTCGTAATAAACGCGATCGGGATCGAGGATTCGAATAACGCAATAACGCAGAATCGAAGGGGATTCCGACTTCGTATCGAGGATTTGTTATGAATTACAAACATGCACTTCGCAGAAAGCAATAAGAAGAGAGTAAAAGGAAGGAAAGGGAGGAAAATTCGAGTCAAGTTATACGACGTTCGACAATCCGCGAGCTCTTATTTCGGCTAATGTGATGCAAATTCATTGAAGTGCATTGAAGTCAAAATTTATGATAAATCCACTAAATATAAACTTGAGCAACGTATTACTACCCTTTACCTCTGAGATGTCATTAAAATTTCATATGATTACAAAACTTCTCAAATCCAGGTTTAGTGTACCGCAGAAGATTCCGCTACCTTTGCTTTTGTGTTAAAATGAATATTATTGCCTTCGAGGCAAGCGCATATGATAATACTTTGTTGGCGTCGAGTACAATGCAGCGTGTCATTTACCCTATATTAATCGCGAGAGGGTTACTGTCAGCACAGTGTCAGCTGGTATATGATTACGTTCTACACGAGACTTGCGAATTGACAGTCGCGTGACACGTGCAGCTGAGGCATATAAACATTCTACGCGCTGCGCACGTGATAAATCCATCCCAACGCGCGATCGTGATTACCTGCAGTATTCTCTCGCGAGTGTCAAAATTTTCTCAGTATATGGCAGTATACCGGGCCGATATTTGTCGTTTTAAATAAACACGAAATTCCCGAACTCGTCATTAGAGCGCGTGGGGTCAGCGGCGGTGTGGCGTCGACGCAAGCACGCACAAATATCGGCACGCAAGCTCATTCATCGGGTTAAATTTCTCGACGTACAAAGCAAAAAATCGAGTGAGCGGAAAGTGTGCGCGGTTGATGCTGCGATGCGCGTTTCCTCGTCTAATGCAGTTCTCTCGCGCGCGCGTCGCAGCAAAATGCACACAACGAAATCGCGCCCCAACAATAAACTTGATTCGCGCGCGTCGCGCAGCAAAGTGAACAAAGCCTGGCAGTTAAAATGTATGCACATATGCAAAGCTTTGTGTATGCGAAATGAAATTCATTGTCGCGAATAAATACGTTGTACGCAGCAGCGGCAGCAGAGACGAGAGAGGCACAAGCTGCAACACAACGAGTGTGTAAAGCGGAAGTAAGCTGCGCTAGCAACTTCCATTTCCATTAAGCATGGGTTCTCGTGCAGCGGCAAATTGCCGTGATATTTATTCGGGGGCTACGTACGTACGCTCGTGCGTTCCTAATTTTCCAATCGCGAGCTGGCGCGCACATAGTCTAAGCGCTATAGAGCTGTCTTTATTGCCTCGCGTAGTCTAGTTTTCCTTTTTAAGAAGGAAAACAGCGAGACTTCGACGTACGTTCCTTTTGTTTTCTGTAGTTGTACGAGTAGCAAGTGCAGAAAATAGGATTCCGGCGCATTTCTATTCGAATAATGTCCTAGTTTTTGACTGAATTGGTATTTTGCGTACGATAAAAACTACGTTGTTGAAAAAAATCTTATATTTAATGTAGATGAAATGTAAAAAATCAGACATTACATGAACGTTACTGTAACACTGTGGGTTTCTCAGTGCCTCAACCTCGGGTGCAAGCCTTTGGAGGAAGCTGAGGGTGGGATTGGATGATGACAGGTGTAGTCAATAATAAAACTTTTGTTCTTAATTTCAGGCTTTATATTCTCAGGCTCCGTTTACTCAATTTGTGCAGCGTCAATGCTTATACTACGGCTTCACATACACACAATAATTACCAATACCAAAACTATTGGATTTCCAACACTCAGAGATACACAAAACATTTAAACAACGCTTACACTAATACAACTGCTCCGTAAATCACCTCTTAATATATAAATAAATACGACAACCCCATACATTATATTTAATGCAACGATACATATCAAAGATTTAATTCTATACTCAAATTTAAACAGTTTGATAATAATTTAATCAAATTAATTAAAATTCAGAGTTTTAAAAAATTCGAAAATTGTATTTGTCCATAGAAACGTGGTCTGAGGTCTCTAAATTAGAGTCAAACCAAGATGTTAGAGAGTCAGATATCTTATGTCTATTCCGATCCTCTAATGGTTAAAGCTAGGCTTCACCACTAGATGGCGAGTGCTTTAGTCAATAAATCTACAAGTGTCAAAGTCAAATAACTATTCAATTGGTCATCTTAAACCGTAAATGATTATCCATTTCTTGACTATGATATTTTTGAAATCAAATAAATTACGTGAAGTATTGAACAAACTAACAATTTTTTGTTTCATTTCGAAGCAGAAGCTGTCAATTAAGTTTGCTCAAGCTTTTTGATAAAATTAAATTCGTTTACGTGGAAAAAAACTTCCTTCATTTTTATATTAATTTTAATGTAAATATGTTGAACATTGTATTATTTAATAGGTGCCCGTTAATTTAGAAATTTATCGAGTTTTCGATTATCACTTTAGAAAATATTGATTTAAAATATTGTACCTTTTTATGTTACAGGTAAGCTCAAGTGATGTTACAGTCGAGTGATGCGTGTGAGTTTTATAATGCTTTTTATGGCAATTTTTATGTCAGTAATTTTTGCCATCGATAGACTTTTTTTCGAAAAATATCTGGTTTTTCATCGATACCGTTTACATACACACACAGACGATGCGATAATTATTACGCCGCTTGGCAACTACACTGATCTATCAATCATAAACTTGGCCGACAAGTGATATCAAACTTGTAGCAGCTGAGTTATTTCGCCGCCTAACATCCATCCGCAAACTATATAAGCGTATACGTATTATATACACAACAAGCTGCGCGCATCGCGCGTTAAATCGACCGAAATCGAGTCTCGAGGTACACGCGATGTACATATATATAGCGAAGGTGCGCCGCAGCTCGATGCCTGGGACCCACGTAGTCGAGTCGTTGCGCTTCTTGCGCGCACAGTCACTCTACCAAAAAGACTTAACAGATTCTCGGTTATACGTAATACGCGCGCGGCACCACAACCCCTTTGGCCTCTCTCGCTCGGAGCCCCGAGTCGCTCGTCGTCGTCGTCGTCCTCGTCTTATACCGCACAGGAAGCTAATCTTGCTACGCTCTCGAGCTCGAGAGCGGTACCTTTATATACATACATACATTGTAATACGCACATATTATCGTCGTCGGCACATCTTAGGCAAAGAGAGCGAAAATCAAGTATGTATAGTCGTTAGTACGGAGCTCTGGAGCTAGTTTCGTCGCTGTACATAGCGCGCGGCAATGCAACGTTTGTTTGCAGGATGTATAACAGAAACGCTCGAGGGGGCGAACCACATTGGAGCCGAATTAACCGGCAAAATGCAAGCTCGAGGAGCAGCGCCGTCGCTGCTGCTGCTGCTGCTGGCGGTGGTGGTGACGACGACGACGACGACGACGACGACGATGGCAACAGCCTTGCTGCTATACCATAAGCACGCGTATATATGCGCAACCTGAGAGGCGTGTGTGAATGTATACTGCAGTGCAGCAGACTCGCGGCAGTGTAAAGTGCTGCAGCCGAAAGCTCGGGCTAAATCTCCTTAGAGGCGGCGGCGGCGGCGGCGATATGAATCTCGACTAATTTCTCGCGAGCATATAGGAACAACGGATAATTCATGTGTATACGCGTATACAGCCGTGACGACGCGCCTGAATATAATATGTCCTATAGGTATACGTACTGCGTGCATGCGATCCAACCGCGCGGCGTTTAAAGCGAGTGGCGCATCTCGACGGCGGCGGCGCATGCACGACTGTATACAATTATCGGAGACAAGCGAATAAACGCGTAGCAGCAGCGACGCAGCGTCAGAAACAATGCAGAGAAACGTACGTGCGTGCGGACGAATAATAGGAGCGAGAATTAAGCGAGGCTTCTTTTTTGCATTCATTGCGCTCGCACTGCTGCTTGTCACGGCGGTGAGTTTGATTGTTTAGTCGACCCATAGAACTTTGCGTTCGCGTTGCTTTTCTTTGGCGAGTGTCACGTAGCGATCGTAAATGTAATTTAACGATAAATAAACAATTGCAACCGTTTTCCAGCGAGCGTTTTTTCTCCGCCTTTTAACTTTTGTCGGATTATCGTTGGAGTTTTGGATATGATGAAATACATAAGGTGATGGATCGTTTTCATTAGCCGATCGTTCATCGTCACGCTCGAGCGCACAAAAACTTCATCAAATTCCACGAGTGTCCAGAGCGCCGCGCGCTATATCAACGCGGGGCTTTGTGCTTGCGTCCACTCTCTCTCTCTCTCTCTCTCTTCCTGTCTGCCTGCCTGCCTGACTCCTGTCTTACAGGGCGCGTCGACAAACTCGTCGCCCGCAACACGCGTGTTTCCGAAAAGCTCCCAACTTGTGTGTCCGCTCGTAGCGCCGCTATCTCTCTATGCTATCGCAAAGACAAAAACAAAACTCGAGCGCCGTCGTCGTCGTCGTCGTCGTCGTAGCTAGTAGTCGCCCGCGCACTCGACAGAACAATTATACAGCAGCAGCGGTGTCGGCGGCCCAGGCTTGGTCGTCCCGCTCAACTTGGCTGACAGGATAGCTGCTGCTGCCGCTGTTACGCTCGGCACATGTACCATATATATAGCGAAAGTCGCCTTTGTCCTCGCACACGGCAGCAGCCCCTTGCATCCCCAGTGAGACAAAGGATCCAGGATTACGCCAATTAACCCTTAGAGAGAGAGAGAGAGAGCCACGCGGCGCTGCAGCACGCTGTGTTCAGCTTTGTTCACCGCGCGCTACTGGCGTCGAGTCGCCATCGTCCTCGCCGTAGTAATCTCTTCTTTTGACGCCCAGTAATAGCATAGTTTCTTGCGCCCGCATCGTACGATATATATAACGGCTCCATCGAGAGCCGGTGCGACGACGCCTGCATGCGCTGCGAGTGTGTGGGTGAGCGAGGATTGCTCTCGGTGGTGTCACTCGCATACTATCCTATATAGCCGAGGCTGCGAGCGGTTTTCTTTGAGAAGCGCGAGCCGGACACGCCGCTACACATGCTTCCCTCTCGACTCCTCTCGCTGCGACGCTTTAATGGCCCGCCGTTTTTCCACATTGACCCATTCGTCCTTTCTCGATCATCGAGTCTATGCGTAGCGGCCAGTCGCGCTCGTTTCTCGCTGTTTCTTGCATTTCGACACTGAACATTGTATACACTGAAAAAAATTTGGGTGTATTTAGTTCCCACTCAAGTCGTATAAAGTCCCTATCTAGTAGTACGGGGAGAATTAATCATTTTATTGATCATCGATACAGCTCAATTTTGGGTAGGATTCGCACCCAAACATCTGAAGCGCAATATACCCCGCTATACGATTACTTTCAATTATACTACTTTCGTTCTTCGTCTCACGGTATTCTTCTTAGTTGGCCGAGTTTTATTTTTATTTTGGGCCCGAAATCCTCCCAGTTGGGATTAGAACGATACCGACATCTCGGGTGATAGCGCTACCACACCGCTTTACATTTCGTGACCAAGGGGAAGTATAAAGTCTTGAAACTATGTGAAAATTAATCATCCAAATTACGCCTTTTCTCTTGTGGTTTTGAAAATTCGATCGCACGCCATCTAGCAATACATAGATACGATTTGATGTTTTGCTGGATAAGGAAGAACGAAATTTATCGACGTCTCAGAGAAAATTTAAATCGATATGTATTGTGCGTACTTTTAGGGTTCTAATTTATGTGCATCAACAAATTTAAATATTTATTATTGCATAATTCAAAAAAATATTAAATTTGAAGTAAAACATCTATTAATATAACAACATTTTGAAAAAAATTCGATCAATGAAACATTTTCTTCGAATCATGAGACTCTCTTAAACACAGTTTTAAACGGGACTCAGCAGGGACCAATCGATTGCTTCAATTGCGATAATTCGAAATATAGAATGTCCACTGTACCTAAATTTCCACAGCGAGAGATTTAGCACCACGCTGCACGTCCATTCAACCGGTAATAGCTGCCTCGAGCAGTTTCAAAAAGTAAATATTTCTTATTTGCCAAGGGACAATGAAATACACTTGCAGACGAAAACTTTGATAATAATAGTTTAAAGATGTCGCGTCGTGCTTCTGCCCGACTAAACGCTACACGCGCGACTGAAGGAGCTTTATTGTCCCACGTGTGCTTCTACATGCACACACCAGGCTGTATTCCAAAGCTCTTGGAGTGCGCACGAAGAAACCGCTGCCGTGCGACAGCTACGAGAGATGAGGGTTGATGGCAGAGAAGCTGATGCTGCTGCTGCTTCACTACCGCTGCTAATTTGTGCATCAAAGGACGTTAGCCGTGCTCCGCCACGACGACTATGCAGAGTGCGTGATCAAACGTTTGGAATCACTCGCTGCTGACTCACTCGAGCCATACAGCTGCACACGTGTTATTGGTGGAACAATCGATAGCGAATTCGTACAATCCCGTAAAGAGCCGAATTCGTGTTTTTCTTCTCTCTTCTTTTTATTTCATTGGATTTGCGATGTCTTACCGGAAGAGTTGAGAATGCAAGTTTAAGTGCAAACAAGTGCGTTATTGACAGTAGGGACTTTTGGGACGCGCGAGGATCACTCGGCAACAGGAACTCGCGATATTCCTCGCTCATGCGAAAACTCCCCCGTGCTTTAACCCGTCGAAGCCCGAACTGCAATACGGACTGAGGCAAAGCCGTATATTTATGTGAATTCAACAAGCTTCTTCCTCGTGTGCAGGAAATATCTTGGAAAAGGTATTATATGCGCGCGAGTTTTCGCGGGGAATAGCTGAAGCGCCCGAAAGAGAGAGAGAAAAGCGCGCCGCTCCGTTCGATAATTCCAAATATGAAGTCCGAAGCACGAAAGCTCAGTCGCGTGTATACGATAGACACAGAAGGGGGAGATAGAGAGGAGGGAAGGGGAAGTATTTTTGGCGTGATCGATTTCCGATGCTATAGAAGCCTCCAGATAAAGCCCCGATGCCACACAGCATCGTACACCGTCGACTTTGCAGTCTCTCACTCTCTCTCTCTCTCCGCACTATACGAACTCTCGCAATCGTGTATGCATAAAAACACGATGCTTTGCATGCGCGCGCGCCTTTTTTGCGCTGTACTCGGCTAGGCTCGGCTCCTATTTGCTAACGATCTTTGTTCCAGTTTTGTGGAAAAAATCTCTTTTTAGAGTGTATTTTTTGAAACCCTTTCCACCAACCCAAAGAAATAAATATCAGTGAGAAATAAAAAAAAAAAGAAGAGGCAAAAGACCTGACAGATGGATCGAAATGTAGTTCGCGCATATCGTTTCGACTCGATGAACGTGAACGTAAAATTAATCAGTGTTTTTTTTCTCTCTCTCTCCTCTTCATAGATTCACGATATGCAATGCATTCGGAGCTTTCTTTATACACAAGGGTGCATATATTGAAATCCATGCGTCGAGTTCCTTGGGTGCACGACGGCGAGAGGTTTACATATCTAGCTGGGATTGAATTTTTATCCATGAATATGTGGGTGTTTGTGTGTGCTCATGCGCACGAAAGCCAGCCATCCGTCTCGCAATTAGATTTTCATCAGTAAATGGAATAAGATTTCGAACTATATCTTTCGGCATCACCGTTAGCAGAAACTGGATTTCTCTTAACCCGTTAACGTCCTTTACCCGAGTGATTTATTCGCGATGCTTTTTCACACTCCCATTCGCAATTTTTCATGCATCCGTCTCTCTATTCTTCTCGCGAAATTTCATTTTCTTTCGGCATTTCAAAACCATTTTTGAAAAATATTAAATGTCAATTTTTCGGGCATAATGTCTTTTACGTTAATAGACACTTACTTTCGAATTTAAAGATCCGACTAAAAAGGGAGATTACTACCCGAGGTTGAATAAAAAAAACCAATAAAAAGTATTGACATTATTATCTCATAATAAATTTAACGTTGCATCAAGCAATCCACATTGAAGCGTGTCAAGAGAAGAAAAGAGAGAAAGACATCCATCGGCTAAGATGGCAAAAGAAACAAACAACGGGACTTACAATTAGAATTGACCTATTCTGAAAATTGATGTCAGTGTTAGGTTTTTAGGTTGGCAATAAGCAGTCGTCGGTAATAAAGATACAACATTTAAGGCTTCGACGGTTCATTGCCAACGATCAACTCGTCGAGCTCTCAAGTTGACAAAGTAAACGGTTTCATATTTTTTTCATGCCGAATCCCGTGGCGGGCGCACGCGAGGTGTACCGCGTTAGCGTGTCTGACTGGTTAATCAAACTGAAATGATAATGAAGGTGCACGTCAAGCCATACACAGCAAACGTTATAGAATAATAACAAGAAAGGGAGAGAAGTTCAACTGACATAAAATATAGGGAATGCCTTGACAAGATGAAGAATCAAGGTAACGAAAGCCGATTATAGTCGGGGGGTAATATAGTCAGTAGAAATGCCGAGTTCAAGTATTACGTAAAGTCACTTAAGCGTTAGTGTACATAATACCTCTCTGCGCAGGGCTCCGAGCGCGATATATATCTATAGGTCGACGCATCGAACATGCATAATACCGCGACGCGCATCACGCGCGCGCGGGAGCGGGAGCGAGTATTTATTCCGCTTCATTTCTTGAACTTTGCCGCGGGGAAAAAAGTTGGCGCTTACATTTCTCGTGTACGTATAGAGCAGCTCCTATACTCCAATTATTTCACAGTTATAATCAGAGCCACTGGGCTGCGAGAGCTGAACTTTTTTCACGAATAAATTTATCGGAAGCACCACCACCTCGCGCGCTTAAAGAATGAAAAAAAAAGGAGAAGCGAGTGAGAGAGAGAAGAAAGTAACGATGCGATCCACGCAATGAATTCAAGTGATTCATGCAGTCCTCCCCCCGAGTAGTGTGCGGTAATACCTTCCTCCTCCTCCTCCCCCGGCGGCGCCTCACCGCGCGCGCGCTCACTATCGTTCTTTTCCCGTCCATTAAGCAATTTTATACTCTGGCCGCGCGTGTATATCTCACTTCTTTCTTCTCTCTGCGCGTTGTGCACGGTATCGGCGCGAGGCGACAAAAACTTTATTGCCGATTTTTCAGCAAAGTTACTTTGCAAAACAACGAAACAGCCGGCGGCGGCGGCAACGAGCTCGCGCATTTACCATGGCCAATTGGCACACATAAAATTTCCATTCCTTAAGCGGCGCGCGGCATAGATAAGTAGATGGTACCGATGCTCTCTCTTTCTCTCTCCATGCTGGGAAAGGACCGCGTAGTAATTCAACAAAAATTAACATTTCGTCGTAATCTCCCTCCGCCTCTCTCTCTGTCGGTGCGGTATCGCGACTCGCTCGTCGCCAGCTGATGAAATATCCATAAAGGTAATTATCTCCGAATGCTCTTTTCCGCGCTATGCGACCATCTCTCCGTCTCTCTCTCCCTCTCTCGTTTCAATTTTACATCGAATGCAAATTGAGTCCACCCCGTATAACGTTGGCTAATGTGGTTTTAACGTTGAATAGCTGCTGCTGTTGCTGCTTCTACTGCAGCTTGATTAACTTTAATAGTGACACTGTATATCGGCGAACAATCGAGCATAGAACTAGCTGGGCGCAAGCATGCATGCATGCATGCATGTATGCTAGGTATCGATATTATACATTCGTTTTGCATCCATCTGATGTATTATATTATGTTGCATCGAAGAACGCGCGAGTCGTATGAATTATTTACTCATCGAGAAACGTTTGTAATTACGGTCACAATGAATAATGCACGACCCCCGTGTGTTGCGCCGCCACCGCCGTCGCCGCGCGTACATATATATATAGCCCGTCGGTCCTCAGAGACTGATCAATTGTAATACAGCGATATATTCTTTTAATTAAAACGATTTGTGACAGGAGCCGCACGCCATCTATTCTCTATGCGAGCCGGCTATATTGCAGTGTGCAGTGAGTGCAGTGCGCGCCTCGGTCCCGACCCGACTCGACCGCAGCCGACTCTCGATCGTGTATGTATTAGCGAAAGGGTTCGCCTGCATAGCACTGGCGCGTCGATCAATTGTCAAAAGCAGTTTGAACCCCCTCTCTCCTTCTCCTCCTCCTCTTCTGGCGTTTTCAATCCATCCCGCGATTTCTGCAAAATCTGCATTTCTCGCTCTCTCTCTCTCTCTCTCTCTCCCTGCCTCTCCAGCCATTGTGTTTTGTGTTTACGTGTGCGCGCCCGTGTGTTTAGATAGCGGCATGCCACGCACGGTACAAACTACAAACACGTACACACGTGGCGGTGGCGGCGAAAAAGCATGAAAAAAAAAACATATCCTTCAGATATTAGTTTTTTTTTGCGCACAAATATGGGACGATATACATAAACACACGGTGTACAAGCGCATCGCTGTGTATATGGCATCGATTACCGATTGCGCGCAGCTGTTGTTTTTTACGATATCTCGCGCGCGCGTCGCATCGCTCCGTATATTGCTGCGCCGCGCAGTGCAGGACAGCGAGAGAAGCATCCGAGAACTGGAAAAATATCCCATATGTATATATTTCGCGAAGGTACATATACACGTACACGTGTGCGTCGACAAAAAATTTTCGTTGCTCGCAATTAACGAACTCGCTGTACGTATACTGCGTGCCGTGCGCATCGATATCTGCGTATACGCGTGTACTGTACTAACGTGCCTGCGTACTCCGTTGCCCGTGTTATTTGAACGTAATAATTTTCTGCGAATACAGCCTCGAGCGCAATATCCCGAGCTGTGTTCCGTCATTATATACGCGTTACACGCAGGGATGTAGGTACGTTTCGCAGTTACGTAATCTACGCAGTATATATAGCGACGAAGAAAAAAGTCGCTCTCTCTCTCCCTCTCGAGTCTCGTGTGCAAAAATTTTCCGCCTTTGTTTCTCTCCGCGTATATATATATATTTTGTTTGGTGCGCGGTGAGGTGCGTCGCCTTTGGCGCTGGGCGCTTTTCCCTTTATATGTATAAGTAATACTCGACCAATCGAGTAAACACAGCGTGCGTATAACTGCGAATAGCTCAGAGCTATTCGCTGTGCCTGGATTTAATATTCTTATCTGCGCGGGGGTTTCGCAGCTCCTTAAGTTATATGCCCCGACCTAACAAGTGTATCACATATAGAACCCGCATAGGCAGCAGCAGCAGCAGCTCGCCCGGTAAATTCTAAAACGCGACTAATTGAATAACGCGGTTATAACGGATTCGATTATATATACATAATATTGCCCGGCGATAAACTTCAACAATGCAGCAGCGGCCGTAAGTAAGATGCCGCGTCTCATCTTTATTCACCCCAAAGTTCAAAACTTCTCGTTCTCTCTCTCAATATACAATCATGATGTGGTTTATATCCTCTCTCTCTCTCTCTCTCTTTCTCTTTCGACTAGAGAATCAGTTTCTTGAGAGTCCGTGGAATGAAAGAATTAGTCAGAAACGATCAAATACTTGAAATCGTTGCTTAGCTGCGAGAGAAGAGTTTCCCTTAGTAATTACGGCAAACGAAAACTTTTCCGAGTACATAATTAACGGCGCGCTTGAGCACGAGACACTATATAAACACAAATAATGCAATAATATTAATCACCCGTGTATCAAAAACAGAAGAGTCATAAAAGTCAACTATTCCAAAGTGCCAAATTGAAAAGGTAATCTGTCAATTTTTTTGTGAAGAAAAGTCACTCTCGGAAAATACTCAAGTATACAGACGCTGCGCCGACGGAGCGAGTTTGCGTTTCAGTCACCCGATATCACGAGATATCCTACGAGATGGTGATAAAAGCCTATGCGCGTAAGAGACGAAAAAGGAAAACGAGTAATAAAAGTCCTTTTTCTCGTAAATACAAACGCATCGTAGCTTTGCGTCTATAATGGCGTATAAAAGCAAAAGCAATAATAAAAGCCAGCCAAGAGTGTAGCGCGAAATAATACGTTATGTGCAACAGTAGAGAGCAGAGCAGCAGCAGCATCAGAGCGCGCGGGACCTGCGTATAATAAAAGCGTCCTTTGGTAGTCATCGTCGTTTTGCATTTTTACAGCCGTGTGCGCGAGCTCGTCTAATGTTCTCTATATTATAGTCGCGCGAGGAGAGTTGCATTCGGTTCATCTTCGGCCGTTCGACGCGCGTATCCTCGGCGAAGATTGCCGCATGCAGCGCAAAGGACGATCTCTCTGCGACTCATAAAAGCGACGTATAAGCCCGCAGAAAGAGAAGAGACGAGTAGCGAGTAGCTGCCTTCGGGGAGGGTGTCTTTATATGCAAGCGAGATATATCGAGCGATTGCGCGCACGAGCTAGCTCTCCTGTATACCGTATAGTCTTCGAGCTTCTGCCACGCTGGTAATGATGCTTCGAATGCAAGCCCCGTATACGGGGAGTGGGCGTCTGTGTTGCCCCTGGTCCTTACCACACTCCGTCGTGTGCTTGCGATCGTGCAATAATGTGGGTGTGTGTGTCTGTGCAGGCTATACACAGCAGTTATGTAGCGTGTATAGGGACTCACGCTTGAACGGCGAGGGCAATTACGTTGCTATTTACGCCAGACTGACTGAGACTTATCTGCGAGTCTGCATCTCCGAGGATTATGCACGTACTTCCTGCGAAGCCGCACACTACCCACCGCACCGATCGAGCCAGCTAATACCACCATCCCCCGTCAATTCAGGCTTCGTCACTCTTACTTACACACTTTGAGAGAGAACGAGGACTAGCGAGTTAAATTCAGAGAAAAACCGATTGCTTTTCAGTTCCTTCCTATAACGTACAAGCATGTGTACCCTCTTTCTCTCTGTGGGTATGTATCTGCTCAGAAGTGGAGTAATTACATTGTCAGAGAGCGACGAGAGGGAGGAAAGGCTTGCGCGCACCAGTCTCTGCTTTAGTCGAGTGTTTTTAATCGGAGAGATCTCGAGCTGGCAGGAAATTCACGAAGAAAAGTCTATTACTCGAGGACAGTAATCCCTGCGAGTTAATTCAATCAAAGCATTCCGCTAATTTAGAAGGATTGAGCCCGCGCGAATACTCGATAAAACATGGTAATTATCTAATTAATACTCAACGTTTCATTCGATACTTATACACATTTTTACATTGCCCGTTTGCAGGTTTACAGATAAAGACACTCGCCATCTATTGGTAAATGCTTGAAGTAACATTATCGTATTGTAAGATTTTCGTAACGATATATCAGATAAAAAATTGCCAAAAACAAGCCACAAAATGATAATGTATTTTAAAACATTTTATGCGGTGGTTTTTTGGTCATCAGGCCATTATTAACGTTGATCAGTATTTCTACCAGAGTAAAAAGTAATAGTGGTCAAGCAATAATGCTTAGGTATTACATATGCTATTTGTGAGCTACTTTGTTATTTTCAATTCAAGCCTTTTTTTATTTTTTCATTTACCAGACACCGCATCAGCCATTTTTCCCCCTTCTGTATAAAGTAAAGTTTTCTATATTGCAGTAATCCGTACATCGTAAGCAGTGAGAGTGCATCGCATTGAAAGGCTCGCAGCGAGCGTATATAATTTATATTTATGATGGCTTTTTAAAATGCATTTGATGCGGGAGCCGAAGGACTGCTGCTGCTGCTGCTGCTCGCGTTGTGCAGCAGCGATGATAAATCCCAAGCAGCAGCAGAGTGAGGAGTAGTGATCGATCGCAGTCAACCCTGGTAAACTATATTTACCGCGTTATATTATGCGCTTGCGATCCCGATATACTACGGAGCATATTCTCCAAACTGCAATGTCATTTTCTCATGCACTTTGCCAGTGGCGCGGCTTTTGTGTATAGGGCGAGCTCCGAGAGTATTATATAGAGTGTGAACCGATCGAGGCGGGCGCGCACGCTTGCTGCTACGTTGCCCGTGCAATATGCGAATTTATGTGCGGCTGATATTTATTACGGGCTGGCGGGACGAGGTTCGTGTACGTACTTACCTCATTTTCGAATTACTTCTTTTTTGTGGCAACGTGTCAACGAATTAATTTTTCACGGGCAAATATCTTACTTTTTATGACGCGTGTATCGTGGTACAGTCGAGTTTCTTGTTAAACATCCCGTCTTTTTCTTCACCTATTTAATTAAAGAGTTTTCTATTGTAATTTGTAGTTGAAGCTTGAATTTTATTCAGCGAAACGATAAGCTGTAAACGAAACTCTGTACTCTCCGCGATCTCATTATAAGCCGCATGAAAAAAAAAAAAAACAAGAAAGTATAACCATCAGCCTTGATTTCCATATTTATTATTCTCAAACAAAAAGGAGCTGTTCGTCAAAGCTCGTTATATACTACGCAGAATTTTCTCGTCTCTCGCTTGAAATACACTCACTCGGCAATGTGGAAACCGGCAGCGCCAATGGAAAAGGACTTTATTACGATATTTCAGATCAAAGTCGCCTTAGGCACTATAGGGTATATACACCGGCCACGATATATGCCATCGCGGGCACGAACGTCATTCGCACCGGACACACACACTCACCGATTCGATTAGCACACGTGTCGAGGGCTTTACTTTTTCCGTTCTTTATTTTATGCCACGCGTAACTCGCTACTTTAACGTTGCGTATACATCGAGTCATAGGAGCGCGTAAAACTTTGACGTTAAAGTTTGATTTTTTATATCGCGCCTGCAAGAAGCGACATTTTATTTTTAAAATTTTCAAATGATTAGCAGTCGTTGTTGATTATTAGTTGTCGAGATCGCGACGACCTCTCGAGCAAATCGAGCATTTTAAAAGCTTTTTGTATTTTGGAACAATCGCATTCAATTATCGTTATTGGCAAGATTATGCTTCATCAGCTACGGAGACATTTTCTCATCTTGTTTGACAAAGCTTCCACGATCGATCCGCGTATACGAACGCATATTCTCTCTATAGCTGGTAGAGCACAGATAAGCTCTCTCTCTCTTCATGACAGTGTGTGAAACGCTTCCGATGCGTCGACGGTCTCGCGAGATACTCCCATGTGCGAGCCTATCATCATATATGTATGTAGGGGTCGATCGTCTGCTATCGGTGTGCGCAGTGCAGCGTGGCGGCATCGGGATCGACGTGATTTTTGCGAGTCATCAATCCATAGCTGGACTTTTCTGGTGCGCGCGCACACACACGCGACGACCACGAGCAGCTTTTCGAGCGATCCGAGCGGCTTCGGACTTTGACACGAATAATAACTAAGTCGGCTATACGTATATGTATAGGAGAGCCGTGCGCCGAAGTTTATAATTCTAAATGCTCGTGCTCATTAGCGTTCGTCATGTTGAAGCTCTCGCGCGATGGCAGCTTGCGATAATGAACGATGTGTAAAATATAACGAGCCATCCGTGTGGAGTTTCGCCAGTGAGGGAAAAGTTTACTAATTTTTGGGTAAAACTAGCCTCTATATCTTTCTCATATTCCGTATGCGCACACGCAACGGTCCGCCGTCGCCGCCTTCACCGAGTGTGTGGATGTGTTCGCGCGCGATGCCAAGCCGTAAATGAGTCGCTCCGTTTCAGTATATGGCACTTATCCGACACTTACAAGCCGAGCGTGCACAGCTACGGTATGTATGGTGTACTATACACCGACGTGAGCCCCCATATACGTGAGTGTGTACGCGCGTCGCTAGCTCACGACAAGCATACCAAGTCACGATTTAATAGAGAGAGAGATGCTGCTGCTGCGCCTGGCGCCGCTTTTACCTATATGCTTGCGTTCGTTCAACCTATACATAGCAGCAAGCAGCACTACATTCGTTCGTCCTTTCGCGAAATTATAGCCTGCCGCTGCTGCATTGCCGTCATTCGGCAAAGCCTCCCGTTGAAATTCTAGTTAGTTATATAGCCTCGGCAGCAGCAGCCTGGCACGCTTTGAATTTCAGCTTTTATACTCGAAAGCTCGCGCGCGCAAGCTCGACGTTTCGGTTGCTTCTCTGCTGGCTGCCAATGTCTGCGCGACCTAGAGCTTTCAGTTACAAGCAACACACAAACGGCCGGATAGATAGATATGTATAGTTGCTCATTTCTCTTGCGAAGTCATGTCAAATATTTTACCACGCGTATTATTATTATTTCTTTTTTGCTCTTTCTCTCTCTATCTCTATTATTCCTCTAGTTTTCCGCGTATCATAGCTTACCATTTTTCTCCTATATTGTACGTGCACTATTTTTTTCAATCAAAACGAGTGGGTGCGAACCATTTCGGAATATGATTCCGCTCTCTCGCGCGTAAGCCGTAAAGTATCGTTATTAAAGTTCTATCTCGGAATTTTATTTCGCCATTACCAGCAAGTATACCGTCGTCGCAATTCCAATTGCCGTACTCTCGATTCTTTCTCTCTTTTTTGTTTCGTATATACTATATACAAAGAGCCAGCCTCTGTTTTCCATTCTCAGGCACTCTTCGCTACCGCCGCTGCTACTACTGCTGCTGCTGCTACTGCTACTACTACTACTGCTATACTTTGGCTGCGGTTAAAGCGCATAAACTTCACTCGCGGTTGGTGACGTTTCTCCATTTCTGCGGCCGTTTTCTCCTCCTCTACTACTGCTGTATTCTGGTTGCTCTCAACGAGTTCTTTATACATCTATATATATGCGTTAGACTGTGTGTAGGCGACAATGGCAACAAAGAAACGAACCGCAAACGCGCCCCGTTATATATACGCGTATAATATATGTTTAACGTCTCGCGGCCACTCTGCAGCGCGCCGTATACTTTTAAGGCTCTTTTCTCTGCCTCCTTAGCCGCGCTGCAATGAGAGAGAGAGAACGGAAAAGGGGAGAAATGGCGCCGGATGAATTTTCTTGCGCGATACGAGACGCTGCGCGGCATTGATGAACCGTCATAAAGCGCCCGGCAAACAGCTCCCTAACCCATTATATTTATATGCATGAAGTCAGGCAGCAGGGCGCAGAGGCGGTGTTGTTCGGTTTTCAACCCTTTTTGAGCGCGAGACTGCGCGAAGGGAGTGTGTAGAGCTTTTAACAAGCGAGTCGAGCAACTCATTACAATCCGTCGATGAATATACATACGTGCGCGCAGGGCTCGGATTTCTCAGGCCAATTTTCGAAAGTTTTTCAAGTGTTCATTACTTTATATAGGCCTTCAGGACTTTCATTATTTTTGAATATTAAGAAGGTGTACAAACGTATTTTTAAGCTGTTATTAAATATATTATGCTTAGCCTTCGTGAAATTTTCGCAATATATTTTTAAAAATTCAAAGAAGGTGATGACAAAAAAATAAATAAAATGAACTTCAACCAAAATCCTAAAGAAATATATGAAATCAAGGCTGAATACATATTTTCGAGGGGTTAGAAATTTTGAAATACTGTTTACAAGAGGAGCCGGAAATTATTTACCCTGTACAAACGAGGTAATAGCGAGATTCGGTTCTCCGGGATTTGCTATTTGATCTGACTATATGTGCGTGAAGAGGTCGAGCACACGCGACTCCGTGCAGCGCCGAAGATTCCCAGACAGCCGCATGTATTTCCATACATTTTGCGCAGTACCTCGTACTCACATCTAGATCCTATACTATACATGTATCGCCGCGCTACAGTTGCGAGCCCATAAATCATACAGTGGATCCTTCTTTTCTCTGCTGCGAGACTTACTAGTAACTTTTACATAGTGTATATATCTTTTTCCACTTCCTCGTGTGTATCGTGTGTGTACGCGTGTACCTCGGAGTCGTGTACTCCCACCTCTTATACCCTCGCATCCTGTCTTTTTATTCGGTATATCCTGCGAGACGAACTTGTCTTTCCTACTCCGGTGATATGCCCTGAGCTCGGGATACACAATATATAGTAGGTAAAAGCTCGCGTCACTTTCTCAAAGCAGAAGCGACAGCAGCTTCGTTTGATTTGTTGAGCTTGCTAAGCTCGCATCCGTCTTTCTCCCTTGTACACAATGCGCTATGATGCATCTTTGCCCAGCACATAATTAAAATCAATGAAAAAGTCGTTAATGTTGTAAATGGTTTTATTATTGATGTCTCTTCAATTAAATCGATAATCTAACGTGCAGAGCTGTAGTTGCATAAAAGTAATTAATACCGGAAATTCAATATCCTACGGAGCTTTCGATAAATAATTTCGCTTTCTCCTGAAACAAACAAAATATAAAATTTTATCAATAGCTCATTGTTCGATTCAATGGGTTTTTCTCTGCGAACAAAGGAAAATCTCATAAAAAATAGGGAACTCGATCTTCTTTGTGGACGGGTAAAGTTCCTCTCTCTCTCGATATCTGAATCTACGTACTCGGGGCAACTTTTCCGTTCGCATGCAAAGACCGTCTGCTACTCGGGTAAGAGGCTCCTCTCTCTCTCTCTCTCTCTCTCTTTCTCTCTTGATTGTTGTCTCTCTGTAGAGGGATATTCTCAAATATGTCGTCGTCATCGTCATCGTCGAGGAGTTGAAATGGCCTCGGGAGCAGTTAGCCACAGACTGCACTCGTAGCACAGCATATAAGCGCGCACACCACAATCGTAAGAGCGAGAGAGGAAGCGAGAGACATAGAGAGAAAGAGAAAGCTCCGAGCTTACGAGATACGTGCAGACGATAGAGGTCCGGCTCTCTCGGAACAATTCAACCTATATAATGTTCTTTCGCCCAGCTCTCTCTCTCACTCTTTGGATTTTATTGGAAAAAGAATTAGGTGAGAAGAATCGAATTGCCGAGCATCAAAAAATAAAAAAATGAGAATTGTTCATTGAATTACGAGATAATATATAAAGAGAGAAAAATATAAATATGAAATCTTGTTATATTTATGAAATTATTATACCCGGACGAAACTTATAAGATCCGTTCGATCGTGCTGTACGTTTTCTATAAAAAGATAATGTATTAAGTGGACATTTGACCAATAATAACTCAAGTCGAAAGTCTTATCTTTTATAGCGAAACTTTACTCTCGGATACTTTCTTGGAGAAGTGTTTCTATAGCTCGCAACTCGATGAACTAGGTCAAAATTTATATGAAATAAAATATCCGCGAGGAGCACGCGCGACACACGTGCGCGCGGGAAAACAGATTGCATCGCCTACATTCGCTGTGCCATTGTAAAATATGCGGACTCCTTGTGCGCGAATATTTGAGAGCAAAAATAAGGCGGAAACGCTGAGCCGAGGAAGCCGCCGCCTTGGGGCACCCGAGACATCGTGATGGATGATTTATAACTTAGCACGTAGCACAGCAAATGGCAGTAACTTTCAACCTTATATATTATAGTATTTGCGTTTACCTTATCTGAGCGTAACATCGCGTGAAAACCATTACACACCTTGCTTGCACGTGTGTTACTTGTATACAGACTGCATGCGCTGCTGTATGTCTAACTTATAAGCCGTGTAGTTCACGATGCAATACAAGAGCTAAGCAAATAGTGATTAATCGATGAAAATATAGCGAATATTGCACGCAATTATCCTGTTGCGTTGTGTATTTAGCCATATTCTACTTGACACATGGAATGTTTCCTTAATTTGAATTGAATGAAAAACAGCTTATTACCATTTTTTTTTATTTTAAATATTTAATTGAGTCATAATTTATCGATTTTCGTAAGATTACACGTTCTTTAAGTGCATATATAATAACCTGAACATGAAAATTTAACTGTTTTGAAAAATTCAGGAAACTACTTTAATATCACAATATTACTTCAAGACTCCATCACTAGATGGCGTGTATCTTTAGTTTTAAATCTGCAAGTGGCAAAGTAAATATAATTGTATAAGTTAAAAAGAAAAAATAATCGAATAATGGTTTATATAGGGTCAATTTATATAGGATCAATTTCCCCTATAAGTTATTGTAATTTGAGATTGTATAGCTTGCGAAAGTTCTTCACTCTAAAATTTTTAGCATGAGCTTTCAAATCCTCTTTTAAAAACAGCCTATTACCATTTTATCATAGCTAAACCCTCGCAGCAATTATCCACATAATCTTATGAGTAGGCTGCGATATTTTATGGACTTTGTGCATTGGATTAGTTGTAGAGCCTTGGTTAAACGTTTTATGCTGCGTTATACTTAAGCAGAGAGAAATGGTTTGCCATAAATAAGTAGTGGCTATAAATGTTTCGCTGTAAAGAATCCATCTCAAACGTAACTGTAATCGAGAGGCACTGATAAACATTTATCCGCAAAATCGGACGCTGAGCATCGTTGAAGAAAATCAACGCAATCGATTTCCTATAAATAAATGGCGATTTTCTAAAACCATAAAAGGTATATGGGCTAGCGTCGCGGTAGTACATGGGCCGAAATAGCGTGAAATTCGCTATTTAGAGAATCGCTAAATCTCAGACACCTGCTGCCCCGATCGCGCGCCGCATTAACATCTCTGCAGACTGATTCACGTGCAAATTAATGACAGTCGCGCGCGCTTATATACCCATTTGAAAAGTGCTCCTGGCAACAAACCAGAGTGAGAGAGACGCTATACATAAGAGCCGTGGTGTCTGTATGGCTGCGTATGTCCCTCTATGGTGGATAAATCATTCATCGCGCTTGCGAGAGGGTCACACACCGCGGCACCACGTGGAATATATTCTTTAGTTCGCGCGCGGGGAGCAAATAGAGGCGAGCGTATATAATTCGTGCAGCGCAGTGCATGGGCATGGGCTGCTATGGAGAGGAAGGGAGAAGTCATGATAATATAAACTAGCGACACGGGAGCTATTCCATATTTAGCGCCAACGGCTCACAGCATACAGAAAAGCTCGAGGTCGCGGGCTACGCTTCGTGACAGAGTCTCGTATATGCGGCATTGCGGTGAAAGAGAGAGAGAGAGAGAGAGGGGCTAGGGAGAGCAAAAGAGAGAGAGAGTGAGAAAGAGAAGGAATAAATAAGAGAATACACACACGGGTGAGAAATCATGCGGTGCGCCAGCGCAGATATCGCACATGCCGCACAACGCAGTGTATGACTCGAGAGAGATTTATGTCACAAGCTCGAGCTAGTCGACGACTATACGACGACTATACTACTACGACGACGACGACGTCGACGGTGACTCAGGTGTGAGAGCAGCACACATTATATAGCGAGCTACGTACGTGCACGAGACGGCGGAATACGAGTCGTCGGCCCTTGAAAGCTCTCACACTCATACACACAATGTCGTTAAATCACGGCAGCCGAGAGCAGACTATACTACTATACACTCACTGGACGCGCGTCGAAAAATCCGAGCGCCCGACGACGACGACGACTTATTTGTGTGACATACGCGCCGAATGATCGACCTGACTCTCTATATATTGCTCTCTACCCCGCGCATAAGCTGTGATTTGCGAGGCGCATTGTTGTTCCGCGACTCAATTGCCCCGAGTACCGTATGAGAGCCGAACACGTGGAGAGAGATATGTTTTGTATAAATCGCCATTTAAATCTACTGCTGCTGATGCTGCTGCTCGCGAGCTTTTTATTCGCTTGGACAAATAGAATTCGAGCTGCTGCTGCTGGGTGCACTCGAGCAAACAAATTTTTTTTTCATACCCCGCACTTTTCTAATCGATCCCCGGCAATTCGAATTTCCGAAGCGCGCGACTCAAAAAACTAGTATGAATGCTACGCAGTGATGTCGAAAATGAAGCTATTTCATGCATATGCGTTCGGATTACAATTTACACAAGCTCTCTGCGTGCATATACGATAACGTATGCGCAAGAGAGACTAGCTTCAAAGCCAATCTCTACTGTATATATGAAGTTATGGACAATCCATGTAGCGTATAAGCTGTATCATCGTTGTACCAACGAATTGACTTTTTTAATAAAAAAAAAGTACGAGTACCCGCAAAAAACCAACGCGACGTTTATTTATTTTTTTTTTCCTTTCAAATATAGAGTAAAAGTCGGAGGCTTTGCACTACGCGTATAGTATGAACAAGAGTAAACTCAAAATTACGCTACATTAGCGTAGTAATATAGGCAATAACGAATTCAGCCGAATATTTCCAAACGATGGGGCGCGCGAATCCCGTATGCCATTTATGTATACAGGCATGTGTATATAGGGCTCTACGCGAAGTGCTTTCGATGCAAAATGAACAAAATATATATATCGCGCTGCGCGTTTATACGCGCGCTATCTGTAGGGCCAATAATAAAGAGCTCGCGCGCGTGTAGCGCATTAATTGAACGCGCTATTATTAACGAAGATTTTCCCGTTGTAAAAGTCAACGGTCTGCACGCACTTAAAGCCATAAATCTTAGTCAGCCAGTGAAAATCATGATTTATAAGGAGTCCATTTTAGGGAAAATATTGATAATAAAATCGAATTTCGTTCATTTACCGCGAGCTATATCGCGTGTACGATAATGCGCACAGTGTCGCGAGTCGAATCGCTAAAACGTGCGAGACGCGGCATGAGCCTGCATCGGCGCATATATATTTATACGGCGCGTACGTGCTATATAGCTTTTGCTTTTGCTCGAGCGCTATCAACATGCGCAGCGACGAGCAATCAAGCGATATAATAGTCTTTTCGGGGTAGCGCGATGAGGCCAGCGCGTACATTTCGGCCTTTTTCCGATGGAGTACACACACTCGTATAACGTAGAGCGACTCAATGCTGCTGATTGCACATGGATTTTGAAGAATCGATTGAACATTACTTATGCGTCAAGGGGGTGTGAAGTGTATGTGCGAAGAGAAGAAAGAGTCCAAAATTGGGTGCTTGCTGAAAGCTCGTAATAATAAAGTGTAATAAAGACAGGCTGAAATTCGAAACTTCATTATTGCGATATTAATATATATGAACTCCATTAAAACTGTATATAATATTCCATGCTTCGTTGGTCAAATTAATTTTATATTGTAATCATACGATTAAAAAATAAAAAATGAATTATAAAAGTTTTTGCAAATTTAAGAAAATTACTCTGAAAATGTTATTTCTGAAATGTCCATGAGTAAAAAAATTTACAGCCAAGAGAATTATTTTAATGCCTATGAGGAGTAATTTAAAAATAAACTAAGAATAATGCGGTAGAAGATCCTTTCAAATTCCTTGTGAAAGATCACTCTTGCATTGATCATCGGTACGTTGCTATCAAATCTATATCACTACGGGTGAAAAATCAGCCGATTTCTGGCGTTATGATTGTGTGTGGTAGTGGAAAATTTTCGCTTGATTACTTACGAATAAAAAGCGAGTTGGACTGAAAAAAATCGGTGCTTCAGTGGTCGTTATACCTATACAATACGTGTACACCTACACAACAACGCTTGACCACCAGTCGAAAACCATCTTTTATTGGCTGTCGCGCTGCACACGTACACACCACAGCAGATCGGCCGGAACAAGCGAACACCTATGCGTGCGCAGGTTTATTTTATACCTATATTCCGGGCCGATACCCCACACGCGAACGGTAGGGAAGAGAGCATACGGAGTTTTTTTTCTGCCGAGCCAGCGTTACTCCCGCAAATCGTTTCAATATCTGCGGATGAGCCACGCTCCAGGGGTACAAGGCTTTTTTGAGTGGTAATTATCTGCAGGTTCAATGAGACTGCTCACGACGTGCCTACTTCTGATCCCACGGATTGATATTCTTTTCCGGAAATACATTCGCAATATTATTTTCCTCAGCTATTGATTTTTTTCAGAAACAATGACGGAATAAATCATGAATATAGTTGAATAAAATTGCCAAGCTGAATAGAAATTTGAGATTCAACATCTAATGATGCCCTTTGTTTGTTTCAGCCATCGTGGATGAGAAGTCGAGAATACTGGGACGACAGTTTCGAACAACGCTATTCTGAGTATAAAAAAGATTCGAGAAGACCACCCTTAAAAGTAAGCATTTTTTTTCTAATATCCAAATCGAAATTTTATTTTAAATTAAATTAGCACGCGTGTGAATCTCATCCCGTGAAACGAAATAAATTCATTTCGGGAATGACTTTGAAAAATGTTTGGACAAAGCGCAGCAAGAGCGGTTACTTAATAAAATTAGTTTCGAGTTCGTCTGTGCCAGTTGCAGCAGAGATTACGTGTCCCAGTTTTTTTCTGTTGCCATTGAGCTTCACTGTACGAAATTGTTTGTACGACAAATTTAAGGTGAAATATATACGTTAGTAGCACATATTTGTCGGAGTTTGCGTCAAAGTTTGAGAATGCTTCATGTTTGACTTTTCCTCGTGCGAGTAGGTACGTAGCGCACTCACGCTCGCGCGCACCAGGTACATATTATATCCATAGTATCAAGTGGAATTTCACTTTGAAGTTGAAACAATGCAACAGCAGCTTAAGTCCTTACCGAACTTAAACTCGTTAAAGCATACATATAGAGAGCTGCACGTCGAGCCCTCATATTATCATTTAAACTTTACTGTAGTACAAAGCCATTTTTGTTCGAGTGTATAAACAAGACTTTTTTCAATGCTGCTAACTTTAATGATCATTCGAATCGCGAAGAAAAGCCAATATCGTTTAATCATGATGGGGTTGAATGGTTCACTAACCACTAAATTCGTGAAAAAACCTGATCCACTTATAATTGAAATCGATTTCTTTAACGTTCATATAAAAAATATACTCAGCTATTCACTGGAAACTCTTTCAATCGCGTAAAATTGCAACGTTTAGCTCATCGTAAATTTCGCTCTCGCAAGTTTGAGTGCGTTTGAGAGTTTAGTGCACTCCAGGAGAATGCACTATGTATATAAATATGTACAGTCTCGCGCGCGCACATGATACCTTGAAATGGCAAGTAATCGCGCGACGCGTTGACGCTCTTTTCTCTGGCTCTGTGCTATATACCTATCCCAGCCGCTTTCTACTGAGTATTTATGACGTGGATTTATCACGTTCGTGTGTGTCGTGCGTTTACATCGTCCGAGGGTGTGTAGTCCGACGCTTTTGTCCGTGAAATTTAATTTACCAAGCGATCAAGCACCTATACCAACATTTATACATAAATATAAACAATTTAAATGTGCTTGAAATGAGATATTAAACTCATTTATTCTAGTACAAAAATGTACTTTTTCTATAGGTTGAAATATTGAATAAAAAATTATTCTAGAATAAAAATTGTTCTGGATCGTAAGAATAATAAGTTTGAAATCTGGTAATTTTTATGTTGTTTTGAAAATAGTGCTATGAAATCGAACGCATTAGTTATTGATGCAAACAAAATAATTTTTGCTACCTTTATTTTCTCTAGAAAATATTCAAAAAATGATCGGTCAAATGATCCCTTTTATTATTATACAATGTTTAAAAATAACATTAATAGGCTTATTATAGTATCTTTATAAATAGAAATAATCACTTTATCAGCAAATTTAGTAAAATCTTTCGCTAGCTCATGTTCGATCAATTCGAGGTCATGAATAGTTATAGGAACCAAGTGGATAAAAAATAAACAGAGGGAAGTAATTAACTGTACATGAAATCTGGTTAAAAAATGAAACACCTCAACAACATGTACGAAGGTGTCATGATAGTTGAACACCCAAGGTTCTGATAAAATACCATCATTTCAGCACAATATTGATTAAAATTTTGGAAAAAACATATGTATAAGTATTAACACATATTTACAATTTTCAATCATCTTTCTTCTCTCAACTGTGGCATGCATAAACTTTGCAACCTTTATGAATGGTTTTTTGGTGTTTAAGCAAATGCACTTTTTGTCCAAATTTTTTCTCGCACTCGTCACACGCGTAATCTTTACGACCTTCGTGTACTGTCTTTTGATGTCTGATTAAATCCGACTTATTTCCAAATTTCTTCTCGCAATTATCGCATGCATAAACTTTTCGACCTTCATGGACTGTTTTTCGGTGACAGATGAACGTGCTTTGATACCCGAATGTCTTCTCGCACTTGTCGCATGCAAAATCTTTACAACCTTCGTGTACGGTCCTCAGGTGTTTTAACCAAACAGATTTAGTTCCAAATTTCTTCTCGCAATTTTCACATGCGAAATTTTTGCAACCTTTGTGGACTACTTTTTGATGTCTGATCAAATTTCCCCGTTCGCCAAATTTCTTCTCACAATTTTCGCATGCGAAATCTTTACGACCGTCCTGGACTGTCTTTTGGTGTTTCAACAATTCTGCCTTACGTCCAAATTTCTTCTCGCAATTCTCACATGCGTAATCTTTGCGATCTTCATGAGCTTTCCTTTGGTGTTGGAGTAAATGCTGTTTACGTCCAAATTTTTTCTCACAATATTCGCATGCTAAATCTTTACGACTTTCGTGAACTGTCTTTATGTGCACGAGCAATCTATGTTTATTTCCAAATCTCTTCGCGCATATTTCACATAAGTAATCCTGGAAAAATTCGTGGAATATTTTTATGTGCTTGAATAAAGTTGATTTATTTTCAAATTTTCTCACGCACTTGTTGCAAGTGAATTTTTCACGATCTTTGTGTATACTAATTTTTGGTGCGTAAATAAACATGATTGTTTCACAAATTTCTTTTCGCACCTGTCACAAGTGAAATTTTTGCAGCCTTTGTGTACCGATATTTGATGTCTACTCAAATGACTTCGAAACTCAAATTTCTCTTCACACTTGTCGCATGATAAGACTTTTTTTCATTATGAATTGTGTCTCGGCGAGTTATCATGTTTGGATCTAGTGTAAATGCCTCCTGACACATATCATAAACATATTTTTTGTCGTCTGAAACCGCAATATCGTTTTCACTTAAATGATCTTTAGAGACAACTTTCTCGGATTTTTTCCCACTTTTATTCATTTTAGTATCTGAATTAAACAATGGATCTTATTTAGTGTCACGAATATCAATTGAGTAAAGTTTATCTTTTGGTGTTATGGTTGGTTTCATCGCGAAAGACAACATTCAAACTAATTTATTTTTACTATAAATACAAACAGTGTTCACGGGATGATGCCAAAATAGTTTATAATAATATTGTTTACAATTAATTTATTTATCTGTTTATACATCATTCTTACAATATTTGAAATAATTAAAAATTTTAACTTGGCAATGATTTCTGCGAAGAATTTCTTTGCCCTCTAAAACTAAGTACTTCAAAAAAATTCTCGAAAAATAACAACTAGTTTTCACAAAAAACATCAAATAAATGGATCCTTACACGCATATAAAATGAAAAATTGTATTATTAATTTCAAAATTGCCGGCTCACACGATATGACGTGATTAGTGTGCTCCATAACCCATCACTGATTGTTATAATAATTATAGATAAAGACGTTAATTTTGATTTGAATTGGTTCTCTCTTTCAAATCTTTCTTAGTAAACAAACTGAACTAAAGGTTCAGGTAAAAATGTTCAGAACATGAAAAAGTAAAAGTATAAATACTTTTGAAGCTGTTTGATTAGGATGTGTAAGTCCAACACCATGGTAAGCTAATTAATGTTTTTATTTTAATGTTATAAAAAAGTTTGGTGAAAATCTGTGACTCGGAGATTAAAAGCTCTTCTTGTGAGTTCTCTCTTAGACCTCTAGGGAATTAAACATTTTTATTTTCATATTTTTATTAGTGTGATAAAAAAATTATCGAAAGCATAGTTATGCGAAGAAAAAATCCTCGTCTACTTTATCGATTTTATTTTTATAATTTGTAACGGCAAGCACGTGCCGTGACAAATGCGATAAATGTAATAAGTATCGGTAACATTTTTTCGAAACTTGACTTATACAATTATTTTTACTTTGCCGCATGCAGGTTTACAGATAAAGGTAGTCGCCATCTAGCGGTCGAAGCTTAAAGTGTTAATATCGTGGTTATAGTGGATAAAAACTGGTCTAAATTAAAAAAAATGGTTTTGAATAGTTACTTTTTTATTATGAGATCGTTATCGATGTTTTCTGCCAGGCTATATATAAGGGTAGTAGTGTTGAAGTTGTCCTGAAACGTGTATCATGTGAATTGTAAATAAAGAATGGAGAATAGTTATGATGTTTCTCAATTGGCTAAATCAAATATTCTTTATCAATCACGCCTCGCCATGAAGAATTGCGTTATATTTGTTATCAGCATCTTTCTCAGAAATGTGTATGAAACTTCCTTTCCATACTTTATCGTGTCTTTGCGCGTCTACCTTTGTTCTTTACATACACCCCGGAGAACTCACGCGAGTACATAAATTTCAGTTGCCGCGCGAGCATGCCCGTCGTAAATTAACTTGGGGTTTGCATAAGCTACTGTACACACATACACGCAGCTTTTTGCGCTTTTATTTCAATAGAAAATTAACAATTGTTACATAAACGCGCTCTGGCGTTCGTTATCGCGCGCGGCCCTGATACACGAGGCTGCTGTACTAGCAGCGTGACCGTAAAGTAGCCTCCTCGCTGCGCTCGTCGGGAAATAATTTAAAAGCTGCCGCACGCCAAAAGCTGTTATACTGTCGCCGAACCTTTACGGCGAGAAATTTATTGAGATGAAACATGGAAGCTCGGGGAAAATTATTCGATTAATATTTATACGCGTGCGATCTGCAATGCGTAGAATAATAGCTGCTTTATGAATTATAATAACAAACTTTTACGCTTCATCGATTTCAATGCTCTATATTCGTCATTGTTGTCATCTTTTTGTGTTTGTCATCGGGGGAAGTCTTAATTGAGTCAAGAAAATCACTCGGTAATTGAATTTTATAAAAATCTCCAATCACGAGGAATATTTTTCCTGCCTAGAGACTGCATCGAAAGATAATGAAAGTAATCCTCTTTGATTTGCTTCGGCACAAAAGATATAAGGATTATTCTTGAAAATTTGCAAGCGAGCGAGAGAGAAATATAGCAGCATCAAAGGTCGAGATAGAATAAGGCTTTGGTGCCGTTGGATAAAGAGACAAGCCTCGCTTTGGTTTTGTGCAGCGAGCTAAAGTGAAATTTAATTATTTGTTTTGAATCACTTTGGAAGTTGAACGATAGGCAGCACGATGTTTTCACGAAGAGATTTTAATGAAACTTTTATGCAAGTTTTTATAATGATTATTAACATTTATGATGAATGGGCTTCAATTGGATGCTACATTCTCTTCGGCTACTTAACTTCTTTCCAAAGTATCTTTTTATATTTAAAAATCCCAGTTGATAATAATTGATTCCAGTCTAATTAAAATACTTCACGTGATGTAGATATGAAAAATTTATTTTGTAAATTAGAATACTTTCAACTGCAGAGATGCTGTGGAAAGACACGCATACGTGAATTTTCTTGTATCGAATTTTTTCAGATATTTATTATTAAGTAGGGGTAACAACTGTTAATAAAAAGTAATGACATTTAAACAGATGATTCGATTATTCGAAATAGTTAAGTGCAAATTTATTCACAACCTATAATAGTATGTTCGATTCTAATTTGCATTTTTGTCTGGGGAAATAAAGAAGTTATTTTTATGAAAAAAGAGCACCGTTGCCAAGCCACATCTAAAATTTAAATCGACAACGTCGTTCGCAAGTCCCCCGGCGCTCATCGAAAAATATCGTAGTAGTGTGAATTGTAGGAATCTACTCAAGACATCGAGAAATAGCAAAAGAAACCGCTGCCGAAGATGGTGGTTGGTATAAGAGCTGCGATGTTGGAAAAGGCAGAAAAAAGAGCAAGTCCTACGTGACCTCTTTGCCACGTCAGCGTTCGATCAATTTGCACGCACACATACTCGAGGCGATTCCTGCGGGGCATCTAATGCTTATCTACGGCAGATTCTGTGGTGTAGCAAAAGTCGACACTTCCTGTGGCTCGTTTTCCACACAGTTCGTCAATTGAAACGCGGACGGAAAATCTTTTGCCTAATGCCGGACATTGATCAAGCTTGCGGTTAACTTGAAGCTTTGAACATTTCGGACTTTTTTTTCGATTTTTAAAATTCTTTCATGAATCATTGAATCACAATGAAATTTAAGCAGCCCACAGTTGGGCGTTGATTATGCTTAAGCCATTTCTTGAGCTTCCAACGCCGTGTATTTTGAAGTTATGCACGCATATCCTCGTGAAATTGTATTCTGATTAAATTTGTTCAGTTGCAACAACTTACAACTTATATACTTCATGAATTTGATATGAGTTTCGTGCTATGTGGCTATCAACTATTCTCTAACGTTTAAATCTAAAATATTTCACCGCAACTTTGCGTTCACCATTGATATTAAATATGTTGTAAGCAAGTATAAAAATTTTAGACATTCGATTACAATTTTTTTTCCGACTTGCTATACAAAGACGGAAAATGAAACAATGCCGTCGTGAAAAAACAGAGTCTTTGTGCGGCTACACATCCGAGACACAAGCGAAAAATACAATTAAGAGGGGGCGTTGAATGTGTGCTCGTACACCGAATTTTTTCTTTCCCCTCAATGTTGGGTAGTTCAGATATTGTAATAGCTTCAAGTGTTTTTTTTTAATTCCAATTCCATTGTATAGAAAAAGCTTAGAATGAAAACACTCAATATGGAACTTGATGTCACTTTTTATTTATATTATTTTAAATGTAAAGTATGCAACCAGATAAAACTATTAGCCCTTTATCATTGAAATTACTAATTGAAAAATATTTTATAAAACCTTTCAAAAATTTAATTCTAATTTTTTTGGATGTTTGATTCATAAAAAAAGATCCTATAAGTCTCTAAAATCACATGTTTTTCTCTGGGCAAAAAAATTAATATAAAATTTGTAATATTTTCTGTAATTAAAGTATTAATTCTGTTTCAAGTTTTTTAAAAATAATATTATAATCCGAGTACTTATGTTGAGCCTTTTTTAGCAGCATAATTTTAAAAACACATAAACTTTGCATTATCCCGGTTAAAAATGCAAAACAAATAGTCAATACCGAAATTGGAACGCATTTCACGCCTTCCACATTGATAGAAGTGTTTAGATTTCGTAAATAATTATTCGTCACGGTTGGAAGCACGCGCACACGCGTAACCGCATTGGTGAAGCATCGCCTGTATGCATACGAAACATTATAATGCAGAAGGTTTTGCTCCTGCGATCGAGTGAGCGAGAGAGAGTTATGTGCGCAGCGCCGATATTGAGATATTCTAAGCGCAAAGCCGATTAAATTTTCCATCTGCTCCCGACGAACAAATTCCGGGGCGAAAGTAACGCAGACCGAGTGCTCTCTCCTTGTGTACAAACACAGAGGGCCAGTTTAGTCAATTTGTTTTCAATGAGAAACTCGCATGTTTTTATCTCGTCCTTGCATAGAGGTGTGTTTACATTTATATTTAACTAGCGTAAAAAGACGCGGATCATAATTCCTCTTACGGCGTAGAATTGCAGACAGATAAGATTACTGACGTTGTAAGAGTACGCTCACAGGAGTGAGCGAGAGATACGATGCGCGCAGAGCAAGTAGGAGAGGGTGAGGGACGCGAAATTAAAATGCCAGCAACGAACTGTACAGCTCTCTCTCTCTCTCTTTCTCTACGGCAGAATGCTTAAGGCAGTGTACAATTTCGCCGCCGTGAAACAAATTTTTTCCGACATTTTTTTCGGTGTGGTGTAATTACGTGGCTTATAATTTTATATACCGACCTTGTTGCCCTGCTTAAAGCTCTTTACGCGAAAAAATAATTATATCATTCTTCAACTTATTTCTTCCCCCGTGCAGAAATGAAAGTTATTGTCGCGGATTAAAACATTAAAAAAATTTACGCGTGATCTTTGCTTTTTTAATAGTAATCTACTTTTTGATAAATGCTGCAAAGCTTTCATGGAAAAATTTTTTTATTAAAAAATAGAAAAAAAGAACACTTTTGAAACTAATCTACAAAATTAAAACGCTATCGACTGTGGCAAATGGAACAAATTGTTTTATTTTTAATGAAAAAGGATTAATTGTAGTAGCTTTAGATGTTTTGCTATCGATTTTTCAACCATCACACGCCTCGTATAAATTCATTTGCCTTTCAATAATATGATTTCGCGTCGAGCTGGTCGGGTGCGTTGGATAAACTATTTATAGAGTTCGTGGGGGTGATAACACCTAGAACGATCAAAAATAAAACGCCCTCGTGTATGAGCGACTGCGGAGGAGGACGCAAAGAAAAATAGACGCGCAGGGAAGATCAGCACAAATGGACTTCGATGAACCTAACAATGCCGGCTCATCAGGCTATTGTTGCTTCGCACAATACTCCGGCTCACCCTTTCCTCTTTCCAGCTTGACGCGCACGTGTGTATAGCCGCGCTCCGTCCTGTGTGCACGAGTGTAATGCACGTATAAACATACATACAGTGTCGAGCACGGGGGCGTTCGAGGAATCTCGCATTTGCCTGGACCAGAGCTCTTATTCGGAGTCTTGTTCGGCTAAATTGCATTATGCACCGGGGCGCCAACTCGCGCATGAAAAAGACGCTGTTTCGCACGAAATCCTCGACTCGCTGCTACTGCTGCTACTGCTGCTGCGCCTCTGCATACAGAATTAACTTAATCATTAAAATTAGCGCGAGAAAAAGATATAAAAATGAAGTTATGATAATTAGAATTTTTCCACCTCTCTCGAAAACTGCAGAAGAAAACATTTGCGTTTTTTCCAAATATCATGTCATAACATAAAATTAATTAAGCGAGGAAATGTGCTGCTTAAGTAGATTGTCATAACGCTGACTATGATTTAGCTCTACTTAAAAATTAGTATTATATGTGACGCATCAAGAGATAATTAAATTTTCACCTTTAGATTTAATATTTTACTTTTTGGTAATAGTCAATGTTTTAAGATGAGAAGTAACTGCAAAACCAGTAGGACAATACAACGTTATGTTATGGGCTCATAAGTATTTATGAGCAGTAATTTTGAAACTTATGTCATTTTTAACGAATTTAAATATTAATAAACATTTTACATTTTCATTGCAACATTTATGTTTGAGATTATTGTGGTGGTTTACAACATTTATGCATCCAAATCGTAACATTTCTAAATCTAATTTCTAATACCATTTTGCGTCCGATTAATACGGACTACAAATTAAGTTTTATTTACATGTGTGTTTCTACGTTGAAGTATTTACATCGAGATGTGCGTTCCACATTGATATTGTTGTTATGAAAAGTATTTACTGTCAAGCCCGATACGCGGTAGACTGATATTTATCATTATTCGCACCATCAAAAATGTAAACATTTATTTATATAGTATACTGTTCATTTTAAATCTTGTAGGCTTACGTTTTTACATTCAAACTCAATGTTTATAAGATCAGTTTTATGATTTTAGTCACAGTTCCAAAGTATGTGAAATTACCTGTTGGCATAGTTGAAAAATCATTTGATTTCATTTAATTCTCTTTGAATTCTCGAATGATATAATTTACCTTACCAACAGTATAATTTTTATTTGTGGAGCTACCTGCTGCCCACATACTTTTGTAAATCTGGTTATATAAGATAACAAATTTAAATATTATTATACATTTTGTGTGATCACAACTATACCATCAAAAGAAAAAGCTTGGCCTTTAAATAAACAAAATAAATTAAAGTAAGACCTAGTCTTACTATTTGAAATCATTTCTTGAGTAATTTATGTTTTGCACTCAAGATCATAACTTTTCGCGTGTGGCAAAAAAAAAAAATAAAAAGGATAGCGAAAATGTCCTGGTGTTGCTATGTTGTACAAAAACTCTACTTGAACAATGAGGTCGTAGCTCGTTATGTTACATGGAAAATGAAATATTTACCCACAAGAAAACATAAATCGGTGGATTTACGAAAAGTATATTCCATATTTTCAACATTTATTAAATTTATTTTCATTGTTAGATAATCTAATTCTTTGCATAACAGCTTTGTCTGCCTTTGGAGTAAATTCAACCTTGACGGTGATGTTCAAAAAATCACTTTATCTAACAAAAAGATTTTTTAATTTTTTGAAATTATTAAAAAAACAAATTGTTCGTTGAAAATGAATGATAGCATGATTTCACTTCATTAACTTGTTCGTAAATCGATACTTGGTATGGGCAAGCTTTCTACGCCAACTTTGTCAATAAAAGTTGAAAAGCCAAGGTATTACAGCAGATAAGCGGTCCGTATTCTTCCGCGTCTTTAAAAGTCATTCTCCTTAACTTCTTGTTCTTCCTTGTCGACGTCTTTCGCGAAAAGTGCATCAGGATATCGACATAAATCTTGATATTGCAGGCCCTCGCCGCACCGAAACTCTTTTCTGTATTCGATCTCACTTTAGCCGCTCAATTTGCGTGATTCTACCTAAGTTTCGCCATATCCCCTCCCGTAACGAAGAAATATTGTGGGTTTTGGCAATATCCAACTATTTGCCCCGACGCTGCCTGACTGCCTGCGTTTCTCCACTCTGCGCACCATTTGCTTTTATTATACGTGCTCACGACTTGAAGGGATGTTCTTTATACTTTTCTTTTTTATCGGCTGATCATCCGCTCTACTCCTGCTATGTAATTACATCTTGTTTTTTAACGGTTAAGATCAATTTTTATAACTAAACTCTATCAATAATTTTAAAAGAACTTTTTTTTCAAATTTAGCTAGATAAACTTAGAACATTATTCATTTAAGGACTATTGAGGTGGAATTAAAAAACTGCGTCTACAATCGCATTATTTTAATGCAATTACAACCTCTCGCGCAGCTTTTTGTCTTTCTTTTGACGTATTCTCAATGCCTGAAAAAGAACGACAGAAAAAATAATATAATTATTTTTAAGTCAAGCCTAAAGAAAAGGAGGGTGCGCAGCGGAGTAGCTCATTTCTCGTGAAAGTCGATATCGTTAAAACAATTTTTTTGCTGAAACACACATACACATCCAAGTGTTGCCTGCGGAGTCACTCTGTCTTTCTCGCTTTCCCGCGCTTACTAAAGAGAGAGAGAGAGAGAGAGAGGAAGAGAGCGGCGCGTTTTCAAAGCCGTGACAGGAAAAATAAAAAGAAGTCCTCCTTTTATCGCACTCGCGCGCGCGTCGAGTCAAATTTGCCGTATATTGCGTAGATTCCGCCTCTTTCATCTTGCTTTACTCTCTTTCTCTCTCTCTCTCTCTGTCTCTCTTTCTCTCTCACACCTCCTTGAGAATGAAAGATACTTCGAGGCTCGTCTTAACATTTACGTTTCTCTCTTGAAGCTACCCACACACAGAGCCAGAGTCTTCCTTCCACATGAAGTATAAGGGTGGTATCGCGGCGTTACACGAAGCAGTATACGTGGAAATGTACTGCTAAGAAAGGCAGCCCTCCCCCCACCCCATTCAAATAAATCTAAAAGCAAATGGTCTAGATGCTGGTGAATATTTTTCACGTGCTGTATTCGCGCGCGCGCTAGCGTCAACGCTTTTTATTTCGAGGACTGTTTTTTCTTTCATTTTCAATTTCTTCGCCCGAGCTTTCGTGTGTAGTACTTGTGAAGGGCACGGCCAAGTCAAATAAGCTGTGCCTCGATGGTTTTGTCGCTACAAGCATTATGTAAACGCGCGATATTTTCCGCGAAAATTTCCTCTCTCTCTCTCTCTCTCTCTCTCTACCTCTCGTTCGCGGTCAAGGGGGAGAATTTTTCGACGCTTTTGTAGCATATAGTTGCGAAAACTCGAAAGCGGCTTACGTTGCGCGCACATCAAAGAGCTAATTAAAATAAAACTTGCAACATTCGGGGGTACTCGAGCTTTGTCGTTGTACAGCGAGGCAATGGTGTACTACTACTCTCTCGATGCTACTTATATAGTAATAATACTGTTATGCTTGAAGTGTACATCGCCCACGTGTAGTAGTAGTAGCAGCATTTCCCTAGCTCTCCTCGTGCATTATATATCCGAAGTGAACACTCGCATCATTCATCCATAATCTCATAGTCCGTCTCTTTTGCTTGGCTTTCATTAGCAGTGCACATCGAGCCATGCAATCGCGTGCTAATTAAGCCTAGCCATGCCCCGCATAGAGTGTGTATATAGTGTACGTGTGTATGTGTATATGTGTGTGAGCGTCAGAGTCGGCCACTTCGGGAGATTCGTTAGCGAAGTTTCCTTCCTGTTGCTTCAAGGCCTGGGCGTACGTGTTCGAGTATATATGCGTGGAATCGTTAACTAATGAGCTGTGAAGAGGTCGAGAAGCACTGATATGTCGCTGAACTGCTCCTACAACTTGTATGCGTATTACGTATACTATTTGGCTTGGCATTCTCGGTAATCAGCGGGTGTACAAGCCCCAGAAATTCTGACACCGTGTAATTAAAATTGCAATCAGACAATCATCGTGAAAATAAATTTTAAAAAATCGTGATCGAACGATAAGTTGCTTCGAAATTCAGTAATGCGAGTAGTACGATCTCGAAGTAGTCGGACGCGCACACCAGCGTCACCGTATCGTTTGTCGCCTACTACACCTAAAATTTATCTTTCTCCCTCTCCACGGCACAGGACGTCCCTTATCGAGCATGTCTCTCGCATCGAGATCTATATCTCAATTTTTGCCACCCCCACCACAGCACCCTTTGCACGTTGTACATAGGCAAATTAAAAGCAGCGCGCGCGCGCGAGCAGCCATAAATAAAGCGTGAAACTAATCATAAAGTCTCGACTTTGCGAGCAGCAGCAAAACCCAAAGTAATATCATTTAACGCGCCCGCGCGTATACGTACGGCGGCGGCAGGCAGCGGTGGCGGCGTAACTTAAAACCGGTGCGGTCGTATGAATGACCAACACTTTATTACGGCATTATATCTCCGGCTTCGGTCTGATAGGTGCGATGTGTGTGTATAGGGCTCCTAAATACAAGTCAGCGCGCCGCTGCAACCCCCATCTCGTTGTGTTCGCGCGTTTCGTGACGTATACGAATATATGTGCGCGGGTATTTATATACGTATATATGGGGTTAGAGAAATGAAAGTGTACAGTCGACTAAAGCAGCATCAGTAGAACGTCTCTCTCTCTGTCTCTCTATATATACGTATAATAGATGACCTCGAGAGTGAGCCGACTTTCCACGAATGATGGCTCCCAAGAGTTAATTACTATAGTCATCGTGCGCCGCGTGTACAGATATGTATATATATGAATTACTAGGGTACGTCGGCGCGTCGAGGATGCTTTGATAAAGCCATTAAGGGCATATATACCTAGCGGGTTTGCTCTCGATGACCTAGCTGAAAGTTACGAGGAGCGCGGCTTCGTCTTGCGTGGGGAGGTCGGGCTTTGCGACGAAGCTGCTGCTGCTGCTGCTGGCTCCTATTGGTATGCATGAGACGCTTTGCCGAGCTCGCTCCGATATGTCTAATATCTATGCCGTTAGCCCGCGTGCGTCTAAGTATGTGGCTGTGTGCGCGGGGCTCTGTGTGTACACGACTTACCCTCTTACATACAGCTGCACGCAGAGAGAGAGAGAGAGAGAGAGAGAGAGAGAGAGAGAGAGAGAGTTTGCGATGCGAAGGAAGCGACGATGCAGCACTGTGCGCAGCTACTACTCTGGCATGGCCTATCGCAAGGAAAACGAGAGACGAAAGCAACTGCGCTAGTGCAGAGTGCTATAGGTATGTGTATCTTGCAATATACGCTGTAGATCTCGCTGCCTTGATACTCGCAGCTCGAATTCGAGAGCGACTGTAACGGGCCACCTTGAATAATTACTTGGAGTACAGCGCGCGAGATTATAACCGAAACTCTTGCCTCGCTACTCTCTATGCAGCAAGTTCCTAGTCATGACAGAAGAGACAACTGCACGTGAACTCGATGAATAACGCGACGACAATTTTTTTCGGATACAATGACGGGTTGAAAAGGGATTTTTCTAACAAAAGTTTTAAATTCAAGTTTCTCATTGCAATTAAATTGAAAGCTTTTTTGAATGTTTTCGTATAATAATATCAACATTTTAATTCGCGTCTCCGTTTGTCTTTTTACGAATATAACAACTATTTCACGTAGCTCTCCGTAAGCCAAAGAAAGCCGGAAACTTTACTTTTTACTTGTAGTGTCTTGGATTTTTGTTTTTAGTATTTTCGACTGTAAACATCGGTTATAAAGGCGTCTTGACGACGCTTTAAATGAAGAAAGCATATCGCAATTAAAAGTAAATCGCTGCGGATACACGAAATAAATAAAGAGAGATGGAAAATTTAGCCTTTTTCGAGAAGACAGATCTTTATCCTTTTCAAGTATTTCGCGAATCTCCATATTATAGCATGGTACATGGAACGCATGTATACGGGATGCGCGTATTTTCTACGTAGGATGTCTCTTTAAATTATCACTCGGCTGGAAAAAAGAACCGACGAACACTGAACCGAAAAAACATGAGAAAGGGGGGAAGTATATAAGAATAAGGTAATGCAGCTTTCGTACGAACGAGAAAGAAAACGCATGAAATATACAACTCGTTATAGTTTCACGAGAGCTCGTCTGTGATGTGTTTCAAACGCGAAAAAATGTGCATACACCCAGGCAGATGTATTTTAAAGGATCGTCAGCGGCGTACTCCGCTGTGTGTTTACAATTTTGACTTTTAGTTGAATATATTGTATTACATCGCGTATCTATTCAAAACATCGAAAAAAATTCAATCTCAAATTCTGTGGCGAAAAAATCGCTGCCAATTTCAAAGCTATCTCGTACTATTGGTATTTTGCTCGCAAAATATTTCCCCGTCAAAAATTTAATCTCTCGCATAAACGATAAATAATCTGTAGAAAATTCTCGACCGTGTTGTAAAAAAAAAGTTATAAAACGTTATACAAGGGCATAAACGCTTCTAATTAAATTTTCCAAGTCGTCAAATGCGCACACAAAAACATACGTTTTACTGCGATGAATATGTATGAAAAAAAAAATCTCATAAGAATTTATCTCTCAGAAACACATACTCGCGCGTGCTCGTGGTATATATTAAGACATTTGTTCGAGGACGACGAATATTGCGTACTTTTTACAACCATCGGTCATTTAAACTCACCAATGAAAAGGACTTTATTGTAGAGCTGATTTTCTTCTCTGCCATTAGCCATGAGTATAACGGACACTTCAAATCGATTTTCGCCACTACTTCACCGGCTCGAAGTGAATTTGTGGCGACACATTAAAATTACATGAAGTTTCACAGAATTGAATGAAACCTTCGCAATGTCCATAATTCAAATGAATGACAAAGTGGTTTTTTAACTTATTTTTTCGTTTTAAAAATGAACGCTTGCTCGAAAAGAATTTAAAAATAAATATGAGATTTTGAACTTAAAATTTTCTTTTTACATTCGTGCGCAATGTTCAAATCTCATAAATTTAGTTCAAACGAATGCACTTGTGCGCTGTGCAGTAGTATTACGGTTTACACAGCAAGGTACACAAAGGAAGTTTTCATTGTTAGAAGATACAAGTTTTCAAAGCGGAAAACCTAGTCGCGGTGCAGATAGATATTTCCTTTCGTAACTTTCTATAATATATCTGGAAATCAAAAGCATGAGAAAATCATTTGAGTGGCTGCGTACATGTTACACAAGAGCACAAAATACTCGTAGCAGAAGGAATGAAAAAAAAAATAAGCTGATATTTTCTTTTCGTCCTGTCACTTACATAAATCAGACGTTAGAAATGAAATTAATTTATTATACAAACGAAAAAAATAAGATTGTGATTATCACACATGTGATTTTCACTGCATTGTAAAGTTTAGTTGAACTGTTTGGTATTTTGCTATGAAAATTTTCGCTACCATATAAACAAATGCTACTTTAACCTTTTCACATTAATATATTTTTTTAAATCAAGATGTACTTCTTACGGTGTTCGGATTACTTGTGCGATATGTATCAGTCATACTCAGACTATGCTCAGGTTGATATCGCTACTGTGGATAAATCCTCGACTACGGCTCGATATAATATGTTCGTATATGCATATCTTCCGCATGCATAATGGGATGACGCGTGAGCTTGCATTTCCTTTGAAAAATTTCGATTGATCCGCGAGGGCTTTGTACGGCGGCTGGGAGAGCCGAAGGAAGGGGGACGGATAAAGCTCCAGAGTCCCCGAGATTCTCTTATCCCGGCGGGCCGCTTTGATTTCCTCCGCACTGACGGATAGCTTTATCGAAAAATGTGTGTGTGTGTGTGTGTGTGTGTGTATGTGTGTGTATAGCTACTCAGCGCAGCTTTGGGTGAACTCTGCGCGATTATAGGGCTCCGTACAAGTGCTACTGTGGCGCGCTAGGACCTGATTATAAGCGAAAAATGCTTATCAGCCGATCGTGCTATATACTAGTTAGCCTCTTTGAACTTTCCACTTTGTATGGAGCGCGCACCTACACACGCCCATTCGTATGGAGAGGTTCTCAAAGGTGTCGCAGGAAAAGTAAGGTTGACTGCTTGGTATAAAACTGTGATCTGCGAAGGTTTTGGATTTGTGTTCATGCCGTATGTTCACTCGATATATTTTCGATAGAAGATAAAAGGCAGGAGAAAGAATGAATTCTTTGATCATTAATAAATTATTTCATTTTTGACAATTCAGAATTAATAAATTCAACAATTGAATAAAAAGTTAATAAAAATATTTAAACTTATGTTTTTAGGTGATATTGGTTCCCCACAGCCACACAGATCCAGGATGGTTGAAAACATTCGAACAATATTTCCACAGTTCAACGCGAAGTATTTTGAACAATATGGTGACGAAGCTGCAACAGTGGCCGAACATGACATTTATATGGAGCGAAGTTTCATTCTTATCATTATGGTGGGAAAGGTATGAATAATGCACCTATAAAAAATATATTTACATCATTGGCCTTCATTTGTATTCTTTTATTTTTACAAAAAATTCATAACAAGGAGTATTTATCTTTTCTTTTCAGTGCTCACCCGACGAAAAAAATGATAGTCAAAAGGTTAATCAAAGAAGGACGATTAGAAATGACAACGGGAGGTTGGGTAATGACCGACGAAGCAACAACACATATTTATGCCATGCTGGATCAGTTGATTGAAGGTAAGATAGATTTTATATTATTGAAAAGAGTTTTAACGAATTAGGATTATTCATTCTACCTTGATTTAGCACTTGTTTGATTCAAATATAGACAATAGAATCAGAAAGGATAAAAATTTACTTCATCGAGCTATTTCTACTAGTCATGTCAAAAAATGTCAACAGAATTTCGAAACCCTTCGAAATGGCATAAATATTAAAACTGCCCTGGTTGACATTTTCAACATTGATAACGATCTCATGCCGGAAAAATTATCGTTTGAAATGTTTTAAAATGCATGATTATTAATTTGCTTGTTTATAGTGATTTTTCTTAAAAAATTATGTTAAAAGTATTGAGCGCATTTTGACAATTTGACTGTACAAAAAACTAAAAAAACTAAATTTGGACCAGTTTTAACCACTTGGAATACGATAATATTACTTTCAGTAACTCCCACTAGATGGCAAGCATCTTTATTTGTAAATCTGAAAGCGGCAAAATAAAATAATTGTATAAAGAAAAACATTATTAATTTAAAACTTCAATTTCAAAAACATTGTTAAGTTAACACTTCAATTTTTCTTTGTTACATTTTTTTTTTATTAACTTAACCCGTTTCGGGCCAAACGGACGAAATTTTAGTTAATTTTTCATTCGCTGTAAACTCTGTGAAAAAATGATGTAAGAAATGTCAGAATAGTCATAACCGACGTAAAATTTTATGAACTTTTCGAATCCGGCGTCAGAATTGTCAAAAAAGTTGATGTGTAAAAGTTATGAACAATAAAAAACACGATTTTTTTGAAAAAAAATTTGATTTGATCCGAATTTTCTAGTCGAAACAGACTTGCTGTATAGGTCTAACACGTTTTTTTTGCGTCCATGGGATGTAGACTTAAAAGCCCAATAGTTACGATATCGAAATTCAACATTTTCTCTATAAAGTTTTTTTCCTAGGCGCTGGTTGACATATAAAAAAATTGACTACGTTCATATACGGTTTTTTTCTACGAAGCGCCATTTTCGTGTCCACCATGTTGAATTTCGATATCGTAACTATTAGACTTTTAAGTCTACACCGCATGGATGCAAAAAAAACGTGTTAGACCTATAGAGCAAGTCTGTATCGACTCGAAAATTCCGATCAAATCAAATTTTTTTTCAAAAAAATCGTGTTTTTTATTGTTTAATTGTTCATAACTTTTACACATCAACTTTTTTGACAATTATGACGCCAGATTCGAAAAGTTCATAAAATTTTACGTCGGTTATGACTATTCTGACATTCCTCACATAATTTTTTCATAGAGTTTACAGCGAGTGAAAAAATAACTAAAAATTCGTCCGTTTGGCCCGAAACGGGTTAATAATAAATAGTCGTGAAAAGAATATGTTCAGTTCTAATGAAACTGTTATGTCCAAGAAACTTGTCCATTGGACACCCATTAAATTTTGAACATTTTTACCAAGGGTGGCTTGATATTAATAATAATGAAATTATTCATGACACATTTTGTGGTGTTATTATACTATTTTAATTAATACCGAATTTGAAAAGCATGCAAGCCTTCGTGATCGCTTATAAGTTCTTATGAATGAAAATGATTTAACAATCATAACATCAATTTGCGATTTGCAATTTGTCATCTGACTTAGTTTGAAAATGATATCATACAAAATTTATGACGGTATTACCGCGCTGTAACTCGCAGCGAAAATGTACCAAATGACTTTTTTATTGCATCCTCAACATGCATTTTAATGCCGAGTAGCTTTTATAAATATTTATTACAAATTCGAAATAAATGTCGCAGTATAATCAGAATCTAATGGTCAATTTTCCATCCGGAATGAAAAAAATACGAAATCAGGCACATTTGTTACGGCAGACGCACGCTTCCCTTTGTAGTTCTACTGTACGGCAGCTAATCATTATACCCGACAAGTGAAAAAAATCGTCTAGCTCTTGCGCACATATGCCGAAAAAGTAGTCCGACTAGTGACGGAAAAATCGAGTGCACAGTCAGTTTTTTTCCGAAAAGAAGTCTCACATTAAGTGCAATTCAAAAATAATGACAGACGAGAGAAAGAGACCGAGTAAACGAGACGGTGAATTACGCAGTCGCTCCAGTTCAGTTATTCATTTGCATGGAAATGGCGAGTAGTAGTATTAGAGGTAGTAGCGGCATATACAGAAACAAAGAGTATTATACACACTGCTGCATTCATTTTTTTCTAAAATACAATTTTCATCTTTTATTTGGTTGGACAAAAATCTCAACGAGTTTCATGATGCGTTTCATAATGTGATAAAGAACTTTTTCAAAAACGGATCCAAATCTCTTTGACTTTTTTTCATCATTTTGACGAACGTACAAGTAAACAAATAATGTACAAGAAAAGAAAAAAAAAATTATTCAAAATGCAGCAGCAGCGAAGTCAATATTGCATTACTCGGCTCTGTTTCTTCTCTCGCGCGTCGACTTTTACGTGCGCGAAATACGTCCCGTTGGAAAAAAAGGAAGAAGTAGCCACATATAAAACGCACGTATTCAGCGTTTCACCCCTTTCGAGAGAGAAGAGATCACGTGCTAAATGTAAATTATACCTGCTGCCGACACGGCTGTCTGCAGCACACCCCCTCTAGATATATATACGCATGAGGCTCCATGATAAACTCATTGTTTCGCGCAGGTGTTTGATGCTCACTTTTTCTCCTTGTTTCTCTTTCGATTTCCAATTCCATATAGACTAGGATTTCTCTCCTGGCTTTGCCGTAGTTCGAAGTAAATATTGCGTGGAAAAATTTTTCTTTCCCAAGCTTCGAGATTAATCTCGAGAGGTATTATTCGGTTGTTTGGCGGTAGTTTTGGTGAGAAGGCTCGAAATAGCACAATCCGTCGAAAGTCCTTAGCGAACAATTATAACATTGCAGTTGTATGCATAATATTATCGCGAGCAGCGAGTATTCACGGCTCATCTTCAACGAAAACAGCGATAGAGATCTAATCGGATTTTGTGCGCGGTAGCAATGCAAATCCATCGATATTGAAGGGTTCGAGACAATAATTCAAAACAGGCTACGATTATACCAGTGATTTGCATTCGAATACGAATTATTCGTTGCATAAATCAACTATAGCTGAAATGGAATATCTTTTATATTTAACTAGTAAACTTTAGAAGAGCTTCACGAACGTTAATTTTAATTCAGTGTTCTGTTGTTTCAATTTTCGACCTAAATGTTGCTATTTTCCTCTTCAATACGAGTCAGAAATTGGTCGACCAATCAGAAACCGTTTTGAAATGCTTTATTTTTAAGCTTATTACATTTCATGAAAAGATAGTTACTGTCGCTAGCACGAGTGAATTTCAAAAATTCATATTTATCAATTTTTATAAATTTGAATTTTTTTAATTTTGTAAAATACTAGATGAATAATATTTCTATGAAAGCGCACAATGAATAATTGAGTCGAATTTCACACATTTTAGTTCGAGTGTGTTTGTCTTGCTATTTGAAAATTCTTGGCATCGCTCGTTTAATTAAATTGCATCTTGGTTCCAACTATCTTTTCCATATCCCGACGAAAACGATTATTCTCCAATGAGAAGAGCTCGAAATTAAAAAGCAAATGCTCGTGCCCTTTATGACGCTCTTCTGCAACTATAACATGCTGCAGAAGTTTCATATAAACGGGCAACTTAATATTTTAACGATCTTGAACCAGTCGTTGCAGTTGTTGCAATGAAAAAAGAAGTGACTTCTCGAGGGAAAATTGTTTTCACCGTCAACGGCACGTCGGTCGCAAGACAACGACTCGTCGACGTCGAGACTCTTGATTAGAAATGTGTCTGGGACGAGTCTTCAAGACAACGAAGACGAAGTCGACGGCAACGATGGCGACGACGACGACGACGACACAAACGAGAAGATGCGCTGTACGTACAGTCAAGCAGTTGATCCTCGACCCACTTTCTGCACCGGCACGGGGAAATTGCCACCCTATATAATTTATTGTTTATTTCCAAAAGAAGAAAAGCTGAGAATCGCGCGAGGAATTGCACTCGTTGCCGAGTGTCCGGCGAAGAAATAACGTCTCTCCCGGGACTTTGAAAAGGAATTGAAGAGAGAAAACAATTCGAGTTTTTCGTGTGGCTTACGATCGAATTGGATTGAAGTTGAACATTTTTATCATGGAGTTGACCAATAATTAAACTAATATAAAATCTTTGTCACGTTCGCAAGTTTGTTTCAAGTTGTTTGTTTAAATCGTGTTTTGGCTTATTGAAAGCAATGAAAAATATTCCATGGGAATTGACTTTGTCGCATCCCAGGAAGTTGGAGTAAATTTTCAACATCGAGATGACAAGGCAGCGAGTAGACAGAAGATAGACCAATGGAAGGGAACATTAGCAGATTTTTCAAAGCTTTCCTCAGTACTAAGCGCGTATATTTAACGATAGGAAGCATAACAAGTCTCTGTGGGAGGCTTGGCAAAGATCGAATTTCCCTCAGTCGCGATTAAGAGACCAGCTCGCTTATATGTATACCTATATAAACGTGGTCATGAAGCTTTCTGTGAGCAAGGATCGAGCTGCTGCTTCGACTCTCGGGCTTAATTGCGCGTAAGATGATGAAGCGCTCATAAGACAATGTGTCAGCCCCGCGTAAGTTAATACCAGCTGAATTCAGCATTCACCAAACTCTCTCTCTCTTACTCTCGGCGAGCTTATCGCTCTCGCTTCGTCGCCCCCCCCCCCCCCCCCCCCCCCCCCCCCCCCCCGCCCGCACACGCTCCGACTCCTCTATATCTGCCGCTACCCGCTCTACCGACTCTATCTGTCTGTCAATGCGAATGTTTGTGTCCGTATACACGTATATTTATACCGTGCCCGCGTTATAGGTATACCTGTGTGTTTGTGTATATGTGCGTGTGTGCGGGTGGCGCTCGGCAAGATCAATATTAATACTGCACGGGCGCGCAGGCATATTTACTGTTAATTATCAGCACATGGTTTGCAAACGCAGTCAAGAGAGACAGAGAGAGAGAGAGTTTGGGATCTGGCTTATTTCCCCGAGTTTGCTTTGATTAATCTAATAAGTTTGACGCAGCGACGCTGCCATAAATATATATACATCGTCTCTCGCGAGCTATATACGCTATCTGCGCTGTAGTTTTGCGAAACTAAATAATATTTACACCTGATACGACGCTGGCTGGCGTGTCGTATCAATTCTCTCGCGCTCCTCTCAAACTTCTTTGATTATCGCGCGTGTGTGTGTGTGCGCCTGTAGCTCCGCTGATTGGCGTTTAAAACGCTTTGTTTGTTATTCAAAATTCGCTCTATACACTGGCGCAACTGGTATATATAATACACAGCCTACAGCAGCTAGCGAGTAATTAAAGTTCGCAGTAGTGCGACTCGGCTTATGATCCGACGCAGACAGAGTCGATCGGGGCACGCATACGTGTGCGTCGTTGCGTTGTACGTATATGAGCTCTGTTGCAGCTGTTAAAATTTTAATTCGCTTTAATCTCCATCGCGCAGCTTTTCGTCTTGCATTACTCCGATGATACGATGATGAATAGTCGCAGGAGTGATACATAAATCCCATACACGTCGCATGTGCCCGGGCTTAAACATAATATATATGGATCGGAAAAGTATACGAACGTATGGATGCACGTGTGTGTATGTAAACTAAATACATTACAGTCTGCCCGATTGCGAGCTCGAAATCAGATTGCCTATAAAATTGGAGAATTTTGCGAAAATAACCTGCAGCGAGAATCGTTATACACGTTTCGAACACTAATCAAGTTACCTACCAACGAATTGTCTGATTCAGGATGAGCTTGCAGCGCGCCCAGCTAGGTGCCGTAATTTTCTGACGCGTAACGGGGCAATTTCTTTCTCCCATCCAAAGTCACGTCTATCTATCTCTGCAGCGCCGGTTGCGTTCAAAACGGAATTAGATCGAAGGAGCGACGACGACGACGAGGCTGCAAAGTGCTCGTGAGCTATGACGACGAGAGTTGAAATGCTCTCGCTCGACGCGCGCCAATCCCATTATCATCAACACAGCTTCATACATACTTGCATACTTTGCTCTCGTGCGTTATACGCCTCGTGCCTTGTAATTGCGAACTGTGTAATTTAATAGCAGGCGCGCGTGCGTGAGCGCAAGCCTTTCGGTTTCCTAAAATAATAAAGTGCCGTTTGCCTAAATGTAAACGCGCGCGCGCGAGCTGCTGCTCTCTATGTGTGCGCGAATAAACTCGATTTAACGCGTTTTCGCGTACACTTCAAGATATGCCACTTAAAGTCGAAAATGGAAGGGAGAGAGATTGGATCGCTCGCTTATTTGGAACTCGTCGAACGAATTGTATGAAGAGATGTGTAGCTGCAACTAATAGTCCTCCGTTCGCCCCTGTAAAAACTCGATTCAACTCGTTAGAGAGCGACACTTGCCAAGCGTTTGAAATAAATTTCTCTTTCATCCTCTCCCCCTACACTTACTCTCTTGGATATCGACACTTTTCATTAACGCTTGAGCCAATGCATTGCTCGTGATTTTTTTTTTTGCTGCTGCTGCTGTGCGCTCTAGCTCAATGAATTGCGAGAGCATTCGATGTATCGTCTAAAAAAGAAAAGTTATGGCTAGTTCAACAAAGTAATGGCGACTATTTTTGATGAAAAAGAAAAAAAATAATTCTACCAATTAACCATTTAAAGTAAATCACATGGCATAAAATTCGAAGCGCAGTGGCAAAAGCTACGACCGTATAATATTCTCGCTGATACAGCTACTGGATTAAGCTATAGCACATAAAGTGAACGTCGAGTTCCATGCTGCCATGCACTCGTAAATATATATATACACCCATCGTAGTAACGTTAATTTTACTTTGAAATACAATTCCTCCGGCTGCAGGAAATTTATTTATTTTTATTTTTTACTCTTTTACGAAAAGTAATGAAGTACATGTTTTCTATCAAGGCCCACGAGGTAGTAAAATTTTTTAATTGACTCGTGTACTTTTCGAAAAAAAGTCTGACGTGACGTTATTAAAAATACGTCCCTACGTGCCTTGTTGATGCCACCGACTTTTGCGTTAAAAATTGACAATTCACCTTTGTTAATTGAATTTACAATCTGCCCTCGTATACGTATACGCAATGACAGCTCAGGCGAATTTCGTGAAATTCAAATTCCGCTTACCGAGTTTTAAACTTTTTAGTCATTGTGTGTATATACGCTCGCTTGTGCAACTGTAACCGTAGCCCCGTTTCTCTCCTGTATATAATACGTTTGGCGATTATTTTGCCTCCACCACTTTTTCGCCATGTGCCCTGCGAATTAATCGCGTATTTATACGAATATTTAGTCCTTGAAGTTAAGTTGCTCATTTGCATCCGTGTTTTCCTGCACTCTGATTGTATAGGTTTAATTTAAAAAGTTCACTTCTTCTTTATCGATTGTAATGAAAATTAAAATTACGTGTTATGCTCTAAATTTCTGATATAAAGGTTTTTTTTCTCCCGTAAATTATAGAGACTGATTCCTCTATAAAGGTAGGTTGAATAATGTTATTTAACCGAGTGAAGAATTATACTACTACTTTTACTGCTTTCTATTGGTCGTAAAATTCTTCTTTATCCGTTCAGTCTTTATGTTTTTACCAATAGATAGGCAATTGTTGTCAAGCTATTTTACAGAGAATAGTGGAATCTTGTAAAATTAGATGCGCACCTCTTTCTCTAACGTAATCACGAAGTTTTACGTTATTTACGAGTTTAGAATGGGATAATCCACTTTACACTCTTATTACCTTGTGGGCTGCTTGGCTGCGCTGTTGCCGTAGAACTCTCGAACGAAATCAAATTAAAAGCTCACTCAGCTCTTCCTCGCCCGAAAGAAGATCGAGGCAAAAAAGGAAAGAAAAGAATGAAAGAGAAAGATGCTTCGAGGTGGTGGCATCGGTAGCACTGTTCGCTCGAATTTAAATATTCACAAAAAACAGCTCTCCTGGAATGTCTTTCTTTTGCTTTTGTTCTCGAGCTCGGTGCTCATGTTGTAAGGCTGTTTCAAATTATTCCAAGCTTTTGTGGAAATTCTTTCCAATGGAGGGATGCTAAGAAAACTTTAAATTCATTTGTCTCAAAAAATTATTAACAAATTGAAATAGAAATTGATTAACATACTTTTTAATTAATGGCACTCAATCTATGAAGTCTTCTGAACTTGAGACAAATTTTCTTAGAGCTCTATTGAAAAGCTAAGTTATTCGAGCTTTCCTACAATATTTTACAATAGTCTTAAAATCTTCCCATTTACTTAATGTATTCGTATTATATTTAATTAGTAGAAATTAAATTAGTGACATTTACCCTCTATTCTACCATAACTGCACTGACTTCTTGTTTACCTAATTAAGCTTTCCGAAATTATTGCGCCTCATTGACCTTCAAATTTAAATATTTTTGGACGTGCAGCAGCAAATATTTTGAATTAATCTGTGCTATCCAATTACAGTTTAAATAAAATTACAAAACACGGCATGACTCGACTTCGATGTATACTTTGCTATAATTGGATTATATTAAAACCAAGAGCCACCGAGTTCGTTTTTCGTGTCATTCTTCTTCAATTTCGTTCTCTACTTGAAGCAGATATTTAACTTATCAAAATCTATGATAAAAAGGTATACCTTGTGAAATTATTATTTCTAGTAAAAATCTTTTGTGCAGTTTTTTGAATTATTTAATTAAATAATAAGTTTATATAAACATAAATTGAAATTTTTAAGTGATTATGTGCATTGAATTTTCACCTCAATGTCGGTACTTTTCTTCGAGAATGAATAATAAAAAACAAGAAAATTAAAATTGTTCTTTTACACGTGAATTTTCAGTGTCTGCGTATCATTAATTCAGCTACATTGATTGTTCTATTAGCACGCTGCGCTTGCATAAACTAAACTAGCCCAAGCTTTACTTACGAAAGCTCTACTCAAAAAAGCTATGTGTATCGCAAGTTCAAGTTATCGCAATCTCAGGTAAATCAGGTTTTCGCAGGCAAGGGTTAATTAGGTTAACCTGAGCTTGTGTTGAACAGAGCTTTTTAAGAATATCTTGCGTTAGTAATGCTCGGCGTGGTGCACTGAACAGCTCTTTTTGTAAAGCTATCTGGTAGAATACAAAAAAAAACTTCTAAATGCAATTAAATCTTCGTTTAAGGTTAACAATATACATCTTCATTTTTATTTTAATACCAGTAAAGTAAGAGAAAAAAATACTTCGTTACGCTCAGCTTGATTAACAAAGTTTCGCGAAAAAATTGTCATTTTATTGGCTAAAATAATTATAGAAAGTATAAATAAGTGATTTTAAAATACACTAGTAAAAGATAGATGCAAAACCCGAGAACCAGTAAATAGATCCAAACTGAAATTACCGGAGTAATAAAATTTGGAAAATGATTTTTAATCGGGAAATTATTGGTCAAGTTCAGGTATTAATCCTCCCCTCATTGACATAACACGGCCAATAAAAGAAACATCGAAAAACTACGACTCTATCAAAACTTTAAACTCACTTGTATTCGCTTTATGCACATACTACGCTTAAATGATCCCAAGACATTTCTATATTTTCCGAATAATAAAGTTCAGAAGCAGAGTTGGTGTAGTCGGCTTACGCGGCGAGTCCATCCATAAATACACATACATAGAGCGCAGCTGTAAGTGAGCGAAGAATAGAATAGAGACGAAGTAAAACAAGAACAATAAGAGATGCAAGAGTGCCAATTCGTGTTCTCCGAAATTCTCCGTGACGGTTGTGCAAGGATTAAACGACTGAAAAGGGCCGAGTGTATTTGGATTAAATTGTGAAATTCATGCGAAAAGTTCAACGCAAGAGCGATCGAGACTTTGAGCGCGCGGCCCAGACAAATGTAATAAGAATCGAGGCTTTGTGAAATACGATAGGGCTCTTGCCGCTCCGACTATTTCAAGAGGCTCAGACGCGAGTAGCTGTTGCAGCTTTGGATTATGAATTTTTCTACCTTATTAATTTTTTTGTAATTTCAATATAATGTATACAAGAATTTTTTAATTTGAAATGCACCACTATGTGCAGAGTTATTCGAACGCAGCATTGTGTGCATTTTAAAGTTAGTCAATATGAGTGCTAACTTTATCGATTGTTATAAAGTATCTAATAAAGCTTGCAATTCACGTAACAATAAATAACATAAAAGTTTTGAAATTGTTGAAATATTGTTGTAAAACTAGGCCGTAAAATTGAGCAAAGGTTTTACAGCGGGAGCAGTTGTGTGACGCGAGTGATTCTGCCATTCGGAATTTATACAACTATATAATATTTACAACTGATCCACCGGAAAAAAAAGGTCGCGCAGATTTCGAGCGACGATCCGATACTAGCGCATTTTTTCCGCTTTCGAATAAAATATCTCTCTCTGCTGCTGTGTTGCGAGAGCTCTACGAAGCTCGGTCGAAATAAAATAAATAACAAAAGCCATTTTTTTACTCCGTGGACTGTTCCTAGAGCTCTTTGCTCAGGCGTGTAAAAAAAATGAATGGAAAAAAAATAATAAATAAAGAAAAATTTGTTATTGCAGCTTTACGATGAGGTGGAAATGACTGCCGGCCCGTAATAATTGGATATCGATTGACGCTGTATAAATTCTGCGTGTTGGCACGCGCGCGCGCTTGCATCCTTGTATATCTGTAAAAAGTGTAATGGAATCAATAAAAACGAAGACTTAGCAGTTAAAAAATGGGATCGTTGGATTTAAAAAGAACCTCCGCAATAATTAATTTTAACAAAAAGTCTGGTACAGTACGACGATCGATTCCTATACGTCATTTTGATTACAAACCAATTTATATGATTAATTGCGATCTCTCGTGTTTACAATACGCAGAATGTAATATTTAACTAATGTCAATAGACGTAATGCGCAAACAGCGGTATATACGCGCGCTGCGGAAATAAATTTAGAAAATATAATTAAAAGATTACATTGGGTCAATTTCCGTTTATAGGAAGAAGCTCGAAGGAAAATATACTCGTTGTGTTACGCTGGGGACACGGAATGTGTGTATAAATCGCTCGATGTTTGTGTATACATACACGAGGTATATACGGACGTCAAACGTCATATTAAACTGGGCGTCGCGTAGTCGCGACTGATGCGACTTTCGTGTTCGCTTGATTGTACAAACACACGCACACGTTATATATGCACGCTGGGCGCACACCCAGATACGTCCATCGAGTCATGCGAGGCGTGCGGGGCAGTGCAGGACGTCGGGTCAGCAGCTCTCCCGGCTCATTCGATTCGACGCCCTCCCGCACTGCCGCCGCCGCCACCACTGCAACTGCGCCTCGACACATCACGTCCGTATAATGTCATATATACCTGCCCCCGGTGCGCCGAGCAATTATGACAAAGAGGAGCCGCCGAAGCTGCATCATTACGTCCGCCGAGTCTGATGTCATGGTCGAGGAGCCGGCATATCTTTCGCAACATCTAAACACACGTTCCACGTGTATTATCACTGCCTCGGCCGAGGGACTCTATACACTGCTCGCTGTATAAACATCATTAGCGTTGCTAGCCCTTTTTTCTCTCTTCTTTGTCCCGTACCGGCGTTGTCCAATAAGGCTATATCAGGGCTTTCGATATCATTATTTCTTTTTTTCAATCTATGATTTAATTACTATCTTTATAAGATTTTTTTTTTAATAAAAAAGCATGTGTAGGGGCTCGTGTCGGCATATATAGCTCTTTTTACGAGTGCAAGCGTGATTACTGCAACAAAAAAATAAAAAAGCGAATCACTGTATAACAGCGCTTTGAACTTTTATGTGACGAGGGTAGTTATTTCTTATTTTATGTCGTTGTCGAGAAAGAAAGAGAGAGAAGAAAAAGATGTAATTAATTTCATTACTCAAACGCAATAACTGCGTCGTATTGAAAAAAATTGCTGTGATTCAGCGCGCCGTACATAAAAAAGATTAGAAAAATCGAAAATTGCACCTACAATCCAAGGATAAAATTGTCAAGCTCGAGTCAAATTGAGATGGTTAAAAAAAACAAGCAAAATCTTCTGGTCCCGATTCGTATATATAGTGTCGGAACTATCATCATCGTTATTATTATATATGCAGGGAACTGTAGGTACTATATTATGTCGTTGCAGAGCTGAAAACATCAATTATGAGCTGTGGCAATTAGCGGCTCTAATAACGGTATCGCAGTCGGTGTCTCGGTGCCTTGCCCTCTCGTCGTCATCGTCGTCTTCGTCGCACACATATATAGCTATACTTTGGGAAAAACACAAAAAGACCAAGTCGCCGTGGAGTATAATATAACGGGGCGCGGAAAAGGAGCGAGAAGTAACTGTCAGGCGCGTTAATGGGTTACACTTATATAGAGGACGTCCACCCGCAAGTTTTTAATTACTTCTACGTGACTGGCATCTCGTCGTCAAAGTGAAGTGAGCGAGAGAGTGTGTAACGATGGAAAGCTGATGAAGGAAGCTGGCGAGAGTAAGAGCGCGTCTAACAGCAGCTTTTAGATACCTCCTCCCCTCTGTATCCGCGCGCTCAGTATTGCTCGGTAATCACTTGTTTGCTCGAATTAAAAAAGCCCTTTTGCCATAGGGAAACAAATGCCGCGCACTACTACACCATCTTCCTTGTAGGCTTGCCTTGCTTGCTTGCTTGCGCGAGCGCGAGTAATTATCAACTTGGCTCCGCAAGACCTTTCCTGTAATTAAAGCTCGGAGCGGCCGCGTCGATGCCTGCCTGACTGCCTGTGTCGTCGTCGCCGTCGTCGTCGTCCTAGTCCGCACGTGACGAGGCACTCCCGACTGCGATAATGCACCGCTATATATGTATTATATATATCAACGCGCGCTAACTGCAAAACTTTGCGATAACAAAGTCCTATGACTCGAGTCACGCATCGCTATTATTATATATGTAGCGCTATAGCTGCCTTATACTTTTCTTTCGCTTCTTTGTGAGCCCGAAGAAACTCGGCTGTGCCGCGCGTATAACAATGCTGACATTGAATTCTTTTTCCCAAGTGTTATTGTACCGATGATTGAAATAGCGTAGGAGATCTCTCGTTTCGTGCCAATGCGCGGGGAGATCGCTTCGCAATTGCTCGACACCCCCTTTACACACGTCGAAAGTACTAAACTAAAAAGCTCGCACGTTTATATCACGAGCACACTCACACGCAAGACATATCTAATGATCGACGGAGCGTCATATCGAGCGTGAGACCAAGGCGAGCGCAGGAAATATCAAAGCCCAACACAGCGTTGCACACGCTACGCGAAGAAGATAGTTCTGCGACGACGCCGCCGAAAGTCCACACTACTCGGGGTGGGCACTCGAGCGAGTCCGATAAGTACTATATGACTTTGCGCGCGCTTTGCTACGAGCCCGGAGCCCCGAGTTCTGAAGATGGCAGAGAGAAGAGCTAGTAGCTAGCTAGCCTCGCGCACGTAAACTTTGACGAGCTTGAACAACCCCTTGAACGACTCCGAAGCTCCCGATAATCCCCACGTGCAGTTCGAGCTGCTGCTCTCTCTCTATACGCTCCGTGAACTCGAACTCACTTTGATACGAGCTTGCCAGGCTTTTTTCGTCGTCTCTCCCTCTGCTACCTTTTCTATACGGTGGCGTATGGTATATATGCACGTGGCGGCCCTGTGAGAGCTGCCGCTACCCGTGAGCGTGCGCGTCCTCCCGTAATGCTCTCGAGAAAACGTCGCGTAGCTTCTTCCAACGTGTCCCATTTGTACTTTAACTTCTTTTTTTATGCTATAATAATATACCGAAAAGTTTTCTTTATATTATGACGCTGCCGCCTCGCCCGACAGCCGCTTCATTTTCAATTTCTAAAACTTTTTTACGATTTTTGTATAAAATCTTTCGCGCTTAAAAGCTCGTTCTTTCATAAAATTGATATCGTTTTTCTTCTCTCGCAACAGGACACCAGTGGCTGAAGACGAATCTGGACGTGACGCCGGAGTACGGCTGGTCCGTGGACGTGTTCGGCCACGGCAGCACCGTGCCCTACCTGCTCAAGGCCTCGGGCGTCGGCGGAACGGTCATCCAGCGTCTGCACTACGCCTGGAAGCAGTGGTTCGCCAAGAAGCAGTACGGCGACTTCGTCTGGGTCCAGCCGTGGGATCAGAACGGGGTCGCCGATCTGCTGACCCACAATCAGCCCTTCGACATCTACAACATCAAGCACTCGTGCGGCCCGCATCCGCACGTCTGTCTCAATTACGACTTCCGCAAGATACGCAACGAGTATACCGAGTACTCGGTCAAGGCCGTGGACATCTCGTCGAGCAACGTCAAGGCCTTGGCCGAGCAGCTGCTCGAGCAGTACTTCAAGACTGGCTCGCTCTTTCCGCACAACGTCGTGCTCATTCCTCTGGGCGATGATTTCAGGTAATGTATTTTACATAAAGTGTGTTGTGGCTTGAAAAGAGAATCACAATTATTGAGCAACTTTACTCGTGTCACAGGTACGATCATCCGGTTGAATGGGATCAGCAATACACGAACTACAAGATCCTCATCGACTTCATCAACAACCGCAAGGAGGAGTACAACGCCGAGGTGGTGTTCGGCACGGTGCGCGACTACTTTCAGGAGATCGAGAAGCGCATGGCCCGCTTCCCCACGCTCAAGGGCGACTTCTTCGTCTACTCGGACATCTTCAGCGAAGGCCGACCGGCCTACTGGAGCGGCTACTTCACCACGCGGCCCTATCTCAAGATCCTGGACCGGGAGCTCGAGGCGAATCTACGCAGCGCCGAGATCCTCTACACGGTGGCGCTGAACGTGGCCAAGCAGTCGGCCCGCGACATCAAGCTCTACGAGACGTACTTCGAGAAGCTGGTGAAGGCTCGGCGCAATCTCGGCCTGTTCCAGCATCACGACGCCATCACCGGCACCTCCAAGGCCTCCGTCATGAAGGACTACGCGCTTAAGCTGTTCGAGTCGATATCCGACATGACGAGCCTGCAGAGCTTCACCATACAGTCGCTGGCCGCCACGGAGCTGAAGAACGCCAGCTCCGGCCAGATCTACGTGCTGTCCGAGTCGGATCGCGACAGCTACGAGAAGCTGCCCAAGAAGATCCCCATCAGCATCAACAACAAGGAGACGAAGCGCATCGTGCTGTTCAACTCGCTGGCTCAGCCGCGACAGGAGGTCGTCAGCCTCAAGGTCAGCACTCACCGAGTGCGAGTGCTCGACTCGCAGAAGAATCCCATCCCGTATCAGATCGCCCCGCAGATGAACGCGACGAGCATCACGCACGACGTCTACGTGCTGCTGTTCGTGGCCGAGCTTAAGCCCCTGAGCATACAGGTCTATCATCTGCAGCAGATCGACAAGGTGCCGCCCGAGGCCATATCCACGGTCTACTGCACGCGCTGCGGCAAGGACCAGGTCTTCCCCATCAAGCCCATGCAGGTGGGCGACGTCCAGCTCGAGAATCAGCGCATGAAGCTGCTCTTCGACGGCCAGACAGGCTTCCTCAAGCGCGTCACCAAGAAGCCCAGCGGTAAGATCATCCAGTGCAATATCCAGTTCGCCGCCTACCCGTCGGCCCAGTTCCACAGCGGCGCCTACCTCTTCATGCCCGATCCGAATCTGCGTGACTCCGACAAGGACGTGCTCGAGGCCTACACGCCCCATCAGAAGATCTACATCGTCTCGGGGGCGCTCAGCTCGCGTCTCACCGTCGAGTACGGCAAGCTGCTGGCGCATCACGTCGCCCTCTATCACAAGGAGGGCCCGCTGTCCGAGGCCATACACCTGCGCAGCGTCGTGGACTTCGAGGCGCCTCCGAAAAATCGCGAGACCGAGATGTTCATGCGCATCCAGACGGACATCGTGAACGGCGAGCCGCCCGTGTTCTACAGCGACGAGAACGGCCACCAGATGATCAAGCGCACCAAGATCGAGAGGATCGGCATCGAGGGCAATTACTATCCGATCACGTCGATGGCCTACATCGAGGACCAGGCCCAGCGACTGACCCTGCTGGTGAATCACGCGCACGGCGCGTCGAGCTATCAGCCGGGCTGGCTCGAGGTCATGCTCGACCGGCGCACCCTCTACGACGACGCCCGGGGCATGGGCGAGGGCCTGCTGGACAATCGCAAGACCGTGATGAAACACTGGCTGCTGCTGGAGGACGTCGTCGGCGATCAGGATCGCCTGTCCAAGCCGTCGCTCTTCGCCAATCACATGAGCAACGCCCTCAACTATCCGGCCAATCTGTTCGTCGTCGACAGCCCCGAGTCCGAGATCAAGCTGCAGCCGGAGACGAGGCTGCTGAGCCACAGTCTGCCCTGCGACGTGCACATGCTCAATCTGCGCACCAACCACGACCCCAAGATGTCGCAGTACCCGATCAACAACGCCCTCATGGTGCTGCACCGGCAGGGCTTCAGCTGCACGGTGGGCGCCGACATACCGATCAAGCACTGCCCGCTGTCCGACAGGCCCGCCGGTGACACGCGCTTCCTCAGGCTCAGCGAGCCCAACATCACCAAGACCTCGCTCACGGGCACCAAGGTCGAGAAATGGCTCAAGGCCGGCTTCCGCGACATCGCCATGCAGCCCATGGAGATCCAGACTTACAATGTTAATTTCGCTGTCAATCTGCACTGAGAGCGTCTACTCCTGGCGTCCGGCTGAATCGTTGATGATGGGACCTAATAACTGACTCTATATTCCATGTCAATGTGTTATCGTAAAAAATGGTAACCGACTACTTCATACCCTTGCTGTGTCTTTCGCGAGTGATTTACCCTGTTTGTATACAGAGGTAAATGAATTCGTTCGCTGAGTGTTTTTCAATTACATGTTTTGTGTTCCAATGATATTTGTTAAATTTTACTCAAACAAGACGATTATTTTACATTTTACCTGGGAATGCTCGAGGAAATCTCGAGTTATTTGAGTGAACTGAATGAAAATAAAAGAAAACTATAGTCAATTAAGGCTAAATATAAAAAAGAAAAATACGTTAAATGTTGAAGAAAATTTTAATACATCGGGTATTAAATGTAAAATGTATAGAATTAAATATATTCGTATAATGACGATAACAGTGATAAAAAAAAATACTATTTAGACTGATAATTGCAGCTATTTTAACGATAAAACCTGCCAAGTTAATATACTGTGAAAGAAGTACGAGCGTCATGCTGCCGAGTTTTATACCCTGCATATAGATCAGCAAGTAATTAAAATAAAAATAATATATTCATAATTCGCACCCGCTGGCATCGAAAATTGTTCGACGAGGTTTCAGCGAGACACTTGGCCTTTTATATCTATGAGATTCGAATTTTGTGTGTGCGTTGTGTGTGTCGTCGTCATTGAGTCACGCGAGGCATATGCGAATTTAGTCTGCCTAATATAGACAATTAAGAAAAAATACGTGCGCAAGCTGTGAAATTTTCGATAGTGCAATGGGTTGTATACCAATTGCGCGTAAGTGCGATAATATGGTTACCATCGTTCAATAAGTAATTTTAAATCATGCGACACCAAAAGAATATTTCTCGGAACGCGCTGTGATTTATTATTATACTCTTTACAAGTCAAAACGTGTATGAAATTGCGTCCTACAATGATCTTGGATGTTTTTTTCAGAACTTTTTATTAAGAATTACTTGTATAGATGAATTTTAAATATATAAAAATTGTCAACTGAATCAATAGATGAGACTGTTTCAGACTCATCAATCATAGGATATTATTACTTTAAAAAAACCTTATATTCGGAAAACATAGATAGTAATTTATTAGACGATACGAATACTTATCACTGTAGATAAAATAGACAAAAAGTGTAATGAAAGATACAACAAAGTATTTATATGTATGGCGTGAATTAATATTTATGATTGTACATATCAGTTGGGTTTTAATGTAAAAAAGTGGAAAAATGTCTATTCAAAATATTTTATAACATAATGGACGAAAATTGTATAAATCTTGCCTATTTTCATATTCAAAGTAAACTTTACATCTTAAAAAATTATTTAAATTTTAATGATGGAAGTTAAAAGTATAATGGATTATGAGAATGATTTTAGTAAAAAATCTTTAACTGATGTCTGGAAGTTATTAAAAATTATCTTTATATTAATTTTATTATAGCAAATTGTTACTGTAGAAAATAACAGATCTGATAGTTCAACTTATTTCGTTAAATAGATAAAAGTTGTAAATAAAAAACTCATGTGCATCTACGTAAACTGCATTATAAACTCCGTGAGAAGCTTTAAATCGTTTAATGGGGTTGCATCAGCATGAATGGCAAAACTCTACGGGAACACATCCTCTTTCATTGACAATATCTTGTATTTAAAAGCATGTACTGCAATTTAGCTTTTTAAAAGAGAAGAAAACTTGTTTGCGAAAGGAATCCTAATAGATTTTATAGTTCATGCTTTTAAAACAAAAAGTAATGATTATCATCGTGTAGTCATTATAAATAGTAATAATTAGTTACATATTTCTAATTGCTCGGATGAAACAAATTGGGTACCTAAATCCAAAAAATTAAAGAAAAAGCTGCTTCCAATTTATTATAATTTAACGTGTATTTTAAATCGACAAAAAATTACTTTTTTTCTAATGTAATATTTAAAAGTAATTTCAGAAATGTTTGTTATCGTTTGTTTGAAAGAAAGTGTTATAATTAAAATTAAAATTTGTTGACAAACGAAAATTAATTTCAGAACTTTGTCTTTTGTTATCAAAAAATAAAAATTAATCAGTTCTACAGTTAAGCTTTTAGTATTGTAAATATACTAAAAATGTTCTGATACGTCGAAAGTTTGTAAACATGTAAAATACTAATAATATAACATAATAGTGTTATAAAAAATGCAAAAGTATCTTCGAAAGAAAAGAAAAGTATTATGTAATACCGTAAAATATAAATAAGTAACTTATCTTCTAGAAAGTTATGTTGGAAAGAAGATCAGTTTTTCTTCTTGTATTTTTATGTTATGGATTTTGTGTGTGTGGTTGAATAGAGAATGCTGCGGGCGTCATTAAAAAAGTAACACTCGAACAAGTTTCTGTGAGGCACCTGCGTCAAGTACGTGAGTCGCTTCTTTCCCAATTATTATTACTTCTGACTTCCGATATTGTTCGAGTACGTCGAACGAAAAAAAAATCAATGATAATCCGCAACGTTATTATACCAACAATGTAATATTATATTTATTAAATAAAATACTTAGTTCGTCGTACTTTTCATCATTGCATTGCTATACTTATTACTCTTTCCTCTTCTTTGAACCTTGAATACCTAGGACGAGACAGATACAATTCATAAATCCAAGGTTTTATGAATAATAATAACAAAATTTAATTAAAATAAAAAATTATTTATTTACATATGCTTGAGAAACGATATATAATACATAAAATTTACAATAAAAATGGAAAAAGTTTGCATTTATAATATCTATAACAAAAGATTGAACAGATAAATATCACTCTCTTTGAAATCGTAAAACATATAAATGCTCTCCTCTTATTTTTCTTTCAGCAATAATTGAACCTTTCATGCTCCAAGTTTTAAAAAGTTCAATTATACTTTCAGGCTCATTTTCTTTTATAACAAGTAAATAAAATAAACCTTCTGAAGACAAAAATTGTGTTATAAATGGGAATACTTTATCCATAACTTGACGTCCCATTATACCACCAGCCCAGGTCTTACTAATGAGTTTCTCATCTTGGACTTCGATTGGTTCAGTAACCACATATGGTGGATTAAATATAATAATATCAAATACATTGCGAGAATGCAAATTATTAAGCAAATCCATTTGAACAACATCAACATCCACCTTGTTTAACATAGATGTCTTTTTTGTTGCTCTACAAGCAATAGGATTAATGTCAATACCAACAAAGTAAGATGAGCAAAACTTTTCTAAAGCCATAGCAAGAGCAGATAAAACCACACCAGATCCAATACCAATTTCCAGGCACATGGAAGGTTTTTTATTTTTCAACTGATCATTTAAATCAGTTTCTAAGGCATCTATAAGCAAAAATGAATCTTCCGATGGTTCATACACATTATCAAGCTCAATATCTGTTAGTTTTACAATAGGCGTTTCCATGATCAATTTTTATAATTGAGGAATGAATAACCATCCAATAATTGTGATAAATCTTATAAAAACTTATTAGGTTCTATCAGGAGTGCTGGAAGATGCTGGGAATGTTTCGTCACTTTCTGGTTTTATAGTAGAAGTATGATACATTGAACTGCGATCCAGTAAAGATTTTTGTTTATTCTTTTGCCTTTCCACAGCTTCATGAATTTTATTCAAACGCTCTTGCGTTTTTTGAAGAATATTGCTGACAACAACAACTTTTCGTTTTGCATTCACTAATTTTGTTACATATGCATCTAGTTCCAATGGACAATGAAGGGACTCATTGATCTTTAGAAGTTCATCAGTCAGAGAATCTATTTGTTGCCTGAGTTCTATTTGACTGATCCTGAAAAGTAGTCTGTATTAGAATCTTGCTTGACAATTTTCGTACTATAAATATTATCACATTGGTTGAAAGGCATTAAATCATCAAATACTTGAGAAAAATATTAAAACAATAAATATTATGTCAAGCTATTTCTAATAAAAAGGTGAAAATTATTCACCTTGTAGCTCGCACTCGTTCATCGAGTTGATCTACGGTTGGTTTAAGCAAACTCATAATCCCTTCCGTAAGAGCATCTCTCGTAGGATTTTCGCAATAATCCTCGGTCTTATCGTCTAACGACGTATTATCACTAGCAGTATCAACTTCCATTTTTTCAAGATGTTTGCAAATAAATGACTAACCTCTAATACAAATGCAGTTGCAGACCGCAATGTTTGGATTTTCACTGACAATCATTATCATTATTATTATGATTGTTTACTCACTGAAGCTATTGCAGCGCCACGCTCATTTTTATCCAACAATGATCAAAGATGTTTGCCGGTAAAAAAGAAATGGTTAGATAAAAAATTATGCGAAGTTTTTAATTAATTTTTCAATGGTTTTTGTAAATTATTTAACATACCAATACATACTATTTAAAGGTAAACCTTATACTGCTACAATTTAAACTTTCAATATAAGTTTTTAAAATTCATCACAGATGGCAATAGCATTTCTGTCGACGCGCAGAGTTATAATATCATTGAGATTTTTATTACAAGTAAAAGAAATTAAATAATTCGATAAAGACTATGTTTTCAAAGAGAAATTGAGTACTTGGCTTCATTTTTATAGAAGAAAATTTTTTATAGTAAAAAGCATTTGAAATTTTCAACTAAAATTGTCCATGACATAAAAATAACATGTTTACAATCTCAGTATGAAAATATTTCTTCATTTCATATAGTAAATTTAACATGTCACGACTAAAATATATCAATAATTTAAGACAATGTTAAAATATCATTTACAAGAAAAGAATATAAGCAATATTCATAAAAATAATAGATCTGTAGAGAATAAGTTCAATCTTAACACTATCTTAAGAGCATCTACTTTCGGATCATCGTAAGTTCATTTCTTAGAAGATGGTGAAACTTTATTTTTATCGTAGCGAAAAGGAGTCAAGAAAATTAGATTTTTTTCCAGTCGCATGATAGTTACTTTTTATGTGCGAAATAATACGGTGGTATAATATCAACGACAATACCAAAATCTATATGGCAGAATCGCAAAGGGTGTCGGATAAAATATAGACGAAGAAAAACCTACGTACGCAGCAAAATGTAGGATAGAATAGTTTAGTCGAGTAGCGTCTAGTGCAACCCTCCGCTCGGCAGCTCAGGCGTCGTCGTCGTCGTCGTCGTCGCCGTCACGACTTCGACAAGAATTTCATCCCTCTTGTCGACTCGTTTTCTCTCTCTTTTTTTTATTTCATCGTCGGAGTTCATAGCGCTGCTCTCTCTCGTCTTTATTCTTTTTCGCTTACGTATATACACACGCGCTTCCCTTGCGAGCTGTTGCTGCTATTGAAGATGTCTGGCCTTGTTCACGCACACAGCACACAAAACTTTGTAATGAGCGAGGCAGTCAAGACTCTAACATAGGAGAGTAGGTTCTGATGCCATGTTTGCAAATCATTAGACCGACGAGGCTAAAAGCTCGAACAGCCGACATTTTATACTACGCGTCACGAACTTCACTACATGTATACGCGCACCAATGGAACGAAGAATAAATTAAAAATAAATCTTATTCTTTCTTTGAGCCCTTTTTGTTGAGAGTAATTAATTCCAAGATGACTCCTAGAAAAAAAAAACTATGCTTCTACGCGATGAATAATTGTTAACTAACATATTTTACTTTTGAAATAAACAACCCCCAACAGGACAAGAATCGTAAGACGATCATACAACCGAATAATATTGCTTCGGTAATACAACTTTTATGCAGCGGCAGCTGTGCCGTGTGGTGGTGTCGGTTCGAGCGTGTGCGTGGCTGCGGCTGCGGCTACGGTAGCACAAATGAGAAAAGAACTAAGGGTTGCTTCTCGGCAGCTATACGACATATGAAAGTGTAAGCGAAAAGGACAATTCTGAGTGATTGTGGCTGCGACGGTCTTGACACGCCCGGAAATCTAGTCTATATTACACCCGCGCAACCACCGCACGCGGAGAGACATTTAAGGAAACAAAATATTTTTTATCTTTCCTTTTGCTATTGAAAATATTAATTCGTCTTTTGATGTTTCATCGCGCGTGTGGTTTTTTAAACATTGTGCGAGCTTGATCGACGTGCTAACTCGCAAAATACTTGCAGCTAGATGTGGCGAGCTTCATTACGGAAGTTTCCCGTGAATTTTAATTTTTTCATCAGTCAAAACGTAAACAAAAACAGAGAGTTGAGGTATGTGATTCTCTGATACGAGACTCGTCAATTGGTTGATTCTTTGCTAATAGCGATCACAAAATCTTATCTTAAATACGCGTTAAATTGAAATACGATTAAATACAACATTTTACGAGTATGGTGCGCAGAGTACTTGACTCGATAAATGATCAATTTTCGTACGATTTTTATGTTTATTTATATATTTGGTCGATTTACGATATTATCACGAATGAGTTGTGATATGAATTCCGACGCTACACCGAAATTAAATTGTTTATAATTTATACGATCTGCACCTACTTTTGAGGTGACAAACCGGAATAATTTGCTAATTTATAATCCTTATATGCTGGGTAATATTCAGTCACCTGCATATGAAATCATGCAAAGATCTCGCATTAATGATTATTTGATCTACATACTTAAAGTCTTACATTTTTTGTTTGTGGTTGTTTTTGTTGTGTTTTGTTTTGTTTTGTTTCGTTTTGTTTCGTTTTGTTTTGATTCTACTCTGAGTTGTTATGTGTTCGAAAATAACATAAAATTAGACCAAGTCCGAGGTGCGACGAAATTTCGAAAACCCAAATTCTTTTTTATCTTGATTTCTCTTCTCTGTCTCTATTATCACGGGGCGTCGTCGCACCCGATCGTATGAAATTCCGGCGCAACGTCACTTCGTCTCGAGTTTGCCTTGCTTTTGATTTATCCTCCTCTTTTGCATCCCCCATCTTTTTTTTCGTTTGCCCTCTCACTCTCTCTTTATTTTCTCTAAATCTTTCTGTGTCTTTGTGATATGCAACGGCTGCTGCTGCTGCCGGTTGGAAGTTGCGCGCGATTCAGGCCTCTGGCATCGCAGAATGACAAGAGCTAACACAACGCCGAGGACAGGTGCTACTGACGCCTTTGATCTTTTCCACTCGGTTACATGCCCACACATACACATACACACACCCACGCGAGTATAATAAACGAAGATATATACAGCGCACATATACATGCAGGTGAAGGGAGAGGCTTGTTTTGATAGGCGAAACCACGCAACTGACAGCTCCAAATTATAATGTCGCAAAATTCGTCGATATACTTTCCTATTCTGTGCAGTCTTCGGTAGGCATTTGAAATTTCGATTATATATTGCGTTGCTGTGCTGCACGCGATGCGCCGTTTGATGTTATAAACACGTCACGATACAATAATTAAATGCTTGGCACATATAGGTATTAAACTCTTCCTCCTCGCCCGCGCCCGAGCAGAAAATACCAAATTTATATAAAGTATAATCCTGCTCGAAATTTATGGTATTATATAATTGGTCGTTTTCGATTGTGTCGATGATTGTTTTGCATTTCGCATTTATGTACTATAGTGGCAACGTTTGTTTCAAAATGCTAAGCGAACAGTTTAAATGATTATTTAAAATCGAGAGACTTAACGTGATATCATAAAGTAACAATCGATGAGACATAATAATCCTTTTATAAATCGTAGAAATTATAACATTGCACGAGTAATACATCACACATTATCTCTTATATAGCGTGTGGTATTTATTTAAATCTGTTACAAAAATGTATAAGTCGATAAATATTGCAAAAAATGAATAAATAGTGCATTTTAAGAGCATCTTGTATAGTAAAAAAATTATAATCATGACTCTACAAATTATCTGTCGTAAAAAAATGCAACCCAAACTGTTAAAAATATATAATGCCAATTTATTTTTCATCAAAACCCCAAAAGCCAAAGAGAATTTTCACTTCAAAACCTCTCCATTAAAGAATCTGGATGTCTTTTAAGTATTAGAACATATTTTCCACCGAATTACTAAAATTGACAATAAGTTTCTTGAATAAAATAAGAAATGCATGGATATTATAAGTAAGAAATCGTGGTTATGAACAGACTTATACCTTCCTTGGAACTTGAATTTAATTTAAAATTTTCACATTCATCACTTGAAATTTTTATCGTTGACACAAAAAAATGAGAAAGACTGTGAAGCCAAGGTAAAAACGATTTCAAAACTCTCAGCATTAATTAATGTGTAAATAGGATGTAATTGTAATAGCATGAAAAATAGCATCCGATGTGAGCTTCACGCACGACTTTCAACTTCAATACATACGATTTAGAGGCAGAAATAAAAGTTATTCGTAGCCGTTAAAGTTCCGTAAGCGACTATAAAAAAAGCCATTAAGCAATGATTTACCACGAGTTTCGCTTATTTGAATCCTCTCTCGCATTGTTTTTCCGCGATTTCATTCGCACAGAATGAAAAGTTGAACTCTTGACAAGGCGAGACTGCGGAACTTGGATGGGGGTCTAATAAATTACCCGAATGGAAAGTACAATTGCGCTCTCGATCATCGTTGTAATATCATCGAGAAAACACTACTCGCAAATGAACCCGAGCCCGAGCTAACTCTTGTAACGGATCCTTCGAGGCACCCACCGACGCACACGTACAATATATATTGGCAAGTGTATCGTACGAAGGCTACTTTTGATGTCGATCACGCGTCTGGCTCCGCTTTTAATTCACTCGACGATGATCGTCGTCGTCGTCGTCGTCGGACCTGCACCACCACCACCACCACCGTCGCACGAGAAGACAGTTCGATTCCCGCTCACGCGTCCCTATCATGTGTGTATAATATACATGCGACGTGGCTATATTATATACTTACATTAGGTCCAATAGCAATATGGGAAAGATCAGAGGACGACTGCTACTACTACTATGGTATATGTGCCTAGGTTGCTGCCACAGCAGATCGTTCCCAATGGACTCGGCATTAAAGATAAAACGTCGCGCGCTTGTCTCTGTTACTGCGTATACTGCTGTTGACGACAAATCGAGGGTTAAAAGACTATCGGTAAACAGAGCCTCGCTATATACATATACACGCATAGCGCGCACACGTCCGACATGGAACATCTCTCCTGAGCAGTCGGATTATAGCCCTAATTTGGACGTTCGCGCGGTGTAAAAGGGCGTCGAGGCGCACGCGAGCGTTTCGCCGTTGCCACTGCTACGAACGCACACACACATACGCGCACACGAGTATATTCACTGGCTCGACAGATCGAGATCGCTGTCCTTTTCTTTTTTTTTCTCCTTCTGCCTGAATGCTAAATCATGTTCATCGCTCCGAAACCACCCGACTGCCTGTGTGTTGTACATAAGCGTTTCTCGTATTATACCGATCGTGTCGAGAGATTTTTATCTTTGGCGCGAGCGAGCGAGCTTCCATATATCCATTCAGTGCATTTAGTATACACATGGCCCATTGTAACGCACGAGTATAAGCTCCCAAAGTGGCTCGTTTCGTTAATGCCAACAAAACGCCACTTGTCAAATGTGTCAATTCCTTCGTTTTCCCTTAATTATATGCCTCTTTAAGAGAATATGGCTTTCAAAAAAACTCCACTAGCAGCTATGTATTTAAAGGTCCGCTAAAAACACTCAATTTCTACGGTATTTCCGTAATAAGCACTTTGCGGACCGCTACTTCGGCGTTGCGACAAACTTTAAAGATGTATAATAAATATTATATACTCGGCCAATAGATGGGCTCACTCATTATACATATAGGGCTATTGTTTTTAAACGACGCGCGTGACGTTGGTAATAGAGCGATGTCACTATGCAACAAAATGTATTATTATTCAGTCGAAACCCACTACGCGTAGTTTTTGGCAAATGATATGCAAACTCTCGGTCGAAATAATATTTCACCAAAACGCCTGGACTGCGCGTGGAATTTCGAAGAGGCACATATAGTTTAAATGGGGGTAGCTGCAGCTGTTTCGCCATCCTACACATGCACGTATAGGTATGAAAAAGAGAGAGAGAGAGAAGAACCTCTGCAATCGTTTTTGCTGCCGCAAATACCTGAAAATGAGCCGGCGCATGATCACGCGCGCGGCGAGATGACGCTTACGCCGCCGCTACTACCCGCGCGCCCCGGGCAAAACTGATTGATGCAATTTATCGGCGAGCTGCAATTAAAAAATTAAATCGACTTTCCAACGGGGCATGTATAAGCGTGTACACTATAAGCGAGGAGCGCAAAGACATAAGCTCGTTAGCACCTTTTGTATATGTATGTATATTGTTGCCGCACGCGGCGCAATTATTTTAGTTACGTTGCAATTTGAATTAAATTTAATTGAAGGCATATCGATATATTCCAAGCTCGGCGGCGGCGTCGGCGGCAGAGATATCATATTGTTGTACATATTACAGGTAGGCGAGCGAGAGAGGCTCGTTGAATAATAACCCGTATACGCGTACACCGGCATTCTGTCGGAAATCCATTCTCGCATGAAACAGGTAGTATACGTACAGCAGCAGGTTGGGCTTTACTTTGACCTCGGCATCATCGCGCATGCAAGAACTGGCCCCCTGGAGCCACACTAGGTGTACCACACAGTCGAGGATACGTATTATGATACATATACGTGCCATATATATATAGCTGAAAATTAAGCCTGTGCAGCACGGCGTAATCGCTAAATTAGCATATAGCGTATTATAAGCCGAGAAGCGGCAGCAGTCCCGTGAGCGCGAAATTCTGATTTCTATTTCGGCCAGAAACAGTAGGTAGTTAGTATATAGCTAGTAATAGTGACGCGCGTGCGCCCACACGTAACTTCCGCGTAAATGAACTTTTTTGCTGCTGCTGCTTCGGTGGTTCATAAAATTCATGCGTTTTTAACTTTAGGCAGAAAAGAAATAATGTGAGCAGCGAGAAAAAGGTAGCTATACGAGAAGATTATCCTATTGTAGCGAGAGACTGCTGATGATTTACATTAGGTGCGTAATTACCCGGCTTGTTGTTGTCGATGTTGCTGCGCGTTGTTACTTCTGAGAGATTTTTTTGGAATTTTCAGCGTACTTGGCGCGTCGCTCCGCTCGCATTCTCTGCTAAAGCCAAAAGAGAGAGAGAGAGAGAGAGATCGTCTACACGCACGTGTACGCAGAGCTATTTATGCTGTAGTTACAGATGTAATATGCCGCGCGCATATGTATATATGTATATTATAAAGCTGCTGCTGTTGTTGCGGGGGCCCCTGGAGGCTCCCAAGAAGCTGCCAGCGTTAATGCACGTATATAACACATAATAATACATCGATGAGATGCTGTACAGCTTATAATGCGGGGCAGCTCGATCCCGGGTCCCACGCGATTCGCGCAGCAATGATGAAAACGCGATCGATCCTCCGGGGCTCCTCCGCATGTCCTTCCAGTTTTACGTACACGTTAATCGAGACAGCCCAATCTGCTCCCGAAAAGAGAGCTTCGAGATCGACGCGCAGGACTCGACGGCCGCTACCGGTCGTCAGGATATTTCTTATTATTGCGCGCTTCAACGCCGCGTCACGAAAATCTCTGCTCGCGCGTTCATGCGCACGTCAATAATAACGATACGAAAGCTGCAAAAATATCAGGAAAGATAATACCTGCGCGCATGTGGAGTGCATCGAGGAAGAAATTAATCAACGAGCGAAAAGCAGGTAAACGATGTATGTATGTATACGTGAGTGCGCTTCGCATGCGTACATGTCCGAGAAAGAAACAATTAAAAGCTGATCAATCTCCGGGGGGCTTGAAAGGAACCGCGCCAAAGTATATGTGTGCGTACGCGGGGACGAGAGCTCGCAATTAGCAGATTACACGTGAGCCCGAGTGCATCCTTTACACATGTGCGTATTTTCTCTCTGTCTTTCTCTGTCGGGCGTCCGCACCAAAACACACACGCAGACAGACACAAACGGGGGGCGCGGGCGCACTTGTGGCAACGACGTTTTATTGCACACGTTTACGAGCTTGTGCGGCAGTGCCAGTGCACGAATAGATACACGATGTTTCGGGCAAACAAGTGTGTGTATATGAGCTTCGCGTGCGTCGAGTGTTTCTCTTCGTTTCGCTGAGCGAGAGAAAGAGCCGCCAAGTGCGTGTGTATTAAGGATTAGAGACTGCACGAGAGAGAGAGAGAGCCTGGCTCGGCTCAAAAAAGTGAAAGATTTCGCCGAAAGTGAGATTAGCCTTTCGTGTTTCTTTTGCTTATTCGCCTTTTGGACCCTCACTCGCATGAGTGTAGTACGGCTCGACCGTCTGTGTGTGTCCGTGTGGGTTGTGGGTTATAGGCAGTAGATCACGATAATTGTGAGAACAATACTCGGGCAAAAAATTCACGCTAGCCGCTCCGTATTATATGCGCTCGTTTATAGCATAAACACACCTAAATGCCTCTCGAAGAGATAGATGTATATACACTGTAGCGCTGAATACGTATAAACATATCCGTAAATCGTAGATCAAACAATTTCGAGTCTTCATCGCGGGGATCGATTGACTGCCTCTATGATTTCCGAGACCGATATTTTTCTTGGGGCCTCTATAGGAAGCTACTAAAAGGATTACAAAGCAAAAAATCGATGTCTGTATATGTAGGGATAACACAGATCATATAAATGCATCCTCGAATTTTTTCATCGATTTGGAATATATCGTAAGCCATATATTTTCGGACAATTCTTCGATTTTATTATTCCTGCCAATCGCTGCACGGCTTCTGGTAGCGCAAATAGAAAACTTTTGCCTATATATTTTATTGAAAACCCGGGTAGCAAGAGCGCGATCGGGCCGGGACTTTAAATGCTCCCGCGCGCGGGTTCATGAGAAAGCAGCTCGCTTTCGGAAATTACTACTTCTAGGCCCCGCGCGTATATACTTTTTTGGGGGGCCGCCCGATTCTCGTGTATGTATATATCCAGTTTTTCGGAGAATTGCATAATACTCTCGACGAGCGTTTCACGAACTTTTACACGTCGGACGCACTCGCACAGACTGAGGCGTGCGCGCGGGTTCCTGGGCTTATACGGACCTTCTCGGATTTTACTGCTTCATGCTGCCGTTAATAATTATATGCAATATAGCTCTGCTCTAGCTCGAGCTGATAAAAATGTACCTTACTATTAATTTTACTACATAATTCTGGTCAAAGCGAGCAGCCTCGCAGGGTTTCGAGCTCGAGGGTCTCGAGCACAGGAGAATGATCGTTGCCAAAATGTTAAAACCTTCGCTTGACACTTGCTCGCCTGAGATATCAAACCTCGAGATTGCATCTTGGAAAAGGCGGAGTCTGGTTTATTGTCACAATTATTTCATTTCATCCTGAATACTGTAGAGCCGCGTCGAGTAATTATTTTGCGCAAGGCTAATTTAAATAATTTATATTATAAATTAAACTGCCCGTGCGGCCATTATCAGTATACAGCGATGAAGCTAATTGTTGATGCAGCCGATCTATACGTATATATCCGCTTGGCTTCTCTCTCGCTCATTCTCGGACCATAATATCTGGAGCGAGTCTCATCTAGCCAATCCAATTATTTAATTATCTTGCGAAGGGCCTCCGACGCAAGACTGATGGGCTATCGGGCGTTAAATCGAAGGCGGCTGCGGCGGTGGCGGACAGCTGCATCAGCAGGCAGCAAATATCTCGTCGACTTGTCGCTCATTAAATCGATGCCCAATGAACTTTTCACGCGATCCCATCAACTTCGCTCTCCGTCTCTCTAGCCCAGGCGATCCTTAAAAAATTCGTCGAGAGAGTTGCTGCTTGTGGTGTGCATCTTGGAGGATCACTATGCGTTTTCGTCGTCATCATTATCATCGTCGTCGTCGTCGTCGTCGTCGTGGCCATCATCATCATTATCAGTGAAAGACTTGCTTTGCTTTGCGCGCGCCTCCGCACGCGAGCACTTCATGCCTAAAATTGCGGCACGCCAAGATTTTTCTCTTAACGAGTGGAGGCTTGTGTAGTGCTGTGCAGCCCATGAGTGTAGCGAGCGAAAAAACCGCAGTACGTAGAGATATCTCTCGTCATTAGCGCCTACACATAGAGTCTCTCCTCGGTGGTATATATACGTTATAGCTGTTGCTCGAGCGCGAGTAGAGTACGACTTTTGAGTGAGAGAGAGAAAAAGAGCCGGACCCACGAAAATAATGCAGTACGCTAGCGAGTACGCGAGGGCCAAGAAAGAGAGAGATTTTCGGAGCTCCAGTTATGTACACGGCGGAATGTATAATTACCTGCCGCTGCTACACCACTACCCAGCAGCGAGCAAAGAGAGAAAAGAGGAGCTCATAAAAACGCAGTCTCCGACGTGTATATTCTTGCGCCGTTGCCTGTATATTGTCAGTGTGTGTTGTGCATGTTTGTATACTTCGCCCACTACTTTCTTTTTCCGCGTAGGTCGTCGCTCCCCGAGCAGCAGCCTGGCTGGCGTTAGTTAAGGCAAAAGCAGCGCATCATCATCATCATCGTCGTCGTCGTCCAAGTCCAAGTCCAAGTCGTTGCAGCAAGCAGCGAAAAAACACATAACCGCAGGTTCCCATCGATCTTCGACGAACGTATATTATTTGGACTGTAGACTCAGCAGATCTCTCTCTACTCTCGGGTCGCGTTTTATGTCTTTTTCAGCCGAAAGCTGCACAAGTGCGCGCAAGTATATTATATATAATATATATAGAGTGCCGATGATGCTGTGTGTGTGTGTGCGTGGATAACGAGACTCCAGCAGCTGTGGGTGGATGCGCCAGCAGAGCCATAAGTACACTGCGCAAAAGTCCTCGCCCTCGTGCCCCCCTCGCCTCATATTGATGGGAACGTTTTCCGTTCTTGCGTCGTCGTCGTCTTCGTACTCGCACTCGTACTCGTTACCTTTTTTTCTTCGTTCTGCTTCTGATGACGCGCGCTGCAACGAGCAAACTCTCCGTGTAATATAGTACGGAGCGAGTCGGTTTTTTTTCTTCTTCTTTTCTTGGGCAAGGAGATACGGTTGTGCAACGTTATATTCCGGCAGTTGCGGCGCGCGGCACCTCGTTACAGGCGCGCGTAATAAGCTTTTATACCGCGCGCGCGCCAGTCTCGGGGTACCGCTACAGCACCCACGATTCCGGTGAGCGTTAAAGCAACGATTTGTTGATTTTCGCCCTCGAAACTCTCACTGCAGGTGCATAAAGGACAAGGACACGACGTTATATTGTACCGAATTTCGAAAATATAAGATCGACCGAATGGAGAGCTCCCTTAAAGCTAATACGAAGAAATCAATAAGACCGACGATTTAACGAAGGCGAGTCGAAGCCAGCACAGGTGTAACGATTTTAACGGCTGATTGGCCCGTATTGCGCTTGATTAGCGATATATGCGTGCCCATGTAATATTGTACACGTGCATTTAGGGATACATGCATAATTCAGACGTACGGCGCGTAATACGTATAGGTGCTGCTGCTGCTGGTCGGCATGCGTATTTAGATCGGCCGCCGAGTCGGAGAGAGACAGAGGCAAAACGCGAATTTAGATAATGCATATCTACATATAATATCGCGCATACCTACAGCTAGCTGTAACCCCCGCATATATACTAACGTAACGCATCCAAATGGAGTGAAACGATCTCTCCAGTACGTAACTGCTATATATACCAGCAGCGCCGCCGCTCCATACCATCTGTCATTTCGGATTGTTAACTCGGTTAACTCACGCATATCAAATCGCGGGGGCTAGTCCGCTGCAGCGGCTTATGTATATCTATCTATCTCCGAGGCTGCTACCGCTACCGCTACTGCTACTGCTGCTGCTTCACCGCCACCACCGCGGCAGAGATATGTATAATAGCTCCGCGAGAAATGGACATAGTGTTAACGCTAATGCGATTTGGATAGCTCGACAGAGTCCTGTGGGACTTTTCGGTGGCGGCTGTGTGTGTGTGCGTGTACGTATGTAACGCATGCGTAAATGCATTACATAAGCTGTGATGCGGTACTACAGGGCCTCTGCGAGCGCACTATATAATATAACGTAGCTAGACTCCCTAATTTGAATGTCACGAGGAGGGAGTGATATGCATATGTAAATATTGCCACATTTGAACTGCGACAAATGGCCCTAAAAATCACGCTACGGCATCTACCCTGCCCGAGATTGTTGTGGGAAAAAATTACGCTCGATTTTGTGGTCTTTTTTGTTCTCCGCCATCGATAAATATATGATTCTGTATGAGTCTTCACATGTAAGTAAATTTTTCAAAGTTGTGTATCGAATAAATGGTTATCATTATGCGAGTGGTCGTGACAAAAAGACTCGGAGCTTCTGTGGTGCTTTTATTAATCAAACCAAACAAGCTTTCCACGTGGAAGTTGCGGTATTTACTCTAGCGATACGAAAAGCAGCGACAAGTGAAGTTCCGACAATGAGATATTCTTTTCACGTCGTGCGATCTTCTTCTTTTTTGTCTACATATACGTGTATTATAATCCCGAACGCGGTCGAGCACGTGTGTATTAGCGCGTCTCGGATGATCCAGTTAACAGGATCAGAGAGCTCATGAGGATAGAAAGAGAGAGCTCGGTCCTGGCTCGAGACCCTAACGCAACTCCCCAGTGGCTGTGAAGAATTTTCGACCGTACACAGTACCGCGTCGTGTGTATACGTATGTATTCTGCCGAACTACACGAAAATGCCTAGGCATCTCACCAACACACGTATACATACATAATACATTCTATTTATTCGACTCGGTCTAATGAACCACACCGCAAGTGCGTTGTGGACGCTTATGGTATATTGTGAGCTGTGCGAAAATTTGGATTTTGACGTAATCGATAAACTTGTGCGTCGCTCCCCCTGCAACCCTTTACTTCGAGTAAAATGGATTTTCCTTCCTCATTCGATTAGACGACTTTATACAATCAGGAAAATTCGATTGATATGTATTGACGATACTTGTTATTTTTCTGTTTAATTAATGACGTAACTATGTTTCCTTTCGAAATTTTGAGATCTTGCATCTTTTCGTCATTTATGATAAAATTACGCAAGTATAATTCTATGCACTACGTACACTGTCAAATAAATTTGTTAAACAAGTTGTATAGAGTATATTTGCAGCAAATTACCCAAAAATTCAGATGAGCTTAAAATAAACAATGTAATTCATTTTTTTCCAAAACTTTATTTTTAATCTTGAATGTTCTTTGTGAATAAAGCGATATAACATAAACATTAAAGAAACTCATGATATCATTGGAAATAAAAATTTATATCATAAGATAATATCAATTATAAATCAAAATATTAGATTACTTTTTTGAGCACATACATTAAGTAGGGGGTAGGGTCTTGCCTGAATTTTCAAAAAAATTTTTTTTTCAACATAGAGTAAATCAAATTAATCTATAAATCATACATATAATTAATAGTTTTTTAAAGAATATTCAGCCCAAAATAAGGAAAACTAAGCTAGCTACAGCAAATTTTCACACGCAATGATAAAAAAATCTGGTGGACACGGTCACTCGAAATCTATTAGACCGATCCACTTCATATTTTATACACTATTTAAATAGATAATATAGAGGTAATGACGTCAAGATTATTTAACTTTTTGTATTTTTAAATGCTTTTTACCAACGTAGGTATCAGATGACTTTTTGCCTTCATCTTTTCAAAAAAGTCATCTTTTTTACTACAAAATGATGCCCAAAAATTCAAAAATCATTTTTAAAAAAATATCTCGACGTCATTACTTCATATTTTATGTACTTAAATAGTGGGTTAAATTATCCGCTGAGTCTCATGGGGAAATTGAAATTTCCCAAAAAATTCACAAAAATTTAAATATAATTAAAGTCAGCCACTACCACTAGATGGCGAATACGTTTATCAGTAAATCTGCAAGTGGCAAAGTTTAAATAATTGTATAAGTCATTGATATTTCTAAACATGAACTAGATTGAAAATATCGAGCATTATTATACCAGAACTTTAGCAAGTCACGATATCGTACATCAAGCGTAAGTTTAAGAATATTTTATTTGATTATATTTACTCGATCAAACACATCAATAATTAGATTGATCGCGATACATTTCATTGGATATTTAATCAGATTTTAATTTTAATCCACCTCAATCCATTGCTTCTGATTCATAATCCTTCGATTTTAAAAGATCAATGTTGGTTTCATCATTTACTATTCGTTATTTAATATAGATTCCAATGCAGTGACGTAAGACATAGATAATCGAATAATCTTAAAATCAAGAAAAACATAAAATGTATGGATGCTTGAAAGCACGTTATATTTAAAATCATAACTACCATTCCAGTTGTTTCGAAATTCAGGTATCCGCTAGTACCTATTTCGATACAAGAACCTTTAGATGCTCTTATCATCATCAGTTGCAACATTTTCCTAGTCTTTATCGAGTATTTGTACCATTCAGTATAGTAACTGCATCGGAAAATGAAAATGAGCATAAAGTAGCGAAACAACCGAGGTTATTCTTACCTTTCGTCACAAAGATCCTCGCTTACATTAAATACTTTTTGAGAGGGATAGCTTACCACAAAAATACATTCCATGCTCAAAAAGTAAACAGAACCCATTTTAATCGCAAAATTCACATCCCCTTGAAGCTCGACTACCATCTGCAATTAATTACATGGAACTATTTTTTCCTCGTGTTAAATTCAATACATATTAGTTATAACGTACCAAACAACCAGAAATACTCAAGCCGATAATTAGACACAATACTCCATTGAAAATTAATGGTCTGGCTAAATAGTTCACTGTTTCGACAAAACTAGAAGCGAAGTATTATTAAAATAAACAAAATAATACCTGATCAATTTTTAAACTCAACTGAAGACAATATTGGTGCTGTTTAACAATCTCGCAGACATAATCGTAAACTATATCTTGTTCTTCTTTTTTCAAACAATTTTTAGTTCGAGAGTATTCTGAAACTTCCTCTAATTTTAATCTAAATTATAAAATAACAGCAAATTACTGTATCGGTATCAAAATCTTTGAATTTGATGATATATTAATATAAAATTACCCCAAAAATTTGAATTTTCCTATTGCAAAATAAAGAAAAGTAGCATACACGCTTCCAATACACGAGGAAAATATTAATAATACAAAAATTAATATTAATAAAAGAGAAAAATAAACGAAAAAGTAATCATCTTCATTGAAGAATAGTTCAATATGAATAGAAAGTTTTTTTTTATGTGTATGATTTCCTGGTAAAATAATATTTGCCGTAATAGGCCATAGTACTGGAAGTACAATAACGTACAAAAAATAAGATCCACTAAAAAAACCTACAAAATGAAGTAGATTATGTATATTTCATTACATCTTTTTTTAAAATTATACCTGCTAGTATGAGAGAAATTTTATTAGCTATATGCATATAATTTTTTAAAAACTTTTTTTCTTCAGAACTGATTTGCATCCAGTTTATTGCCGAAATATCCAACAAATGTTTTAACTTTGTTTTCAAACAATTTTGAATTAATTCAAATGTATAACTATAACATTAATATCAAAAATCTGGAGGTTTTATTACCAATGAAGAGCCTCGTTTATCAAACATAGTCCAATAACTGGAATGTATAACGAAAGCCGCTGCGTACGATTGAAGGCATAGTTCTACTGACGTATTAATGTTTAATGTCTTAGCATAATGATTTTTTACAAAATAAATCATCTGCAAGTAGTAACATTTTAAGTGAAAAAAATTTTATTTGAAATGAGACAAAAATACTTTCATGAGTTTATAAACAAAAAATGTATAATACCGTAGATATACAAAATAGAATATTCAGCAATCCTATAACTATATTTTTCGATCCAGTCGAGTAAGGCCACATAAATGATGATTTTAGCAAAAATGACACCAAAGGATACATTTGAGCAGCATTTTCTTCAATATGTAATATCTCTGAATCTAATAATCGATTAGGTACTTCCTCAGTTACGTTCAACCTGCATTCTGATGATGAGAATTTCGTCATGTTTTCGACTGAATAAAAACTCATTTACTACACAATTTTTAACGAATTATTGTGCTGAACGAAACTGCTAGAGCACCACTTTTCACTTCAACTATATGTGTGATATTTTAAGACTAAAAACTAGTTTTGAAACAGTGAAAAAAATACCAGTAACAATAATGAATACTTTTTTACAACTATTCAAAGACAGTCCAGAATTTCTTGATCACTTATTTAGGTAGAATACATTAGAATAAGAACAATGAAAACTCATCATTTTTATTCTACCAAAAAAAAACAACAGTTATGTACTACATGACATTCCAAGAGTTATTATATTGATCGTTTGTTATAATTAATTAAATAAGAAAACAAGTAAAATATTAAAATAGTTCATTACATAAAGTCTGAAAAATAAAAAGAACAATGTGTGTGTTACTTCAACAATGGCTTTACTTAAGGGGATACACCTGTGCTTATGCCTATAAATGAAAAACATGAAAATTAAGGATTACTATTAAAATTTTTCGTTTTTGATGTTAAAATATGTTTTTGTAGGTTCTTTTACAACAAAAAATATGTCTCTAGTTCCTCGTATTATTTAAAATCATCCAGAATCCATGTTTATTAACTTGTGATCTTTAAGTCATTGACCGCATGATTTTGAATGCAATTTTTCACCAATCCTAATCCTTGGGGTCTCAAAATTTTGTAATAAAATTCTTTATAGCACTGCGTGGCATAAGTTCACATCTATGGCACGCTTTTCGGTGGCATAAGTCGCACATTCTGGCACCGCTGCGTTCGCATCACACTCGCATACGCTCGTGCGCTAACCTCACTTCGCGTTACCAGAAAGTGCGACTCATGGCTCGGAAAAGGGGGCATAAATGTGAACTTTGCACAGTACTATAAAATGTTGTTCGATACTCGGGCCATAGGGGACACTTTTCGGCCCAGCTATTAGGACCCTCGCTGCGCTCGGGCCCTAAACTACGCCGTGCCAAAAAGTGTTACTTATGGCACTTGTATCGAAAATTACTATTTCCACTTAAGTGAAACAGAATTGAAAGAAAAAGCTCGGAAAAATTTTTTCATACAAAAGTACAAAAAAAAGGACAAAAATAGCTATTTTAATAACGCTTATTGCTATATTTGGAGATTAGTAGATTGAGGGCTAACAGGGGGCTTAATTATTTTTCATTTTTTAATAACAGTACTAGGCTGTAAAAATGAAAAAAAATGTTTTTTTCAAGAACACACATGATAACCCTTTTCAAAACCCTATTTGAAAGTATTTTGTCCAGTTAGATACTGAGAAACAATTGAGTACAATAATAATGAGGGTATTGGTCCTCAACGCAAGCTATACGCATATCTAAGCTACCTGTCGTAGAAATCCAAGAGCAAGCATTAATCGATGGTACCCCAATTGATTTCATTTTGTTCGATAGTCAATTGGCTATGGTCGCAACCAAAAGTTAGCCATAAGATAAACTGTAGCTACTTGTACATATAGCAAAGTGAAATTAATTTATGGAAAATAATAAAAAATGAATACTAAATTTTAGAAATTTGTACACACAAGTATTTGAATCCAAAAACATAATACCAAAATAAAATATTTTATCTTTAAGAATACGTGGGGTAAAAATTTTCGATTAAATACGAAGCACGTGATATTTCACGCTCTTGCGTTGGTGAATTTGATTCGCGATATTATAATACGCGGCGGTCGCACCACTGCCCCCATCCTCGTCGTCCTCATCATCGTCACGTCTCGTGAGGTGTCAGTGACAGGTAGAGAGAGAGAGAGAAAGCCAAGCCGAGGGAACACTTTGCAGCAGTGCAGAGGCTAATTCAAAGTTTTTAATCTAGCTGGAATAGACGTCGAGATAATAAACGGTATCTCTCTCGACTGAAGCGCAAGATAGAAGGAGAGAGAGAGAGAACGAAGAACAAGTACAAGTGAGAGAGAACGAGAACAGGTAAGGTACTGTGGCTGGGTATATTCTAGGGCCACGGGAATGATCTTGCTTTGTGGTGCAGCGGTGCGCATGATTGCCGAACTTCGGCTTGTTCTCTCTTGAGCTGATGCTGCTGCCGCTGCTACCGGTATTTCAGATGTACGCGCCGCCGAGCTCTCAGCGGACAAGAGGTCCTATGAACTATGTTACTATACGATGTGTATTATATATATAAGGCAGAGGCGTGCGCTCGGCCTCGCTTCAGCGGACAAAGCCAAATTCGTCTGCATTCAACAGCGCACCCGCAAAGAGCAGCAGCGATCCTGACGCGCTCTTCTATCTCTGTATGTGTGCGTATCCTGCTGGCCTGTACTGCTGCTGCTGCTACTGCTCTTTCCCCAAGCTCGTCATCATTATCATCGTGCCGTTGCTCAAACATCGTACGTAACTTATATGTACTACGATCTTGAGCAGCGACCAACTTCCTCGTTTCCTCCAGTTCGGTGGCTATAGTGTAACGGGTGTAGGTGCGCTGAGCTTCTTTTGCGTTTCGTTTGATGAAATTACATCGGTTATTCACTTTCGAGGCCACGATCGCGTGAGAGATTACAAAAAAAGGGCTGGAGTAGATGTTTATTTATTCTCTTCTTATCGACAAAATTGCAAAACATCAATTAACACTTTCGGATAATACCCGGTATAATTCACGGACTTTTTATCTTATTTCAAAGTTTAACGTGCTTTCAGCATGCAAGGAATGTACATATAAAATCGACAGATGGCTTAGGGATTCTTTTTTCATTTTTTTTTCTTACTATTTTTCTGCTCCTCGTTCTCTCTGTCTCTCTCTCTCTAAAACCTAGCGCATGGGTACACGGAGCTTGTAGGCAACTCTCTCGACGATTTTTAGCCCGCGGCTGAAGCTGGCGCTCGCGCGCGCCGATGGAAAAGTTGCAACCCTGAGTGCTTCACCTTGTTTTTCGGTAGCGTACATGTTTCCCAGGGAAAATTAAAAGAAAAGAAAAAAGTCCATCATACATCGGAGGAAGAAAGAGCAGCAGCATCAGCAGCTACTCACCCGCGCACTTTCCTCTATACACGAGCTGTATATACCAGAGCTGTTTAGGAGCGCGAGCAAACCAAGTATATAGTGCTTCGACGTGAAAAGTACGTAGCAGCTCTCGAGTCTGTCCTATATAAGTTCAAACTGGCGAATTCGAGCACGTTGTAAATTGATTTTTTTTCAAATAAAATTATTCAACGCGAATATCATTGTCACGCGTGATAGCGATTTTATCTACGAAAGAAGATAGATTTCAGCAAGTTTTACCGGGAATAATCGAGTTTTCGCGGACAATAATTATCAAAGAATAACATTATTTCTCATTATCTCTTGCGTTCCTTGGAAAAATCTTGCGAGAAAACGATGAAAATTCACTTTCATCGTCGCAGATTTTTGTACCTTGTTTTATTTATCGTGGGCAAAAAAAGGGCTTTGTAGCGGAATATAGTTAGCTCGAATATCAAAGTTAATTGCATACATAATTGAATCTCTTATACTGGCCAAGTTAAATGTTCAAGAAGAAAAGAGAAAGACTTATTGTTGAATATATAACATAGAGAAAAGTAAGTTGCGAGAAAGAGAGAGAGAGAGAGAGAGAGAGAGAGAGCCGAGATAGAAAGAGAGAAAAAATAGCTTCATACATTCATCTTAGCACTAATTAAAGTAAGTTTTACCGCGGGGAAAAACTCATTTCTTTCTCTATGGCAAGCATTTTTCTTACGCTGTTTCTGCCTTCTCCCGCGCTGCCTGCACCGTTTCCCTTTCCCTCTTTCTCTGAATAGAAAAATAAAAGGGACCCGAGCTGTGGCGTAGTGGAGCGCGCGCGCGGTGGAGTTGGAGAAAGAAGCCAAGGAGAGAGTAAGAGAGAGAGAGAGAGAAAAGTACAAGGCCGGATAACCAGCTTTGAAGTAAGCTCGCCAATTTAGACGCTAAAGCAAACTGTTTTTCCGTTTTCTTCGCAGAAAGCGCACGGCGCCGCTCACAGGTCCAAGTTACAATTACTTTGCAAGATAAAGTTTGCCTTCGTTAGGCGGCTCGCTGCCTTGCTCGCGAAGCTCGACTAGCTCTCTCTCTCTCTCTTTCTCTTCTGCTCGTTCTCTCTTCAACGCTGTATATGCGCCTCTAATGTTCTATATGTATATGTGTATACAATGTATTTCAGCACACGGGGGTGCGTGGATTTTTTTTCTCTGCGCACGCGGTATGCTATACGTGTGCCGAAGAATAGCGATGTTTTCGACGTGAAACTACTTTAGACAAGATGATAAGTTGCGAAAAACTGCGTAGACGAATGTAACATCGTCTTATGTACTGGCAAGGTAGAAGCTTTACCATGCTCGAAAAAGTTTTACTCGTCGACACGAAAAATTTATCACTCGAGCTTGAATTAATTGGTAAATATTATGAAATTGGATATTGATATGATTTTTTTTACTCGAGACATGCTGCATAATTATGTGAGAGAACTTTGAAAATGGAATCAAATTTTATAAATGCAGAGAAATTTTTGATTTTTAAAAAAATTTCGCTCAAAAATGTGTACAAATCTATAGCATATTTCCTCGTGTAATATAACTTGTGCATAATAATACAGGCGAGTCTCGCATATCAAACTTACTGGCGGCTCAAGAAGCCAGATCAGGTCTCATGTAAGATCGCATAAATTTTAGAGCTGCTAATTTGAGCACTTATAAGATATGCATTCGAACGTGTAGTATACTGTTTGCTGTAGTATACTTGCGTTGCTGCTGCACACACACACACACACACTTACACACTCGTGCTTACGCATATGCACAAGTAGTGGCTAGAATAAGAGAGAGAGTCGATAGATGTATGTACATACGTGTGTAGGTGCTGTAACCAGAGAGTAGAGACCAAACGCCATGTGGCATGCAAGCCAAACCGCTAATTTCAATACTCCATTGTTATGATTTATTACAACGTCGCGCATACACTTTCACCCTATATAATAGTGCTACTGCTGCCTCCGGCTTCTTAACTTGTAGCTGATACTGCGGAAGAGAGAGAGAGAGAGAGAGAATGAGGTGCGCACGTACTTTTGAAAAAATAAAAATGTAAGATCGTTGCGATAAGAGATATAGGTTTCATTTGAAAACTCACGCTGTGACAAAAGCAATCTCTGCATTAATTCGATCGTATACAAATCACTCGCTGACACTAACGTGAAGGTATTCGTCATTCTCAATCGTATTTCTTTCACCGCTTTACCACGTAAAATTGTGTCTAAATACATTTTTCCTGGGCCGAGAATCGTGCCTCAAAGCCTTTTAACACCTCGAAGCGTAAAATCATCATAATTGTCGAGCGCGTGATCGGTATACAGGCCCCGGAAACGAGCTCGGCTAACCCCGCAAAAAACCACGTTCCTTACGTATGTGTATGTGTATGCGCAAGCCTCCCACCGGACGCGCGGCAAAATGCAGCACGCCGAGAGATACCACCCGTAGTTTTCAATTGCAAAGTCAGTTAGTTAGGGCAGACAACAACACATATTATTATCGGCAAGTCGCCCAGATAATATAAATGTAAGGGTTAAAGGCACGCGCCTTCGATTTCTCGCTATACGAACGTTTGCAGTTGTGTGCAGACGTGTGTGGTATACACGAATATATCTGGGTTTATTGCGTGTACGTACAGAATCCCAAGTTTCGTGGCTTTCGGGGTGGCTCGTCAATTTGCGTGCCGAGCATGTATAAACACAGAAATAGAGAGAGAGAGAGAGAAAGAGAGAGAGAGAGAGAGAGAGAGAGAGAGAGAGAGAGAGAGAGAGAGAGACTATACAGATAGAGGCGTGTATGTGTGCGATGGTAGCCACTTGGCACGTCCTCGATGGTACCTCGCAATGCTCTCGAAATCGGTCCCCACGCTCCAATTATCAAACGAGGCGGTGGCGGCGGCGAGCGCAATTCTTTCTCGAAGCTACTACGCGGGGGGTCGATTCGCGATCGTTATACATACGTATATATAATACCTATATAGGTGCAGTGCGATGCTGCTCGCACAGCCCCTATTGTTCTCTCTACGCTTTCTCTCCACGGTGCTGATTGCGTACATACACACACACACACACATACACACAGACATGTGCGCGGCGCATATTGTTCTCGCTGCCGTGGTGGTTGCAGCGGTGGACGACGGCTTCTTCATCTTCTCGCATGCGCGTATAGGCCTGACGCTTTATTGTCAGCCTTATCCGCAAAACACGAGATTATGTTCTTATTTTAGCCGAGACTCGAAGCCAAGATTGATGATGCATGTATTATATACGCCGAGGAGCTCGGTATTGCTTTTTGCTCTCGATTGATTCTCAAAGCTTATGCAGCGCGCATAGCCATAAATAATATTATATGCCTACTGACTTGTAATCATCTCTCTATTTGAATCTTATTTTTTTTTACACAGATTCATTATGGAGTACGGGTTCGTGAGTATCCAAAAAAACTCCACTAGATCGAATGCAGTGCTTGAATTTTCAAACCCGAGTATCGTTTGGGTATTTTATTATTTCCGAATTTCATAGCTTTGTTTCTTATTGCCTAATGCAATTAAACATTTTCAAGTGAAATAGTACTTTATACACTACCAGGGCAAGATTTTTGCAATGAGCTGGATGACACTGGATACGATAAATTTTATAAATGGGTTTAAAGCAAGTATTTACATTTTTTAAGTAGCAATGAAAAATGATCCTACCGTGAATTCGAAAATGTTTAAATATTTGAAAAAAGTACTTCCCCTGTTAAGAAACTGCCCTATAAACCGATCGTCTAGCCAAAGTAGTAAAGCGCAACTGCCGTTTCATTGCATATTTTTCGATTTGTAATTTACACCCACCCACACATTTCGTGAGGTGTCGTTGCGTATCATTTGCTCAGCCGACCCCGCACGCGGCTGCAAGTAACCACACATATGGTTTTCAGCGTCGAGCAACGAGTAATTTCTCGGGCGGTCGTGATTGTGCATATGTCGTGTGGCCACCGAAGCTTGCTAAAAAACATCGATCCCTCGGTACTTGGCGCGGCTAATGATACAGTTATTATACGCTGCTGGGTTATTTACTTTTTTTTCCTTTAGGTACCCTCCTTTTTTGCATCTGTCAACTTGTGCGAGGCGCGCGTGTATTCATATTTTTCGAGGTTCGTCGTGTGTGCGCTGAAAAATCTGCCGGGGCACAAGCAGAGCAGTAGCAGCAGCGTCACAAGCGTCGGCGGTGGTGGTGTCGTCGTAGCTTCACTGCTGATATTTCATTTTTTATTTTCCTCAATATCGAAATATAAAATTGATCTCCGCACCCGTAGATACGGTAAACAAGCGCGCATAGCAATCTTTTTTCACAGAATAAACTGCGAGCTTGCATTTTTATTTCCATCCTAGAGATTGTTCGCCTTTTTGCGACGGTAGCCCCACTGCAATGGAATCGTTACACAGAAAAATATCGTTTTTTCATAGGATATACGCACACAACACGAGATCTGTTTCATTTTTTACCTTCTCTCTCGCCCCTGCGCGATACGCGTATACATATATTCGTCAGGAAGCGAGTTTTTCATGCATACACGGGTGGGCTATATATATTTGGCAGCGAGTGCATGACGAACGCGAGTTGATACGATATTTTTCGATTGCGTTTGCGAGAGAGGCAGCGAGAGTTAGCAAGCGTGTATCCATGTATGTGTGTGATGCGTTCGCGTATACGTGTGTACGCGCTTATACTCGCGGGATGACGCGTACGGAAATATCGCTCTTTCTCTCACTCGCGCGCCGAGTCGAGTAAATTTTCAATCAGCCGAGGAATTTTCTGAAAAGCTAGTGTATATCGCTTCTGCCGTTGCAGGTATTATATGAGTCATTTCACGTCAAGTCTCCTAGCGCGGCGCCCGCGCGGCATTATTAATCGAAATTGCTCAATTTGTAACTCGCCAGAAAAGCACCTAAATGCACCCAGGAAAAATATGTGCCATATGATTTTGATAGGAAATTTCCTCAGCTTTCCGATGATGGGGTCAGATTTTCTAAAGTTTTCCATTTTTCCCGGAAAAACTTGACATAAACTTTCAAACTCAAATATCTCAAAAACGGCATTTTTAAGATTTTTTTAAATAGTGCCAATCGAAAGCTGAGGAAATTTCCTATCGATATGCAAGTTTTCAGAGAGTACTTTTGATAATTACTCAATGAAATACAGCGAGGAACGTGTAAAAACGTGACATTTCGGCCCGTGCGGCAGCTGTTCTCGCGCGCAGTACCCCGCGCGGCGCAAAATCTCACGTTTTTACATGTTCGTCGCTGTATTTCATTGAGTAATTATCAAAAGTACTCTCTGAAAACTTGCATATCGATAGGAAATTTCCTCAGCTTTCGATTGGCACTATTTAAAAAAATCTTAAAAATGCCGTTTTTGAGATATTTGAGTTTGAAAGTTTATGTCAAGTTTTTCCGGGGAAAATGGAAAATTTTGGAAAATTTGACCTCATCATCGGAAAGCTGAGGAAATTTCCTATCAAAATCATATGGCACATATTTTTTCTGGGTGCATTTAGGTGCTTTTCTGGCGAGTTACAAATTGAGCAATTTTGATTAATAATGCCGCGTGGGCGCCGCGCTAGGAGACTTGACGTGAAATGACTCATATGTACACGAGCTCGTACGTCAAACGACATACACTCATACACGAGCACGCGTGCGCATGATCCAGGTACTGTATCATCTACTCCCCCACGCACACACATACATCCATGAATCTAAACGAAATCTTCCATCTGCCATGGTCAGCTGTCCTGCGCGCGTCAAAGTATCCATACCTCGTACGGCATAGTGTACACGTACGACGCGTCGAAACGTTTGACGTTTTTTCCATATCAAAAACATATCTAGTGGTGTACGGTGGAAAAAAATTTGCTAACTGAAATACGTTTATACGCGTATCCCACGTAGTCGTGTGCATCGTTCCAATTGCGACAAAAAAAAACGTAACAGCAAAAAAAAGGACGTCACCGGCGTGACATTTTTGGTAGCTTTATGGGTGATACGTCTCAAAGCTCGTGCGCGCGCGCTCGTAGGCGCTGCTGCTGGCCGGTATACGCTCAAGGATAGGCAAATAATTCAATTTGCCGAATGCGAATAAAAAATCACTTTTGCACGGATCGAAACAGTTTTTCTGACGCATAGATCAATCAGAAATAGAAAATCGTAGCGAGATTTCTTGTAATTGAAAAATTTGTTAGACAAAGGTCTATCGCGATGGATTGAGTAAAAGGTATAAATGCTAAAAATCAAAATATCACGTCGAAAGCTTGTGAGAGCTTGCAATAAAAAAATATTCGTCATTCTTGTAGTCGAGCTAGTTAACGTCATTTTTTTTAAGATTATTCCTATTCTTCCAAAATATTCCCTCTCTAACGTTCTCGATCTGTATTCATGTACTTACAGGGCAGTATTTTTGTTTAGCCCGAAGGCTTCGGGTGGCATATTACACGGCCTCGTGGCATAAAGATCCTTTGACAAAATTGTCTCTTGGGAAATGCTTTGTAAGAATAACGGACACAGTATACGTATATGCAATGACGAAATTTCGTTAGAATTTACGCATATGGATCCCGTAAGAAAAAATGTCCTCCACGCGCGATTTTCTTTTTTATGGGCTGTTTTATTTGAATGACTAAGGGATCAATATAAGCTTAGCGTTCATTTGGTGTAAACTCCGATATATAATCAATTTGAAACTCAACTTTTAGTGTTTAAAAAGTATCATATAAAAAGTACAAAACTCAAAGTAAGTATACAAGGTGTAAAAGTTGATATTAATTTTATTTGCACGATACTCGAGCTCATCCTTATAAGCCGAGCACATAATGTCCGATTAAGATGCACGCGGACACGCGAGTGCAGCGCATCAGCTCCCGCGGATGTGTCAGCGTGCATAATTTAAAGAATCTTAGAGGCAAAGGCTCGGTTGGTGGCACGACGTGCGGAGAATCGGCGTACGCGCCACCTGTGGCTCGCGAGACTCGTCGGCTGGCTCGCATAGCTCGCGCGACGTGTGCAACCTGCAGCGCGAGCCTCGTAATATACAGTGTGCAAGCTCCTTATACTCGCGCTTATATAGGACTCGGCTCGCTGCGTGCGTCCTTCTTAGCGTGAGTGGCCTTTTTCAATTTAACTTGTTTATAAATACCCTCGGTGCTTCTTTCAATTCAGGAGTCCGAGGCAAGTTCAACGCTCTCGACACCTGCTGTTGTTGCGATAAATCATCGACTAAAACTCCTGCTGTATGCCATTCATTCGCAATGAAAATTCAAGTATCTTGCGTCTCTTAATAAAGATATTTTTATAAAACTGTGTAAAAATACTCATTAACATAAACTATACACTAATAAGTACTTAAGTTGTATATATACTTATAAGAATTTGTTTCGCCACTTGCGATTTTACTATACTCCATCTGTTGATGGAATCAAAAAGCTAATAATCAGAATGTAATAATTTTGCTTATGATACCAATAGCTTGTTATTGTACAATACGAATTTTGAATTTTTAATGCTCAACACTCCTGTAGTAGCTTTTTTTTTATTTATATGAGCCCAAATTTAAATACCAACTCTAAGTCAGCAAGTATCAGTAGTCAGAAATTCAATGATACATTAGCCCTTTTGGTTGTCAACTTGAAAGGATAATGTTTTTTATAGTATGACTAAACTTTTGCATGCAGAATTTTTCTTCACTTCTGTAATTATTTACTTACTACAATTCAGTTATTAACAATGCAAATTATTAACTTTTATTTAAGCATAAGCTATTCTTCTTTAAAATTATACTTTCACTTTTAAATCAAACAAATATTTTAAACATTGAAGTATTTGTTATTTATGTAAGTGCAAGTGATAATATGAAATTAGATTCGAGCGTGTATGAGCTTAGTCTATCATACAAGTACCAATTATCAACTTAAAACCTACTATACTTGTTCTGTAATGGAAGGTAATTACTATATTACTGTATCAAATTCTAACTAGAAAGGTGACAAGTAAGAATACTTCCAAGTATTCGCTGACGTAAAATTATAAGTAAAATGGAAATAAACAATAAAAAATGATTAGTTTAATCGATCAGCATATTTTCATGTCATGATAGAGGTAGACGTTTTTATTAAAAATTGTCCAAACTTCCTCTTTTATTCCCTGATCGTTAGCGCATGAATAGTTACGTGATTTCGGATAAACATGTGTGTGATCCGAGCAAACCAACATAATATGAAATGTTATTTAAAAATATTTTAATGGGCGCATAACACTGCGCATGAATGTGTGTTTTTATGCAAAGTATCGAGCATACATAATTGCATACTCTTGAAATTTACCTGCTTTCTTACACATAGTGTTCAGGCGACATTGGTATGTAAGTATTTATTTGCATGTATGCACGTTGTTTCAAATGTGTGAGTAAGCGTGTATCTGCAAGAACTATATATACGCTCACATATAGACGATCGCACGCGCGACCAGATTCGTAAGCCTGAAGAGAGGAGAGAGCTGTAAACCCCGCCTTAGGCTGTTTTCTCTCTTTCTCTACTCCAAATCCCCTCCTCTAAAATACGTACACACATATATATATATACTACATACGTAGACACGGGAGTATATATACACGCAGAAAGAAAGAAAGAATATGTACATACCTTCTCTGCATTTACCCCACCTTCTCCTTTTATCTCTTTCATTTTTCCATCGTTGACGCTGCTATATATATACTACTGTATGTGTGTATGCCATCTACTATCCACTCTATCTTTTCTCTTTGTCGCTTTACTACATAGAATATGCATGTATTTCTTGTTATTCATTCTCATGTCCCTCTTTTACTTTTCTAATCTTTCTCTATTTCTCTCTTACACATACTCGGTATACATAGTGCACATTGCACTGATCAGGAATTTCGAATTTCACGGTTTATACCAGTTTTGAATTCATCTCTATCGACGAAGTTGAGTTCTCGAGGAAAAGTATGCTTTTGTGCTTCTTTTTTTCAAAATACATGCCGAAGATATTACCGATTGATGTTATCATAACTTTCACTGTGCTGATAGCCTTTCGACACTCACCCTTTTGAAATTTTTAGAGTATACAAATTAGATGTTCGAACTTTTTTTATAAGAGTGCCCACTGTTTTCATTTCCGGACCAAGCACACAGAAGCTATAGGCGAAATTTCATTTGCTGCGAGAGTGAGAACGATGCATATTTGGTGACTGTGATGGCGTGACTTAACGTATTGGAAATGTTTAAAAAAAAGGCTATCTATGCGTATGGGGCAAGCCCCAGAGAAAGAAAGGAAAAAAGAGATCGTCTCAGCATCGTCATCAGCATCACCCACTGCGGTTCCCTGCGTTGATCTGTGGGTGCGAGTGCTGGTTGTTCACGCGTTGATTCGCTGCCTGCGGCTCTACTCACGTCTCTCTTGTCTCCCTTCGGAAAAAGCTTCAAACTTTTGGCTCGATTTAGTACGGTTCCTATGTATATTTTTTTTCTTTTTACACTAATGTATATATTTAAGACAATATTTACACAAATATGATTATGTTTCATTTAAACATGTAAGGGATAAAATAGGAGAAAAAACACTATTTTTAGGATGCGAAGAATAATTTTTATGACACCTACGATCTCGATTCTGGTAATTTAAAAAATATATTTTCCACTTCGTGTGTTAATAATGAATATTGTTGCAAATACGTTATTCATATCTAATTATTTCATCACCTACAATTTTTCAATCCAATTTTCAATTGTATTTGCTCACGTGACAATTTATCGACAGAAGAAAAGACGACGCATATGCGCAATCAATATCTAAGATGATTATGCATGATAAAATTTTAATTTTCCTGATTGTTGATATACGAAATCATTCTGATTCACGGAATTGAATATAAATAGCTTGTGAAAAAATACAACATTTTGAACATGATTTCATGTACTACGGACCACCGTTAAGTAAGAATAAAAAATGCAGGTGTTTGGTAACTGTACATCCTAGTATTTTTTAGCTTTAAGCTATTTTATTTAAATACGTACTTTTAATGTAGAAAAAAATATTATATTATTTTTTATTTTTATACGATAAGCTAAAAATTGTATCTAATAAATTACTTTGAAAGTGTTCAATTGTTTTGATTTTTAACACAATATTTAGATGATTACAGATAAGAACTCTTTAAAAATGTTTCATATCAAAATCAATAATTAATTAATTTTATTATATGAATTAGAAATAAATTTTTTCACATATTGATTCCTAATCAATGAGTGTCTATCATCAAAGCTTGCTAAACGTTTTTCAAAGCCAAATGCGTACTCTCATATTTCGATAAAATCTGTCATATCAAAAATATTTATATTTATATCTGAGTGTTGATTGATAAGGATATTCATTCATTCTCCATTTATTTATGGACATTTATAAAATGTATAGTTAAAAAACGTTCATTCAATGAATTCAATAAAATACATGATTTGATGAGCGTACTGAATTAGAGAAAAATCAGTACAATATTTTCCCGGAAAATCAGTTGAGTGCACATATAATAAAATCACATATCGGCCTGTGAAATGGCCTCGCGAATATATATGAACAAATATTTCTCTCGACGATCCAACCAAGCATCTAAATACGTTATTCATAGATGATCGGTGCATAGATAAATATTCTCTCTCCTCTCACTGGCAGCGCAGCAGCAGCAGCAGCAGCACTATATGGACCCTCTCTAGCTGCTACCAGCGCTGCCGCTGCCAGGGCTATTTTGTGTTTATGCACAATGTGCATTGCAGCACGTATACTCGCAAGATCGAATATGCAGTCGGTGTGCGAGATGCACTTGCATGAATGTGCGTGTGTGTGTGTGTGTGTGTGTGTGCGCGTGTATGTGATACCGACTCGCCACAAATTAAACTTACGCTGCATATATATGTAGCGGTGGTGCAGCATTCGTTGCCTCGGGCCGAATACCGACTAATGAGAGACTCTCTCTCTCGTCCGCTCTCTTGAGCTAGCTCATACCGAGTTGAGGGTTGCCGAGAGGGTGGATGCTACGTACATGCACATGCGAAAAGTAAAAGAGAGAGAGAGAGAGAAAGAGAAAGAAAACGACGCGATAGTTACGAACGCCTTAGTAGTATTGTGCTTCATTTCGCTCAAGACACGCTAACTTCTTTTCTGTCGTACGACGACACGTTAAGTACGTCTGCATTCAACGATTTCGCACTGCAGTCAAATAATTTTACTCGACTATTAAACTGTTAGCTGTTTCCGGTTAAATCGTCTATTATTATAAATATATTATATGACTTATATTTGCAGATCTATCGATGAACATACAAAAGGATGACTCTACAAATCTGAAAAAACTCATGATGGAACACTTCAACGAGGCAAAAAATCTTGAATTTTTTCAGATTATTCGGATCACTGCAGCTTTCTAAAAAAATTATTAGATTTTAAAATAATTTTATTTCCGGCTAAGCGATTCGAAATTTCAGATTGGAATAGTTTTGACCTTTTTTATATAAAAAGAAATGTACTTAATATTTTCAGAATACGGTTTTTATGTTTTAATGTATATTCTTTAAGAATACATAGTTTATTTTAATTTCATTTTGTGATCTATCATAATATGACCGAAATATATATTTGTAAAATATTCAAATATTCATCAGAATTCTTTAAAAAAAATAGTAATAATTTTTTTCCATAACTCCAAATTTTAACAATTTTTCATAAGGAAAAAAACGAATCAAAAATATTTCTTCAACTAATAAAATGCACATTATACTATTTTCATATTAATGGATTTCAATAAAAATTTCGTTAAGAACCATGTCGTGAGTGAATAATGAAATTTTACAATCGGACGTGGTTCACGTACAATGTTTTATTAAAAACTAGTCGACTCTTAGCTATATTTAGGGAAAATCCAGCATTCACTCAACGTTTCAGCTGCCGTTGAATACATCGTTTGGAAGCTCGTTGCAGATAAACTTGGGCAGCTAGATATCCCCCTAGACTAACCAAAGTAATTAATCCTCATCAGTGTCAATATAATAATTAGCGGAGGAAGAAAAGGTATAAATGATCAAACGGTCGTTACATTTCAGATGAGATTTTGGACTTTACTAGCGATACTGTGCATCGCGTTTATCGTGAGCGCAAACGCCTTGAGGTCTACGAGAAGGCGTCCCACTAGAACTCCAACTCGTCCCAGCAACCGACATCCAGTAGACCTGCCGCCATCCTACAATTCCGTCATCAACGAAAAACCGCCGCCGTACGAGCATCCACCGTCATACGAGCAATGCTATCCCAAGAAGTGTAAGAGCTGCGGCCTCAACCGCAACGTATGCGGTCATCCCCAATCGCGTCTTAGCAAAATTTGCATAGGTATTCTTGAATGTTGCTGCAAACTTTTGGATTGAGCGGAAAAGAGGCCAGTAACTCAGTTTAAAAGCTGCATCGTCACCTTTACCATACCGGCTTTTCCAGTTAATAAATAATTATGGTAACTTAATTGGCTTGCCTGTTTTTTTATTTATTGGTTCATTCCCAAAGTTGATGACAATATTGTCAAATTACGATCGTCATGAAGATGCTTGAATTTACTTACTCACCAATACATAATATTGTGTCAACAAACAAAGAAATCACATTTCTAAGCATCGTTCCTATCAATACTTTTTTTATACAATAACCTTGCATTGCATAAATGAAGGCTAGGATTACGATGAATATTAGTGGTTCGATCAAGTATTTATATGCTAAACTTACCTACTTCTTTTAAGGGAATTATAATTTTAGTTCTGCACCATCTAGCGTCAACGCGACTATCTTCAATATATCAATGTATACAATCATATTCGATTTTTTAATTGTTTTTTGTAGGTATGGTTTATTAGGATTATAATAAATAGTTCGATCTATTAATTATTTTGATTGCAGCAATATTCGTAAAATTATTGCGTTAAAAATTTTCAGGTTAGATCAAAGAATAAATGATATTTCTTCTTCGTAAACAATTTTATTCTGGCATTTTTTGTAAGGAATTTTTTATTGGCCGAAAAAAATTTGAGCTATAAATAATACGAAATCACCTCAAATCAGATGGTCAATATGATTTTGTCAAATTTTACCAAAATTACTATTGTATCGAATAAAAATTGTTCTATATTGTAGTAAGTGAAAAAATATTCTTAAAATCGAATTTCATTTTAATATCTTTCAACCTCTAATAGAACCTAGTAGTACTTAAGAAATTCACTTTATCTTTCTTATAATATGTTTTTTTATCCGACGTATTATAAAATAATATACCTGTGCAACGCAGTCAAGAAAATACGCACGCATATATAGCAGTAATTTCCTATAATAAGGCTACAGTAATATCTTAACATGAATATATTACAGATATTTTAAGCACGGCACATTCAATACGTAAATGTAAACCTCGCACTTGAAAAAAACTGCAATCGATGAGACGACATCGCGTAAATCTTGAATTTTGAAAAAATACCATAAGTCAAACGTGCACGTAGGACATATATTGCGATTTTTAGTAAGCCTCGGGCAATCGAAATAATTAAACAAGCCTTAAGACAAATCTTTCACCACGAATTAAGAGTTTCAAAGCCAATCAGCTTTTTTTCATTAGTGGACATTTTTTTGACTTAAGTATGAGTGAAAGTAAAACTACGTGTTGCATTTACGCCAGTTAATCGTTTTTGCGAATTATCTGCGATAATTTTAATGAGCTTGAGTCATTTGAAGCTTATCACTGAATCGATATTGGATTCGTCATCGAAACGTTTTTCAATCACAAAATCAATGCACTTTTAAAGATAAAAAAGTATCATAGCGTATTCTCAAACTCAGTTGTATCACGTTTAATCTCGACTATTTCAAAATGATTCGGTTTAAAGTTCCGGGTTAGATACCCGAGCTCATCCTTTTTATAATACTTGAATGGAATAATAAATTGATTAAATAGTATTTTCAATCATAAAAAGTCCTAATGAGCCTTAGAATTAATAATAAGAATAGAATATTTAATCTTATAATTATGACATTAATAATTGACACCTAGTCGCGTCGAATCAATATTAATTTTCTTTAAAATTTAATTCCAACATATTTTTCACGGATCTGCTCACTTGCTCTTTCGATTAAACTTTGATTTTCAATTTGAATTAGGTATTATTACTTTTAAAATCCAATTTAAAAAGTAGATACGCGAGGACTAAAAACTAATGACAATAATATTTTTATAATACAAAAAGGCAAACATATAAAATTTTTTATATGACTTTTATCCAAAATTAAACATTATTTATTAAACTAACATATATTTTTCTTGAAATTTTTGTACTGAGAAAAGAAACCTGTTAATAATACTTATTTTAGTAAAATTGAATACATAATGTAGTGAGTGATAAACCTTGAATTTGCTACCAATTTCTGTTAAAAAATTTTTATCAAAAAATTAAGCAGATGCAGCATGGACTTTCACCGAACTTGATTAACTAGAAAAATTTACTCTGTGAGTTTCAGTTTCTTTGCGTACACTCTATTGGAAACTAAACGATACTGCAGCACCTCTATATTCCCAATGTATTTTCTTAAAAGAACTTTGGTAGATGAGTGAATTGGCATTTTACTAATCTGCCTAGGTTCTTACGGACAAGCACACAAGCATAGAGGCGCTGCGATAGCATTTAGATATCTATAGTTTCCCCTGATACTTTGGTGTTTAACTAGTCCATTAGATTCTAATCTTAACGCAGTCAAGAAATAGGCAGGTGCTAGGATTTTAGTATTTTTGGGCCGAGATGCGTTCACTGATAATGATTTTTATAACAACAAACGTGTGATAAATGCGGAAGGAGATTTGTACATGGTCGAGTTTACCGGTATATATGGACCAAACTTCATTTTTTCACGTTTGGAATCGATAATGACATCTAGTGGTTAAATCCGAAGCTCGCCGCCTAATGAATTTTTTTAATAAAACTGAAACTCAAGAGGAAACTTCCTATTAATTTGTGTGACCTTTAAGAAGTAATAATACTTTTTTATTGTAAGAACTCTTCTGCATGATATGCCTCATGCAAAAATAAAGCTCGCTCAAAGTATCACAAAAGCTCCTCGAGCTTAATTTGTCCCTATGCCTCTTTCTCTGTTCTCTATTAATTGTCCAATGGTAATTTTAATGAATTTCGAAAGCTGAAATCTCGACCACAGTGTAATTCTGAAGCACAGCTACATACATGACGGGCGCGGGCACACGCGAGACGTATTCGCTCAATTAACAAGCAATCTAACTAAAAGCCAAAGTGCGCGTAGGAATATGCGCCAGGGCTCGGAGCCCGAGACACATATTCTCGGGAAATTTCCTAAAGACAATCGAAGCATCGTCTTACAGGTCATGTGATGCTTCGTCTAGGCAGCGGGTAGCACTGCATACGTACTCATACGATATACACACACTTGCATATTGAAGGAAAGAGAGAGAGAGACAAGAAGCCGGAAGCTATAATCCATTTTGTTAAGATAGAACACGTCGCTCGCTAACTCGTACCATGCATAATGCAATTAAACTGCCACGCCATTACACTCTGATGTGCACGTTCTCTCTCTCTCACTTGCCAAGGTTCCAAGAAGAGAGAGAGAGAGAGTTGCAATAGTGCAGAGGCTGTAAGTTTGGAATTACTAGTTTAATTGCACGGGCCCACGAGCAAGATATCCCCTGAGCGTCTCCTCCTCATCTCGGCACTCACTCGAGTGCAATCTCTCGGCGCGCTCAGGCCGCAGCAGCAGCAGCATGCGTATGTGTATACGTATAACATCTATACATAGGCACATACGTGCGCAGTCTAGCCGTAGGTATAGCATGTATGTGTGTTTATTCGACCGGTAACTCGACTGTACTATAACGCCGCATGCACGTATGCCCTGCGCAGCTCGACATGCTCGAGCTTCTCCAGCTCTCGCCGACGAGCCAATCCAGGCTCCGCTTCTCGCCGTTGACTGTCTTATCCTAATTACCTAATTATCTTAGAAGATGACCTAACTTGGCGACGAATAGCGAGCATGCACGTGTACGCGTTGGCTCGTATATGCGCAGTGGCTTACGTTGTAGTATATATCGACTCGTCTTGCCCCGTGATATCAAGTTTCTGAGATGTACAATACGTGTATTTCTCTTGCGCTACACATTGGATGCAAACTTTTCAGCTACCGTAGTTAATACCAAGCGACACATTGGATAAAGTGAAAAACAAAATAAATAAAATAGGCCTGGAAAGCATGTGAAAAAATGTACTTGATTTTTCGATGGGCTTTATTGGCTGCAGATAAATATAGCAACTCGCGATGAAGCCTTCGGCCAATTTTTGTCGATCGATTGGTTACGTTTGCTTGCATTACACGTATCCTCTTGAAAGATCCCTATACTACAGCATACATACATTTTCAGGTAAAAAAAGAAGAAGACACAGAAGATGGAGCAGAAAAGACGAAGAAGAGAATCCAATATTGTCCTACAGACAACTTAATCTAACGCGATCGGTGCATTCCATTGACAGCGAGCACTAAGCGCGTTCATTGTCCAGGCGATCGATCCGTCTATAATATGGATCACCTCTCGTTCTCTCCGAGAATCGGGATGTGTACGTCCAAGGACCGCAAATCCTTTCATTCTATCAAAAAGTCTCCCACGTGTATTGCCCCGAAAAAAAAACTACACACGCACATACGCGCTTACATACAGCCAAAGGGAAAAATCGTCAATGCACAATCGCTGCTGTATCAATTAATGCTTGGAAAAATATCCTGCCGCACATACATAGAGTCCTGCGGGCATCGCTTGGGTAAGGGCTACAGATACGCTCACGTGCGTTGTTTCGTTCAAGAGGCCGCGCACGCTGTCTGTATTTCTGCTGCCTGTTGACTTAAGCGCGTGGCGAATCCATCTCTCAAAACATCTTTTACCGCAGGATTACGCGCGCCAGGGCTGCTGCTGCTGCTGCTGATGCACATTTTGGAGACCACCGCGCGCTATACCGCGCGAGGCAGCAGCGCAGGACAGCCCAAAAAAGAAGAGCTCGAGAGAGGGAATTGTTCACGCTGCACGCTCAGTTAGTTACGCACCGTGGGTAGGCTGGCTCGCTATACCACGCACGTCCCGCATACATCTAGACATTTTTTTTGTGTTCACTACGCGCAAGCACAATGTCTATCTTAATAATAGATAATAGATACTGCACGTACTATACTCACCGTACAGATTTCAGAGCGAAAGTTGCAGCGAGTACGTCTTACGATGCTACAATTGATTAATCTCTGCCAGCAAATTTTGCCTCTCTATTTTTGTAAGCAATGATTTGCATAAAATGTTGTCCATTTTTAAACTCGTCGATGATACGTAAAAGGGTCACAGCTTGATGATAACACTGATTTATTTATACACAATCAATTTCAACAATTGTGCCACATTTCAATTATTACTTTTTACGTAACTGTTTAGAATTGTTTGATTTACAATATTTCGATAATGAAATTTATTTTTGGAAGACTGCTTACGAAAAGTAATTCGAACGTGTTTTATGATTCCAAAGGCGCCAAATATTGCAGAATAATGTTTTCATTTTGCTTGCATTGTTTTGGGTGACGAGATAAACAAGCATCAATCAAATTGATAATAGTGATTCTCGAGATCCTTAATCTTTCATCGTTTGTATCGAATATGCGTCCGGTTGTACATCACTATCTAATCTCGAGCTCGATCGAAATGTGGCTTTTGCATTGGAACTAAATAAATACTACTTCGAGACGACGAGCCTACCGAGCAGCCAGTTTGCAAAAGAGTTTCGTCGCGTAAATATGAAGTGGCTTCTCGTGTGCGCTTTGTGTCTGTTGACCGTTTCGCAGGTCAGAAGTTTTTATGTAACCAGAGTCGTCAACGGGACCGATGCGAAGCTCGGCGAAATTCCATTCCAGGTAAGAAACACACTAACGCGAGATCCATGAAAATATCATTTCGGTCGTAAAATTGCAATAATTTTTTTTCATAAAAGGTGTCGTTGAGGGACTTGAGTTCGGGTCAATCGAGGCATTTTTGTGGTGGATCAGTTTTGAATGAAAATTATGTGGTCACAGCAGCACATTGCGTCTATGGGTAGGCGGCTTGAACGAAAGTTTTAACTACCAATTTTCATTATTACATTATCTTTTTCATTGAGCTTGTATATAATACATTTCAGTAGACAAGACGAAGAAGATTCAAAAAAGATGAGAGTAGAGGTTGGAAGTATTTATTTGGATAAACCTTACCAAACGCACAAAGTTCAGAAAGTTATAGTTCATAAAGGATTTAATCCCTCTAAAAGTCTGAAAAATGACGTTGCACTAATTAAGGTTAGTGACGAGATCAAATATGATTTAAAAAATTTTTGATTGTTTTTTTCTCAATAATATACACGAACTAATTGACCATACAGGTAACAGAGCCTTTCGTGTTCTCTGATCGCGTGCAACCCGTGCCCTTACCTGAACTGCATACGAAAATTCTGGCCAACTCAAAAGCAACCGTATCAGGATGGGGAGGACGCGGAGGCGTAAGTATTGCCTAAATATTTTAACTACGATTGATATAAAATCGTAAGCGATACTCTTTCTACCAAAGGAAATTCAAGGCCTTCCGAATACACTACAAAAAGCCACTATTCGCATCGCCGACCAAGAGTACTGTAAAAAAGTAATGATACAAGAGAACGAGGAAATATTCCCGACCCAGATCTGTGCCAACGATCCTACCATGAGGAAAGGACAGTGCAACGTGAGTAATTTATTCGAGAGATTTTTTTCGCAAAAGTCTTCAAAAAACCATGTGTTATAATTTGCGCAACGATTTGCACAGGGTGACTCCGGCGGTCCACTCATGGTCAGTGGAAAACTAACCGGTATCGTGTCCTGGTCCGTCAAAGATCCCTACTGCGCCAGCACCATCTATCCGGGAGTTTACACTCGCGTTCCCGAGTTCGTCGACTGGATTTTGGAACACGCGAAATAAGTTGGATATAGCAAAAAAAATAATTTATAATCACGTATCATAATTTTAAAATTAAATGTAAACCTATTTTTCTTAAATTTTGCGAGTCTTAATTTTTCACTTTTTTTTATCCAAAATAAATTTGAAAAAAATGTGCTCGTGGTCTCAAATCACTTTGGTGTCATAAAAAAGCCACGACATTGGAAATAAATAACATCATTGACGGCGGAGTTTGGAGATTTAGGGTGACATTAATTACAGCATACATCAGCTGAAAATCGGATACAAGTCACGGGGATTCTCTCTCGGCGAGGCGAGGCGGTAACCAACGCAACTGCGACAAGCTGCGAGCACGCAAAAAGAGGGGCATTGTGATACCCTCGCGGGCATCTTCGTGTGCCGAGACTATACAGGTACCGGGCTCTTATACACGCGCAATAGAGCTATATGCTCGGCAGTGTTCATCCGTATAACTGAGAGTAAGAGAGAGAGAGAGAGAGAGAGAGAGACTGGAATTTGCGATCTCTCAGTCCGATAAGAGCTGCGAAAACGTGAAGAGCAAAGTAGCCCTTCCTTCCCTCCTCTCTCTCTCTCTCTCTCTCTCCCTCTCAACATCTAAATTTTTTATGCGCGATCAAGTTTTGAAGCGCATAATTTTATCACTTTCCTTCAAAACGAATCAGATTAAAGAGAGAATGTTTAAATCAAGTCCGAGCATGGCGTGCATTTCGCCGTTTTGACGTTCGGGGTCAGAAGCTTTGTTATACAAAGTACTTAACAATGCTCATAGAGCTAGAGATATGAAAGCCCACGTAACGGTTGTGTGTGTTTGTTGTGTGATGAATTGTGCTAAAAATTGCACGACTCGATCGAGCGCCAAGGCGTTCGACGATGAGAAACGATAACAAACACATCTCATCGAGATTAGCTTCGTGAGAAATGTGTCTGTGCAATGCATGTGTACTCTGTGTGTAGTACCGGACCATCTCAGAATCATTATAATCGCATTCATCGCTACTTACACGATGCTTTTTCACGTCCGAGCATTTAGTATAACGAGACGATGGTCCGTGCTGGCTATCGCTGCTGCCGTTTTTCTCTCGCTACACTTGGATCGCTGGCAAATCCGATCCGATGATTCCGCATCACGTAAGGCGTGGCGCGCAGACCGCAAACTTTATGTTATGGACTTTCTATAACTGCCCTGCGTCTATATATTGCGAGAGCGAGAGAAAGACTTAGAGAACGTGAATGAGGATGCTTTGACCTCGGCTCGTAGCTTATGAGCTCAATATTTCACGCATCGAGAGCCTCGCGCTTAATTCGATAGAAAAATATTGCCGCAGCTCTCCGTGTAGTGTCAGATTTTCTTGAGATTGTTTGCTCGCAATTTTATTTCCTTCGCTACGCACTTGACGGTAGCCGAATCATCAGATATATTTTTTATAAGAAATCTGAGAATTTTTTCCTCAAATATATGGGAAGAGCGATCGATGATTTTTGTTGAGAATCAACTATGTTGATTTCGTTTTTTTTTTAATCTATGACTTGAATTGATCTTTGATATTTTTATCGTTACTATAGTAACTTTCAGGCGCGCTTAGCGCGCGTACATTTTTCAGTCAGTTTCGAAAAAGTTGCTATTTTGACCGTAGATGTCACATTATTATGTTCCGACTGGAGTCACAAGTCCGTCGACCAATTAGAAGCCGAATAGATTGGCTTCACTTTTAGGGTCATCATTATTTTAAGAGAGGATACTTTTAATTGTTGCGAATTTTTATTTGAAAAACGAAAAAAATGTAAAGAAACAAAACAAATTAAAAATAAAAAGAGTAGAGAGATAAAGAGAAAAATTTTTGAATTGTGAAAATAGGTTTTTCAGAATAAGGTAGGACGACTAATTTTAACTCGTCGAATTGATTCTAGTACAAACCAAGATTCGCAAAGGAAAGCCTTTTTTGTGAATTTTAGGTTTTTTACTTTATTTTTCTATAGATTCGATTTAACTTTTTGAGGGGTGAAAGCGAGGATCCAAGAAGTATGAAAAATTTACAGCCCCTGAGACGTCGGCCAGCCTCGCTAAAAAATAGATTTATTAATTCATCAATAGATGTCGCATTCGAAACGCGTGGTTCAATTAGTGAAGGTGTATTATGAAGAAAGCTGTAATCGTGTATCAGCTGTAGTTAGTAGTTCTATTAAGTGTTCGGGTTTATTTTCAACAGTAGTTTAGAACTTTGAAAACTGAAACGCTATTTCGAAAATACAAGTAAATTTGAGAAAATCAAGCATACAAACATTCTGTAATTTTACTCTTGAAATAAGTATTAATTCAAGTTGAGGCTGTTATGCGTATTAGAAAGACCAATAAACGAATTAAACAAAAACTAATAAAAACAATCGGAGATTATTTATTTAAGCTATCTGTTTTAGGATCCCAAGTGAAAGTGTGACGGAATATAGTTATGCGTGGTCTCATTTTGTTTGAAAATCATATTATCAGGTAAACGGTTGATGTTTCTTTTAATTTTGGTAATTTTCTTATCTATAAAATTTATTTGCTTCTATAAAGTGAGTACAAGATATAAAATCTTCAGTGGCAGTGATCAAGTAGTATTATCGAAAAATACTTGCAATTACACACGGAAGCTGGAAAATGCGTGATACAGAACTCAAAACAATCGATTGCTCGCGATATCATGAACTTTCTAGTTGGTTAATCGCGGAAGCCATAGAGCATGGCGCTCGCCGAAAGTCGAGCACGTAGTTGCACAAAAATAACTGGTAATCGAATGAAAATGTTAAATTTGTGCAAAAAATTCAAGCCTTTGGCAATATAATGCTGTGAGCTTCTCTGAGTTTCATACTTGACACTACGCGAGCTCGATTGAGGAGAAAGAAGCGAAGGGGTTCGCCGAGTGAGAGAGAGAGAGAGAGCAGAAAGTCACCCTCGTCGCGTCCGGCAAAATGCACGGAGGGGTTTGTGGGATAGTAGGGGTAGACGGGTCGGTGGTGGGAGTCGATCAAAGGAAGCCGAGGGTGGTAGGAAGCGAGGCTCGTCGCAGGGCGGAAAGGGGAATCAAGGGGTGTAGTATAGAAGCAGCAGCAGCAGCAGCGCGAGGCAGTCAGGGTGGCGGCTGGTAAGGGAGCATCGATTGCCGGCTGCGCGTGCGCCCTCGAGGGGTGTCGTGGGTCGCCGCCGCCGCGCGCGGAGCAGAGCAGAGTATAGTGGCGTTCGTAGGGGGCCGGTCGCGCGTCAGAGGAGGCGGTCCGCTGCCGGCAAGAGCGAGATAGCTAGCCTCGATGCTTCAGGGGGGAGTAGTCCCTTTCTCTCTCTTACTCACTCGCTGGTGCGCGCGCGCGCGCGCCGTCCGACGCTGATCGTCTCTAGCCCCGAGCGTCAGTGTGACGTTGCCGAGCGCCACGTGCGGTCTTCAAAGTATCCTTGCGCTCGCCGAGCTGCCATCGTATATATAATACGGTCCTTTTCTTCTCTCTGCCTGCGCATTACACATCTTACATTGTTGCTTTATAATAGCTACTGCCGCGCACAGAGAAAGAGAAAGAGAGATTCCAAAGCTGCACGTGAGACGTCAATTCTCTCTTTAAACCGGCCGTTTATATATCCCCGCATATAGTCACAGATCGGAGCGTTGATTCCTTCCTGACCTCCTCCGTTTCCTTTCGTTCTTCCTTCCTTCCGAGCGACGTGAGCTTTCTTCTCTCTCTCTTCGCTTGACCCCTGCTCGTGTGTCTTCGAGACCCCGCCAGCACAGCTCCTTTATACCTGGCTAGTTTCTCACTTTGAGCCCTTTTCCTTATTGACTCATCGAGAAAGATGGATAGATAAATGGATAGCTTATATTATACGAGTAAACGCGTGCGGAGAAAGAGAGAGAGAAAGAAAGCAAAATCGAGTGAAAGAGAGCGAGAGAGTGAGGCAGAGAGCGGCTACACGTTTGGAGCCTCAAGGGCTATTTTGCATAAATGCCAAGGCACAAGTGTGCTCTCTGCCGCATATACACATCGATGAACAGGCGATTTTGCGTCGCTTTAATTCTTTTTTTAGCTCCTCTTCTTTTTTTCGTCTTTTTCTCGCTGCCTCGTTGACGAGCTGCATAATAATAATAAAAGCTGCGCGCGCCTCACGGATCGCGAGCAATGTGTTATATTTGCCCAAAACTGCTCGTGCGAGATTAGTATATATTTAACATTTTTTGATACAGTGCCGCATCTCAAATGGCTAATTACATAGGGCGGCTCGATCATGACATCGCGGCAATTTTCACTCGCAGATCGGCTCTCGCGCAGGCCCGGTCATTACGCGACACGATTGCATCTGCGCGCGGGCCGGGGACAAAAATATCGGAGCTCAAAGATCAGCCGCGTCGCATCGATATGCATTTAAAAAAAAGAAGGACGTCTCGAGGGTAGAAATTCTAAAAGTCCGAACGCATTCGAATTGCAACGTATACGCGCGTTGGTCGAACGAATGAAAGTGTCGCGCGAGCGAATTTGCGCGCCACGCGAAACAATCGAAGGCGCATCGAGAAGGATTATAAACTCGTTTTAGGATATGTATGTGTAAGGGCACACGAGACTCGACGGTGGCATCGACGGGTTGCGCTGCCGCTGCCGCCGCCGACCTTGCCGCCCACGCGCGCGCGCCACAGAGTATATATACGTAGTACATACCCCCTTTTCCGCCATCGCTCCTATATGTACTCTCTCTCTCCACGCTTACTGTTGCCGCTGCTGCTGCTGCTGCTGCCGATACGACTGGCCGTGTGCTTTTCTCTCCGTGTGTATGTGCATGCCTGCTGCTGCCGATGAGCGACGTTCTCGCTCTCTCTCACTCGTGCGCACATCGCACATCTCGTATTCACGCACACATACACGCAGAAAAGCGAGTGAGAGTCTGCACACGCCGCCCGTCGCGCGTTCGTCGCTCTGAAGCTCACCTTCGTGCGCCAGAGCAGCTCTTCGTCGTCGTGATCGTCGTCGGCTCGCTCTCGCAAAGCAAAGTATCGCCTCGCGTCTGTTATATAGTTTCGTGTCTGATAACTCGACTCTTCTGTCTCTCTTTCTCTGTCTCTTTCTCTTGCTCGGGCCTGTGTGTATACATGAGTGCTTTTTTACCCCATCCTGTAACTATACGCGAGTGCTCCGCTCCGACATCGACTCGTACCAATAACTTCTTCTTACTTTTTATAGCGAAATCTTCCGATTGCAGTTCAACAGTGCGCATGTAATAGTAGTTGGCAGTGATTGTTGTTGAGCCTCGTTTTGCCTCTGTATCGTTCTTCACTGTGTGAAAGATTTAAACAAGTGACTGTGGATACGTTATAATAAAGCGTGATACATGACAGCGTGAACGAAATCAACACTGACTTCGTGCGGAAGAAAAACTAATCGCCTGTGCAGGCTCGTTCTTCGTGACATTGCTGTTATACATAACGGTGTGTGCGTGCCCTTCGTCACGGGGATGTTTGGCAAATCTGTACCCGTCGATTCGATGCAACATAACCTAGCAAATTAGCAAGCTCCCACTGCACCACCGTATAAACCCTCTATCGATTGGTAAGTATCAATCGTAATAAACTGTTTTGTAAGCGGTCGAGGATTATGATTTCGACTTTTCGCGGAAACATAACAGAGTAATGTCAGAGATGCCTATCAACACACGGACACGAATGAAAGTTTGAGCCAGCGGCCTCGAACGCATTTGCGCCTTTTTTTCAGTGCTCACTGTTCGTCGCTAATACACGAAAAACCCTTTTTTCCTGAATATCTCTCTTTTTTCTCTCTGCTTCTGTCTCTCTCTCACTCTCCAGGGGGAGGTGTGTATAGGTGTAGACGTATAGAGAGAGAGAGAGAGCGCCGTACACAGGCAGTATATTTAACTTTGCTTAACTAACTTCGTTCGCGCCGTTGCGTTAACGGAACGCCCCAGGGATCGTCGACGACGACGGAGACGACGCGCCGCGTCGCGTATTCATCTTCTTCGTCGCTCTTCTCGCGCAACGATTTTTTTTCATTATTTTGCTCGCAATTTCTTCCTTTTTTTCGTCCCTGTCTCTTTTCGCCGTTGACGTTTAACACCTTCGTCGTGTATTGTCGAATCGGAGGTTCGAAATTTTTTGTGTCGCTGCAAAAGCTTGTATGAAATCAGACGTAACTGAATTGTTCACAATTTCCTATAGTTTACGGTGTTGTGTTCGATCAATGTAACTGTCACGCACGGGGGTGGTTGTATTTATAAATATTAAGGTTAGAAGATGTACAAAGTAAGAAATAGCCGTTTATTTTATTTTGTTAATTATCACGCAAAGGGTAGTTCGATCATTGAGGTTAGAAGAAGTTTAAATTAGTAAATGACCGTTTATTTTTCTTGATACTATACATTTCGTGAACTTGAATAATCACAAACGTAAGTTATTGAAACATTGTTATTTAGTCAACAATAGTAAAGTACTGCGATTGAATTTGTTTACAAAACAATTACAATAAAATAAAGTACAGACTAGACTCATATTCTCGTTTATTCTGTTTCATAAAAACGTTCTAGTTTACGTCAGTTGAATGACGAGCGCAAAATGTTTTCTCTTTGCAGATTGCGCAAATCAGAGCACCGAAAGTGAAAATATCCGCATGAAGTCGACGATCCAGCGTGAATCGTCGCTGTAATCGAGGCGACGTAAAAGAAAAAATCCCCCGAGAGCCGTTTCTGCGGCTTCTTCGAGCTCTCCTCTAGCGAAAGCCAAACACCAAGTCGAAAGTCATCATCGAGGTGGCATGTCCTACCTCGCACTCGACTCCAACGCCTGGCAGGTTAGTGTAAACGCCGCATGCATAAAATGATTTAAGCATTAGCCGCTGACCCATTATACACGACAATTGAGTCGTAAAATGTTGAAACGATCTATTAAAAATGTGTGTGTTTATATATAAGATGTGTGTTAATGATCGCAGAGCCAGTGGGCCCTCGTGGAATGAAATATATGCATTACGTATATAGTTGTATCGCTGCAGGATACAAAAAAGTGTAAATTTTCAGCTGATCGTGGCTCTTTTCTATGTAGTCCTTAACGGCTCCGCGCACACACGCCGAGCATTATTTTTGTTGAAAAACACTTCCACGGCGGTAAATTTAATATTCGTCGTAAAACTGATCCGTGGATGCTCTGTGCGTTAAGCGATCCACGCGCGAATGAATATACTGTTACATCTATGTGATGGTGTGTAAGTGTGTGTGTGTGTGGTGTCGAGAAAATTGCCTAAATTACAAGGATTGTCGGTGCGTTTTGTCGTAGTGGAGTCTGTGCGGAATTTCTCACGGATCTAGGGTCTCGCGGAAATCGTGCCGAGCTCGCGATATCGCGTTTCCCTCTCGCGATAAGCACTCGAAGTAATTCACTCGTTCGACGATGACGATATTTCTGCGCGTTAACTTTCAGGTGAAAAAGCTCACTTGAAAATTTCGTGAATTTTTAGAAGGAAAGAAGCGATTGAAAGTATATGAACCTGATTGTAAAGACGGTAGTTTCCAAAACAGTTACCGAGTCGAAATTCGCAATTGTACGTGTAAATGAAAAAACCAATTTTGGCCATTATAGTTTCGGATCGCAATGGCTCGCTAGGCTCCAACGTGTTCGACGTCGTCGTATCAACGATAGACGCGGAATGATACAAAAGTGCAACGTGAAAACGTTCTCGCACGGAAAACGGGCGTATGCCTCGAAGCCCTAGGTTATTCAGTTAGCGGGCCGCTTCTTCTCCGCACTGCCGTGGTAATGCCGCCGTTGCTGCTGCTTCAGTATACAGGCACAGGTGCGCCCCTGACAAATTATACACGTATACATTTATTCAGTGTATGTGTGTGTGTATGTGTGTGGCATGTTTATATACAGATGCATGTAGCTGTTTCTGCTGCTGTTGCTGCGTCGGTGTGTGCGGCACCTCGCAGACGACGACGACGACGACGTTTACTCGATTAGCGCTCAAAAGCGCGCGCTTGGGCTGCTGCTGCTGCTGTTGCTGCTGCCGTTGAAGCCACCGCTGATGCTTCTGTTGCTATTTCGACACGCGAACTTGTAAGGCCTATATATCCGCATGAATATTTATGAATGCTCGGAGAAATTCTTGGCTGACGTTCGATAAGCCCTGGCGTTTACCGGGCTAATTCGATAATTTTTTGGGCCATATAGGAGAACTGACTCTTGACTGGCGTACCGCGTGAATACCTTCGCATGTATACATATTGACGCTCGTGAGATCGAGCGCGACGATATTATGGGAGCTCTGCACACGCGCGTTCAAAATGTTCCATATCATATGCACGTCCATTGCAGCGGTGGCGGCTCGGTCGACGAGCAGCACGAGTCGAGGCTGTTGTTGCCTCTTTTTTCGACTTTGCACGGACGCAACGCTTTGATTCGTTCGAAACGAAATTCCGACCTATAAGCACTCGAGGTAAAAATCCCTGCGTATATATATGAGCGCAGCGGAAACGTTAAACGCGCGCACTCGGAATAATGAGCGTAACCAATCGTGACGCGCTTTCATACACGCTTTGATCAAGATATAGACAATGCGATACATAAATGTGCACGTACGTATTATGATCGGGCGCGCGTGCACGGGGCAAATCACTGTCCGACTATTAGCGTATAACAAATGTACTGCTCTCGACTCAAATGGCCATTGCCCGACCGAGTCTATTATATCTAATGGCCAATTTCAATCACTCGCGCCTATGATACAGGTATATAATTATATCCACAAGTGCAGTGCGGCACGGGCACACACGCACACGGTACGCACAGCGAGTCGACTAATTATTGTCTTGCATTCTATATCGGAGCAGTTACAAAAGTTTGATTAAATATCAATGCTGACTTGACTTTCTCCCTCGCTCTTATATATATGCATTTCACACTTTGTCGCTTTATGGCAAACATTGTACGTGAAGTATTATATACTTCTTGGCTCTATACGCGAGTACATTCTCTGCGTTGCCAAAGTCGTTGGTGCGCAGCGGCATCATCAGTCATGGCAAATTAGCAGTACGCGCCGGCGCTTGATTTATTCCCTTGTAATGTACGTATGTGTGTAGCTACGTACTTGCACAGACATCGGATGAATTGCGTTGTTGCACTGACAAATTTATACGCTCGATTGGTGTACATATCTCGAGTACGAGCGTATGCCAGCGAGATAATGGTCAATGCGAGCCCGAGCCCGTAATGTACGAGCTTGCATAGCTAGTTTAACCCTTTCTGTTATCTGTATAACGAGCTACGCCTAATGTAATGTCTAAACGGTGTACGTACGCGAACGTAACGTAAGTTGATCGAGTCGAGCGCAGGCCAGATTCAGATGGACGCGCGTTATGTATATAATCGAATTCGGATCAAACTCTCCCCAATTCGGAGCTCCGATGCGAAATTAGTTCGAAACATAGTAACGACGCAATTGCCCAAAAAAACTGTTCGTCAGCATTTATAATTTACTTCGAGGTGGTAAGATTTGACCACAACCAAAAAACAAAGAAAAAACAAGTCGTGGGTGATTCTCAAGCCCGGCAGCTGCACTAGACCGTTAAAATGCGTACCCGTACCTATACGAACGCGGCTAGCGCGCGATCAATCACTTCGCTAACGCAGAGAATTGCCCTCGCACCGGCAGAGACTAAGTACGAAAATAAACGACCTAATTGAGGGTAAGACGAGAGCGTAAAAAAGTATCCTTTAAACGCAACAACTGCTCTCGCGCGCGTTTATATATAATCAGTCGAGAATTATTATTCTAATGGAGGATGGTTTTCGTATTTTATACGTATACGTGCGCGTACGTACGTACGTGTGTGTGGGGGGTATTCATGGGGTGCGCTTATAAAGTACGTCGATCGAGCCTAGGGCAACAAGGTGCTAGCTCCAGCAGGCAGCCTACGTAGGAAATCGCGCTACATTATATACTCAAATGCCGCCGCACAGCCGGAAACGTATGCGAGAGCCGGACTTCTGAACTCGCTCGTAACTCCCCGCTTAGGCCGACGCTTCTTGCACGCTTACTTTCAATCGAATTGAAGAACTGATTTAGCTTTGGCTGCGCTTTTACCAGTGGCGGCCTCCTCCTCGCGTCTATGTACCGAGGTACCTTCTCCAAAAGCTCCGGCCAAGTGGAAGTTTCCGTTTGTCGGCGGTGCGAGCTGAAAGCTGTTTGGAATTTCAAATTTTACCTGCGATTACCGCGCATTAGATAATGGCTTCTCTGCATGCATTTCGTAATTAATTATAATGAATGATTGATAAAAAAACGTAATAAAATTAACGCAATAAAATTCGTCGGTCGAAATCAGCTGAATAATCGATGAAATTGCACCAAGTTGCGCTACATTAACGTAGTCTCGTGTACGCGTTGATTGGCCCGTACGAGAGCAGCGTGAAATGCACAATCGAGCGAATCTCACGGGACTCTCGAAGAATTAGCCGGGGCACAAACCACAGGAGCTTATATAATGACTAATTTGAAACGAGAGCCCTCGACTCCTGTGCGTCGTATATGTATACGCGCGTGTGTGTGCGCGGGCCCGCACGGTCCAAGCCAGGCGTGCTTAACATTTCACGATTATTATACCGAGAGCCGAGAGAGGGCCGAGAAAGCAGCGGAGCAGAGCGTATATTTGCACATTTTCCAATAAAGCTGCGGCCGGAGAATCGAGTGGCCGGTCGCGTGTGCCTGTGCTATGCCGCTTTGTGTCGTGTGTCCCTGCTTAAGACAACACGGACACGCGTCGGCACTCGCATTGTGTGTGCTCCCACGCTGCTGCTGCTGCTGCTACTGCCCGTTGCAGGATCACGCTCGACGAGAGGTGAGACACGCACCGAGGTTGCGACGACTGCGACATTATACGCCGTAGCCACTTGACTGTATGGTAGAATCAAGTGTTGATTTGTTGACATACGCGCCACGAGACCATCGCCTGTACAATAATACAGTTCACGAAAAGAGAGAGAGAAGAAAATCGCGTGTTTTATATTAGGACCCGTCGTCGCAATAACGTTGCCACTTTCACGGGGATTTTTCGCGCGAATTCATTCGAATGCGATGTCCCGTGTACAAAAACGCATGTATATTTATTTATTGATGCACGGATATGAGCTTTTCCCCTTCATAATGTATATACGCGCAGCTAAACTAAACCCGGATTGCGTGAAAACATCGTGAAACGAAAAAATAATCGACGAAGTAGCCCTACCCGCTGTGCATCGCCCATTCGTGTGCTTTAACCCTTGTCGTCGTCGAGAAGAAATGAGCTTTAGTGAATTTTCAATTTGCTATCGTTTCTCGTCCGCTCGCGCGCCCGAGCTACATGATTCACTACTTTGCATGTCACCGTATTATGTTATTTCGAGCGAACAGTTGGTCGATACATCAAAAACTCTCGAGCGCGCCCACGCGAGAGCCCACTTCAAAGTTGCTGCTGCTGCTGCTGCTGTTGTGCTACGCGCGGAGAAACTCGGGGGCCGAAGGGGGCGCGAGCAACTACATCGCCTTCGTTTGCTCAGGAGTAATGGGGAGGAAGAGAGAGAGAAGTAGTTGTGTATAATGGCCTATGTACCGTATTACGAATACATGAAGGGATTATTAAAGAGACGAGAAGATAAATTATAAGCCAAATTGCGTATGCATAATTTCCTGTATACACGTGATCTTATGAGCTTTTCGTTGGAGCAACAAAATACAATGCAGTTTTCGTGTTGTCGAAAGCGCGAAAACAATGAGAAGTATTTATGATTATGCGATCGCAACATCACGCATGGGAATGAATCATTCTTGAATCGAAATCAATCGAGATCGAGTCAATCGAGCCCATAACTAAAGTATCGCGCGAGCAATAATTAGGTATAGCACGATAATTGTGACTGGCAATATCAATCCGATAAAAGTAGTCGTTGGAACCGAACCAGGATAGCTTTTATAATGCTGCGCGCGGCATTATTCTGGAGGGCTCTTACAAGTAGTAGTAGTTCATTACAGGCGCACACAATCAGATGTAAATAAATAATGTTCAGCCAGCACATTTCCGTATGAGCATGCCTTTAACTGAGCAGAATTACGATAGAGATCTCGCGCACAACTCTCATACATACGTATACGTACCGGGAGCTTGGAAATTGAAAAATTCCCCGCTACTATTCTCCGCGCGTTGAAAGTTGCGTTGGTGCGCGTGTATAATATCGCTCTGTCTGCACGAAAAAAAGACTTGCCAAGATTATCTGCGCGTATCGCGCGCCTTATGCAAGAACAGCTCGAGAGTCGAATCGAACTCGTGCATTAAAAATCCATTTTAATCTTGCAGCTTCGGCTTATGGATGTGCTCGACATATTCTATATGTACAACATAAGTGAACACACGGCAAATAGGTTGTCGCGCACGAATGTGATACGCCCGCTAAAGCGATACAGAGAAAGAGAGACCCGCTTTGCGTTGAATAAGTAAAGCCACGAGCTCGAGCTGTTTCTATACGCATACAGGCGTAAACTTGCGCCTCGACACTTTTCTCCTTCTCTCTCTCTGCTTACACGGACTCGAGCCATTCGACGTCGTTGTCCTCGTCGTTTTCGTGTGGCCAAGCCGGCCATGTGTGTGTGTGTGTGTCCATGTAAACCAGAGGACCCGTTGTTTAATTCAAAGACAATGGGCTAGGTATACAGCGCAGCTATACATGCATTCATTGAAGCTACCAACCGCGTACAGGTCGGGGTCCGCGCGGCTGGACATGCGTAAACACACCCGCGCACATACACACGCTGACGCCCGCACAATGGAGCCACTTTTCGCGCTCGCGCATGCATTATGCAGACGGACACACAGAGAGCGCGAGCAAATATGCATCGGCTGCCGCGCCGCGACCCTTTAGTTACACTTGCCTACCTCCTGCGATTATTGTTATATCCTACGCGCCGTATACGAGACGGGCCTTTTCATCGAAGTTTCGATTAGTCCGACCTTACGCAACCGAGCTCGTGGCGATTCGCATTGCACGCTGCATAATAATAACGTAATCACAAGTTTGTGTACTTCTTTTCGGGTTGCGCGGTGCGCGTCTTGCGTGCCAGCTCGACGAGTTGCTGCTTGCTGCGCGCGCAAAGCTCGTTCCCCGAAGTTCAGCGAGTTGATTGCATTGTTTGACTTTGCAATTATGTAAACGCAGGCGCTTGCAGACATTACCCGAGTTTACCTCATTTTGGATATAGCTACTATTCTGATGCAGAGTCGGAGACAAGCCTAGCATGAGAGACCTGGAGAGAGAAGCATAAATACTAATCAGATCTTTTTTTGCCACTTGCGAGTTTACAGTACTCCATCTGTTGTTGAAACCATAAAGCACACAATCAAATAAGATATTGGTGGATGTTTTATCGATTTCAATCGAAATGAAAGTTAGCCAAATTAGCTTATCGTTGTTAACGAGTATCTATAGTTGATGAAATAAAAACGCTCTATCCGACAGTCCAAGTACAATTACAACGAACGAAACGTCACACCCTGTGCGGAAAGTCTGTTGTATCTGAATCATTGACTGAATAAATGCTTCTGTATATTAGCCGAGATTGTTTCAAAACGAACAAAAGTTAATAAAGGTAAAAGAGAAAAACTTGGCTGAGTGTACACCGGCGACGACAGAGCTACGCAGAGCACAAAGCTCGCTCGCGCGTCGTAGTCGCCGTAGTCGTAGTCGTCGTCGGCGCGCTCGCGTTGGGCAAACAAAATTTTCATCTGTATATACTACTACGTAGATGTGTGTACGACTTGTGCCATGCGCGCATACACACACACACACATACCCACACATCTGGATAAACGAAGAGTAAAAACGAGCAAAGCACACGTCAGTGCAGCGCAGCTCGACAACGCCGACAACGACGGCGACGATCCGACGACTCGACGGGCAGACTCGGGCGCAAGCATTACACGTATATATGTACGTAGTAGCATATAGCACGCGCGGGCAAAAGACTCGAGAGGAAAAGAGACGAGCGATGACACCCTCATCTTTGTGCGCCCGCCCTTTTTGCTCGAGACAGGTAGTATACACATAGTCGAGTGTAGTCGCGCACATACTACGTGTACCAAAGACCATCTCTCTCTCTCTCTCTTTCTGTCCCCGTTTCTCTCCCTCTGTTCTTCTGAATACTGTTCGTGAAAGCTCGCTCGAGTTTTTCAGGTGCGCGCGTGAGCATATACAGAGAGAAAGAGAGCAGAGGCAGAGCACGAAATAATGACTAGTAGTCCAGTATTCAACTAATATTTACCAGAGATTTTCTCTCTCTCTCTCTTTCTCTCGTTGCAGAGAGTCGTTCGTCTTTGCGTCCGAGCTCAAAAAGGGAATGCCAGAGTGTGCATGTGTGTGCGCTCTACCTTTACAGCTGTAGTCGTAAGCCCGTGTGCTTTGTTTACAGTTGCTCTATATATAATATGTATATATCCGAGTAAGCGTCATCGCCGTCATCGTCCCACTGCAGATTGTTTAATATGCATGAAAAAGCTAGATCAGCCCGACTACGACGACGATGAGGGGGAATAGTGAGAGAGGGAGAGAGAGAGGCTTGAAAAATCTTGAGTAACTCGGCTCTGTGCACGCTGCACTGCACACTGCAACAACTCGTTGAGATGACCCTGTCGCTCTCTGTCTTCTTCTAAGCTGCATGCGTTCATGTATACATAACACTCGCGCGTTGCATATTTTATATTTTTCGGTTCGCTATTTTAACCAGATCTACTTCTTCAGTTTTACTGCTTTCTTTCCAGCAAACAGTAAATAACAGTAAATAAGTAAGTTGCTTTTCGTAATTTGTTTTATCAGCAGATTGAGATTGATCTCTTTTTTCATCGAGGGACGATTCTAACTAATAACCTGAATGAATTTCGGAAAGAAGTAAGAGTAAGAATAGTTGTGATTTATGAGACATGCACTTAATACCATTACATCGAATTTTATCTTGTTAAACAGCCTCCAATTTAATGCAGATTCAATGTAAAATTAAATGATAAAAGTATCAGTTCTGATTTACTTTTTTACATTAACTGTAAAAAAGTGCAGGAAAATTTATTCATATATACTTTTCAAAGCAAAAATGAACAAAAAAAATATTTAATTCTCTACATAAATAAAAACATCTTCATTTATAATTAATGTTTTAATACTGGTCTATTTTTCCAAAACATGTATAAAAATTCAATCGTAATTAATGTCAGCCTCCATACCACTAGGTGGCGAGTACCTTTATTTGTAACTCTGCAAGTGGCAAACTAACACTAACCGTACAAGTCAAATTACGGTTTTAGTTTATGTAATAATTGCTTAATGAAAATTTGATATAAGGAATTATACGTGAGATTTAAATCATCTTTTCGCATAAAAAAAAAATCATGTTCCACTTCGACTTTAAGTCGAATAAAAATATTATTAACATTGCAAAAAACAATTTTTCGTAATAAAAGAAAAATAATTAAAGTTCAATCGCGTCAGTCTCGAGTCGACGTGCAGTAGTAGGGGCACAACGATTCGGGGGTGCCTGGCAAACGCACATTTGATGAACTTGGGCTCAACCGAGCGATTGTCGGCAAAGGGGCGCAATGGGCATATAGGGAAAGGGGGGATGATGCTTAAACGTGCGTGCACGACCGGCAAAGACAACTCTATCGTCGAGCAGCATCTCTCTCTCTCTCTAGCGAGGGGAAAACCGTGTCGTTACGCATAGCTCGTCTTTTCTCTTTACTGGAGCAATAGCAGTAACAGCAGCAGCAGCAGCAGCAGCAGCAGCAGAAGCAGTGGTATACGCGTTGGTGTGGCGGCAATGCAATCCGGTTAGCCAAATTAACCATGAAATAGACTCTCACTCCCTTAGCGGCGTGTACATATATTTTATCTGGGCGTGTGTGGGTGGCGTCGCGGTTGTTTGTTCTAGCATATGTACGTGCGCATACAGACACTCGAATCGACAGAGAGATAGATTGCACTTTTCGCCGCGCTGATGCAAATCCCGCGTCGGTCGTAGTCGACCATCGCCGTAGAGCCTGATCGAAAACCAACGTTGGGTCGTACAGCCGACCAATGTTTATCCCGAAATTTTGGGAGAGACAATCGCGGACGAGACAATGGGAAGCTCAGCAGCGTCCATGTGTCTTTATCGTTCCGGTATGAAATATCTGTAGTAGTTACGGCCGAGCCATCAACGCTGCATAATAGTGTCGAGTGCCGAACAAAATAATGATTCATGGTCGATCAAGGTACGAGGCTTCTTGGCGCGCTCGCACTTGGTGAATTGACAAACGAAGAGCGCGCAATGGAAGCGAGGACTCGGACTACGGAGGCTCGAGCCGAGCCAGAGAGAGAGAGAGCCTCCTCTCATTAGCGGTGCTCTCTCGCGCTTTGAACTAAACCGCCCACGTCATGACAAACTAGATTAATTTCTCCGGCTGCCTTGATCGTTTATAACGAAATTGCAACTGTCAGAAAATCTGCTATAACGCGCGCAGCCATGAATAGCGCTGCACTTCTTTCTTTGTTTTCACTTTTGCTGCTGCTGCTGCTGCTCATCATATTATCGTCCATTCGTGTGTGTGCGCGTCCTGCGCGATGCAATATAATGCATCCCAACGCGGCGGCCGAGCTCGACTTTTTTGATTAGTTTATTACGGCCGGGTCGGGATTATTCAAGACTCGAATCTTCTACTAACGACGCGCGAGCCAACTTTTCGCTCTTCAAGTTTCTTCTGCGGCCCGAGCTATTGGCCGCATTTACGACGAGCAATATAATATCGTTATCCAGCGCGCTCTCGTATATATAGAAACGAATCGAAAATTAAATCGAGAGCGCGTCTCGGGCCTTTGTTTGCGCGAGTGTGTGTGTATGCCTTGGCTCGATTTTAAAATGCATAATGGCTAATTTGCGACTGTGCAGCGTGCGAAATTAGAAAGATTTTTCCATTTTAATCTTTGCCAATATCGATCCTCTCTCTCTCTTCCCGACAATTTACGCGTCAAGTAAAAACTAATTGTTGGTCGTTTTCAGCCGAGGTCATATAATAGCCAATGAGCGCCGGGGATGCTTGGCAGTTGAAGGAGGAAAAGAGACTCGAAAGTGCAAAAGAAATAATATATCGCGATGATCGACGACGCAGACGTAGAAAATACAAGCTGCACTTATCCGCTCGAACGCATATCACAAACACACACGCGCGCACACACATGTTGCAGTATTATTGTATACATACATAAGCGCGTGCAAGTATATCTCGTCGTGTATGCGTATTATAATACGGCATGCACAGGCAGACAGAACAGGAAATGGTTGATTTACTGAAAATAATCAGGAGCTCTCGTGTGGCTCGAGCAGACTCGAGCGAGTCGTGTGCCTGTGTATGTTATACGCGTGTGTGTGTGTGTGTGTGCAAAATCGAGCATAAAGACGATCAAAAAATGATGCATCTGCGCGCGCGCGGCCCGAACGCAAGCGATATTGCGCGGGCGAACGTTACAAAAAGGAGAAACGACTCGGTCTCTCTCTCGCTCTCGTGCGAGTATATTGGTGCACATTCACGACAAAACAAAAGACGAGAAGGAAACGAGAGCGCGAAGAATAATACGAAGGGAGCAAAAGGAGCCCAGGAATACGCACAGGTGGGGGTTTATAACTCACATCAGGCAGGTAATTAGCTGAGGCCTTTTGCATCTCCGAGGAGTGTAACGTGTGCAACGTGTATATATATACGAACGCGTACAGTTGTAATGGACCCTCTCTGCCTTCGACACGCGTGCGGATCGCTGCTCGAGAAATAGACCCTTAACTTATTCAAATGAACCTGCGCGCCCGCTGCTGCATCCTATATATGCATGTATACTTGGTGGCAAAGCCAATATAGAAAAACCATTTATATAGCGAAGAGAGCGAGGAAAGAGAGAGAGAGAAAACGGCAGAGCTGCATACTATTTTGGCAGACTTTGCCAGTGTTTCGTTTCGCCTCGTGTTATGTTATATCCTATATCCTATATCCTGAGACTGTGTATATATAAACACTCGGACATCATTCAAAAGTTTCGCTCTCTCTCTTTCTACCTCTCTCGACTTGCTGAATGAAATTAAACGATTTTTACTTTTTTCGGGTCAATGTTCCTTGAAATGCGTATAAACGATATTCGTTTTACTACAAATACGCGCGTTTTGTTTTTTCGTTCACGGTCTCTGGGCAGCACACGAAAACGCTTCATTCAAAAAGCTCTCGAAATAAATTTTAAAAAGTAACGGAAAAAAAACAGAGCCCCGTTGATGCTCTTTTTCTATTTCACTTTCATGAAGTGTGCTCCATACGTATGCACGCTGGATGAAAGCGAAAAATCGACGATACACACACGCGCTCGCTCGCAGGTTGAAAGATTGCGTGAGTGATTCAATTTCGATGGAATTCAGGGCCACGAATCGCTTATAGATACATAAAAGGGCACATCTTTGTCGTCGAGCATGCACATACACACACGCGCGCGAACGTATACTGAGAAGAGAGCTTACTCTCTATACACGTATATAGGTATTGATTTTATGTTGAGCTTCAAAAGTGTGATTTGAATTTTGATTGCGGCAGCAGCAGCGAAAGATCGCGTAACAGGATAGTGCACGCTCTGACGGGCGCACAAGGGCGCACTCGAGAGCAGCAGCAGCGGCAGCAGCCAAGCTTGCTCGACTAGAAAATTGAAGGAATACGCGCGCCAAGCGCTTTAAAAGGCACTAAATCGGACATCGACCATACTTTGCGCGCGGAATAAAGTGACTGTGTGTTGTACGTGTGCGCGTATGCGTGCTGCACCGCTGGGCCCTCTTTTTTTCATTTTGCACGCTGAATAACCTACGCCTGTGCATACTTGAAAGGGCAGTGCCGTAACTGTTTTCAAATTTATAAATTGTTGGTATTATCATTTATAGGGTGTCTTCTTTACGGCAATATTCGACATTACGATTTTTTAAATAGATGAACCAGCGATCGATAAAATATTTATCGAAATTTCATGAATGTTAATCAGAGTCATTTGCTCCGATACGTGATGGAAATCCTTCCATTTCTGTACGGACCACTTAGATAAAATTATAGATTTTATAACGAGAATAATATAAGGTTTAAGCAATTCTGCAATGCAGTATAAAAAAAAAGCGATTCACATTTATCGTTATACGCGTACATCTCACCCCATTCTTTTTCATCAGATGAACATCGTCGTATCTGTTGCGCGCGTTCGAAGCACTATATTGCCTGTCCCTAAAAAAAAATCTTAATAATATGCATTTTCGTGCGTTATATTATAATATACGTAGCCCACAAGAACTGTCTATTAAAAATTAAACGCGTCCTCGGGACTTTCTCTCGTTTTGCGCTCGCATAAAGCACACATCGAAAGAATTTGGCATTTTTGAGAGCAAAATGAAACGAGAGCAATGCGATGGGCATTGTGCGCGACGACGACGAAGACGACGGCGATGGAGAAACAGACTCGAGAGCTCACCGCGCGCACGAAAGATTACAATCTTCAACGGCGCATAATTTGATAATGATATGCGACTATATAGATTTTATTAAGAGTAAGATGCTAATTTACCGTTATGCGGTTGGAGCGCGAGCGAGAAAACGAAGGAGAGTCGCCGCCGTGTCTTCGTCGCAAGAATCAGTATGCTAAGATGACTATAATCAGGTGGTGGTCGCTTGTGCGCGAAGGATACCGGAGAATGGCTATTAAAACATCAGAGTTCAGTAAAAGAGAGAGAGAGAGAGAGAGAGAGAGAGGACCTTTTGTGTCCATTGGGAATCGGCCGGTGCTTTTGTGACAAGATCGACTGGTGTGATACTTGTGTTGCTCGAATATTTTTTTTCTCCTTTTCGTACATCGTGTAATTATTAGGAGAATGCCAAACCTTGCGTGACGCGTCGCTCTCTGCTTTAAACTTTGTTTTAACCTTTTATTTTCCTCTTTGAAACCTAATTTTTGTTGATACACTTTTGTTCAATTTGTATACCAAAATTTTTTTAATATTTTCTTATTATAAACTATAATTTAGTCTTGAAGAATTTTACTGGAATTATTCTCTCTTCAGAAAGTGATGAGTAGTTTTGCCAATTTTTATCATTTAGCATTTCGTTAAAGTCAGCGAAGTGATCGTATTTAATTATAACTACAAACTATTTATCATGTCAAGTAATTAGTAACGTGGTGGACATGATCTGGATATTCTTGAACTCATACGTACATTATAATAAATGCATATATTTCAAAAATCACCGAGTTGATACATCGTTCGGGCGGTAAACGTATTCGCACTGTTTGAGAAATGATTCGTTTGTATTTTTGCTTTCAATGTTTTCTCAAAAAATGTACATTTCGCCTTGACATGTTTGCATCTAAGAAAATTAATCCTTTCCAAACCGTTCGATCTTATATCCATTTTAAATTACGGAACAGATTGGTCGCTCATGAATATCTCATGTACCCGTGTTCCTCGCATATGCGCGCATATTTTTTTTGTACGTGTATCATCTCATCAGCCGGTATAGAACATAAATTCGCTAATACATCTTGCGCGCGTAGCACCAATTAGTTTGCAAGTTGCATTGCTCCCCCGCATCATCGCTTCGCGCATACTGGACTCTTGGTCCTTGTTTTTTTTTTCGGGACCGCTAAATGTGTATATCCATAATACTTGCGCAGCTTCATTAAGAAACGGTATAGCGTTTTGTTTTTCTTCGTCTCGTTTCTTCGTTTATAAGCGTCCGATACGCTCCTGCTGTCTCTCCTCTTTTACTTTTATATTTTATATACGTATATATATACGTGGTTGGGTCTGAGTGTGCAGGATGAGTGCAAAGAAGGGAGAGAGAGAGAGAGAAAGAGACAGAGAGGAACCTTTCTTCGAGTCAAGAAACTCTTTTAATAATCTCGCCCGGGCAAGCTCGCTCTCTTGCTCTCCCCGAGATTTATTATTTTCGAAGTCGAGGATAAGTCAGTCGCGAGGCAAGCGCGAGCTGTTGCCCCTGTTGCCGTCGCCGTAGCCGCCGCGTTGAGAGCTGCATTGCACCGACTTAACTGTATATCGTTTTGTTCATTTTTATCTTATTGTCTATTTCAACCCTTGGTTTTTTTACTTTATGCCCTCACTGTTTCTCTTTCCGCGCGCGTGTCTTGTCTTTTTTTCTATTTTGCTTATATACTTCGAGTCTATATTTTTTGTTTTACTTTCTTTGAAGAGAGAGAAAGAGAAAAGACGAGCTGCAAGGAACGTCTTCACCCTTTTTTCAAAGCCTTCTGTTAACGAAGCTGCTGCTGCCGCTACTCTCTTTTTCTCTATCTTAGTCCGGTGTCTTATTGCGGATTTCATTTTTACGTTGGCTAGAAGTTTTTATTGTGTCCTCTAAGCGTATAGATATATATTATACGTATAGGGACTGCAGACATTGCAAGTCGTTTTAGTGCGAATAGATTGTTCTGCTTCCCGCTTTACTCGACTCACTCGTTCTGTGGCTGGCTGGCTTTTTTCGTCCTTTTGATTGATGCCTGAAAAGTCTTGTGGTCGTTCTTTTATCTGTTAATTCTCTCTAAAAATAATCTCGGGGATAATAACGAACTACTATTGGATATCGAAAAATAACTTCACTCAATGAAAAATATTTTTAAAAAAAGGAAAAAAGGACGTAAGGATCGATTTTTTTCATTGGGAGAGTTCATAAAATTTAACCAATGCCTCGCTGCCAGAGTGGAAAAAGCACGCGTAAAGTATCCCAAATTGGGCATGTCAACTTGTTGAGATTTTACGAGGTATCGTGGTGTTGGCGATGCCATAAACGACTGCGTACAAACAGCTAACACACACTCGTATTCACGTATCGAGGATATATACCCCGATGAAGGAGAAGCGAGCCAGTTGGTAAATTAGAATATCGTTCAGCAGCTTCTCTGACTGGCCCCTTAAAAATACAATTAACTGCCGTATACAGGTACTTTCACCAATTCAAACAAAGCATTATTAGATACATACGAATATCTTGCCAAAAAAGGTTGAAACATTTTTGGTATTTTCTAATTGATTAATAGCTTTGGATGCAAATGTAAATATGTGAAAAATATTTTACATATAGTAGCATCGAAGTAAAACAAATAAATGTCGCTGATCACAATCGTGCCATTCTATTATTGCCATCGCATAAGGGACGGCATGAATGCAGCCTCGGATGTATGTACACAAAAAGCTATTTTATTAATATATAGAGCCTCTCGAGATGTTTGAATGCAAAAGCCGCATCTTAATACAATTCGCGATAAATCATCTCCGAAATCTCAAGTTTAATGAGTTTTTAGTGGACCAGTCTCGGTCCTTTTTTTCTTTCTTCTCTTCTCTCCCAGTCGACCGCTTTATTTCACTTTTTTAATCAAATCATTAACGCTCGTTCTCGCTTTCGAGCGCATATCCGACTTCGTCTCTCTCTCTCTTTTCTCTTGGGCCTTCAACTCGCTCACTCGCGCGTCTGCTTTAATCAAGTCCGTATTTATAGCAATGGCGCGAGCGCACCTTTATAATACCACTCACATTGTAAAAACAATTTTTCTTTTGTGCGCCGAGTTACCGATTCTGCGCGGCCGACGCATGCGAGCTTCGAATGAAAAGACGACGCTTGATGAATATTGCCACGCGGCTATGTATAGGACTTGCGCATGTTTATAACACAGGACGTTGACGCAATTAATTGAGTGGAGCTTCGCGACCGATGAAATATCCAATGTATATACGGCAGTTTCGATCTAGGGAGCACAATTAAATTGCTTATATTTAACCTTCGGTTAATTAAGTGAAAATATCGATCGTTTCGGTCAATTAGTACTAGAAATAGAAGTTATGACAATCGAAGCTGCGGGGAGCGAAAAATCTTGGAAAAAAATCTCGAGTTAAGGGCGCGCGCGTGGATTAGTAAATCAATGGACGCGAGCAAATTCTCCATTTCCGAAAGCAATTAATTATTCGTCGTTCTCTCTATCGTTGAGAGGCTCGTCAGCTCTGCGAAAAAGAAAAAAAAGAGGAACACAAGAAAGAAGATTTCCGAACGGAGGCCTCTGCTGCTTTGCTGCAGCAGTAGTAGTATATACAGGAGTCGCGCACACGCCGCAGGGGTCGTCCCGTATCCCGCGGGGCTTACCCGACACCTTCTTCAACGCTGCTGCTGCTGCTGCTGCCGCTGCCGACACTGCTGTGGCTCCGATCGAGCGCAATCCCTTTAAAATCACATCTGTCATCGCCTGTACTACTACTACTCTACCACTGCTCAACGAAACGGTCATCGGACTCGAGCAAAAGTTCGACTCTCGTTGCCGTAAAAATTTGCCTATTACATTATGATGCATAATATTTCTTTGATCTAGGCGCGCGGATCATTTTGCCTTATCTCGAACGACTATCGAGTTTTGCTTATCCATAGGTCGAGTCGAAGCTCATTTATCGTACGAGTGAGCGTTTTGATCCGGACGTTAAAGGCATGGCTAATTATATTCCCATGTGTGCATTCACCGATAATAGTTGCTGTATGAAGATCGAGCAACGACAAGGACAAATCGTTGCATTACATTGTTGTTGTTTTTTTCCTCGTAGCATCAAATCGTTTTTTCAAGCCAATTATAGAGGGTAAAATTAATTTAGATGGATAAAATTTTAATCAGCTACATTGTAAAGCGTTTCGCAGCGATGAAAAATAATTTAAAATTCATATCAAATAGCCCTCTATTAAACATTATATCCTCTCGGATGGGTTTATAATTTACTACTTGCTTGAAATTTATTATCATTTTATTACCTGCAGGCAACATTTTTCACTTATTAGTTTGATACATTGATGTACTTTTGGTGGTGGCGGACAATACGACACGCGTTTATGCGACGATACTGCGCATACAACGTTTTGAATTTATGTTTATATAATCGCCTTTTTCCCTGGAAACCTCGTATTTCGCTCTGGCGATCGTAATTTATATTTATTCGAAATTTATCGCGTCTCTGGTATTTGGCTCCATATAAAATTCAACAAATATTTCGGGGTACGGATTGTTAAAGGCACAGACGTCATCTGCAGCAGCTATACGAGCTACGCGCTGCGCTCTCGTAGGAGAGCAGAGAGAGATTTTTGGGCTTGTAATTGCATTCGGGCGAGAGAAAGAGCGAGAGTTGGCAACCGCTTATTCAATCCACCGATCTCTGTAATCAAAGGTGCCAAACGACTGGCCCATAGCGATGCAATTCCGATGCAAGAGATCAATCTTTTCTGCACTATATAGTTTGCGACGCGCGTGGAAACATCCAAATCCATCGGGACGTGTATACACACATAGCACGTGTGCCGTTTGACCGATTTTTATTTTATTACTCAATACTTATCGCATCGTCTCCTTGTACTCTACGTACACCTCGTTCGAGTTTCTCCTCGTTTTTTTTTCTCCCTCCCGCGAGTCAATTGATCTATTAAAAGAGTTGCTCGATGTTACTACCCTGCAATTAACCGGTAGCTCGTTTTTCAAATCACGTGGAGTGAGGAAGAGAGGAAGCTAGTCAGCAGCGGTGGTGGCGGCAACGCAACGCAACGCAACTCGCCCGAGAGTATACCTTTCATTGGTCGTTCATTGGTTATTTTTGGTAAGCCCCGCGGGCCGGCTTTAAAGCGCACGGCGCGCAGAGGAAGCCACTTTGTGTGCCATTGCTGTAAGAGCTGAGTATATGACACAGAGCCCAAGGCATTTAAAATCCTATGGATGAGCCGCTGCCTCGGTATTATGAAATTTCGTATTTTAGCCACGACGATTATAGAAGCTAAGTAATATCAATTTTGATTTTCAAAGAAGCGTCGCAAACGCAAAGGCAAATTATTCAATTTTTATTTATCGTTTCTGAAAATCTCTCAATTAGATCATCTCTATGCTGCCCGATATTTTTACCACGCGTATACTTTTGCCAGAGTATTTGGTTTAATAGATTGAAAAAAAACTCGAACGATACTAAAAGAAAACGCGCCTCGCTGCCATAGAACACTCCAAAAGCAACTACAACAGCGTCAGCAACAACAATAAGAAGAAAAAAGGCTCTAACGAGGTGTGCAGCGTATTCGCGCAAAAGATGCAAGTGCACTTGGAGTTGATTGATTTAACGAGGTCGATGATTACGCGGCACGCGTGCGGACGCGTGTGCACGGGTTTGCTCTCTCTCTCTCTCTCTCTCTCTCTTGATGGTGCGGCCACTCGTGCGTGTATAGTATACACTATATATTACTCGCTCAAGAGTATCGATGTACCCATCCGTTTATTGGGTATAAAAATTTCATACCTCGGCCCTGTTTTTTGTTGGCAAGGCAGCTCGACTGCGCGCGCGAATATATAAACTCATAATTTAGATGCTCCACATTACTCTGATGTAGGAAAAAAGTAATGGCGGGGCGTATCATGATTTTAGTTTTGCACGTGTCCGTCGTTCAGTTATAGCCACGTTGCGCGTATAAGTGAAGGACTGTTGGAAGCTTTTACAAGTACTTTGTTTATTCGGAAACTAAAAGCGCACACCCGCGTTTTCCCATTGATCGACACGCAGATTAATCCACTTGTAATAAATAGTATCATATATAATAAATATTATTATTATTATTATTATTATTATTATTATTATTATTATTATTATTATTATTATTATTATTATTAACATTATTATTCACATCATAGCAAAATGGAGGAATTTATTTTCTCTAATTTAATGTGAAATTCTGTAAATTAAATCTAAATCATATTAATTTTAATAATCTGTCATTGTTAATTAATTAACATGAAAAATAAAACTTCTTCTACTTTTAAATAAGTTTTTATGCAGTGGTTTTTGATTTGTTACATTTGAAAAGTATATTCGATCGAATTCGTTATTTTGAATTTAGTAACATTAATGTTTAAAATTAGAGATATAGAAGTCTACCGAAACTGCGTATACGTTGATACAAGTACCAAATATATATATACAATTACTTTCATTTTGACGTATACAATTATTTTTATCTTGCCACTTGCAGATTTATACATAAAGGTACTCGCCATCTAGCGTTAGAGGTTGACTTTCATTTTGATGAAATTTTCGTCATTTTTTGTAAAATTAACGCAAATACAAAATCATTATTGAAACATTCATTTTTAATCAATACGTTCAAATTTGACCACCGAATTAAACCTTTAATTTTTTTTTTTTTTTCAATTGAAAAGAATGAATATTTCTGAATTTTCCTGCACTTTTTGAACAGTTAATGTAAAAAAATGAATCAGGGTTTATATGTTATCATGAACGTTAGCGTCTGATTTTACATTAAATCCGCATTAAATTTTAGGTTCTTTTTTAACAATGTATTCAATACCAATAAACAAACCTGTAAAATCGCGTTGAAAAATTCCTAAACAGATCTCGAACATGAAGGTTGCAAGCGAATGGTGTTTTCAGTGACCCGTGAAAATGTTTGCACATCGCACATTACTCATCTTAACGCGAATCGCACGATCCGCGATGATCAATTTTTCCCTCTTGCAAACCCTGTTTATGCAGGCAATATAGACACAGCGCGTACACGCAGCATATAATCTTGGCAAGTTTAAAATTTCATCTTCGCTCTTGAATTTTGGCTGAGATCGCTGCAGATCTACGTGCGTGCTCGCGCGTAAAGTAGCGTCCGACGTATAAGTTGCCGTATTATGGTTTAGTTCATGCTACATTATACTGCAGATCGAAACCTAAAACTGATGGTTAATTATACTCTGCGGTTGCGAGTATGCACACAGGGTCACGGATACGTGCATGAATGCGCGTGCTATAATACGCGAGCTTGTCTGTGCTGCAGTGTGTAGACGCCGCTGCCCCGTGTCGAGTACGTGAGCGAGCCGGGCTTTTTTTACTTTTCGGGCCACGCGCCGCCACGTGCTGCACGTTTCTTCTCTTCGCGCGAGCGATGAAGCAGATCGCACCGCTGATGCTGCAACGCGAGCTAGCGCCAACTCCCGAGTTACTGCGTTATAACGCACGCTTACAAAAAAGAAAAAGAAAACAAGAGCGAACGCGACTAACTGCCGAAATCGAGATTTTCTCGCTACATAGGCTCGCCCTTGTGCTCGCTCGACTCGTCGGATGGAGTATTGAGTAATTGCCGGGCTCGTTGCTGCTGCTGCTGCCGTTCTATAGCTGCTCGCGTTTCAAGCCTTCTCGTCTCGGCTTTCATTATACCGATCCTATGTGCGCGATGTTTACTGCACTTATAGGCTCGAGTGTTCGGCGCGTGTCCGCGTGTAGTCTTTTTAACGTGTGAAGATATGCCGTAAATCCAATTTTACGCCGGCAAAAGCGCCGATCGATGAATGGCGAGCGCTATTATATGATTTGCACATACAATGATCGCTTATAAAAGATGGGCATTGATAAAGGGACAGAACCAAAGTTCCTCATGGGAAAATTTTGAATTATTAAAATAAAACTAACGATTTAATTTTAATGCACGTATATTTATTATCTCGTTTACCGATATATATAATGTAATAAATAAATGCAGTATTTTGATTAGAAATCATTACGATAGATATCTTCGCGATTGCGAATCATCATTGCGAAAATGACTATATATACTGGTTCGATTGATAGCTGAAGGTATCCATGCGCGGAACCTGAAATCAATCAATTCGACGATCACCGCCTCGGTTATTCGTTCGACGAGAGAGAAAAAGAGAGAGAAGCGAACGATAGGTATTAGGATAACGTATACGCATTTAGGATCAGCGCGCTGAAACTCCATATCTCATTGTCCGATCACTGCTATTACAATCTCTCACATGTAAATTTTTCGAAATTTCATGCATCCACTCGCGAGCGAGCCCTGTAATGTAAGCCTCTCTGGCTGGCTGGCTCGGTGGAGAGATAAAAGCTCGGCCTCCCTTCGCCACGCTCCTTCAATCTCCGCTGCTCGATCTCATTTTCATAAACATAACAATATCCGCGCGAGTATGTGTGTACGTGTGCGCGTATACTTGTGTGGTTGCGCATAACACACGTCGAAGAGATCTCGCTCTGTGATATATATACAAAACCATAAGATATCCACAAGATATTCCTATTTTCACGACAGCCCAGGAGCAGCAGCAGCAGCAGCCATACGCGGCAGCAGCGAGTTAACGCTCGAGAGTAGTATAACGCGTCTTTCGCTTTAGTCTTTTGATCAGTCGTTGCTGCGGGCTAAAAGGTGCGCATACACACCTCGGCTCGTCGTCGTCGTCGTCCATTTCTTCGCGCTCGTTTTCTATATGAGAAAACTGATATGTAATATATATTCCACGTTAAAGCTCGGAACGAGATGCAATATGAATATGTAGCCGGCTTCGTGGCCTTACTTTATAGGCAGGCGGGAGAGCGATTTGAAAAATATTCGCTCCACGTTATAATGCACGTGCCACGCACCATGTCCGCGAGCTCGAAATGAGAGTGAACTCGATGCAGGTGTCAGTCACCAAGACTTCAATTCGAATAATTGAGTTTTGAGCTATGAGTCCTTTTCATTATAAATATAAAATGCACTCAACGATATAATATTTTTACAAAAAGATATTCAACGCCGCTGTTAATTGATCGTTTATTTTTTATTGCTGTTTAGCTATTTATAGTTATGAAAATCTATTTTAATGATGCACCTTGACACATCAATTACGATCTTGCTAGATGCCAGCGTCACTAGTGTTTAATTGTTATAAATTGCAATTTAATTGCTTATTTAAATTACTGAATTTTCATTAGTTTTAAAGTTATCGACGATGAAATGAGAAATTGTCCATTCGAACGCGCAATCATTAGACACTATATATTAATCCTCTCACTCAAGTGCTCGAGAGCTCGCTCTAAATATAAATCTTTTTTAGTTTAAACTTGCTTGCAATTTTCTTTATTTTGCACCTGCTCGGGTATGCCGCGCGCGTTGACGACGATAAATGCTCTTTCTTTGTATGTTAAACGCTAATAGACACCCAACGAAAATAAAACAAAAAGTAAAAACAGATTGGCTTTGGACAGAAGATATTCTTCCTGGTTTTGACGCCCGATGCCCGCGGCTTTTCGCAGTTTGGATAATATATACCAACGTGTATATAATGTAGCCGTTCGATGCTCATAACAAAATGAAAAGAAAGAGAACGCAAAAAAGAAAGAAAGAGAGGCCAGAGGAGGATTCGCTGCTCGAAATTTTTTGGCCCGTTCGTCGCGAAAGACAAAAGAAAAAGTCTCGAAAGAGCAGGTGTTACACATTTGTTGCAATGTTCATAATTCTCGTTACATATTTCACCAAGTAATTGAAGCCTAGGAAATGTAATAATTAATGTATATAATTTTTGCATTAAATCTCGCGAGATATTTCATTTACGTGCCATGAAAAAGCCATCCCTGGGCGCAATTGCAGGTGTGTGTATATGGTTACGATTGTATGCTCAGTTGTTATTAATAAAGCACGTTTAGACTGGCGTTAATCAATGTCACGTGATGAATATTCGCGATCGTAAAATTAAGTCATCAATAGCCTCGTGCGTGCTCCTCACACCTCTCACCAAACGAGAGCCACTGCAACGACCCAAACGTATCCATATACGATCCCGAGCCACGCGTTATTCATTTCTTTTTTAAGCGTCATTTATAATCAGGATTATAGATTATCATTGGCGCTTTGCCTCGACTATTAATGGGCTTCGTTCAATTTTCCTCTTGTCCTTTTCGCAATCGACCGCCTGCGCGCTCACAAGCGATAGCAAGAAAAAGATGCGTGCTATAATTACCACGACATTACAAGAGCCCCGAGCAATGCGAATATCGCCGCTGCAAGTGGGTATATCCGTCGCTTTGACATGTTGTTTTTATAGATTATAGCAAGTGCATGTGCAGCATAGCGGGCGAGGCTGCGCTTCACAAACAAGTACGTATAAACGCCACGAACGTTCATCATTGATTGTAGAAACGAGAAATTAAGCGTCGCATTTTTTTTAAACGCACCAAATTACGATGATTTACGATCGATTCACTTCAGGCTCGCTTCGTTATACTCTTCAAAAAGGCGACGCGCGCAAAAATTCCGTAGAATATTTGAATTTTTGACTTGAATTCACGAACGAAAGCGTGTTGTTTTGCAAGCTCCGGCGCAACACGACGAAAAAGCTTTCAAGTGCAAACCGTTGGTGTATAATACATCTAGCGAGAAAGAGAGAGAGAGAGAACGAGAGTAGAGCAAAGCAGAATGTGTTTCCTTGATGTGCAGAGTGTGTGCCTACACATATATAAAAGCCGTCGATAGCTTGGGGCTGATAGATGTTGGCTAATTACGTATAGCCGAGTGTACAGCAGTACCGAAGTACATCGCATACATACACACGCATACATACATACGTGTAGGACATATTCGTATGTGTACGCTATACGCAGCCGATGGGTCCTTCTTAGCCCTCAGCTATGCGAGTGCAGTCCGCGACCTGCTGCATCGAATGAGATATAGCGCTCATACCATTGCTGCGGCGGCGGCAGCGGCATTGCTCGAATTATATTTAAGCGAGAGTCTCTTTGCTCCTTTTTATTTTTGCAGTTTTATACCATTACGCCGCGGCGCTGATCGCTTTGGCGCGTGCGCGTCTTGAACCAACTTTTTTTAAATGTAATTTTCGTGTAATTGACGCGCTAAATTACGCGTCTATGCCTCGCCTCGTCCCGCGCGTCGTTGTTCTGCCTTCAGCGATTCGTGCTCGCGAGCGAGCGGGCCTCGCCTTTTGATATATAAAGCGCGTCCGCGATGAAATATTGCTAGCTGCTTTTGATTGATAATATGTGTATATATATAGATACGGAATAAGCTGTTAAGGTATTTCGTATCTGAATTTTCTTCGCGCGCGACGGCGGTGGCTTGGCAAAGGATACGGAGCGTTTATTAGCGGAAAGTCCGAGGGTATCACGGTAAAACATTCGAATTATAGCGCGTGGTTGAAACGAGTTGGTGTTGAATGTAATTAAAAAGCGCAGGTTCGAACAGATAAGATCCTTTTTAACCCCTATAAAGTTGTTGCAGCTTGTAAAAATGACTATACTTGTTGCAGTCGTTGTACGGACAATGTTATACTTATAAAATACAAATTATTTTAAAAAATGGATGATGGTGCAAAACTTATTTTTCATAATCTCGTGGAAACTGTGGCAATATAATCTTGCCTAGTAGCTTATTTTTCTGATAAAATTGACATGCGTAACGAGGCACTTAAAAATTCATTAAGATTTTAGCCTAGGGGTCATGAAAGAATTACATCGTTGATTGATAATTCAGCCTTTACGTAATATTAGTTTTTATATCGCGGTGGTAAATAGTTTGATTGGTACGCTATTAAAAGTTGATGGCGAGCGGCAGTCTATGGGTATTCACTGATCAAGTTGCTGCTACAGGTCGCGCAAACTAAAGTGATAATAACGAGCGAGACAGTATCGATTGATTACTTCTCAACACCGCTCGATTGTACAACCTTTTTTTGAATTGCAATTCCTCTATCTTTACGTATGTTTATACAACTATTTTGACTTTTCCACTTGTAGATTTACAAATACAGGTACACATCATCTAGTGTCGAAGACAGGCTCTAATTATTATGGAACTTTCATAAGATTATGGAGCCAAAATAAATCAATATTAAGAAATTAATTTTCTATCAAAATGTTTGAATTTTAATTTTAGAATTAAAATTTTTTTATAAGTTAAGCACAATGTGAAATAGTAATTTTCGATACAAGTGCCATAAGTAACACTTTTTGGCACGGCGTAGTTTAGGGCCCGAGCGCAGCGAGGGTCCTAATAGCTGGGCCGAAAAGTGTCCCCTATGGCCCGAGTATCGAACAACGTTTTATAGTACTGTGCAAAGTTCACATTTATGCCCCCTTTTCCGATGCATAAGTCGCACTTTCTGGTAGCGCGAAGTGAGGTTAGCGCACGAGCGTATGCGAGTGTGATGCGAACGCAGCGGTGCCAGAATGTGCGACTTATGCCACCGAAAAGCGTGCCATAGATGTGAACTTATGCCACGCAGTGCTATAAACATATTTTATGGCACGCTAACCTAAAAATCGCAACTTCGCCGCTACTTTTAGGCTTTTGTACCATAAAATATTGTATGCAACTGATACGTATATGCTTTTCCAACGAAACTCGTTACAGCCCTCGCCTTCGGCTCGTGCTGCAACCCCTCGTTTCGCTGAAAAAGTATATCCGTACCCGTTGCATAAAGTACTATTATGCAACAAGTGCCCAGAAGACGTTTTTGGGCACGAGTTTGCGGTACAATGGACCGCACCGGACATTATTTCCGGACATGAAAATTGTAAATAACTCTCCCCTCGATCAGTTGGGTTATCTGGGTTACTTAGGTTATTTAAGTTACTTGGGTTACTTGGATTATATGGGTTACTTGGGTTATATGGGTTACTTGGGTTATCTGGGTTACTTGGGTTATTAGGGTTACTTGGGTTATATGGGTTACTTGGGTTATCTGGGTTACTTGGGTTATATGGGTTACTTGGGTTATCTGGGTTACTTGGGTTACTTGGGTTATATGGGTTACTTGGGTTACTTGGGTTACTTGGGTTACTTGGGTTACTTGGGTTATATGGGTTACTTGGGTTATCTGGGTTACTTGGGTTATATGGGTTACTTGGGTTACTTGGGTTACTTGGGTTATTAGGGTTACTTGGGTTATATGGGTTACTTGGGTTATCTGGGTTACTTGGGTTATATGGGTTACTTGGGTTATCTGGGTTACTTGGGTTATCTGGGTTACTTGGGTTATATGGGTTACTTGGGTTACTTGGGTTACTTGGGTTATATGGGTTACTTGGGTTACTTGGGTTATCTGGGTTACTGGGGTTATCTGGGTTATTTGGGTTATATGGGTTACTTGGGTTATCTGGGTTACTTGGGTTATATGGGTTATATGGGTTACTTGGGTTACTTGGGTTACTTGGGTTACTTGGGTTACTTGAGTTACTTGGGTTATCTGGGTTACTTTGGTTATTTGGGTTATTTGGGTTACTTGGGTTACTTGGGTTATCTTGGTTACTTGGGTTATCTGGGTTACTTGCGTTATATGGGTTACTTGGGTTATATGGGTTACTCGGGTTATATGGGTTACTTGGGTTACTTGGGTTATATGGGTTACTTGGGTTATATGGGTTACTCGGGTTATATGGGTTACTTGAGTTACTTGGGTTATCTGGGTTACTTGGGTTATTAGGGTTACTTGGGTTACTTTGGTTATTTGGGTTACTTGGGTTATCTAGGTTACTTGGGTTATCTAGGTTACTTGGGTTACTTGGGTTAATTGGGTTACTTGGGTTATCTGGGTTATATGGGTTACTTGGGTTATATGGGTTACTCGGGTTACTCGGGTTATCTGCGTATTATGGGTTATATGGGTTACTTGGGTTACATGGGTTACTTTGGTTATTTGGGTTACTTAGCCGAAAATGCTCCCTTCAACTGGTAAAAGTCTAAGAAACATGGAACATCATGGTGTAAAAAATTAATTTGATATAACTCTCTCCTCGATCAGTTGGGTTACTTTGGTTATCTGGGTTATATGGGTTGCTTGGGTTACTTGGGTTACCTTGGTTTCTTCGGTTACTTGGGTTACACGGTCGCAAATGCCTATTTTAACAGATGCATGTCAAACCTGTCCTCTCAATATCATTTCTTGAAGAGATATGGCATTTAAGACTTTGCCTGGATGTTGACCAAATTTTGGTATACGAAAATTTTTTAGAAAACTTTGTCGATGAACATACCGTAAAGTCCAAATTTTAGTGTACGAAAATTGTCGAATCCAATAGTTTTTTTAAAATTTTCCTGAATAGCCAGACCCAAAATTCAATGCCCTTCAGAATACTGACTTGAATTGAAAATTCAATGATGCGATAAAAAGTCATGATTGTTTAAACAAAAAGTAAAAGTAAAAAATCGTGCGAAAAAACGACTTTAAGAGTTTATTTCAAACTGTTGCAGTAAGTAACGCAAGATTTATTAACATGATCAGAGGTGAGTGATTATTGTTGTCGAAGTATCTTAGGAAATTTTAACAGATCTTTTCAATCTTTTTTTGTATAACAAAATGACGTCTATGAAGTAAAATGTTGATAAAAATTCTAATAAAAATCAATTTTTGTATATATGATTAATATTACTTATATTTTACAAAAACCACTAAACCTTTGTAACAGTCTCTAATTCCGTTTTCGAAAAATGAAAAAATAAACATTTTCGTTCTCACAATGTAATATTTTCAGCCGCTCACACGGCAGGGTCGTAATGTGAACTGGTTATATTCACATACACTACAATCTATATTCTATTATTGAAAGTAAAAAATACGTGGATGCTGCTACAACAGATACAAGTTGCTCGAATTATGTACAGTAAAAATTAGAAAGATTAAAATTTTCAATGAACATGATTCTATTTTATTCTATCATGTCTTATCATCTTATATTGTTTAAAATTTAAATCTTTCATCAATATGCCTTATAATATTCTTACTCCTCTAACATTTCTTACAATTTCTTTTAAACAATCTTAAATCGAGCCAGCGTGAGCGAGAGAGGTATGACGTTAGTAAATATTACTACTTGTATGAGTTGATTCGTTTCAATCTAAAACGAACCAAGTGATATTCGAGACACAATTAGAGTAAACATATATGTTTCCTAGTTCGAAAGCTCTTCTTTCCAATGTTGGTATTAAAATTTCGCTAAATTGCTATTAACATTGAGAAAAATTAGTTAGAAAAAACATTTCTTTGTGCCGAATTTGCAATTTGTTTCAGATTAGAAACACCAAAAACAGTGAAATGAATGATTAGTAAACTTCAAAATGAAATTTTCAAATTATCGGATGTTTTTCAGGAAGTTCACAAAAAAACATCGAAACTAATTTTTTTTTTTTTTATATAGTCGTGAATTTTTTTTCAAAAAATAACAGCTGTAAGAAAAAATCATTGCCTCCAAGAGTTATGTTATTCAGGTCGTTTTTGGTTGAAAGAGTAAACTTTGAAAGAGTAAACTTTGGGCTTCAAAAAATAATGAGTGCTATTAATGATAAATATTTTCGTTTATTAACATACTCATTTTAAAAGGTACATTTTAACAGCAAAGACGCATACGAGTTGAGACATAACTGCAGAGTAAAATCACAAGTTCATCGCGAGCGTTTTTAAGTGCAGCGCGGCGCGGAAAATTACCAAAATTTTGAATGGCATGGGCATATTACACGTACCCTTTGTTAGGCAAAAGTTGACCTTGAGCCTGGCGATACATAGCCAAAGGGGGTGGAGGTATGTAAACTGCGCATATACAACGCGGAGCCAGTCGAGCGCGCGTGTGCATATCTGGCGGCCGCGAGGCGCGCGCGTAACCTTCTGGCGCGCACTTGCCACGAGCAGCTCGCTCGGCTCTTCCATGTATCTACGTAGCGGAGCTTCATATACATAAACTGCGAGAGAGAGAGAGAGAGAGAGAGAGAGAGAGACAACAACAATAACATCGCGAACATGGCTCGCGGGTAGAAGCGGCACGGCAAATCGTGATGTTACACACACACATACATACAGCGTACGTACATTTAAGCAGTCAGGCAGGCATGCGAGACATGCATGCGCGAAAAGCATCGGGGTGAAATAGAGGCGTTGGCATACGAATATACATAAGCGTACGTTTGTGTGTATACACGTGTATACATGTGCGTATGCCTGGGCCCGGAGAGTCGAGCAGTGCAGCTCGCGAGCTGGCCCTATAATTGGGGCCCGAACTCTCGAGAGGGCCCCGTCCGCAGTGCAGATTATACACCCGCGCGTGTCCTGCGGCGTCTACTCTTGATATATTGTGTATATGGGTTTATATAATAGCTCGGATTATGTGTGTGCATGTATGTATCTCTCTCTCTCTCTCTCTCTCTCTCTCTCTCTCGTGCGTATGCATAACATATATGCAACCGAGATAGAGAACAAATTCGCTCTCTGATCCATGCGCACTGGCGCATATCTGATTCAAGAGAGTTTTCGAATATTAACGCGGAGGGCCAAGTTTGCTTAGATGGCCTTATCGCTCCGTCAGATTTATCCCTCGTAATTATATGTCTTGGGTAAAAAATTGAAAGAAAAAAAATTTGGGTCAAAATATAACGTCCACGTAGTTTATGCAAAAAAAGTTTGTCTCAATTTTAATTTGTCATAGAGCACTCGATTTTCATTATTATTTAATACATAAAAAATAAAATAAAAGAGACGAGATGCCAAACATTCTTTAAAAGAGTACTTTTGAAAAAGATGAAAAAATACGATAACGCGAGCCAGTAGGTATACGCAGTCCAAGAAGAAGCGAAAAAGAAAGAAAAAAGAAAAAGAAAAGACGATCATCGTCGAAGAAGATCGCAAAAGAGGATGATGCGGTCGTGCAGATGCGAGTATAAGCGAGAGAGAGAGAGAGATTACGAGGAGGGGGCGAAGTACTCCGTACGTATAAACGTACTTACGTACTGCAGGACAGTACTCTCGAACGTAAGTAAACTGAGCGCACACACTACGTAAGGACGAGCGTATGTAGCCTATAACGCATTATATACGTGCTATATATCTATAGGATGTGGGGTGGCCACGCCCGTGGCGGATTCTTGATACGTAACTCGTGCAGTGGCTCGACCTACCCGCAGCAGCAACTTCGCCTCCTTCTTTACCTCCACCTCCTCCTCCTCCTTCTTCTTCTTCTCTACACGTATGTATGCTCTCGTTACGCGTGCACGTGCAGACTCTCAAGAGCTCTCTACTGCTATCTCTTCTCGACTTATGCGTGTATACATTCGCTGGCCATCGCGCGAGCACCTCGGATTACGGGCTCGTGTTTCGTGAGCTTTTTATTACAATTGAATCTTCCCTTCTGCAACTACGTAGCCACTACCCTCCCGCAGTCTCTGCGCAAAACTACTCGCAAACCTTCCGTCTCTCTCGCTCTCGCGACCGCAGCCACACATATACGTACACCGACCTCCCACAAAATGCATCGCAGCTATCCAATTCCTATCCTCGCATAATGCCTCTCTATGTACGTGTGGTGTGCACTCGAGAGTGTTCTTATGCTCGCTATATTTTTCGCGCTCGCAGACTTTAATGCCCTGCGGTGTATACGTATACGCGGCGGACTCTCGAGGAATTTTGCGCTCGCGCCGAGAAAGTGTTATTACGCTCTTTTGGCTTGGACATAAAACCGTCGCTCTCTGATCCTCTCGTATAATATTTTGTAAATATATCTATATTTATATTATACGGATGCACATCTGTGCCCCGTGCATCTATATACATGCAGCGCATTACACTCGGCGATTCTTTCGATTCTTTACTTCTTTTTTTTTCTTCCATTTTTCTGCGATTCTCGACACAAAGCTGGTATATTTATAAACTGCTCACTCCCCCCTTCTCGTTTTTATATATACACATTGCAGTTCGTATATATATAGGGGCAGAGCAACTTCAAAGTCATACTCTCGCGCGGGGGGAATTTATGTTGCAATTTCGCGTACAGCCGTGGAGATGATAAAATTATAAGCTGTAAATTCGCCATCCCTTTTTTTTATGGAATAACGAGACTCGTACAAGCTGCCACGGGTACACAGGTATCACGTAACATCTTGCGCTGCAGCGACGCCTTCGACGATGCATTTTTCACAACTATCGCGAGATACACTATATACATTGTATACGTACTGTATAAGTGCAACTTCTCGTACTGTGTACGTACGCCTGTATTATATATACCAAAGCTGGCAAATGTATGCCGTTTATAATTGATTGTTACATTTACGACTGTTTGCGGCCGCGGCAAGATCGTCTTTGCTCGTGTGCTCTTGCTCGCTCGTGCTGTGTGCGTATAGCCGTGTTATTTATTAGCGTCTTTTACAATAATACAGTGAAAAGTTATTCCTTTTAACGCGCCGTTACGCGTCGTTCCCGAGAGACTCAAGGAGCGTAAATTGCCCCGCGCACTGTTCAACTCGTTACACTTTAAAGATACTCATTTAAATACGCGTTACAGCTATTTAATGGAAAATAAAGTAGAAGCTTGATGACTCGGGTATTATGTTGCGGCGTTTATTGAAACACTTGCGATCGTGCTGCGATGTGCAAGATTATTTCGGTCGAATAAAATGGTCTTGAATAATTTTATTGAATAATTGATGCATTGAAAAGAATAATTGATGCATCGATGAAAATAGTTTCAATAAAATGCTCAGTATTTCGTTGGAAATGTTAAAAATGAGCTCGTCAATTTCAAGCACTCGTGTTTGATCGGAATAGCTACTCACCGCATGAAAAAATTGCCACCCGTTAATAATTCCGTCGCTGTCCAGCTTCGGAGCAGCCTCAAATCAGCGCGAGACTCATAAACACCCGAACGAATACGATCTTCCGCTGAAATATTCTCGCGCGCATGCTATGGCTCGAATCGCTCGAAGCGGCAATCTTTCTCATTATCAAGTCGAGCGCGCGCGTCTGCACGAAATGAAATTACGTAAGCCTGATAAGTTCCGTTGGATCCTAGACAAAGCTGACTCGAGCGCGCGCATGATCGGCGAGGAGCCGCTCGGCACATGTGCAGCGCGCCGCAACTTATCATCAATGCTGTGCTGCGGCCGTGGTATATGCGCTGCCCTATTATCCGTGTCGAGTCCTTCATTCGCGAGGAGAGGGCCTAGAGCAGCAGCCTCCGTCTCGTCCTCCTCCTACACACGTAAGCCGTATCATACGAAGAGGCAGCTGTGTGCGCGCTTCATCGGGCCGCCGTCGCCGCTGCCGTTGAGTCAGCCTGAAAATGAAATTACTCTCCGGGACGTTTCTATTAAGACTGCTACATGAATATACGCGGCTCGTGCGCGCGATTTGCAAAAGCAACTTCGTATAATAAATAAGTCGTGCTATACGTGTGTGTGCACTGCGAGGTACTGCTGCTGCTTTTAATCACTTGCCGGCCCCAGCGCTGCACGTTGATCTATCATAATGGTAAATGGTAAATGCTGGAATATATATTGATATAAGTCTTCGTGCGCAGCTCGCTGATTATAACATCTTATGAGCAGCATACACATATTCGTACATGTGTGTAATATGTGGAGGCATATTTTACAAGCGGCATAGTCCGTCCGCTTATTTTTCTCCGAGGTATCGTGTGCGCGGCTTATTGAGCTGGCGGTAGTGCAGTGGTGCGCGGCTCAGCTCCTTCCGCTGCACAATGCATCTGCCGCTGCGCTGCGTCTCGCGCAAATACGAGCCGTGGATTTTTTTTCGTGTGCGAATAAACCCCTCCGAGCCGTCGAGTTTCGAGCCGATATTACCAGAGCCAGGCGAGCGGGATAGGAGCCGCCGAGAGCTCGTACGGATCGTATCCGCCCTGCGGCTCATTAAAACCGATTTTTTCTTGATCCCCTAATTACAAGATGGCGGATATGCGCTCGGCACTTGCCGCGCGCATGCATGGCGACTGCATGTATCGGCTCTCGCAGTGCACCGACGATGCATCTCTCGGCGCGCTGCTCGCATCTCTTTTTCGACTAATATTACGCCTTACCTCTCGGACCCGTCCCTACAAATTTTCTCTTTTTTTTTGTATTAGCAAAACGATTTTTCACATTTCAAAAAATATAAGCGGTGTACACAAACATCTAAGATACACTTTTGACTTTGATGTTTGACTTATACCATTATTTCGACTTTGCCACTTGTAGATTTGCTGATACAGGTACTCGCTATCTAGTGGTAGAAGCTGGTTATAATTATGAATGTTTATACATTTTTTGAGTAATAAATAAATCATTGAGATATTGTCTTAAATAAGTAGCTTTTCTAAGTTGATAATATAAATCTTTATTAAAAGTACAAAATGTTTTTTTATATAAAACTTCAAAACTAATACTATCTGATTTTCCTTTCAGGTACGTTCGTAACTCCTCACTGTTATCCTCTTTTGCAAATTGCAATCGAAGCAAGCACGTATACGTAAGTATTATTCCTCGAAAAGTGTTTTAAAAGGTTTTTCGTATACAGCCGTGAAAAATATTTTCAAGAAGTATGTAGTGTGCACGCAGCGAGTTGAGGGCGAAACGGAAGAAACGCACTACGAGGGGGTCGCAGAAGTCGAAAACTTTTTATTCCTTGTCACAGCGCGAGTCGTTGGCATAGGATTAAATACATTTGCTGCGTAAGGTTTTAAGCGAGAAGTTTAGATTTTTATCACTCACTCCCTGTCATCGCTGAAGAGCCGAGAGCGAAGTGAAGAGCTGTCTTCTCGCTGCGCTTGTCTATACGTGTGTTTCATTTTTTGGCGCAAGCTCTACAATATTCTTTGTTTGAAATTCAATTTGAACTTTGGCGTGCGCAGGGGATAATGGATCTGGAGATATGTCGATGCGCTCGAGCACAATGCACACTCCGACTCTTCGTTAGTCGGTGATATAATTCATCGGTGTATTGCTTAATTAAAGGCAAAAATTTATATCCTGGTGCAGTACACGAACGTTTGAAATACAACGGCAACGAGTCATGAGGCCCGTAAAATGTGCGCGCACCAACCTATTCGAGATCGTACGGGAGATGGTACTACATACTCGCTTAAGCGCAAGTCTCGCGTATCTCGCACGATTAAATCATTACGAAGCCGAAGCAGCCCCCACAAGATCTGCGATCCCGTGACTCTTTAGACAGGCCAGACAGCCAGCTGATTATATACGATATGCCTGCGTTACCTGTGTCTAAGACTCGTCGATTCGAAGCAAACAACACGAGATACGATCGTCCCGACGATAAGCAGCATGTGTGTGTGTGTGTACGATTTAGCGCGCTGCAGAGCTTTCCAATATGTTATACTTGGACGCGCGCGCCTGCCTCCTTTCTCGAACGCGTCACTCGAAATTCAATGTATATCGTGCGCGCATGCATGATATTATAAAACGCAGGAACACACGCGTGCACAGGTCGTCGTTGCGGTGCACCGTCGGTGTACACACACGAGCATTGTTCGTCGCCCGAAGGCCGCTGCTGCTGCTGCAGCTCTGGCTTCTTCAGTATACAGCTCGCTTGTCTATACGTGTATATACACCATGCGCATTCGAAGCTGCTTCGCGTTTTCTTTCTCTTTCTCTCTCTCTCTCTTGCTCTCTCGCGTGGGTGCAGTATAATAATCGTATATGCAAATCGCGAGAGGCTCCGAAGCGAGCTCCTCGTGGCCTCGGGCTCGATCGACTCGAGTGGATATATATTAAATGTGGTTCAGCTTCTCCGTCGAGGTTCTTTCTCTCGTAAACAAATTATATCTGCCGCCAGCCAGCCAGCCAGCAGCTTAAAGGTCGAAGGTCCATCGCGGGCTGGACGGGTTGCCGCCGCCGACGCCGACGCCGCCGGACGATGTGGGAAAAAATGTACGCGCGGCCGTGTACACTTGTAATTGCTCCTTGAGCCCCGAGCCGATTGGCCCGAGACCAACTCGGCACAATAATATTATATAGCGAGTACACACCTCGGAGCTCTTGGGCTGGCGATTCGCGTGACCACCGCGAGCTGTGCTTCTTCGTCTCTCTCTCGAGGAACGAATATCGCGTCCGCACTCATGCTACATCATGCTGTGCTGTTGTTGTATCGACGAGTGCAGCGGCAGCAGCGTATATAGCGCGAGCGACCCTCGCGGCGTTTTCTGCATTATAATGCGCGAGGGGGTGGCTGCCACTCAAGCTTCTGCTCCCGTATATACCATTTGTGTACTGCTGGATTTCGAAGTGGCGCGCGCGCGCTCGAGAGCTACCGTTTTTCTGCGAGATGCTGCAGGAATGCGCGTGGGTAACGTCTCGCGGGCTTGCCCACGATCATCGCATGCTACACATATCTGCTGCTGCTGCACGCCGTATTGGTGGAATTCGAAAATTAATATCGCACTTGGCTACTGTGCTGCTTCTGCTGCTCCCGCATTATATACATAAACACACGCGTGGTATAATACAGTTTTTTCGGTAATTGCACGACGCTCATTTTTGTCTTCGCCGCGCCGAGCGTAGCTATCGGCCTTTGGACTCGTGGGATCGTGCCGGGGGTTACGACTACTGTGCGCCGCTAATCGCGCCTTTATATTTCGCATCCGAGTGCACACACACATAAGCTCAATGTGGCAACGCCTGTATAGTATATTCCGCATTTGCATGTAAACTTGGACATTATTTACAGCGCTCCTGGTGATAGCGCGATCTCGCTCTCTTCTCTCTTGATTCGTATCATCTAGATCGTGTACCGCTCGATCAGAGGAATCGATTCGTACTTCGATCCGGGAGGCTTTCTCGAAAACGGCTTGGGAAAAAATGTGAAAAGTATCCCATCCGTGGTTTCGTTGTTGCTCACTACCGGCGGTATATATTACAGTACTTTGGCAATAAAGCAAACACAAAAAAAAATGTTCGGGCGCGCAAGCTTTACGAGACACGACCTCGAGGCACGTCCATTGTCATTCGTCTTCTCAATGACAAGGTGTAAATTGTCAACGACGGCGCGGCGAACGGCGACGAAGACGCGTACACAGCATGGGTATACGGATTGAGCCATCCATTGGCCGATTTTACAACTTCCTCTCTTTCGCAGATCGACCACAGCTTCGTTAACAAGAGCTAATATCCGGCGCGAAAACGTCATCGCGAGAGTCGTTGCAGTTGTCCTCGTCGTTGTCGTACACGTTTCAATGATCGCTCGGCGCGTAATAGGTTTTCGCAGTCGTAAAAGGCCGCGCGTACTGCGCGTATTACGATCCCCGTGAGCCTGGAGCATCGTGCAGTTGGAGCGGTATAGTGGCGGCGCTTTCGCGACGAGCCGCGCAAAATGTCATCCCGATCGCGTCTCGAGACACAATAAGCCACACGAATTGCTTCCGATTGGAAAAGTACATAAGTACGGACGGTATTACACGAAAGACAGCTCGGAGCAGCGAATTTTTCTCACAATCGAGCGATCTGTCTGTGCACTTGTTTGCTGCGCGCCGGGACGTCGCGATTGAAGCATTCATAAACGATCATAAGCGCGCGGCGATGAGTCTTTCTCTCGTATCGTTACTCATTAGAAGGCGGACTTTGGCTGGACTTACACATACGTATGCGCGAAGGGGGTTTGTATCTGTGTGCATGTGTGTGTAGGGACAGAGAGAAGAAAGATCGAGGCTCGCTGTTTACGCGAGCGACCGAGCGAGCGAACGAGTGTAATCACAGTGCCCCTGAGCTATGCATGTGGTCGAGCGAGGAGCGTATCTTTCTTTCTCTCTCTGTCTCTCGCTTTCTTGGCTCACTCTGGGCGCGCATGCGAGACAAGGTCGAAAGAGCGCATCTTGCAGGTTGTACTGCTGCGGCCCAACGAGCCCTAAGGGTGCGAATGCATGTGCGCTGCTCGCAAGAGAGAAAGAGAGAAAGAGAGAGCCCAAGAAGCAGAGTCGGGGGTGGAGTGGAAATGCGAGGATCGTTGCCGCCGCCCCCGCTCGCGAAACGGAGTGAGTAAGAGCAAGAGAGCTGCCTTGCGACCGCGTGATTGCTCACCCTGAGGCGCGCATCGCGTGTCAGGCCCCTCTTATATGCATTTGCTCTTCTTACCTTTCTTTATATATACCTTACACACGGCTATATATATAGTACACGTAAGTGTGTATTGCTCTTTTGCCTTTTTCTTTCGTACACGTATATAGCGTACACGTATAATATGTGCTATGCGCTCGTAGTGCGCGAGCTGTGCGCGCAAAACGCGCGGATCGCAAGGCCCGCGCGCGATGACTCGTCGCTGGAGGCTTGAATTCCAGCACCAGGCGTGCAGCTTTACGCTTCTCGATATATATATGCGAGAGCTGTGCACGTAAGGAGAGAGTATGTACCTGCGTCTGTGTTTATAAACGCGAGTGTGTCTATACACGTGTACGCACGCAGAGCAGCAGCATCGGAGCTGGCGAGCAATACGAGCGCATAAATGTGCGCGAAGAAGACGAAGAAAAGAGAAAGAGAGAGAGAGAGAAAGAAAGAGAGAAAGAGCTTGACCGACAAATTAATTTTATGGTTAAGATGCAACGAGAGCTGGCAAAAATAGAGTCTTTGTATTGTGACTGCATAACCGAGAGACCGAGGGCAATTGTTTGCTTTAATATCTTTTCTCTGTGTGTGTATATGAGCTTTAAATCATATAAAGCTCGTTTATTTTCTTAGATGAATTTGTTGTCATCTCTTTTCTTTTTCGACTTGTATGAGACAGTTTACCAACGATAACTTTGCGAAAAGTTTGCAGTCTCTCATTATGAAACTCGTACCGATGGAAAGTTAAATTTCGGTGTTCGCTGCCGCGAAGTTTCATTCTTTTTTTATCGAAAAGAAAAAGCCATACAGATGGTTGCGCAAAAAATAAGATAAATAATTATTCGGCACGAGGTCAACCGGTCCCCCCGTGGAAATACTTAATTAAAATCCCTCCAACTCGCTCCTCGAGCTCGCGCGTGTATGAACTCTCTCGCGAGAGGCGCGCAATTGTTGGCCATACTCGGAGGCCTGACCGAGCGGCTCTCTGTTTATCCGCGTGTATGTACGTTGTTGTATAATGGCGATCGGGCGCGCGAAACATGGCGCGCACATATGCGGCAGCGGTGGTGGTGGCGAAGGTTGCCGATATAAATCGCACAATCGCACCTCGCGTTTTGTTTTCAATCGAGATCTCCCCGCGAAACTTATTACAGGCGGCTCTATAAATAATAGAACTAACTAGACAGCTTAGCGCGCGCATATAAACATGTGTTTGGGTGCATGAATACGTGTTCTTATGAACGCTCATTCATGTTGTACACATATGTTTTTGTTTGTGTGTGTCTGTGTGCAGGGGGCTATGCGAGGCTAGATAAGGTTATCAATCGGTCGGTGGCGGCGCCTTTAAAGCGTGTGCTCGTAAATCGAGCTCGTGATGTCTCGCGGCGCATAGGACTTGCATACAAATATACGTAGCAGCAGAATGAGCGAGAGAAAGAGATAAAGAGAGAGAGAGAGCCAGTTAGTTCCGCTTGTGGTCCCTCTCCTGTCTCCTTTTTTTCTCTTGTTTATCCTCGGTTCGTCACTCGCGCTGTTTCGTCTATCGAAAGCGTGACCCAAAGCTTGGCCTTACCTTTCCCTATTGCTATTCTACTCTCTTCGCTTGTAGCAATTGCAATTTTAAATTTTAAGGTGAGATTTTTTTAACGCGCGTTAGGTAGGAATCTGAAGTCATTAGAAATATCCACTGTAATTATGCAGAAATTATTTTTATTTAATTTTACTTATATAATTATTACGACTTTTCCACTTGCAGATTTACGGATAAAGGTACTCGCCATCTAGTGGTAGAAGTTATTATGATTTATTAAATTCTGTAGATATTTATTAAGAACTGAAAGTTTACTTGTACATTAATTTGATTTTTCCCCTTGCAGATTTACAGATAAAAGTACTCGCCATCTAGTGGTAGAGGTTGACTTTAATTATGATAGAATTTTCGTAAATTTTTGTATACAATGACCCAAATACAAAATCGATATTGAAACGTTAATTAACAATCAAAATTTGAGTAGAGAATATACAATTTTTTTGGTTTATTTATGCATTAAAAATAGTGTACGTGATTGCATTAAAATTTTTTTCTACGGTTTATTTAAAATAGTGATTATTACTGACACATTTATTTTCAACGGAGTAAAATTACCTTAGATAACATTCAGCGACGGTTACTTTAATTTTGATGTCTTTTTTTCATTAAATCTGCGTTAAATTTTAGGTTTTTTCAACAATGTACGATGTAAAATCATATTGTTTTATAGCTTTTATAATTCAACTCGATTTGGACAAAAATAAACTAAGCAACATAACTCGGTTTTAGACTGTACTTCTATTCTTCTTCCTAGTTTCAATTGCGCTTGAATGTTATAAACATTTTGAAAAATTAATTGTAACAAAAATATTTTGCACATTTTTCCTTCTTGTTTAAATACATCATTGGCAAGAAAGTTTAATAAACTTCAGAATGACTTTGGTCTCATACCGGAATATTCAAAATCTTCAAGTCGAACGTAGAGCACAATTATATTATTTTGTCCACGACAACAGCTGAATTCAAATGTTATTAACAAATTTAATTTTTATCATTTTTTGAATTCTAATAATTAGGGTTGAAATATTAATTGATATAGTGACAGAGATGAAATATTTTGCATCGATAAAAATTCAATGACCCAAGTCGTAAAGAACGTTGAGTTTCCAACAGCAGTGCCCATCCACGATGACGAAGTGTTTATAAATATATACAATAAAACTTATGCGCGCAGGGCAAGACGAGCCAAAGGCGAAGGTTGACGTTGACGTGGACGTGCGCGCAGCAACTTACGGTTAAATACGAGTGCGATTTATGCTCCGGTTACGGCGTTAAACGAGCCTATAATACGATTGTTGCGCGCGTATAGTCATTAGCATGTGTTTGGCGCGCGGCACTCCGTACTTACTCTTTCTTTCTCTCTCTCTTTCTATTCAAGTGCTTGACTTTTTATGGAGGAACTGAGGGACTCTCTTCCTTGAAAGCGGTGTACTCGCTCGCGAAACTTCTCGTTCCCTTGTTCTTCAGATAATTTACGTAATTGCATAGTTAACTGATAAATGCGAGAGCGCGAGTTTGATGCTCTTTTGTATTTACGTAAAATGCATCAGCGTCGTTTTTTTTCTTCTTTTTATTAGACCAGCTAATCGCTCAATTGTATTCGACTCAGAGCGAGAGATGCGCACATAAAGTTATGTCACGCAGCCGGAACTAGTCAATGAATGTTGGTCCGATGAACTTTGAGATTTGTGGTTCATCGTGACGATGCATTACGGATAAATTAAATTGAGACAAAATTGCAACTTGAAAATTTTACTTGAGAAAATATGTACTCAAAAAATGTATAAATTTCTCAACGATTATAGATACTTCTTACTTTTTTATATTAAATTTTTTCAATTTTTCAATCTTAAATGTAAAATATGATAATTTAATCTGCAAGAAGCATTTACAAAAAAAGGACATTTTTAACTCTAAAAGACAATATTATTTCTTATCGTAAAATAGCACAATTCAAAATTATACTCGTAATTTTTAAGGTTCATCTGTAAGTTTTGATATACCACTGAATGCAGGGTTGGCTGATTCGGTAATTCTAAAATTGAGCTCGGTACCGCAAAACACGCGTTGCACTAGCGAAACAACCAAGTCCGAAACAAGCGCAAAGGCCAAAAGTCTACGTCTACGTACTATCGTCTATACTACGAGGTGGGCCTGTTATTTTTTTCGGCGAACTCGCGTATACAGATACATTATAAGTGCAAAGCGTCGAGAGAGAAAGAGAAGAGTGCATGTGACCTCTGCCAAGGCACACACTTTGCTCTCGTCCACACCGAGCTGCTGCGGTTTAATTATCAGTTGTAAAAAAATCGATGCTCTCGCTCAGTGTACGCGTATGCTATACATTGTATAGAAACACTGTTGCAGTTGTCATTTCTGCTTCATGCGCTGGCGAGGATCATCGGTAATTGTGCGCGCGCCATAAATGCCTTGCACTCTTTTCACTGCGCGGACGGTATATATACTGCGAGCACGGCACAACGACTTGTAAACCTGTAATTTTCAGTCACGTTTTTCTTGGTATTCTTCTTTTTTTCTAAGCTGCATTTGTGATTTTTTACTTCGAATGTGTGTATGTGATGCGAGGGAGATGCGTTATGCGGTCTGCGGAGATTCTTTTTTCGAAGCAACGATCTCAAAAATGATCCTTCATGCATGGGAACTCGTGCGAAAGGAGTTTTACGCAATTGGACTTTTAAAAAAGAATCATAAAGTTATTAAGGGTGTTAACTTAGAAATTATTGTAATCATAGGCAATTCATAAGCGAAATAAGAAAAAAAATCGACAGTAATCCTATAAACTCGTTTTTTATTGTTATAAGCATAGGTAAACATTTCTTGTCCGATACAAGTGAACATTTCGCTCAGATGTCTCGCGATCGACAGAAGGAGTCGCTAATTTTTACACATAGTGCACCTCCCAGGCGTGAGAAGCAAATATTAAAAGTGCAGCTGTTTACGAGCTATCGCGATATAGAAAACGACTATAAGTAACCGGAGCGGAATAATAATTGCGCATGAGCTCGGTCGATCTTTTCGGTGAAAATAGTCGAGCTGCTATCGCACAATTGGCAAGAGGCAACTTAACAATAGATAAGCGCGCAGCGGCGAGCGCACAGAGCGAATACATAAATATCATTAGAGCCCGCGCGCGCTAGAGAGACAGAAAGAGAGGCATGAGGCGGAATCGTAGCAGTGTACGTGCTCGCTCGTAAATCACTCGGCACGTTGGGATTTTTCGATTGTCGCTGCCGGAGCAAATGAACCTTTCTTCTGGTTTAACAAAGTGCCGTTCGCTGCGTATATGTGTGTGTGTGTGCACAGGCAGCTCATATTGCCAAGCGCGTCGATGGCCTTTTTTGTTCACCGAATGTTTACGATCGATAAGACGCATTGACTGCCGAGCGCGCGGGCACACGGAACGAGCTTTGCCCGTGCGCGAGAGATGTGGCTTCGCGATGGAGATATTATCTCTATATACGGACTCGAAACCCCCTCAGACGTAGATATACTAGTGGATTCTCTTTGCGCCAACAACGGAACTCGACGGAGACGGGCTTTACTACTTCGCGAGCTTAAACCTGCGGAGCTTCGGGATATTGTAAATTTCTCTTTCTACTTTTCACCCGCTCTAGAAAGCTTGGATTTGAAAGATGAAAAAGAAAATATATCCGAATGATTCATCGAATTTTCGGAGAGGATAAATTTGTAACATTTAGACATTTTTATGATAATGGGATAACAGAAAAGTTTTCAAAACAAAGTATTCTTTCATAAAAATTACTTTGGTGGCAGATATTAAGAAATTCGAAAAACAAATCAACAGTTCATTGACACACACTTTGAATTTTATATTTACCAAACTCCAACCGATAAACTCTTTTATAAATTCTCTTGAATCAAAAGCTCTCATAAAAGTAGAGGAGTTGACTACTGAAAATCAGGATTTTTTTCGTTGTGTTATTGCAACCACAAAAATGCGTTTAAAGTCACGATCTATAATTTGTACAACCAGAATGTGAGAATTGTTTAATCTCGAAAATGCAAGAAACCATACAAACTATTAATTATTTCGTTTGCTACCATTCGGTCGATCTCACAAGTCCCTCATCCTATATACACCCACTCGATCGGACGCTGCTGTCCCTCGGGCTGTCTTTATAAATCGCTGCAGCAGCAGCATCAAGAGGCACGAAAAGTATAAATCCTCCGTCATTATGCTAATCTAGAGCAAATGATAGACTCGTATCGCGAGTGGAGAGTTGAATCTCGAGTCCCGAGAGTTATCCTCGGTATCACGGACCAGGCATAAAGAGAGCATCTTATACATAATACGGAAGAAGAGATGAGAAACAATTCTGCTGCGATTTTATTGGCGCGTGCATGCGTGCGAGAGTCTGCGTAACGCTGGAAGACCAATTTTCGAAGTATTAAGTTTCGATTCGATTGATTTCTCGGAACGTGCACTCTAACAATTCTTTCGATTTGCTCGCGCTCGCGTATGGTGTTATCGGGTTTACTGTATTGCTGCACGGACGCATGTCAAGTTTTCAAGCAGCCGATCTTCGTGTCAATAATTTTTTACCTGTTATTATAATACGTATTTTTCACCTGGACAGGCAGCTTTATTACCGCAAATAAAATGATATTAATATAATTGTGCTAATTTTCGCAGTTTTTTTTAACGTGTCCCGGGCGTCGCGTCGCTATTAATAAATCATTTGTCAGAGCGATAAATCCATTCTGCAACGTACGAAAAATGAGCTAATGAACAAAACGAGGCGCGATTAACGTACCACTGAATAATCCCTGCGCGCGTCCACGTTTATTTTCACAAAAATTCCACATAAAGATTCCTCGTAAATCAAGTTCAGCAGCCGTTTAAGATGCCCCAACAAGGTATACAACGAGATATTATGCCAAAAAAGGAAAACGAATATTTTACTTAAATTACGATCGTTATGTCGCGCTGTAATAATTGCGTTTAAAATAATTGTAACTTCAACAATTAGTAACATTGTTTCGCATTAGCAATTGTGCTTGAAAATCATAACTAGCCCCAATAGGAGTGTAAAACCGACTCGCACCCACGCGTTCTAGTCTATACGGTCGCGGCGCGCAGATATGAATTACCTCCAAGAGCGCATCCGAAGAGATATCCTGTTGCCCGATAATTGTCTCTAATCTTCCACTTTGGGACCATCAAATATGCCCCGTCCGGCAAATCGCGCAGTTCCGTAGTGCGCCCGATACTTCCCCGCCGCCTCCGTATTCGAGACCGACGTCTCTAATATAAATCAATGGATCTTGTAAATCATTCGTGAACACGCAGAAAGCTTAGCTGAATTTTCGACTGGTTGGCTCGCTCGAGACTGCGGCGCGGTGCATCTTTTTTTCGACTTTCCTGGCCTATTCCGCATCCCGTTTTCATACGTATATTATATTGTATTTCTTAATAACTGGCTTTAAAGCGGATTTTTTCGCAGACGAATTCTTTTTTTGAGGATCCGTCATATATCAATCAGTGCAAGTAATTTACCGAACGATTTTTTCTCTCTTTCGCGTGGGTAATGGCCAGAATCCTCTACGTTCACTGACATTTGCCATTGTTTTGTATCTTTTGCGTTTAAACTAATAGATACTATGTTATTTTCACTCGTTTTTTGCAGGAAATTTTAATTGTTCGATCTGCGGTGTTTGTTGCTGCATCATTCTGAAGCTTTTTAGCTCGGCGGAATCATAATTGCGCGTGGAAGCTATATATTTCAATTTTGTTGCAAAAAAGGCGACTATCGGATTTTTTGGATGATGATGAGCTTTGATACGCTTTTATCGGCGGGGAAAGTACGTGCAAGAACTCGGGCATCGGTCTCGAGGGCACAACTGAGAAATTACGCTGAGTTACTTACGCGCGTATTCATATAGCCCCATACACCTTACGGTTGTATATATGCGCATACACATACATCGTGGCCGTGATATGTGGTATACATATTATATACGTATTACGATGCGCACATCTTGCGAACGAAAAGAGATAATCCAAACAACGCGTATATATAACTCGGGCGCTCTTTTCCCTTCCTCGACTTGAGTATATCCCCGGCCGAAAGCTGCCCTTTGGCTAAAGAGAACAGATCGCTCGCTCGCGCATTAATTACGCGTGCTGCCCGCGCGCAAGGTGCACAAGCTCTCGGAGCCGAGCATGTCTCGCTCTCTCTCTCTCTCTCTCTCTCTCTCTCTCTCTCTCTTAGCCGTGCACTTTGGCGTTATTATTCATCCGTTGCGAAAGAAGATCGGCGTACAAAAAATTCGCCCGATCACAATCGCGCGCGTTTCTTTCAAAGAGACAAGACAAAAACGATCGAGCTAGCACCCACGTGAAAAATGATGATTAAAAACTCCGCGCGAGCCCGAGATTTTTAATTGAGAGCGAGGGTGGGAGAGCTGCGAACCGTGTAAGCGTCCTCTATTGTCCTCCTCGTTGTCTTCTCCTTACCTTTTAACTCGCTAATTTGTTATCTTCGCTCGCTAATATCATACGTCAAATCGTGCACGAGACGTCGTCATCATTTCATGAGCTACTTCAAATGATTTTAAGCCGACGGTCAAAACAGTTAATCATATCGCGTTTATAAATACTGATTCACTGCCTATGATTCTAGTTTCTACTGCGTACCTTGACCATCATGCCCTACCGCGCACATTATATTATGTGCATATAAATATAGATATAAATGCACCGGTACGTAGGCACTTCTCATCTTTATCGAGCCCGCGGCTGATTAGCCTACACATGCGTAAGCACACGCGCCCATGCATTCACTGTGACGCACCTGATATTTCTAGGATGTGCCCGCGTATTATACGTCAAGACAAAATTAACGTCGCTCGCATTCGCGTGACCATAACAAAAAAAGAGAGATGCCGATTGTGCACCTGAATTGTAACTGAATCGTTCATTGTCTCGATATAAGTATTAATTGAAAAATCGTCTCGGAGCTACGTCGATTAATGTATATTAATGATGATTCGAGGATTCGGTTCACCCACGCGAGCCGATCGCTCGGTAATCAAAAAGACGAAGCGATGCAGCCCAGGCCTTCATAAGCGCGCGTTTATAATACATCAAGATGAGCGAGGGGCGAGAAAGAAGTTGTATCGTGTCCTCGGGGCTTGAGAGAGTCGTTGCAGCAGTCCGCGCGCTGCATCTCCCAAAGCCGGGGCCTCGCGCTGCACCGCCGACGCCGCGAGTCATGAACGAATTTTCGCAAGCTTCTCGTACCGAAATTTCGTACACTGCGGGCGCGGGCGCTGTATATACGAATGCGCAGCACCTTGTAGTTAGAAGGGGGGTACCTCGCAGGCATGTCCGTGCTTTTTTCCCAAGCCCGTCCCGCGGCCTATCTCTCGAGCGAGCCGAGGCGTGCGAGGCTCTGTATGCAGTTTCGCACGAGGTTAGATGCGCGACCGGCCTCGCGGCTCTGGCACATGCCCTCGCCGAGCGATTCTCCCCGGCTGCACAGAGCGGCAGGAGGACGCCCGAGGACACGAGCTTGATACGTTTGATTTTTAATGAGCGTACGCTCGAACGCCCACAGCGCCGGGTATGCGCTGAACGAGGACGATTGCATTTGACCTTTCGACTCGACCCGCGTGAACTGCATTAATCGGCCTCTCCGACGGATCATATGTTAATGCAATAATTATGTCATCAAAGTTAATCTTTCAATATTTATTGTGGGAAACGTTTTTTGTAAACTTGAAATTCAAAAATTCCCTGCGCATGTAGGACTTTGTTTTCTTACAAAGTATGTCACATACCAAGGAAACAATTCACACGCAGAGACATGACTTTCTGCATTATGTTGTTGTTTTTTTCACGTGCAACAATAATAATTTTCTCTGCCACTTGCCAATGGCGAATGTGCAACTTGGCCACCTCTATAAATAGAAAAAGAATACAAGCGAGCTTTCGAAAAGTAATTTAACCGGCACCGTGACGTATTATATATATGCAAGACAATTCAAATCAATCTCAAATGTAGCGCTTGAAAAAATGATCATATTTCCATGGTATCAGCTAAGCTCTCTCTCTCTCAGCATCGCTGGCCTTTTTCTGCATCCATATTCTCTTGCTCGAGCCGGAGAGCAGCGAAGAGAGATAGAGAAGCGAATGAAGGACAGCGAGACCGTAGCACGCGTCATTTCTCCGACGCAAATTGAATCTCGATGTACCCGAGCGTCACGAGCCAGTCTTTTTCTCATACTCTGGATATGTATCTGTATTTTGCGCCACTCAAATGGGATACACATACATATATATATACATAATGCGATTTTATCCTCAGGGCAGTGTATAGAAAATGAAGGAAGAGTGAAAGACATTGAGAATCCTGTGCGTCTAAATTTAAAATTATACACTTTTCCAACGCCTATTTGCAATTGTCTTTATCAGGAGAAGTATTTGAAAATTTCTTTAAAACCTTAATTTAACTTATACAAATATTTTTTCTTTACCACTTGCAGATTTATTGAAATAAAGGTATTCGCCACCTAGTGGTGAAAACTTATAGTGATCATGTATTTTAAAACCTTTCAAAAGGTAATTTTTTAGTCATTAGACTATTGTTAATGTTGACAGTTCCTACAATACTAGGGTTATAGACATGAAAGAAAAAATGTTATAGATACCTCGAGCTTAAATTTTTCCTTTGGAAACTATAATGACACATCAAATGAAATGATTCAAAATATTTAATTTTCACAAATACTATTTTTTTAAATATCTTATGAACTATTATTCACTCTTTCTTGGAAATAAATTATTTCTATTTTGAAATTTTATGTAATGCCCCTGTAACAGGTTTAAAAATCCGTAGTCAAATAGATATGATTTGTTTATAGCTCAAAGTTAAAATCATGCAATATCTCATTTTATAAATAGTTAGACAAATATCGTCTGGTCATTGGGCTTGTAAAACTCAGACGCCCAATTAGTTTTTCACAGAGTCAAGCAAGTTTGTATAAACTTCGGTCGAATACAAAGTAGGCGAATATCAAACAACAAGTAGTTTTAAGCACGGACAGAGAGAATCAAAACAAAGCAATCCCAAGGCGGGCGTATCATTTACACATTACTAACTCGAAAAGCCATAAAACCCTAAAAAACAAGGTAGTCTCGTATTTATACGAGGATGATTCCGTCATACACGCGTATTATCTGTGGATGCAAGCAACAACGGAGGCCCCGAAAAAGTTTTTGATAATTATCACGTGCGTGTCTCCAAAAGTCTGCGCGCGCAAGAGTCGTCGCTCCACGCTCGTTTTGGCGCCAAGCAAATTACAAGGCTCATATACACTATCCTCTCGCTCTCTTTCTCTCTCTCTCTCTCTCTCTCTCTCGGAGGAGAGATCGTCCTCCTCCGCTCGGTCGGTCGGTCGCGAGCGGCTCGCTTTATAATTATACACTTTACATGCACAGGGACTCTTTCTTTCGCTCTCCTTCTCTTTCTCTCCTTCGAGTCGTTATATAAATGTATACAAGGGCCATCATTGCTCGCGCGCGCGTCAATGTTTCGTCTCTTCTTAAGGGATCTTTTATAGGCAAGCGCTCGCGCCCTAATGAAAAGGTTACTTGACCCCGAAAAAAAGAACGCCCCGGCGCCTTAGCTGCACGCAAAACACTGCACACACACACTTGGATCCAAGCGCACGCGCGCATACACCCGTTTATATATTATATTCTCGCCTAATATTGCACGCATGTATATATGGCAGGCGCGAGTCTAGGAATCCTTTGTAGAAAAAGGAGCCTGCCTGAGAAAAGATCCGCGACTGAGAGTGCCCGAATAAAAAAGGGGGAGTTTTTGATTCACGGCAGATCCCCGCGCTATATATCCTAGATCGAGATCAAATGTTCACACAGGCGCGAGATGTCGAAAAGATTTAGGAAGGTTTTTTTTCTGCGTCTGTGTGTATATGCCTTATGGACTATTGAACACGACGATTCGCCGTCGCGGAGCAACCTCTGCCAGTCAGAAACTTTGATCCTTTGATCTCGTGCCTGCACATACGCTTGTTTATTTTCATTTCAACGAATCTATTTTAACTTTGTAATATTTTTCATGATTCATATACATTGTCTTGTTCCGATTTATTGTTGAATTCAAATAATTTGAAGCATCCAAAAATAAGACACCCTTAAGATGATTTTTTTGAAATCGATCTTACTTAACGCGTGAATGTTGTCGTTTCTTTTGCATTTTCCAAGAATTCGGCCCTACGACATCTAGCAGTAACTTATGAACTGCTGTGTATCTAAAAAAAGATTTAAAAGAAAGTTTTACTAAATTTCATAAAGTAACTGGGATATTGATGTTTATATTTAAAGTCATAATATATTGGTTAAGTACATTTATAGTATAGTAACTTCAATTTTAATATTATTTAAGAGAGGATTTGTATAATACCACTTCATTAATTTCGGCACTGATATGCATACTTGTATAATCCAGTATCAAAGTTCATAAAAAATACTTGAAATTGACGAACATTAAATTTATTTATAACATTGATGAAAAATGTTTCCATTTAATTTAGTGTAGTTAGTGAAAAAGTGGAGGGTTATTTTCTCCATACAGATGAATCCAATTTTCTCTAAAATCTTTTAAATTAAAGTGATTTGAAGTAAATTAAAATATTTTTTCACCAATCATTGAACATGAATTTCACATAAATATAATTATAAATTCAGATCACATGACTTGTTATTCTTATACGTAAAAGTAGATTCATGTAGAAAAAACTTTTCTCATTCTTTTACCTTAATTTTTATTTTCAATTTACTATATTTGAAAACTACATGGTGAAACATCAATTCAATTGAAATTGTTTATCGGAACTTTATAGTGTTCGTAATAAATTTACAAAAGAATATTCTCGTAGTAAACCACTGGAAAATTATAACAAATCGGATATTTTTTCTGTGACTCATACAATTATTTGTATACATTATTTGTTCTGTTACATTAAATTAATTTTCATCAAAGCTTTCATGAAAAAGTACCTTGGATAAAATTCAGTATCTGTTATACTTCAATTTTGGTGTCTGATAATTTTACATTAAAAAATTAACTATAATAAATTGAAGGTTTCGTTCAACAGTGCAGTAAATTTTTGAAGTGATAATTTAGCTGCTTTTTGTTTAGAGTTCAGACGTACGTATATTTGCACGAGTATTTTGTCTACTCGCGTGTTCACACGTATATCTCGCATTATCGCATCTTCACCTTTGCCTATTGCATGCCAATAATTAGACGCGCCCTGAAACTTGACCGAGCTTCATGCATAATCATTAAATAAAGTCGGCGTTATGAGGGCATACAAATTTTTTCCTTTCGCCAACTCTTGCTTTTTCTAGAATCCATAGCTCATTACCAAGGTCATGTAGGGTGTACGCACGCATTAGTGCGCGCGTGTGTGTGTCTTTGTACTCTGTGTATTGATTAGCGAGAGCCGCGCTCTCTTTATACACCAGCACTTTCAGCCCACGCATAATGTATCCAAGACCCCGTTGTTCTTGGTATAATAATCAGAGGGAGGGAGAGAGAGAATGAGAAAAAGAGCCCTTCTCTATTCTTATTTGGCTTTCGTAAAAAAATGAAACATACTCGGCGTGCTTTGCATCCCATACATATGTATATAATCATATTGGGGCCTCGGCGCGAGCAAGTGCACACAGCACACACAAGCAAAATTAATATTTAGAAATTTTTTCGGATTTTCGTCGAAACTATCTTCTCTTTCTCTCTGCTTTCCGTGTATATGCGCGCAGACAATAATAAAAGCCGAGAGAGCAATGGACCGCCTTCGAAACTGGCAAAGATTCACACGCGTATATATACACACAACAGTTACGCTCGCGATAGAACCGCGAAATTCTGGCGCGCATTGTCTTGCACGCTCGGGCTCGACTCCCCCGCCCGAATGCACGCGCGCCCGTTTTAATGTTTCTGCGAGTTGGCGAAAATAAAAACCTTAAATAACCCACGCAGTTCTTGATAAAAATGTAACTTTTGATTTCTGTAGCTCGGGTCCCGAAAAATATAAACTTATGTCAGAGGTAGTGAAAGTGCATCAGAGGGTCTTTTTGTTCGAGCTTCGGTTGTTATAACAAATCGAAAGAAATTGCAACGAAAAAAAAATTCACTTAACTTTTCACGTTACGAGAAATGCCACAATTCACGAGAATGTCTCTGGCGATCGCAATCTCGCAAAGTTCCGCAATTGAAACAATATAAAAAAAAAAGTTCACGAGTCGAATTTTTCTAATAGCACTCGCAGGTGTTTTAAATTCTTATCGACCACCGGGCCCGGGTCAAAAAGCTAAACCGCCGAGCGCCGAAACGTCACGCCCAATCGCACTAACGATAGACCGCTAAAGAAAGCGCCCGTGCATGTATATAAACAAAGCAAAAAAAGGCGAGGCACGCATGGAGTATTGGGTATTGTATAGAGTTGCAGCCGTGAGTTATGCGTGGTATGCAAAAATCTTCAAAAGTTCCTATAACATAGGTACGTAGGCTGTATAATATAGAGTAACGAAAATTGAGGGGTACAAATAAGCGATCTCTCATAACACGGAGCACAACATATCTCGGGCTTGTGCACACACAAACACACACACACACACACACAGACGCGCATACATGTACATATTGCAGGCGTAAAGACCGCGCCGAGTGCAGCATACCTGCATATTATTGGTCTAGCCCGACCTTCGACCCCCTCGCAGTCTCGGGCTGAGTTGTGTATTGTACGAGTATATAATAAATGTATGCATCGAGGATTTTTTGGGTACGAGAAGGGCGTCACCACCTCGTGCCATCGGTCCCTCCGGCCCCGCATTTGTCAGGGCAGTGCAGTGTGTAACTTAGCCCGGAGCGTTGCCTGGCGCGGCGCAGCGTCGGCGGCGGCAGCATCACTCGAACGAAACAAAAATAAAAAACAAACCACCAAAAGTTGGAGGCGCGGGCGTGTGTGCGTGTACCGAGCAGAGCCTCGTCGTCGTCGTCGTCGTCGTCGCTCGCGCGCAGCACTCAACAACAGCCCCGAACGCTCCGCTGCGCCATGTCGTAAAGATATTTTTATTAAATAATTAGGTGTTAGGCCCGCTCGTTGCGTAGAAGCTGCAGCGTGAGTGTAAGTGTTGCGATCTCTGCACGTGCATCAACGAAGCATTTGGCAGCCACTTTTACCCATGAGTGCTCGTATATATGCTGCTCACTTCATTCCAAACATACCGATACTTGGACTTGCATGCATGCCACTAGCTGCATCCGAGCCGCGCGGTGTATTATGCACATGTAAGAACGATGCGCTATACGTCAGGGAAGACGTGCCGTACTGAGATTCCCACAGTCGATGTCTATTTTGGCCGACATTAGCGTGCACTACTTGCGATGCACACTTACACACAGACACACACGCACAGGCTGGGGCTTTTTTGGCACCTTTGCTCTCCTCTCGCAAGGGGGTGTACTAAACACTCGGCGCGGTGAGTCGACGATCGACCTTTGCACATTGTATAGCAACGGTTCGTCTTGGGATTGCTCCGAGAGAACGCGGATAGAAAGAAAGAGAGCGGAGAGGTCGTTAAGCGTTTTAGGAGGGCCGATTGTCTTTCTTGGAAAGTCCGAGAGCACTTAAATACTAGGATTTAGCAAATAACGATGTATGTGTGTGTGCCATCCATTTTTTGGGAAAGAGAGTGGGAGCGAGAGAAAGAGTGGAGATAGTTTTTCGTTTCTTTCTGATTACAGTATTCGAGCGAAGCTTTTAGTTTTAAACGTTTTCAAATTGTCGACAAAAAACATGAAAATTCCGCCAACGTGTGTGCATACATGGTTCGTCGACTTAGTTGCCACGCTGCGGATGTCTCAAAATGACTTTCGCAGATGACACGCTGATAATTATCTGTTTACAAACTAATCGCAGCACGAGCCGTCGTGTTCGGCCTCTCGCACACATATCTATATGCGGAAGAAGCACAACGGTCCCCTATGTATAATATGCAAGCCAGTCGTTGGACTAGCTTTCGGAATTTCTAGCTTGCGTGCGCGAGTTTGTGTGTGTGTGTGTGTGTGTGTTGGGTTGTGTTGCGGTCGTATCGTGTCGGGCAGAGAGAGAGAAAAAAAAGTAGCTCACCTATTCTCTTTCAGCTAGCTGCAGCGCAGCGGCTTAGCGGCTCCTATGAATGCACACGTGTATAAGTATATAAACCAGGTTTCCAAGAGTAAAAGTTTTCATTAAAGCCTGTACACGTATCAAAGGCATCCCTCCCTCGATGTATAGAGAATAATTTTTCAAAGTTGCATGTGTACTCGTTGACGAGCGTACGTGTATGTGCGCGCTGCATACAGCTTTGCAGCTCTCTGATGAATCTAGACGTGCGCCGGGCTCTGGTGACTTTTACTTCAAAAATAGAACGTCAACTAGAAATATACTGGGTCAAGATAACAGTATACATGAGCTTGTCAAAGAGACTGCAGATTTTCTTCTGTCCCGCTCGCGAACTCGTGCAAACGCGCAGACGTGCTCTCGTCTATTTGTAACCTGCTGCATTCTCGCAAAAAAAAGAAGAAAAAAAAAATCAACAGACAAAGCTGTATAATATTTATAAAAGTGATACTACTGTTAAATGGCTCGCGTGCCACTAGACGACGGCGAGTTTAAAGTCCGAGTTCAAAGTTTGTCTAAAGCTTTGAAATTGATTAATTTTTCCTTACGATGTATTATTAATGGTGTATTAATGACCCACGTGCATAAATACGAGGATAATTAACGAAAGGCGGCGAATTTACATTGTGCCGGCGTGGTTAAAGGTAAAGAGATCACCCGAAAAAAGAAGAGGCGTTCTTTATAGGTACAGAGAGAGAGAGAGAGAGAGAGAGAGGCTACCCGTAGGCGTTTATGCCTACAGGCAAATAAGTGCTGACAGAGAAACAGAATAGCGAGAGGGGACCAAGACTCGAGCGTCGCTACTCATTCAATTATGACCACTGACACTGAGTACGCGAGAGCTCATCGATCTTATTGTGAAAGAACTGTTGCAGCAGCCTTCGGCGGACTTGACGATGCCGTGTCCCGCGCGCGGACAGATGATCGCGAGCACGTGTGTCTGTATGCTACCCAGGATTGTTGTACCGATTCTTACAAAAAAAACTTGTGTCAATTGGGGGATCTTGTGTACGATACATGAAGAGATATGAAAAAAATACGCGTATTTCTCGATTCTCCCAATTGGGCACCATTTTCCCATGAACTTTGTACATCTTATATGTTGCAAGCACGATTTGCCAATGCTGTGATAAATTTAACACAAATTTGAAGTAAAATTATTGAAGATGACAAAAAAATTATTTCGTACTGATTAGTATCATGTTTTCTTCATCTCGTTGGCGATACGATCGTTTGGGGAAGCACAAAAATTGCGTAACAATAAAAAGAAATGAAAATATCTGCGATTCCTCGCTCTGAAAGATCCACGTCTATACCTCGCTCGCAGACGCACGAGTTGAATAATTCAGAAAATCCGGTAATATAAAATACGATAAAGAAAAACATTGGCATCGTGTTTTCCGCATACAACGTCGATCGCGAGTTTCCCAAACGTGAAATCTATATTCGCGGCACAGAGAGAAAGAGAGAGAGAGAAGTGGGTATATCGCGGGATACACTCGAAATATTCGATGCCCTCGACGCGTGCGGCTGCTATATCGCAGGGGTTTGTTTATACTCGTGCTCCATCGAGGCAAATTGAATTCTGTCTGGAGGCTAGTCCGCGCGCGTACCACTGGCAGCTATATACGTGAATATAGAGATATCTATGCGCCTTTTCTAACCCCCCCTCCCATTTCCCCCGTGCAAAAAAGCGCGTCTCGTTGTTTACCTAAAAACAGATGGCGCGAGCGAAAAGTGCCCCGGGGACCTCGCATGGGCTCATAATCCTTTCGGTTCTGTTTTAGGAAGCAGATAGTCGCAGTAGCGTTTCTCCCTCTTTTTCTTCCGATGATGATGATGATGCTAGTGATGGGATGAATCTTTGTGTCTGGACTGTCAGTCTGTCTCTCCCTGCAGCTTAAAGCTACCGGTTTTCAAAGTCTCACCTGGGCTTACGTAGACGCGCACACTTAACGACGCGTACACATATTACCCCCGTGTACATTCAAGTTGGTGATTACAGTCGCTTACTTTGATTATATGGCGCTATTTTGACGCAATTTGCCAAATTAGTTGCATCCCAGCTTCAGCAGGCCGAGAGAGGGAGAGAATTCACCCACTCCGCTCTTATCTCACTTTCAAAAGAACAAGCTACTGAATAGTTTAATTTTCATTCTTATGCCGTACTAAAAAGTTTTTCGACAATGCGTTCGTTATTTTTATTTCTCGTTGAATGAATTCATCTGTATTACTTAACAGTTGAAACGTCCATAAATTTACAGTGATATTGTAGAGCTAAATAAGAGAAAGAGAGAAAAAAATTAACTTTTTGAAAGTTTGATCGTACTACAAAATAAAATGTTTCTTTTTATTCCGTTTGTTATATTTATCAATTAAATTAAATATTATAGGATTGAGTAATGCTTCAAAATGACTCTATTGTTCGGAATCGAAGAGCAATTTAATATATAATCTATTGATGCGAAGTATTTTTGGTTTATTGAGGGTCTGAAACAAATTCGCACGCGATGAGGGTATATAATCTAGTAGTTTATAGGTAAGAAAGGAAAATGTCTATATACTTTATTTATTCTGACTAAATATGGCAAGTTAGCTTGCGATACGCATACATGGTTTGCGAGAATGTTTGCTCAGTCAGACGTGCTTCTGAGCAATATAGATTTGGCTCCTTTTGTATTTTCTCCCGCTTTCATCAAGATTATCCGATCGCAATCGCATTTATCGAACATTCTGACAAGTCAACAAACAATATTACAGTTTTTTTTTCAAATCAAATTTTGATAATTATTATTATTAGACATCAGTGAACATGAATAATTCAAAATTCAGTAAATCATTTTTGACTATTATGAACAGTTGAAGAAATATTCCAAAATTTCCAATTATGTAGTGATACAAACTTTTTGAAGAATATATAAATACTTTATAGGTCGCAATATAAAATGCTCAACATTTTGTCATCAAAGTAGTATCAGCTCAAGGTAACTTTTATATTAGAAATAAAAAAAAGGGAAAGAGCTTATCGTGCAGTGTCGTGACGAATAATCTCCACCGCAGTCGTTACAAGCCAACCCGAAAAAAATACGTATCCACTTGATTGCCGTCACGAAGCAGAACATAATCGCAGCGCGCGAGTAATATACATTGTATGTACACAACAACATGTGCTTGCATGTGTGTGTGTGTGTGTGTGTGTGTGTGTGTGTGTGTGTGTGTGTCGCGGCGAGGGCGAGCTTATACTGCAAAGGACAAAGAAAAGAGAGAATGAAACGAGTAATGCGAACTTGACGGTCTTTGAAAACGTAAAAGTAATCAGCCGTTGAGAATATATATGTGCATCGTTTATACGACGTGATTTTTTTGTCATTTTCATTATGCATGCATGTATGTGCATAGGTAGTGAGCCGGTTTGAGCGTACTTGTATTTGGCTATAAGTGCATGTACAAAGCAATTCAAAATTAACCAAAATTTTAAAAAATGCTACCAATTTATTGGAAAAAATTTCCTCCTGAAAATGCTAATATGCCTATTTTTATTTATAAATTCTATGACGATGTGTTTCATAACAAATATATTAGCTTTTTCTCTTTTTTTTTCAAAGATAAAGTTGAATCAAAGCAGAAAAAGCTAGTTACATCGAAAAACCGTATTTTCCTATATTTTCGACATTATTACATCGTATTTTTATTACATGTATTTTCAGAGACATTTCAATTCATTCTTAAAAAAGTCGAATTTTTCGATGAAAAAAATTAAACGAAAAAAAAAACGAACTTTCAGTTATAAATAATCATCATTATATCGAATGCAATTAATCATCATATTATCAAAATACATTAAATTTCTAACTCAAATTAAAAACATTTCTGCAATCGTCCGTCTTTCTTTATTTCTCATATCTATCTTTATTTAGTAACATCTTTATTTAGTAAAATCTTCAGACCCATTTGGAGTAATTATTTCTGCAAATTTGAATGATATCCAATGAAAAAAAATTACTGGTACTTTCCTTTATCTTTGAAACTGTTGCTAAGAAATTTAACGCGAAAAGGTATTTCCACTGTCAAAATTTAAATTCTTCTAAACTTTAGTACATGTATTATGTATCATTTAGAGATATATTTCTCTTTTGTGTGAATCCTAAGTTGTGTTCTTTGCAACTATTGTACACGTAGGCCTAGTTGAATAACATTTTCATTACTTCAGCCAGTCGATGGTGGTGGGGGAAAGTATCGCCAAAGAACTATCACGATTGCGGGGTCACCTCGCTAATCTCCAGTAGTGCGTACAGTCGCTGGCGAGGAATTTCTCAGTGAGCAAGTGTTTACAAAATTCGTGCATTCAAAATACAGTAATGGCTACGTGAGGCATATAACCTCAAAATATTTTCTCAGTGTAAATCGTGAAAATTCACAGCGATAAAAAAAAATAAAGAAATAAAGTGAGAGATGGAAACCAAAGAGGACCCATTTAGGTATTAATTGTTATGCTTATTTCATAATATTTTTTGAAACCATAAATTTATCAAATTTGATTCTATAGGGTAAAAGAAGAGCCAAATTGGCCCGAAGGCGACGATTACAATTTTGATTCGGTGCACTCTTGCGAAGTGAAAGACGTTGAAATATTCACGTTTTATAAATCATCAGTTAGTTCAATGATTTTAATTATTTTCTGTTTCTCCACTATAAAAACTATTACATAATTTTAATTTTAGGCAAATCACATCAATGAAGTTGTGCTGCCCGAAAAGTTAGATGGAAATATATCTATACAGTTTGAGTGCAAAAACGTTAAACCTGAATTGAAGGCTTTATCGTCAACCATCTTCAAGACTGAGTATCAGAGTTGTCCATCTATTGTAAAAATAGAAAACCCAATTCAGACGAATTACGAAAAGTCCAAAATGAACCTTCATGAATTCGAGGATGTTAAACTATTTGAAATAACTTCTCAAAAAAAATATGAGTGCCAAATAATTCCGAAAACTTATACAGTAGAATCAACTCTAAAAACAAATATCAATAGGACACACATTAGATCATATGAATGTGAAATATGCCAGAAATCATTTGGATATAAATATAACCTCAAAGTTCACATAGATGGAGTACATAATGGGAACAAACCTTTTGAATGTGTCATTTGTCACAAATCATTTGGGCAGAAGCGTGACCTCAATAAACATACAAATACTATTCATGATCGGAGTAAACCCTTTAAATGTGAAATTTGTCACAAATTCTTTGGAGAAAAAGGTCACCTCAATGTTCACATAAAATCAGTACATGATCGTATCAAACCCTTTGAATGTCAAATTTGTCACAAATCATTTGGACAAAAAGGAAACCTCAAAATTCACATAAATGGAGTACATAGTCGGATCAAATCCTTCGAATGTGAGATTTGTCACAAATCATTTGGATACAAAAATCACCTCACAACTCACATGAGTGTAGTGCATGATTGTAGCAAACTCTTCGAATGTGACATATGTCATAAATCATTTGGATATCAGAATGTGCTCAAAAATCACATAAATAACGTACATAATTGAAGCAAACCCTTCGAAGATGAGATTTGCCACAAATAATTTGGAAAAAAACTAAACCTTATAAAGCTCACATGGATGAAGCACATGATTCTTAGCAAAATCTATTAGAGTGTGATTTGTGTGGAGACATTTGGACGCAATCATATAAAAAAGTTGTGTAATCTTAGAAAAATGTTTGCATACATATCTTTCAATTTTGTGAAGAAAAATAAAGTGTTTCAAACTGTTATAATTGTTGTCGTGATCGTGAAAAACCTTATACTCCTTAATCGATGCATAAAATATCAACCGCAAGAATTTCGTTTTATTGTAAGGCACAAATAAATACTATTCGTATCCCGTAAGCTCGTAGCAATATGTACTATTTGTTGATAATTTAAAATTCCCAGAATGAATCCTCTTTGCATAATCTCAATTTTCAAAGTAAAATAAATCAGCGTAGGATAATATCTCTCTTTCCACAATCATGAGAGAGATAATGCAAAAGTGTACTTAATAACTCCGTAGTAGCGGAAAAGAAATTGGATTCGAAAAGTTTTTCTCGTGCTTTTAGCTATATATAAGTACCCCAGTAGGAGGTAGTATATGTAGCGGTCGCGCATACATTTAGAGAGGCAGAGAGCAGAGAGAGAGAGAGAGAGAGAGAGAGAGAGAGAGGAGAGTTTCTCGTGGGCGGTGAACAATGATAATAGAGTTTAACGTCGTCCGCCCGTGTAAAATTAAGTCAAGCCAAAGAAGCTCCCTTACATCCCAGCCATAAGCAATTTAATATTTTGACTTCTTACAAAGTCTCTCTCTCTCTGGCTCTCTCCTCGGTCGAGCGGAGGCTATAGCCGATCCACGAGCAAACCTTATACAGCGTCGCTCTCGCATATATAGTAGCTCCATGTATGCGGCTATATACGCGGGCAGACTTGAGGATGTGTTGGGCATATATAAGAGAGAACTTGCGGCGCTTGGGTCGATATTACTCAAGCGTCCTCGAAGCTCTCGAGCTTCGCTTATTGTATACAGCAGCAGCAGCAGCTCGTGCACGTATAATATAACTGTGTATAGCCAAGTTCCAGCTGAGGTACAGACGAGTAGACGAGCGTGCACCTTCTGGCCCGGTTAATAATTCAATTTCTTCTACGCCGCTAACTTGGCCTGCTTCTACTCTCTCTCTCTCTCTCTTCATCCAAGCAGCCATCCATCCTTCCTGGAAGTAGTCGCACAGTCCTTCCAACTCTCTCTCTCTCTCTCTCCATCCCTCGAATGCCTTGGCGAAGCTCTTAGCTCTTCCGCCTCAACGTGTCTTAGCAGGTACATCGATTTCCTTGCAGCTTGTTGTACTTGTCTTTCTCTCTCTCTAGCTCGCTCTCACCCTCACTCGCTTCGAGTATATAACATGGTAACGTACGCGTATATCTATGCTACTATATACACATGGAGCCGCGTGCAGCTAACACGAGCCATGGTAAAGCTCGATTTCGTGCACGGCAAAGCTCGAGACAAAGAACGAAGCGAGAGCTCGGGCTTGGATGGAAGCCGAACCGATAATGCTCCTTGGAGTCTGATCATTGAATTGCCATTGCTGGGCAAAAATACCTCGGCTATACGTCGCTCGTCTCCAGCTTCCTCGTGATATAAATCTAATTAGTCTATTACATCACGAAACAAGTCGGAATCTCGCGTACAAATTATTCATCGAGCTCCGTGTGTATCTCGCTCTCTTTATATCTATACACACTGCTTCTCAAATTTACTTTGACGCATTCAAAACAATGTAAGTCTTGAGGCTATCGCGAGCAATCAACTCGAGCGCATAATTGTGCGTACCTAACCGGTGGGTGGTGAGGGTGGTAGTAGTGGTAGTGATGCGAGGGGGGCAAGCAGCAATCGCGTAAAACATATGTATCGGGTGCATCGAAGCGCGCAGCAGCCAGCCCAGTGCAGTACAAACACACGAGCGAGCGAGCCTCGTGTGCGGAGGAGTCTGCGTGCGGACCGCAATATGCACTGCTGTTCGTATGCATATGGAACACTTTCGCGAGACGGAGAGAATATATACGGCAGCAGCACTAGTAGCAGTGGCAGCAGCAACAGCCGCCGGCGGCCATTTTGTAAGCTCTAGCTTGCTCCGGCTCTTTCTCTCTCTCTCTCTCTCAACCCCGCGAGGAATCGATGTGCGCGACGACGTCGTCGTCGTCGTTGCCTTAGGGGCGCTTGCGCCACTGCCATTCGACTACCGTTGCTGCTGCTGCCTACTCTCATTCCAAACGCCTGCTTCTGCTCCTACTGCTGTTGCTGCTGTTCTTGCTAGAAATGCGAATACTCTTCTATCTCTCTTTATTTCTTGGATACGCGTATACAGAGCTAGCTGTGGGTGCGGGTGCATAACTATACACACACATTTCCTCGAAGGAATCTTTTCTCGGCACTTGTCTTGAGCCCCAGAGTGCGGCAGCGGCTTTTGCATTTCTTTGTTTCGGCAACGAGAAACTTTTGTTCATCTCGTTATAAATTGCTCCTCTCGCGCGCGCGCTCTTGTCGAGTATTGCGGGCTGGAGCGCGACTGATTACTGGGCTACTTTGCATGCGTAATTGGATTTTTCTGCAACACGATGATGATAATGGACGAGGAGCAGCGCCATTTGCATCTATAGATATATAGAGAGATACCTAAGAAAAGGCACCGAGTGTACAAAAGGAGGAGCGAGATTATTCGCTTGCTTTGAATTTGACTTGAGTAAATAATTGGACTTAGCGGCTCCTTCTTCGAGTAAACTCCCAGCGAGTTTTTCAGAGACAAACACTTTTTAGACTTTTCATTGTGTTATGTATATCGCAGCCCCGCCCTCTCTCTCTCTCTCTCTCTCTTTGACGCTCGCAACCTCTCGAGCTTAAGAAATCATCTTTTTTTAGTTCTTCTGCGCGTGCGATAATTCCCGGTGACAGATCGATCCGAGCTTGAATTCCCGAGATTGTTTTTACGAAAATTATGATAAAATATCGCGCGCTCGGCGCAGCAGCATCATCGGCAACGGACGAATAATATCTAATTTACGCGCGTCGAGAATACATGTACGAATCGCCGATGTATCGAATTTCGAGCGCGGCACAAAACTCATAAAACACATCGCGCGAGAGGGAAATAATAATATAACGCCGTACACATATCATTGACGGCTCGAATGTATGGGCGCGTAAAAATAATAACGAAACATGCTCGTATATGTATTATGTGGATAGAGATGGCTGGCTATTTATGATATTGTTAATTTATTCGGAAAAGTATTATAGCCTTAAATTTATCGTGATTTTCAATTGAAAACGCGGCAGAGGTGAAATCGTTTCGTATTCATTTCCTGCTTATAGACGCTAAAAAGCCGATTGTGGCTGTGCGTAATTGTTGAAAGCTTTATCAAGATAACATTTGTCAAAAACACTTTTTGACATAATGACACGTATTTCGGGATTATTTTCCACATATATTTTCTTTCTGATTTTATGGATATTTACAGTAACGATTATAAAACTTTGTGGCATATAATTTATAAAACAAAATAAAAAGATGGTACATGGTCGTGCAAACAAAAATAAAGGATTCACAATGTATTTTCTGCATAAAAATAATTGACAAAAATAAAACAAAATCGAAGAGCGAAAGTGTACGGACGAGCAGAGCGGGGCAAGGCGCGAAAAATGGAAAAAAAGCGAGGAAAGATTTCGATGGGATATGCGATACGTACTGCTCTGCGCGAAGAGGCACCTCGGATTACGAGTCAAGCTAGCCAGAGAGAAGGAGAGGAGAGAGAGAGATGATCTTCTTCTCGACGGAGCGAGACACCCTCGGGGCTTGCCTTATACATCTCTCGCCCTCGTCTGCGCTGCCGCTGCTGCATAAGAAAAAAAAACTTTTTTCTTATCTATATGTGTCTACTGGACAGTATATAGGCACTACAGACTGTGTGGCCGAGTGGCTGTCGCTGCTGCTACCGCTGCAGCTGCGTATAATATCTCCTTTTTCTCTTGCGGCAATAATCTTCGCTTTAACAGCAAACACTTATATAGCTCCGTATCGCTTGTGATTTTACTTTTTGGATTAAAGTCCTTCCAAATGAGGTATGTATTATATACACGGGGTATGCTTCAAGACGATTGCCTTCGATTCTTGGCTCTTTCTTCGGTGTTTCCCTCCGTGTGCGCAAGTGCGACACTTGATAGACACGATAAAAAAAGCAATTTCATATCTAATGAGGGCTGCAAAGCGAATCTCCGTAGCGAATTTCCGAAAATTTCCTCTCGAGCTTCGTACATATAGACTACACATAATACGTTGTCCGTACTTTATACAGAGTCTCTTCGAGAATTTCCGTCCCGTATACAACTCACCCCTTGTCTTTATGTACACCTTTTATGGAGGTCGTTTTGGACGACGGTACCTACACGTTGATCGTATTTTACATACCGGACACGCAGTTTAGGGAGCACAACTGAAACTTTCGCCTACGGAATATGGCTGGGCTCTAGAATCGGATAAGAATCTGAATTTTTTCGGTCTTTTAGCCCGAATGAACGACGAGACTTTGTTGCTCTATTATTAAATCACACGGCTGATTGTACATTGATACCTCGCAGTATTTGAGGAATGTCGAGCATCTGCCATCTTGTTTTTTTTTTATTTTAATGCAGCACGAATAATTATCTCGAGCTATACATGTAATTTTTCGATGCTTTATCTGCTCGCTCGAATCAGGGAGGTGCGAGATGTGTTTTACCTTTTTTTTTGGTCGTCACCTCAAAAGTGCCAAGACATATTATATACGCGTGTGTCCTTAATAATAATTCGATTAGTTATCGACTTCAAATGCAAATAAAATACAGATCTAGTTGCTCTCCCTCCTTCCCTCTACACGTTTTATTGGAAACATGCGTTTATTGTGCATCGCGCCATTTCTGTCAGGTTACGTGCCCACGTACACTCGTGGTGTTCCGTACCTCCCTGGCAACTATCCATCATGATTCCTCTCGGGCATTATATATTAGTGCAGGCCGCGCGCGATCTCATATATCACATATCGGCGCGTCGAAGAAACTATCGTTTGAATATGTACTCGAATTACTTGGCCGCAACTGCGCACACGCAGCAAGAGCTTTGCACTGTAATCAGCTCTGTAGGAAGCTTACATACTCGCGCGCGGCTTGGCTTATCTGTTTTCGCTGGCAATAGTTCGGTTATACGTGTACAGCAATTGACGTAACGCGATTTTGCGCTCATAAGTGCATCTATGATTACGGCCGAGTCAGAGAGCCATTCAATCTATACAGACACTGCAGCTGTATACAAAGCAGCTCAATAATTAGTACGTAATAGTGGCCATGTAAAATAGATTGCGTAATTGTAAGCGAACGAAAAGCGATAGCTCGCGTTTTAAGCTTAACAATTGGCCGAGCTCCAGGATTCTCAAGAAGTCTAGGCTTCGCGAGTATAGAGCGTCTAAAACGCCTAGGCGGCCACCGTTCCAAGCGACAAAGCATGGGCGCGTGAAACCACAGCAACAGCAGCAGCAGCAGCTCTTATCGTGTCACCCGCGCGCACCTCGCCGCCTCCTCGTCTTCTTCTTCTTCTTCTTCATTCGCATGCACGCGCGGATCCTCTCACTCGCACACGCACACGCACACACATACATAGACATCGGTGTCGCGCGACAAGGAGGCTATAGTGCCGGAGCGATGCTACCGCCCCGAGCGAAATCGGGTGTACGTATATATATACATGTATATATTCGAAGGTCTTCAGGGGCTGCTGCTGCACACACAAAGCTCACGAAGCTCCCGGTGATTGGAAGAGAGCAAGCGAGAGTCACCCCTCCGGCAGGGGCGCATGCGCCGCCGGTCCTTCCCGCGGGGGCTTCACGCGCTCGCTTCACGCACACACACATAAACAACCTCTCACACGTACACTCGTTCATAGAAATGAATGCCTGTGTGCACGAGTGTGTATATAAGCGCACAGCCAAGTCTGTATAAACGCGTATGTGTGTGTGCGTGTGCACAAGCACAGAAGCACAGTGGCAGCGCGGCGGCAGTTGAGCGAGGCCTAGGGGACGACGACACGCCCCAGGGCGCTGCCAGATCAATAAGATACCTCGGCTACACCTACCAATCTACGTGCGCGCGCCCACCCCAACGTTACGCACGTATACACACGTACACGAATATAATACAGTATGTATATCTACTGTATGTATATAGGCAAACGCACACACTCGCACTTGCACGTATATACACGAGCGTCGCACGTATACGCGTCGCGAGTTTGCCTTGTATTTCGCTACCCCTTCTTCGATCTATCCCTGCGTATACGTATCTGCATAAATCCGTGCACATGTATGCGCATTTTAGGCAGATATCGGCATTTGTTTCTTCGTCTGTATTATATGTACCATGGCGTGCGTTGTGCTGCAGCTGCGCGATGCTGCTAGAGAGAGAGAGAGAGTCGAGCGATTTTCCAATGGTATATTTTCCTCGGCTTCCAGCTTTATGTATGTATACGTGTCGGGTATGCGCCGGATATCCATTAAATCAATATGTCGCGGCGGGGTACAGACAGAAAATATTTAATCTCTCGTGGCGGATCAATCGATCGAACGCGAGAGCAGAGAGCTGAGCATATATAGCAGAGCATACAGCAGAATGCGAGAGTGAAAGTGCACACGCAGCCAACAACTCGTTATGTTAATGAAATTCAACGAAAGCTTCGCGTGTGTACTCTCGTTTTATGCTGGAGTGCACCAGCACCAGCACCATTACCACCATCCGACCCTTGTGTTGTATTATAAAATGCCACTCGACTTGCGCGCGACATGGCTTTGGTTGTTGGCCTGGGCTTAATATAAATATTCGTAATATGATAATGTATATTTTCCTATATATAACGAAAGTAGCCGGGCCTCCTCGCCCCCCTTTTCACCCCCTTCCGATGCGTATACGTTGTATATAAGCTCGTTGTAGCCGGAGCAATTATAAAGTAAAAGCTTTGAGCGCGCGTCCAGCCGGCGTTGCTCCAGAGTCCATGCCTCTCTCTCTCTCTCTCTCTCTCTATCTCGTCCATATTCTGCATGGTTTGTTGTATATATTCATGCGCTTGCTCTCTTCGGAACGTTATCCTATATCCTCGTCTATATAAGCACACGGGGCAGATGTTCATCGATACGCAATCCTGTGCGCGCGCGGCAAAGTTCAGCGAAAGCATCGCACTAGCTCGTGCAGTGTTAGCATAAGCGAATCTTGGCAAACTTTAATCGAGTGTGGCAAATATTGTTGGTTCGCTGCGCGATATATGATACCGGGCTCTAATCTAGCCGATGTTGCTGCTGCTGCTGCTTCTCTCTCCTTCTCGCTCTCGTTGTATACCTACATTGTACGCGCATAAATCTTTGCTGGCTTACGATAGCGTACGAGCTTCGGCTCTGTACTTTCGCTTTGGAAAATCCAAACGAGCTTTTCGAGCTTCTTGGTGAATCGTGATATCAATCGAGTTATATATATTGTTGATAGCGAAATCAATGAGAAATTCAGCAAAAAATCGAAAGTTTGACGACATAAAAAAATCTACGAGCTTGAGTTGCAGTAAAAAATGAGCGACCGTACGCAAAAAATACAGGCGTAGCTATGTAAGGATGATCGAACAATGAGGATCGCAGCTCGAGCGGCAAAAAAGCTGCAAAGAGAGCAAAATCCAGCAGAAAACAACGAGTGCGTTATAGAGCTAAAGAGGATCTCGCAGTCGAGTTGACCGAGTGCGAATTGATGGCTTCGACGAAGTATTGCATCGGTCACTGTACATAGCTGCTCGCTTTGCGCGCGCGGGTACCATCGAGGCGATAATAAGAGTGGCGCGCGAGTCTCCTGCGCTCGCTCGGCAAACAAACCGTTTTACTGCTTCTCTGCACAGCTGTTGCTGCTGCTGCTGTTCCAGGCGACAATAAACAACTGAATCACGGCTCTCGTTTGCGACGACGCACCTTCGAAACTGCAGCTCTAGATATATATACGAGCATCGTTTTTCAAAAGTCACCGCGAATATAAAATTCTACCCACCCTCGGTCTTTCTCTCGTTCTTCCTCTCTCTCTCTCTATCCGTCGCTCGAGGTGACGCAGCTTTTTTGTGCGCAATACTTGCAGGCCGGATAATCGCATTTATATGATCTTCTTTTGTAAAACATTGTAAAAGCTCGTCGTTTCTTTTTGCCGTCTTACAGCCGGAAGTGCAATTAAAATCTTTATAGTTTTCTGATAAAATCTCTACCGTTTTTTAAATTGTGTCTCGTAATTTCAAATGTGCACCCACCACCGCCACTAGCAGCGCTGGGGCCGTCACTATGAGCGCCGATACTTTTCCGATCTTCGCCGAGCGGCCTGCGAGTAATGCACAATCTTGTATAAACAATCATTTGTGCGCTGCTGCGACACGATGAAAAAAATGGCTCGCTTGGCTCCTCACGATTACCAGCTGTGAGCGTTGTTTATTATAATGCGCACGTTTTTCCGAGGCAGCGGCGGCCTATACGAGGCTACTATAATCGTAAAATAGAGTAGTCCACCGACAATGAATCATTTTGAGTAATCACAAGATCTGAGCGCGCGCAAACGATCGCACTGCGAGCGCAACAGTATAAAGAAGCTGATATTAATAGCTAAGGCTGTGCCGCGCTGCTCCGCCTTGGCTAAAAATTTCACTCGCGCGCTCGAGTGCTCCGGTCGTTCGGTTGATGCAGCGGCCGCCGTCGTGCGCACATATACACGAACATAATGAAGAATAAAAAAAATCTAGAAAGAACGAAGAGAAAAAATAGCAAACGGCCGGCACTCGAGAGAGCCAAGCGCGTCCGCGTGTCTAACCCCCTTTGTGTATGGCGCAGTCGGTACGGTACCCGCCTCTCATCGCAATTTCGATAGGGTCAGTCGTTTTGCGGGTGCAGCAGCAGTGCACGTACGTGCATACATACATACGTATACGTATATGGCCGCTGCTGATCCCTTTCTCGTGCACGCCCTGGGCCATCACGATCGCGGTCGCGAGAGGAGCTGTATGGCCTGCGCTGCTATGCAGCAGCAGAGAGAGAGAGCGAAGAGCCCCGCACGCGTACAATTTCGTTTACTGCCGATGCCGCCGCCGACGCCGCGAGGGTAGGAGCAGCAGCAGCAGCAGCAGCAGCTCAATCTCTATGCGCGCAGCACAGCTAAATGCACGTACGTATATGTCTGCGCCACACATGTTTATACTCGCGAGTTTACCGTTGCTCAAAATCACTTGAATTCGAGCATAACCGATGCGGCCGCGCGCACGTTTTCCATTATGCGAGGCTATTTTCAACAATTGCACTGTACTTCGACGAGGGCCTTTAAAAATAATTCTACTTGCTTTCAATTATGCGATATCTTATTAATAAATGAGCTAACGATAACAATCTTGCAACTTCGAGCATGCATATACAGAACTCAAATGCGCAATTAGGCAGCGTTACGACCCCTATCTCTCACTCTTCGTTCCTTTCTTTCTCCATCTCTCTCTCTTTCTCTCTGTTTTCACTCGCTGATGAAGAAACAACAACGTGAGAAAAGAGACTTTTTCATCTCTCTTTTTCTTTGACTGCACGCTGGCTCGAAAGAACTGAAAGTTCGCGCGTCTGCGCATACACACACAGAGCGTAGGGACGTTTTTTCGTGGGAGTTTTGAGTTTTTACAAACGCACGCACAAGTCTTTTCTCCGCTGCGCAGAGATCACGCGAGAGAAAGAGCGAGAAAGAGCCGGAGCGCAGCAGTGTATAGATATAGAAGCGAGCCAGCGAGCGAGCGGGAGGATAATTTTAATCGATGCATCGCCAGCGGGGCCCACTTCGAAATTGCCGTTGAAAACAGCGAGAATCGATGCAGTACAACCGCGCGGCCAGCACAGCGAGAACTACGTGTATATATACGTGCGTGGTAACGATTATCGCAACGTTTTCTATATTATACACGTGTATATACCGGCATAGCCACGATGATGATGATGATGATGATGATGATGATGCACTGCACTGCAGACGCAGACAACTCGCGCGCAAAAATGCCCGCGAGAATGGCTCTTATTTCGGTTAAAAGGGTGGCTCTGTGTACGGCCGATTTCCCTCACTTGCTGCCCCCACGACCGATACCCGACTGTATGGCTTTGCAATTTAACGATCTGTATACTTTTTATCGCAATCGCCGCGGATTCGCACCGATCGAAGGACGTGGGAGTCGCGATCGACCGAAATCTTCGGCTCCGCAGAGAGATAAAATAAAGACCCCCGCAATCTTTAGGTTTTTGTTTACAATGGGCTTTTCACACGAAAACTTTCTGCGCGTTAATTTAATCCTCCAATTTCTTTATTATCCAATTTTGCGGCATTAAAGATGAATGAATGTAATAAGAGAAGAGAGCCTAGAGATCGGAAATGCGCAATCGAATCGAATTCATCACGACTTTGGTATATTATACGAGTATTATTACAAGCCTATATGCATACAGTAGAGCTGGACGACGACTACGTTGATGCGACACGCACTTCTACATACACTTACAATATGTTCTATACGTAGAGTACATAGAGGCTGAATTTATCCTCATTACAAAATTACGAAAAGCCACGGCGGTGCAGTTAAAACAATAAAAAACGTAGATAACTTTCACGTTGTATACTACTACTACTACTACTACAAGGGTCGTTTGTCGGCGTCGTCCTGTGTGCGTCGATCTAAACTCAATTATCCGGCAGACGTATACGTCTCTGTATGTGTGTGTACGTGCACGCCAGGACATCATCGACATTATTATTGTAACGTAGCCCATTATGGCGCTTATAACGTGCATATCCAGGCATGTGCAGCGCACGAATAGTGGTTGCCGCGCTGAATGTAGCGTATATATAGGATACCTTGACAAAGTGTTTTTCGCGCGTTTATGCATACAGGTATATAGAGGAAATATATGCATGTACTGCAGCTCACGAGTATAATGGTTCCGAGTCCGCGGACTGCAGCATGTGCACCGGACAAAAGATGTATTTACGAAAGAGAGCGTCATTATACCCGCGGCTAATGTGTGCACGCATATGTATATTACACATTATGTATTTAAAGTATTTAGAATATGCATGTAGCTCGTTAAAACGTCAAGTGTGGATTATCTTCAATTTCACAAAACGTCGCTCACTCGATCGTTTCAGCGTTTTCCACGCTAGGCGACCTGGCCATGCACGAAAATTCGTGCTTAATTTTTGCGACGCTTTTCCGTACTGCCATTTCCCGACGCGCTCACGAGTACATGATATACCTCGAGACTTAATGAGTCATTATTCAATCACGTCGTTGTTCGGGAGATGCAGCTTCGGAAGAGAAAACGATTGGTGTGTGTGTGTGTGTGTGTGTGTGTGCACTGCAGTCGCGTTTGTTTCTTTTTTCACTCTCGGTGATTGGCATTTATATGTACTATATACACGTTGGCTATAGACGTTGGCTCGCAGACAACTACTTATGTGCGCGTGTCTCCGCTCGCTCCGCGGCTAATTCTTAATTTCTGTGCCACAACTTATTCCCTCCGATGTATCATTCTCTCTCCCTCTCGTTTACTCGTGTTTACAAACGCTCCGATACTTAGCCTATTTGCTTTTTTTCTCTCGCTGCAGAAAAAAAACGACGCTTATTTTTATCTTTTCTTCGAGTCTCTCTCTCTCTCTCGCGCGCACCTTGTATATATACTCTCGGGCTCTCAAGCGTCGCATCTCTTTCTTTCTCTGTCTCTCTCTGTCGAGCGTTGGCGGCGATGATCGTGCACTGCGCTGCGGTGACGCCTCGAGCGCACTCGAGTTCTGAATGCATCACTACCTAGCATCGCATTAAGTGCTCGAGCTGTTTGAGAAATTTTCACTTTTTTGTAATTATCACCCCTGCGTTATATAGTTGCAGTCAGCTCAAAACGGTCTTTCTCGCTCGTTATTATACGTGCAGTCCAAACGTATCTCGCCAGAGCCAAGCGCCAAGCGTGTGTGCGGGGGAATTACAGCGAGAAGTTTATTTATATTATTATGATTATTATAAAAAGCAACACTGCTGCAGCCTTAAGAGACTGCCTAGGTGCCGATAATATTTAAACATCGACTCGTAGCTCCCACGACGTATCGCGTGTAAGACTGCAATTTCCCTAGATTAAACGTCTGTTTTTTTCTCCAAGTATCGTGGCTGCGTTTTTCTTTTTCGTAATTAAGCACTTTTAACGATCTTGTGTAAGAAACAAAAAATCCTGAAAAAAAGTCTCAAATAGTATTAAAAATCACAAAAGTAGCTGAATTGATTTTTAACGAAGAATGACCAACTGACGAGTGACGAAGCGAAGAGATCTTTGCTCAACCATGTGATTACTTTTTCATCGGTCGACCGAGCAATCGTATTGAAGACGGTAGAGAAGTCGTATTTTTTGTACGTCAACCAGTTCGGAAATCTTCCTTATCTTCTTGCAGTCGACTGTCCGAAAATCGAGACTCGACAACATTTAGTCAACCCTCGTGAGGGTTCACCCTTCTTTACGTCATAGTTGTTACTTTTTATACTCCTTATACTCTTACAGAGGGGATGTTGTTCGCTCGTAACGAGAATAACGTTATGGGGGCGATACGACGAAAAAAACTTGGAAAGTTCATTTCACCAATTTCCCATTCGAGTCTGCATCACATAACGATGAAAAGACGCGAATAACAAGCTAAGATATTTTAATGTATTACCGTTTAAAATGACGTGAGACGTACGGGAGAGAAAAATTTGTGGCATTTAAATAGCCAGCGCAGAGAGTCCTCCGAATGAAATCGAACTGACAATTATCGATCGAGATTCTTGAGAGATTTCCTAAGTCGCACATAATGCAGCGGCGGCCCGGTACCGAGTCGTAATAATACTCGTGGCTCTTATTAAGATTCCCTCGAAAATACCTCAATACATATTTCATGCGAGAGCTCGCACATATTACCCCGAAGCAAAACGAATCTGCTGCAGCTTGACTGCATCCCATACACGTACGTACATCTCGAAAGATCGTGGCCGCCCGCGCCCTCTCATTTCAATTCTTTCGCCACTTTTGCGAAAACAAAAAGCGGCCGGGCGCGTGCATTAGCCCAATCGGCCGCAAAGCGAAACACGCACACACGCGTCCACAACAAAAGCCCTACCTGCCTGATATAGTGAGAGAGAGAGAAAGAGACTGCGTGTGTGTGTATGGAGCGAGAGGAAAAAAAGGACAGTCGATGCGGTTGCATCTCTCGGTAACTGCAAAAAAATTAGCCTCCACAAAGCAGCAATGCAAAAAGAGACGACGAAGAGGCCCCGGACAAGTGCTGTGTATCGGTGTATACACTCACTCACACATGCACATCGTGCGCGGAGCATTACCGAGTATGGGTCTCGGTCTCTCATCTCGTTGCAGTCTGCAAAGGGCAAGAGAGAGAAAATGTAAAAAAAATTAGCCATCATCTCCCCCTCTCGCGTCATATAAATCTCTTTCTCTCTCTCTTGCAGGCTTAGCTCTCAGGGTCTCTCTTCCAGGGGTCCCGATCGCCCGGAGAAAAAAGCTACTCGTTGCGATGCCATGCGCTCGGCCGAGCGAGCGAGCCAATCTTTGCTCGAAGCTGCATATAATGCACATGACGCGCGCGATATGCCTCGCCTACGCTCTCGGGGCTGCGCGATAAAGAGGAGCTGATCCGCCGGGCTTAATCCAGCTCTCTCTCTCTCTCTCTCTCTAGAATTGCATTATACGGGCATCTGCAGTGGTGGCGGCACGGGTAATAGGGGGAGACCAATGAAGCCAGCTGGTAAACGTCTCCCTCTCCATTGGGCCGGGAGGGCCCCGCTCTAGCCAATGGATGCTCGGCCGGCGGGCCTGGCGGCACCCCCCACCGCGGCGGCATCCCCACTCGCGGGCTCGAAGCGAGGCGAGCCAAGGGCCCGCGAGCTCGCCGCAGCCGAGATCGTCTGGTAGCAAGAGGCCCCGCAGGCACAGTAACCCTCAAGTCCTCCTTCGAGAAGGTTTCTGCTGCCGCTGCTGCTGCTGACGTTTCTGCCGAGCTGCTGCTCCCTTCTTGTAGCTGCTTCTGCTTCTGCTGCCGCTACCGCCGCCGCTCTTAGCGTTTCTTTGAGCGGCAGTCTTTTGTCCTTGCTCTCGAGACCGAGTGTAGCGCGACGTGCATACGTACACCACGTATCTTTATCGATCTGAGCCGAGGCTTGTACAGTGCGTTCGAGCGAGCATCTGCGGCTTCGGGGCATTTTTATATCCTGTTACCGAGAGAGGAGACCGACGAGGCGCCTTGAGAGCCAACGCATCCAGCGACGCGACGGCCTGCCTGTCCCCGTGTGTTTTCCTCGATTGTCATCGGTGCCGACGGACAACGTCGCCAAAATATCAACTATTTTATTGTGATTTGTCTCGTGTCAATAGTGCTTTTTCTCTCGAGTCTTGCCCAAGAGCCTCGTAAGATTGGTGAGAGACAATATTGTGCTGTGCTAGGAACTGTGATAGAGAGACGTGCAGTCATCGATGAACAGGATGGATTGTTTTACGAATTTACCTGTTCTTCGTACGTTTTGAATCGTTGCGTTTGAAAGACGTTCTTGAATTATATTGTCAAAGACAGGAGGCAAATTGATCGAAGCAAAGATTTACTAATTTCAAGATGCCTAATTTGGACTACTACAACCCTGCTAGGATGCACCAAATGGTAAGCCGAAGAAGTTATAGAATCTAAGAATTTTAGCGTAACTCGTGAAATATAAAAGTTCGTGGAAAATATTTCAGGCGATGAAAGAAACGATAAAAGTGAGTTTATAACAAAACCACAATCTAGCCTCTCATAATAAATTTTCTAGTGAATTTTATGTTAAAAATTCTTTATCGTATATTTTGAACAACCATATAATTTTTAGTAAAGCAACGTTGAGTTAATTTTCAAGCACAAGCAATTATACACTAAAAAAGTAGCAAGCAAATTGTAGTGAAAAAAGCCTTGAAGACACTGAAACTATCAGTTTACGTGTTCGAGTGCCATTAAGCGCCTCTACCAAGGATTCTAAAAACAAAACAAATACTCACTTTCATCGTGAGCTTCTTTAAATAAACAAAACTGAAATTGCACGACACTCGACTAACGTGTTAATGGACTTGGAACGAGCCGCGAGAGATGCAATTGCAACGCGTACACAGTCATAAATAATAGGATTGTGCACAAAGCTGGCATTTAAGTCGGCGCAGATATGCAAAGAAAAGGTGAAAAGTGTGTCGAGCGGCATGCGCGCGAGCGAGTCGTTCCGGGCTCTCCGAGTCAATCGTAAGGACGCGAGAGAGCCATTTAATGACAGCAAAAGCTTGGATATCGAGCCCCGTGCAATTATAACGAGAGTCGATGCGCACGTATACGTGCACTTTTACTGCAGAGCCGGCCAGGTTCGAAAACGCGAGAAAAAAGTAGCGCGTCATCCTCGTGCAAGCACATATTATATGTATACACAGGCACGCACGCGACATACAGCAGAGCTAATCGACCGGCGGCGCTGACTAAGTGAAAATAGAAACGTTAGCTCGATGGAATATAAATTCGCGAATATTGCTCGTTAAATCGCCGAGCGAATTTTCACGCAGCCCCTTTTAGTCATTCTCGGGGCAGAATATGTGTATATAATGACGGGCTTGCTCTCGATGCGCAGCACGCGGGTATATAGCAGTACGTAGCACTCGTAAAATCTCGCAGCAACAACACAATAGCCGCGTGGATGGTCATAAATCCGCGCACTACTTTTCCTCTCTTGCGAGAGGGAAAGAGAGAGAGAGAGAGTGAAAGAGTGCGTGCAGCAGCGCATCGAGCTGCACTCCGGGTAAAATCGTGTGCGTGCAAATCGCGTTTGCCACGTGCCTCGCTCGCGCTCAACCGGCCTTCAATTACGCAAGCTCCACTCGCGCGCGCGCGAGCCAGCCAAATACACTCGCTTCTTTTCCTCCCTTTTTTCTTTTTTGCTGTTTGCATCTCCTCTTGTGTGCTTGCCGATTTCGTATTATAAGAGCGCGCGCGAGCTTCTCTTGCGGCTCTCTTTTTTTCCTGCGGTGGCCCGAGCAAAATGGGCGTACTCCTCGTGTGGCTTTCTTTGGCCGAGAGAGCTCTCTTAAACGCCTGCACGAGCCCGCATGCACTTTTTGATTCGCTGTGGTTTTATTCTGCAGCAGCAGCGAGGCTCGAGCTCTCCGCGTGCCACGTATTGCGCAGCCCAATGTGTGTGTGTATATCTGTATAGGCTTGGGTGCGTTTATTCGTCGATAAATGCGGCTATTAACGACGGGCGTTTTTACCGGGGCCGATCGACTTGAGGAATCGGTTGCTTAAACAATCCCCAGCAGGAAAAATCGCTACGGGAGTCGAGGGACGAACTGCGTATACGGATATCGGGATGAAAACCCCGCGTTTGGGATTTAAAGAATCGAGCCACGCGCGTTGACGTATTAATTTGTAATATCCGCAGCTTGGCCTTTAACTCGCCTCTCTCGCTCGTAATTTCTACGTTCGCGCAGAAGCGATGCTTTTTGGCTATATTCGAGCGAGTGGAGACCCTTTTTCTCTCTCTCGGATTTGTCCGATACTCGAGCTCTTCCTCGCAATCCCTATAACTATAACATAACGCGGGATTCAATTATAATGATTTCAAAATATTTCAAGCTCGATGTAATAACAACACTGCCCTGGATGCGAAGCTTGTAATGAGCACGTTACGGGCTTCGCTTATATGCACACGCGCTCGCTCTCTTATATATACTCTCCCGAAGGACTACCGCCCCTTTACTTGTTTTACGTGCGCTGCAATATTTTATTTTACAAAGACAGTACCTTGAAATAAACTGGATGTGTATAGCGAGCGAGCGGACACAAATACTTGTAACTGCACACAGGCTGCAGCGGCAGCAGCACGCGCGCCTCGCTCCTCGCTCGTTCACAACAGTGTGCAAAATGGCGTAAAACAAGTTTTATATACATACACGCATTTATATTTAAGTCCCTATATATATGTAACGCACATACACGTATACGTAAGTGTGTATCCATGTGTAGACGGTGACGATGCGCATTACCATATCATTTAAGCAATTTTCATGTGCCTGGTCCCTTCAACGTGAAATGTAATTCTCATTTGTGCGACATCAAATTGATAAGGTCAGATGTGTCAAGTAATATGTGCGTAAGAAATTAATTATCTTTTAAACGTCGAATGAAATAATTAAAAGAATCTAGCGAAATCCAAAATCGGCAAAGATGATTTGAATGAGTCGTCTCTCTCTGTTTAAAATACTTCGTCATCCATAAGTAATACAGCTTTCATTCAAATATTAACAAACACTTCAATTGTCAAGAAAGACGTCGGGGTTTATAGACAGCCACGCAATTTCAATGGGTTTGACGTTTCAATCAAGCAAATTTACGCTCGATGCGCGAGAGACTTACAAATGCAACAGTCCGTGAGTTTTATCGCTCGTTCGGCTCTTGGCTTCGAGATATTTTCAAACGGCTCGTTTCAACCGAGCGCAAAAAATTTAAGTCACTGTGCTTGCCGTTTACGGAGGCGAGAATATAACACATCTCGAATGAATTTATAGTTTTCTCGCGCGCGCGTCTTACTTATGCACACGCCTCGCTGCAGAGGGGTAATAATCTCCGACACTCGTAACAATTATTGGGAATCTTCATAAAAATTACAAATTGAAGAAAGCAACAAAAAGTATTTGCACAATTTTAAAAACTGAAGGTTTCGTCAGACATAAAAGTTCTCGGCGCATCCGCGCAATCCGTTAAAAATGCGTTACTCATTCATTCAAAGTATTCATTCATTCAAAAGCGCCTCGTTTTTCTTATACACACTAGACTTTGAGACGTATATATATGTGATATAAATGTTAGTGTATATTGTACAGCCACAAGCTGTGCGAGGCAGCGTCAGCGGCGACGGCAGCAGCAACAGCAGTAGGATCAGCAGCCGAGGTCCAGGCTAGTTAGTGCGAAGATTGGCTTCCCGCATTATATTTTTTCTCTTCCTCTCTTTCTCTCGCTCCCTCTCACTCTCTTTCTTCGGAGTAATAAAATTGGCTAAGCTGGCGGTTATTTATTGCTCTCTTCGCGTTGTGTATATACATATAGTATATATATAGTAGGGATATATATAGGCGCACAGGTGAAAAAAAAAGGACGCAAACCCCTGGCTACGGGTCAAGCTTTCTTTTTAACTCGCGAAGGTGCGCGCGCGCGCGACCTAACGTTGAGATGCAACGAATGGATTTTTCTCGCTGAGGGCTCGCTCGTCGGCCAATGATAATAACTCACGTAAATGAAGCAATGAATTTTTGATGGCGGAAAAAGAAGAGACGCTTAAGAAAGCGAAGACAGAATACGTCGAGAGCAGCCTGTACACGCATACACACGCGCGCGAGCGCATACGTATAAATCCAGTTTCTTCTTACATATATAGCGTGCGTATTCGCAGGCACAGACACACACGTACACTGACGCATATATAGGCAGCCATATCGTGTATGTCGTTTGCGTCTTGGAAGGATATGCCTTTATAAACAGCCGAAGGAGATCGATTTTTAACCTCTTCGTTTCGACTCGGAGAGCTTTGACAAGAGCACTTCTCGAAGATGGATTTTTTACGATCCGCCGAGAATACATATCGTTAAGGTACTTGGCCGAGCTGCTACGCAATTTACATTTTCCACGCTACACCCACTTACAGTCTTAGACCTTTTCTTATCTAAAAAAATATTTAGGGACTCCCGAGAGAGAAAGCCGAGAAATTTAGAAACACGTTCGCTCGGGAAACGAAATTTATACCACGAGCATAGTATAGTATTGGCCCTGAACGGTGAAATAAATCACTTTTTGGGTTTCTATTTGAATTAGATTTTTCGTATAGACCGTCAATCGTGAAACAGCAGCACTACGTCAGTTGAGCGTTATATGTTATAGCGCGTAGGTGAAAAATATGGATCGATTTTGAAGCGCCCGAGATCTCGCCATACATCACTATTTTGTTGCTGTTGCTGCTGCTGCACAGGCATATCGTATGCGTTATATACGCAAGATTTGCGGAAAAAAAATCTCGAGCACGGAACAAATTAATCAAAAGGCGAATTGTTATAATAGCAGGGCAATCAACATAACGCGCATAATTATAGGTTTATATAGCGCGCGCGTAAAAGCGGAGAGTGGGTGAATCTCTTGGTGCACGCGGAGCGCGGCGAATCAAAATTCTCTCCCTCTCGAGGTCTCTCTTTCTGCAACCGCACGCACGAACGCTAAAATCATCGTGAAAATTTCGCAAAAATAGCACCACACAGTCGTACAGCCGTAACATCGCTGTACACATCATTGTTTTGCATTTAAATGCGCTCGAGTATTGCTGCAGTATTTATTTCAAAAGTTTATATACCCGCGTGCATAAGCCGTGTGTGGAGGAACAGCAGCACGCAGTGGAGCTTGTTTATGCTTACACTTGCGAATAAACAGCATTTATACAAATCAAGCCGACTTTTATACCATCGTTTACAGCGCCGTAAAGCCGGCGGAATTATAAAATTTTAATTCTCCGCAGGAGCAATTATTTGTATTATTCCATATCAATTAGAATAAATTAGACGTGTAAAAATGTTTTATTGCGAAGCAGCGCGTGTACGCGTATTATAATACATAATAGGAATAGAATATAATAGCCGATGAGCCGGCGAGCAGCGCGTAAAAATAGGCTGCGGATGGTCGCGCGCGCGTGAAAGGATGAGAGACGTTATTATACACAAGATGTTTGTGGCGAAACGCAATACATTCGCGTCGGGCAATAATAATTGAAAAAAGGTCTCTCTCTCTCGCAACGTCAAAGACTCGAGAGACTCATCGAACGTGTGCGCGCCGCGATGGCTAAGAAATCGCGTGATGAATCGTACGGCACGCATACTACACGTAGCGGCGCGCGAGAGGAGTAATAACAACGCATCCTCCCACGAAATGTGCGCGCCCGGCACTCTCTTATAGCTTCTTCGAGTCGAGCTGCTGCTGCTACAGACGATCTCACGTTTCGCAGGCGATCTATGTGGCCGTATACTCCGAGTTCGCCCACACGACTTTGGGGGCAGTCGATGTTTTCTCGGTGCATAACTCGAAACTATTATGTATGTGTTTATAAGGTACACATAAGTGTGTGTATGCGATGCAGTCAGAAGCAGCAGCAGCAGCAACAGCTCTAATAAGACTTTGAATTCCAGTAGTTGAGTCTCTTTGGATGGGTAGTGCTGCAGCACGGTAGCCCCTTATATTCAAGCGATACATCTACTGTAATTCGGGGTTTCTCGATATTCTCTGCCACCGTCGCTCTTTAAATTATTATTCGGCAATAATAATCGTGCATATACAGCACGATATATGCTACGCGTCGTCGTCAATTTCTTCTCTCTCTCTCTCTTTCTCTCTCTTACTGCGCGGGCTGCGAGGAATGCGCCAACTAATTTGCTGCCACTTTTTCATTCTACTCAACTTCCATCTAGAGTCCAGTGAGCGGCGGTGGAGAGAGAGAGACAGAGATGAGGATGCGTGATGCGTGCACTTTTGTCTCGGCGCGCGAGCTCCCTCGCCATCATCTAGTTCATTTTCTTTCATTCCTCTTTATTATTATTTTTTCTTTTCTTTTTCAACAATCATCGGTATTATTTAAGTGTCTGTATCGCGTCCATGCCAAATGTGCACTGTGCTGCTGCTGCTGCTGTACCAATGATGATGATGATGATCGTTGCAGTAGTTGTGCAGGAGGACTCGTCGAGGGTGAGCTGCGCGCGGGCGACGGAAGGTATTATTAGAGCGTAGCTCGGGCGCGTTTCGCGATGTTACAAACTGCCGTACGTGCTCGGGATTTACAAAAGCTATTTCGTGATGCGATATATCGAATGCGAGCGAGAGAATAACAGAGAGTGAGTGAGACGAGGTGCGCGATTTCTTCCTCTTGCACCAACGCACACCCTATTCAATTTTCAACGAGCTTGAGCGATCTTGTTTGTCTGTACGATACGTGTGTGTTATATGTCGAGCAAGTATATCGAGATTTCTCGGTCCACCAGAGGAGAATCGTGGATAAAAATTAGTGCAAAATCTGTACACACGTCGTAAAATTTCCTCAGAGCTAAAAAGTTACTCAAAAGCTCGAACGGTCGAACTTGTTTTTCATTGATAAAATATCTCGCACACCATACACAGCACAAAATCTTATGCGTTAGATCGTACCTGCCAACACGATAAACATGGAACGCCAACTGGACACTTACCTCGCGCATACAGTTGCGATTTCTAGCATTAATAACATTATTGCAAGCGTGATTAATGCGGCCGATAAATTTTGCATCCGACGCAGCGTAGACCCGAAAACACACTCGTGTGTGCCGCGTGTGCGCGCGCAAAGCACTCGAGCGAGCCAGGCGAGATATTAACGATTTCGTGCGTGCGAATCAAGTTCCGTCGATCGCGTGTATTATCTAACACTTGCCAAAATTGCCGTAAATGATTAATCAAAACGGAATCTCGTGCACGCGCTCGATCATGTACAGAGTTTTTGCATGCGATTATGACGCCGATGATCATTACCCTGCGCGCGTCGATACGAAGACAGACGATATTATATATATTGCGCTGCGCTGTATGTATAAATCGCGTCAATATCCATCATTCGCGCGAGCAACGCGTCGAAAAATTCAATCGTACACCAGCAGCAGCAGCACGACTGCTCGACGAGTTGCTCGCGCATCATCATCATTATCGTCAGGTCCGCTGTTGCTCTCTCTCTCTCTCACTCTCTTGGCGCTATTATATTTATATATACCGTGGCTGCCCTCAGCGAGTTGACTGCACTCGAATGCATATACACGTTTAATTGCCAGATGAGCTTCGAGAGAGAGACAGAGGCGTATACACTCATGAGCTCACTCGGAGCAATCGCTTATTATGCCCGTGTTTTATTGCGCGCCGTATAATGCACGAGTACGCGTGCGTATGCACACAGTCGCAATATGCGTGCGATATGCGGCGCAGTGACACCCTGCCTGCACTTATGGGATGGCGTGCTGCGTGTATACCTGCACGAATTTTGTTGTTTTTATCATCATTATTATTATTATCATTGAAAATAGTGAGATCGGCGGTGGCGCTGCGGCAGCTCCGCGCCTTATTGTTGCACTGCCTTGTTTATATACACATAATGTAGAAGATAAGCCACGTGCTCTCGCAGGCCCACGCAACACTCGCGAAGAGAGCGAATTTATTGGTCGATCGCACGCGAGCGCCACCGCCGACTTTTGTCTCTCTCTTGTTTTTTTTTTATTTTTTATTCATTTTCGCTGCATCTGTATCTTTGGGATCTGGAAAAAGTGTGTTCGAGCATGGAAATTGATTTATCGCGTTATAGGCCGTTATGTGAGCACCCTGTGTAAATTTCTATAGGCCCCGCTTCGCGGGATCTCGCGGGGGCCGCCTGGCAACAATTTGATGTATCGACACCAGTGCAGTACACGCAGTTTATATATAAAGTCGTTCGAGATTGTGAAAAGTTTATTTTGCTCTCGAAACTATCAGCTTGTGTGTGTGTGTGTGCTCCGTTGAGTAATCGTCGCCCTAGCCTACTTCAATATATCTCAACGACTCGAAAGACTTTACAAAAGCTGCGCATTTAAGACATAAGCACAAAGATATAGAAAGTTGCATTACTGCTACTATTCTAAAATTAAGAATCTACAGATATAAGTGATAACGATTGCCTAGATCACGCTGCCAGTAATTACACATTCGAAACAAAATCAACTTATTACAGCAAGTGATTGCGAGCGTGCGTTATTCTTGCAAGTACATATCGTGCCGCAATTCAAAGGTAATGCCGTTTCAATAGCACTGCATATTTCAAGAACGTTTTATTATATATTTTTTGAAAAATAAGGATAAAAAAATGAGTCGCTGGCGCGTACATCGAGGCTAATAAATTCTGGCGATTAAGCGCGCGGCTCGTGCACCGGAAGATACGCATACATCAACAGCGTCACATAAATTTACCAATTATGAATACGTGTACGGTCGTCTCTGGGCAGCCCGTGTGCGTGTTCGTGCGCTCGCACGGACTCGGTATATATATCGGGCGACGATTATAAGCGGGACAACTGTCAATCGTTTAATGCATGTGCCCTTCGCGTACTCGCGCATAATAATCGTCGCGATCCACGCGCTAATCGAGGATCGCGCGCACGCAGGTGAAAGAGGTGAATGTCTCTCGACGCTCGAAATGCACGATGCCAATAAGTTTGATGTTTTTGGGTCGGTTATAACTGTTATATGTCGACGTGTTTTAATACGTAGCTTTCGTGCGCTCGTTCAAAAAAGTGAATAGCTGCGCGCTCGATTGTGAGAATCTAGCGATTCGTTCGATACTATCGCGCGCGGACATAACCGCGTGTACGTAGCTGTGAAATTCCTTGTTAGCGTTAAATACACCCCTCGCTCGGCATGAATGTATAATACGCGTTTCGGGCTCTCTTTTTGACTTTCGGTACGATGTTAATCTCTCAAAATATATACCAAACGCGAAATGATTTATGTTTTCATTTGCTGGGTAAACACTCGAATTTGAATATTTTTCTTACAACTATAACAACGGGTCGATTGCCAACCTAGTGCGCCGTGTACGGATCAATTAAAGCTATTTTCTTTAGATCCAGAGACGATAAGATTTCGCGATAGGCCAAAGTATAATTCAATTTTTTATTTCACGCCACTCTACGCAGTTAGACGCGCGCAGTCGAGCTGAAAAATAAATCTTCTAACGAGTTCTCAACTCGGAATGCGCCGAGAGAACAATTAATTAAAATTCGGTGCGTAATCGCGCTGGTGGCGTACTGCCTCGTCGAGCATCGCACAAAGCGAATCTCGCACGGCGCAACGCAAACTCTTCTTGAGTTTTTCCGCCGCAGCACGAGGCACCAGTGCCGGTATATTACGGGCCGCCGTAGGTACGAAGGGTATATATATAGTACGCGAGCTATAAGACAAAAAGCTCACGCGATCGTTTCCTACTGATAAGGGTCCCTTGATGCTCGACGGTTCTTGATACGCGCGGCGGCAGCGGCGGTGGCAAGAGGGAAAGACCCAGCGAGAGATGCGCGAGGCCCGATAAAACGAACAATATTGCATATAATATGTATATGTGTGTGTGTGTAGGGGTGTCGTACGCTGCTTCGCTTCCCTCTCATTACTGCTACGTTGTATGTACAAGACTTGGGCGGCGAGAAATATACGCCGGTCATGTGCTGCCGCTTATTTTGTACATGTACGGCAAACAATGCAGCACTTCAATCGTTCGATGCGTATATACCATAACTCGATTTTTTTCTGTATGATTTGACATCTCACTCACGAATTTCAAGCGTTCATTAGGCAAACGATCGATCATATCTATAAGACTTCATTCCGAGCTCGCTTTGTAAAAGCGAATGCCTCGATGCAAATGAATTTGAAATTTCGTGCCAAAAATGACACATTGCGCCCCTTTCGGGTGTGACACATACACGCGGCAATATCGTGAGCTGCATCGAAATTCGACTGCAGGTACTATATGGACTTTGCAGCGGCACGGTGGCTGCAACGGTAGACGTGCAATTTGTCAGGTTTGGAATCCGAAAAATGTGCAGGAGGCGGCTATTACATAAGTGGACCGATGAGTTTCAGCCCCCGAGTGATTATTATATAGGAGAAAGAGAGCAAGAGAGAGAAAGAGTGAAGCAGGCAGTGTCTGGAGAATGCGTATACGCTCGCGCGAAGAAGGGCCGAGCGCGCATAAAAGAGATGAGGCTCGGAAATGAAAAAAAACAAGGGGAGAAAAGGAAAGAAAAAGAGAAGCGCACCACCGAGCGCGGCGTATGCATTCCTCTTTTGGGCCTTCTGTCTTTCGTATATTGCGCTCTACATTATATCCTGCTCGAGCCTACCGAATGTGTATTAACGAACTTGTCCTATCAAATATTTCGACTCGGGTATGCAAAACGAAAAGAAAAATAATAATAAAGATTTGACTACGTGCGGCTTGACTGGTTCTTTTTTTAATGTTACTTTTTTTTTGGCTTCTGAATAAAAAAAAATTCGTTCAGAGCGTGAAATTGTTCCTACTCGGCTGGTATACATAAGCTATATGAAAAAAAAAAATCGTCGTTTCCGTAGTAGTTCTCGGGGAGAAATGCGAAAATTTCGACGTTGTCGTATTATCATACGTAAGTTGAATTTCAGATTTCTCCGACTCTATCTCTATTTCTCTCTCAGCTATAGTACCGGTGGTATATATACGTGGTATATTCAAAAACGTTGAAGCGCGTACATATACATAGGTATATGCATACGCGTAAAGAAAAATCGCGGGCGTACGTAAATCTATTTTGCATTTGGCAGATACGTATATGTATATATGTAGAAACGAGTGAGAGAGAGAGAGAGAGAGAGATGGAGAAAGAGAACGAGAGGTGGAATGGAAAATGCGCAACCGAGCAACAGCAGCAGTAGGAGCAAAAGCAACGCGAGTAGGTAGTCAGTGTGCCGAGTCCTCGCTCGTCCCTCTTCTCCTCTTGAATGAATAATGGATCTTGGCTCTCGTGGCAGCAGCAGCAGCAGCGACGGCACCCACTTGAATATTCATAATGCAACTACCATCCCCTCTTCCCCCCGTCGTGTATACCCTTTAACTCTTCTCTCACTCCGCCACACATATACATACTCGTACAGTTTATTTCGCTATCGGTGGGCATTATAAAGTCGACTCGCTGCTCACGTGCTGCTGCCGCTGCTGCACAGCTCGTAGAATGAAATCGCTCGGGTATTCTCTGCCGCGACAACGTGTGAGGGTGAAGCCGGCCGAGCGAAAAAGAGCAAAAGAATAGCAGAGAGGATACATTTTTCAGCCGCATGGACCTTATTCGATGAAAATATAGAGAAGTTCGCTCGGGCAGCTCGCGTCGAGTATATCGGAGGCGTCCACAAAGACCGCACACGTGCACTTTCATCGATTTGCCATATTACAATATGCCTCTTGCATTTGCGTACGCTGAAAAGTGCCTCGTGCGGTTCCATCATTTATTTAAATTCAACCTTTACATCTTTCAATTAATATAGCGAATACATATTTTTTCATCGAGCTCAAGCAGAAAATATATAAAAAAAAACGCTGTCGATTTTTTTCCACCGCGCACGCATGCGAAATAGAATATGGAAAAGAGAGAAAATTTGCAATTTTCATTCGAGCGAATGCGCGCGCGTGCGTGTATTTTTATTGGATCCCTGATGAAATTTGCAAGATTTTAAAGCAGGGCTCGAGCGAGCTAGACTACGTACATTTGAATTTTTCACGATAGCTGCATGCGCGCTCGTGTATGTGTATGTGTGTGTATGCGAATATCCATCGTGAGTCGCGTTCGTACGCGCATATGGGCGTTGTGCGTGCACGAGAGCTGGAGAAGGGGTTTTGTCGTGGAATTCTAAATCGAGGAAAATATGGGGAGCTGCTCAAGGTTGCATTATAAAGACGCCAGTGTGTTCCGTAGGAGCGAGCCTCGACTCAATAAATGACGTTCCTTAATTGATGCAGTCACGTTATTATAATAAATATATTCATTTGTTCGCGAAAAAGAAAACATCCAAATACTTTTTGTAAATTTCTTTTTCTCTCTTTTTTTTCAGGTAAGTTGAAGCCGAAGGAATAATCGTCTTGATAATTCAACTCCTTCTCGGAAAATCGTTGAAATGACTTCATATTTGCACAACTATCCTACTTACCAAAATCACAGAAGTGACAATTACACTGGACCGTGGGTGAGTTAAATAACTCCAAAAAACAGTGACATTCTTTTTCAAATTTTATTTCTTTTAATTTTCAACGATGAAATCTATTTAATTTCGTGGATTAAAAAAAACACACTGCTCAGCCAGCAGCGAGACGGAGCTTAACCAAGTTATTTGAAATTAGGAACTTTTTTATACTTTCGCCGGTATACGCGTATACACTGTGCGCGTTTTATTTTTCATCCCTGGCTCTTGCTCTCTTTATGAACCTGAAATCTCATCTTTTTTCTTTCTCTCTCTCTTTTGCTCTCAACAAAGAGCAAATAAGCCTGTACCACTTATAGTTTGCTTATTCTGCAATCTTTCTCCGTTTATAATAGAGATTATCTTATTTGTGCTATTGCTCAAGGCGCGTTTCGGTGATCTCAACTCCGCGCGGCAAGAGCGCAGCATCTTTGAGGACAAAAAGTAAATAGCGAAAGTGTAATACTCTCCGAGAGGCGGAGAGTTGTTAAAAATAGTTGCTGCATTGGGCAAACAGTCTCGCGATTAAATTTTCTTTGACCGAATTTCATTTGATTTTTCGGTCGCGTTTCAAAATAGTTTAATTATCCTCTCTTGAAATTATTATTAACTGTAAAAAAACGAAAGATTATAAAAATACAGTTGTATAGACTGACCAAACGGTGCTGCTGCAGATCGAGTGGCGAACATCACTAAGCTATCGGCATTTCTCGAGCGAAACTGACAATTACGCGGCGGTGGATCCACCCACAACACGGCGTTTATATAAAGCAAAGACAATAGATGAGTAGTTTTATGGCCGGCAGCGAATTTAACTTATAGTCGCCGCGAATACAAATATTTATTAATCGTTGGTTGTCTGCTCTCGATGCGCATGCACGTGTAACTGTGTTATTAGAGTATTATTCACTGACGCGCGTAACACCGCCCGCTGCCAAAACCTTTTTTTCGATGTTTCTTTAGATTCAGGGTGTATTTCTATAGCTCATTTCTGGACTGCTTTTAAAAATTATTTGATTTTGCAACGTATGACCAAAAACTAATCTAAATACTACTCTGGATATAATTTCTTTTCATTTATTAAATAAAATTTTCACTGAATCATGAATTTCAAGTAAGTCAAAATTTGTAGGAAACATCACTTCAATGATTGTGTAAAATTGGTGGGTGTATTCTTACGACTTTAAAAAAAATTGTCTGAAGTCCACGACGAGGCATAAGAAACTGAAATTGAGTGAAATTGGCAAAAAATGAGATGGTAGCGAGCGGTTAATCGAGTGCACCGAGCAAAGTTTGCAAAACCGCAAGACAGCAAATTCAAAAAAAAAAAGCAAAAAAGAAGAGAGACGACAAAACCCGAAGCTCAGCGATATTATGTGGAGCGTATGAAGAGATATAGAGGCTGGAGCGCGACGCGTGCAGAAGACAAGCGAGTGCGCGCGTAAAATGACGGGCGTGGAGGAAACAAAGCGCAAAAGGGACGCGAAGGTATACACACACACACACAGGTATAAATACTGCATACACGAAGCTCGCTCGCTCGGCCCAAGCCCGAAGCGCAATTCAGCTCGTGCGTTATATATCAGCGAATGGACTCGTATACGGAGTGCGGTTTTCTAAGCACTGCGAGAGATGCAGTTTGCACAGGGAGCGAAATGTGATAAATGCCAACTCGTATAGCGTATATATAGAGTTGGGCCCCTTTTGTTCGTCGAATGACACATACATACACACGCGATCCACAGCAGTACCTATATAATTATGGCTATCAAGACGCGAGAATCGCTTTTTGCCATGCTCTTTCTCTCTCTCTCCGAGTGCAGTTGTATGTGTACCTGTTGCACAGATGCCATCTATTAGTCGCTTCAACGCGCCTACTTTAATCCTAACGCGCTATTTTACAATCCAAATGAATTTAATTTCTCGACACATGTACACGCACACGCGCTGCGATCGCAAAAAGCGTGTCGGACTCGAGATCGGTACATACATGTATATTAGCATACAAAGTGAGCTCGGAATCCAAACAAAAAAGGAGACTCTTCGATCGCCATCGCCCGCGCTAGAGCTGCGATTAAATAAACCAAGCCATTGTTTTCTCTCGCTGGCACATAATTCAGTAAACAATATTATAAACCTCCCTCTCGGCGCGGCGGGCAGTGGCCGTGGTGGACATACGCGCGCGCGCGCGCGCGCGAGGCGCTTAAATCTCGACAAGACTAAACCCGGCATTTAGCACTCCTAATGCCTACATCGTATAATTATAATTAGAGGGCTACGCCTTTTTCGACGCCCCTCGCGCCGGCTAAAAAATTGCTTTTACTTTTCTTATATACTTGCTCCGCACGCGGACGTGCGCGTATACGTATATCGCATCGTATGTATACCGTATATATACTATGTTTCTTTCTGATGAATTATTTGCTTTTGCCGAGTAATCATATGCAAAAGCTGTGCCTTTTGAAATATGCTCCTTTTCTCTCTATCTCTCTCTCTCGAATGCAAAATTTGAAATAACTATTAATATCGCTACAGCATATAGTGTCATATTTATAATTGATAAAAATCTTTCCAAGCCATTTATCGTTTGTACTCGTGCAATGTACAGGAACTGTATACAACTATCCGACACATTCATTACAATCAATTCTAATCGAAACGACTGTGTGCGCAAGTAATGCCGGCTGTATGCAAACATGTCTATAATTTTCCTGACTAGTTTATCATAACACTTTATGCATACACTAGCAGGAAAAACATTTATCAGAGTGGTAAAGCCTCAAAATAATTGCTCGTTATAATTATCAATTTGCTACGTTATTTATGTAAAAAGTTTGGGTACATTTCGCGTATCCTTGCGCGTATAAAAAATTATTTCGTTGATTCTTACTCTGCGCGAGTGTCTCTCGTCTTCAACTTGGCACGCGCGAACCGAATTTATGGTTGACTATATCTCGGCCAGACTAAAGGCGGGTTCGTCGCTCAAAGCTTTTAATATACCCTGTCTCTGCTTGCAGCTGAATCTTACGCCCCTTTCGGAGTGGTTGGTAGCTTAGAAAAAGAGAAAAGAAAGAGGCCACGATAAGATGCGATGCATTTTTTATGCTTGCACCCAAGATGTTGTACTCCCCAAATGCAAATGCTAACTTTTTAAAATGCTGCTGCACACGGTAAATTGCAACTTGAAATTTTGTTCAACTTGTTTCAAAAATTTATTTATAAATATTTTCATAAATTACTTATTGCTTTTATTTTTATTCAAACGAAACCCGTAAGTTATCGTAACGAAATCAAGATGCAGGTTTTTGAGTTTAAAAAAATGTTAAACCTCATATTGGGAATTCTGTGGTCATAATTTTCTGTTGACTCTTTACAAATGCTCGACCGTGTACCAATATTCTTCAAAAAAATTCCTCAAAAACTTGATTTCGCCATCTTCGGGCCTGGCTCTGACACCCAGAGAGCAATTTCAGCGTTGTTCGCTCGTTTACGAATAAAAAGGTTAAAAATTGAAACCGCAAACTCTTAAACGTATGCACGTGCAAACGTGTACGAACACACATACACATACACCTGTACGCACATATCCAAACGACATGCCGCGCGCAGAAGCTCCAGTTTGTGAATATTATATAAGCCGCGGGCAGTTGCATTCCTCGCGCTATACGTATATAAACGCACGCGAGAGTCGTGTTTTCTTTTGGAGGCTCTCGTGCGGGCTCGCTCCACTGCAGCCACGAGTGTCGGTGTCGGATCGCGAAGTAGGTGGTGGCGCGTAACCAATGGCGGTGGGGCTAGGCGGGCCCACTCTCGAGACCCTGTGGAAGGAGTCCCTTCGCCAGAAGTGGGGAAGATGAATAGCTTCGGGGCCGGTCACTTGCGCGCGCGTTCCAGCCTCGTGCGCGATCTGTCCATGTATCGGGAGGCACTCTTGTCTCAATTCCTCGTTTATTGCAGTCAAAGGTCGTCAAAGGTTTAGCATTCGATTCTCAAATTATGATTCTTGAATTGTCTTCCAAACGTTTTGCATTTGAACCACCATAGTTCTCTATTGCAATACTTTTTATCAAATTAAAATTATAACTGCAGAAAATATTATTTAATCATTAGCTGTAAAATTAGGATTAAATTGTCTTTAAATAAAAATGTTCAAGGTACAAATTTTATGAGCAATGTCATTGTTCATGTCAAATTGTTAGTCATAATTGTAGATGATAAAATTTCGTTGAACATCCTTCAAAACCGATAGTTAAAATGTGATTATAGAAATTGTCAGCATTTATCATTGCAAACAAATATTCTTCAAATGAAAAAAACTTGAATAAAAAAATGTGATTGTTATCATTCGAAAATACGTATGTGGATAAAACAGATTTGAAGGGAGAGAGTAGAGCCCTACCTTATCCAAGTCACACGATCATGTTGATAGATGGTAAATGCAGTAGGGCAAGCATTCAATGTTGGTATCGAAGATTTCTACTATTATTTGGCAATAATAGTCTGGACCCTTTATAACAGGCTCAGTGATTCGTGCGAATAGTATTAGAGGGCTCTGAGCCAATTGTGAAATCATCAATTGAAGTTTATAAAAATATGTTCTTTAAAAAATTAACGTCTTCAATATCAAAATTTTAAATAGATGCTGATTACAAATTTTGTCCTTAAAGCGCTATGAAGTGGCAAAATAGGGATGACTTAATAGGACGCTTACTCATAGAAATATTTTCGTTTTCAATAAAATGTTGAAAAAACAGAGAGTAATTTTCAATAAACTACTGTTAAATATATGCAACAAAGGATACGGTTATAAAAATTTTGATAAGCAAATAAATGTAGTCTACGTTGCACCAGTTATTTTGTTCATTGATTAATTATCAAGTCATCTAGTTTCGGTTTCTTTATGTTACTAATTGATTCAAACTTTAATTGTCAAACATTTATGAAAAATATTGTCAAACCTCCATTATTCAGAATATGATCATTAAATAATAATTCATTGGTTTAAATGATTAAACAGCAATTCAGTTACTCATTGGACGTTAATCAATTTGATAACAACAATAACTTCTAATTTATTACAAATATTTACTGGTAAATAATTCATAGTTTTCAAACATTGAAGCTTGTCTTAGATAACACATTTACTTCCGAGCATAGTAAGATCACCACCAAATTTTCCGAGCAATGCTAAATATTTGTCTCTGCTGCACGGAGGAACCCTGACAGTCTGAAAAGGGGGTCGAGTTCTTGAGAGCCTGGAATATCTGCGAGAGAGCGGCATAGCTTCAAAATTAAAAGCTTCAATGGTACACGCCTATAAACAACGTACGCATCAACATAACTTGTGTGCAAGCCAACGCAAACAGAAAGACTCTCTTGTCTGCACTTCACTTAACGAAACGCACAATTATGGCTTTGCTTAGTGGGCCTTGTGGGACCTATTTATCTACGTGCATCTGTAACATAATTCACAGTTATGGTATAACTGCGAGACTCGCATTGATCTAAGCAAATATTACGAATAACTTATAGTTAGAAATTTTCACAGAAAATAATTCTTTTGCCAAGAATTGTTCGATAATAATCTACGTGATATTATTTATGAAAATAAATAATTCAAAAAGTTACAATTTTTAACTCGAATGACATGTGAGCATAATAAATGTAGATGAATAAAATCAGAGTCACAAAGCTGCGGTAGTGTCTAACTTTGAATAGACAGACAAGAAGGAGGAGCTTGCACGCGTCGCTCGTAATTTTAATTCAACGGTCTAATATTCGTGCATGAAAGGCTCGTTGCTGTAACCACAAGGTTGGGCATAAACGAATTTCCCGCCTTTTTGTTGTACTGCACATTCACTTTTCATATCGTGATAATTGTTTCATTCGACGGTATTGTTTGACGCAATTTACATGAGAACAGGTGCCAATAAAAAAAAGTCAGTGTTGTAAAAGCAATCTTATCAATGTAATTGTCAAAGATAATTATTATAGAAACATAGGTATTCGATGCAGTTGGAAAATTTATTTTTTCACGCTTCTGTTAGCTCGAGCCGATCGAGAGCGCGTTAAAAAAATTATCTGACGGGACAAGCTGAGTCTTGTTTCCTTGATTGTTTGAAGACTTGATTTATTATCGAATACATCCTGTCAGCGTGTCCTCGTTACACCGCCATAAAAAAGCAAAACAAAAACAGTTTGTCAAATATTCGTTACATTTCGATCATATCATCATTGAACTCAAATATTTCTTACAGTATTTTTTCGTAAACATCACGTGACGTGTAAAGTAAACACACATAAACACATGTAACAAACTATCGATTACAGTCCGTGTTTCCTCATAGTGGGGAAAACTCACTTCTGACTGTTTCACCCGAATCATCAAGCGTTTATATTAGTAACTGGTAGCTTTTTGACGAGTTTTTGCTGCGCCATCTAGTATAAGTTTAATAACTTGTCCATCAATTCCATCACATTCATAGATGAATGATTTGTGCTTGATTCAATCATATATTGTATTCTTAACTAACCAAAATTTTATTACATTTGTTTAATTTATTCAAGATAGCGAATGATTGAATACCTCGAATATATTATTAATTTATGAAATTACATACTTCATTATTGAATCAAAAAAATATTTTATTGTTTTATTGAAATTTTCTTATTTCAATCTTTTTTTTTACAATCGTCTATTAATTCTTTCCAATCAAAACTAATTTTTAGAATATTAGTTCTAACCACTTTGGTGTTAACGAAGGTCAGAAATGTTCATCATCTACATACGTCATTTCAGAATACCCGTTTTGTACACCCGTACCCGAGTAAAAATGATGCATTGATTCATGATTTGATGCGTGTATACCCGGACTCGTTGGCAGCGACTTTTTTTTACTCGATGCAGCTCATCAAGCTTGAAAGCTGCACGCACAATGTGTCTCGTCGCAGCACTGCAAAATTCATATATAAAAATCCGCGCCACAGCTATACAATAATTCTTGTAAAACTGTTAAAGCGACCGTTTACCAGCTCTGTCGAGCGTACAGGTGAGCCGGTGACAACTTTTTTACTCGAGTCACGCGGACAGCAGTCGCGGCGATCGTGGTTGCGAACGACGCCGGGCCACCTAACGTGTGACTCGACCAGATCTCTCTCTTTCTCTCTTTGCAGGCAGCTTTCTGGACGAGCTATTGGCAATAAGGCGCGGAGCGAAAGAGCCTGAGCGCTGCTGCGGTTGCTGCTGCTGCTCGCGCATGCTACATAACATGCTATACATATAAACGTGATCGACAAGCTGATAAAACGGAATCGCGACTGCTACGGTGCAGTATCGCAGGCAGTGGTAAAAGTCACGCCCCGCGACTGGTTAGCCATTGGTCGAGTGTTGCCGCGATCTTCATGAGAATATTGTGTATATCAAAAGCGTAACTGCACATGCTGTAAGAACTTATAAGCGACGATTTAAACGCGTCCAGCCTCGCGCGCACGTGCGTCGTTTTCGGTGCAGTGCAGCTTTCGCGACGCGCGGAAGAGAAAAAAAAGGGTGCTTATGGGCAGTGCGCCACTTGTCGATAAAACACGTGGGTACCGTTAAAAACGATTTTCTCTCTCGCTCTCTGCGACTTCTTGATTTTCGTATTTTCGAGATTATCGTTTTCTCTTACATATCCTGACCGAAAAAAGGGCCACGAACTTTACTGTTTCGTAGTTACGAATATTTTTGTCGAAAGATTCACCTTTTTTTCAATGGACAGTCTCGAGACATTAAAATGCCGAAGCGCAGCTTTATAAATCCGAACGCGCGCCTTATGTACCGCCTGCACGGATATATGAAGCTGTCGCGTATAGTCAGGATGGCCCTCGCCATCAAGCACACAATGCGCATGTATACAACGAGTAGACGACGACGACGTTTCTTGTGTGCTGTAGAGCTAGCTGCTGCTGCTGCCTGCGCTATATGTGCGCGGCAGTGGCCTATCTGCATCCGGCAGAGACGCGCAACAGAAAGACTCGAGCGACGTGAAAATATGCTACACGCGCGTTTATATGTACGAGAGATTTCTCAGGGGGAATTGCGACCTATCGAAGGCCATTCAATATCTCTTTTTTATCCTGCGCTGCTTTTTGCATGTGGGAGAGAGAGAGAGAGAGTGAGTAGGTTCGTCGACTGTATTATGTACGTAATGTGCTGCTGCTGCTCTGCCTGCAGTGTGTGGCTTGCTAACATATGTTATATCGCACCCACGGAACCCCATATAAACGTAGCCAGTACGTATGCGCGCCTTGTTGTTGCGTTGTGTTGGCGAGATGATAATGACGACGATCCGAGATAAGTCCAATTTGTATCCCTGCGTACGCTGCCGGAGAAAGGGAATTCAACACTCCAAAGTATAACGTGTATATATTGTGTATGTATGCAAGCGCAGTTCTCGCAGTGCGTACAAGAAGAGGCGAATTAAATCGATTACTCCTGCGCACTTGCATCCACTGCATACACATACTCCCGCAGTTTTCTCGAGACTCTCGCGATGCGATATTGCAATGCGAGAAAAGATGGAATAGTCTCGTTAACAGGTCGGTGGTGGTACTTTTCTTGGATAATGAGGCTATTACGCGAGATCGCGGCTCCATCGATTTTCTATTCGGAGATAAAAACGTATTTCCGTCGATCCTCGCAACTCAACTTTGCGCCACGCATGTGTCGCGCGCGATAGCGATAAAAAAAAGGTATCTCCAGAGTCAAGTCACGGGGGCGCGATGCATAATTACCCCGCGAGTCGAGGCACGGCGCGGTGGCGAGCTTTGACGAGCGAATAACTCAATTTTCAGATCGTATACGATATCGTGTATGTGTGCGTCGGTATTATATCGTAGCCGGGGTATCGGCGATCCGATGTTACGATAATTACTCGAACATCCAGTCCGATCAGGTGCACCGCCGATCCCCAGGAGAGACGGACGCGCAGAGCTGTCTCGGGTGTACATAAGTAAAAGGAGAAAAAACAGAGAGAGAGAGAGAGAGAGAGAGACTATGTTCCTTGCTCTCTCGAGCCAAATGTCCTTATAATACTATATAAAGCGCTCTATATTATACGATGATAAGTTTCATTAGTGACGACTCGAACGTGTCCTTATGACATGTCCAAGCATTCGTACTTACTGCGGGACAAATGAACGATTATTCTGCTCACTCCGAGAGCTGTGTGAGCTCAGAGCTCTCTTCGAGTCGAGCCGATCGAGGTAAAAAACTTTTACGGCCTGTGTGCCTGCCTGCTGGTCAGCCTCGTGAGCGCGCGCGGGAAACAGCGCAGTAGCAGCAGCCGCGCCGCATTTTTATGGCAATTTTAACGAAGATTCATCGGCAAAGAGTGGAAAAATTTTATTCGACGACGAGGCCCGGCTCGAGCAGCGAATGACATGAAAGTATCCCGCGCGCGTTTATACCGCGGACGATCCTCGCTCGCTGACATTTTTGTCGTGCGAGAATCATCGCTGAAGAGCAGCACCGCATCGCGTGTACGTCTTATAAATCTGCTGCCACGCCAACATCGTGTGAAATTTCCGTGGAAACGCGTAAATACGTAACCGTGTGCTCTCGCGTACTCCTATTTACGATATATACATGTCTGCAGGGCTCTGTGTTGTGCGCTGCGCGTGCACACGAATGTGTTATGTTTAAAACGAAACTTTGTCGAACAAAAAAAAAGTGCGGCGCGTATATGCTCGCGAATCGATGTGTATATATACAGCGCCTGCAATACAAAGTACGTATACATCGCGAAAACATAAATTTCGCATTTACGGCAACGGGATACACATATATGTATCGAGAGCGTAATACGTGAATAAATCGCGCATAATGTACTCGCGAGTGTGGACGCGTGTGTTCGTGGTGGCGTGTCTTTTTTTTTTTGGTATATGCGTATACAATTTACATGCGGTCTCATTGTTTCGAGGTCGATATGAATTATAACGCAGCACGTGTGTGCCGCGGATCGTTTGACATCGCTCGTCGCTTAACTTCGTGCATGCTCCGCTTTATATAGGCACGCAGCATATAACACGTGTATAGGTAAACAGGGTATACGATACAGCGATACGTGTCTATATGTAATGCGCATTAAAGTCTGAATCAGCGCGAATTGAAGCAGCTCGATCGAACTTATTGCATTTTGCAGAATTATTATTGCATTCGAACGGGCTCGGCGCACAATTAAATCTATCTGCGCAATTATACACATTGTATAGAAAAACAGAGTCCTATATTAAGCTATTAGTGTGTCAAGGCGTTGAGTCGCGCGCGGGTTTTTACCATATCCGATTGCGCTGCTGGGCGATCGAACGATGATCGGCATCGACACGTGCGCTTAAGCGATCGCTAAATAGCATCATATTGACTGTTTTGCTCCTCGGCATCCATCGGCTTCCGAGTCCGTTGCAGCTTTTTCTCGTATGCTCCCTTTTATCGGTCTTTCTTGCCCAAAGCACGAATAATAAATCTGCCCGATCGCGGCTTCGCGCCTTTCGGGTCGCGAGCCATCATCATCGTTGTCGCGCAGCCCGTAGCGAGACATAAGTCGTCGAGGATGTTGCATTCTTTCTTAACGAGCTCGAGTTTTGCGCCGGGGCAGGAGAAGACGAGTGTGTGGATCCTCGTCGTTGATGTCGCTCCTCTTCGACGCGCAGCCACAGCCAGTATTTGGGTTAACGTATGGAGGAATGTTAGTGCCTCTGAAAAGCTAATTCGACCGACATCGCGTGTGCACGCGTATACACGAGATCATCGGCGCAGCCGATCGGCACACGAAGCTTCAGATCGTCATTTATTTCAGCCGATCTCCGAGCTTTGCAGCTCTCGTGCTTATTTTTTCCAAAATCGTGTTTTAACTAAATTCTGACGCGCCTCGTGCCGTCAATTAAGCCGTGCGGCCGCGGTGAAAACATCCCGGCTGGCAAAAAGAACTCCCGAGTTATAATCCACTGCTGTTGCTGCAGTGCACTCGATGAGTTGTAACGTGCTGCTGTTGCGAGGAGTCGTGAAAGAGAAAGAAAAAAAAGTAATTGCCAAGCCAGAGCAATCAATCATCTTTACCTGGCACGGGTCGATTTTTAATTGTCATTAATAATGCGATAATGATCATCCATGCTCGATCTGCCGCTGCTGCTGCTGGCAATGCATTCAGACATCCGCTGATGAAGTTAGCCGCGTGAAAAAAGCCGTTTAAATTCCTAATATTTATTTTCGCATATAGTAGCAGTGGTAGTAGTAGTAGTAGTAAACAGTGTGTACGGCGCGACGACGGAGAGTATGTTTTGTGGCGATTCGAAAAAAAATATCATATTCGTTACAGCGCAGGCAGCAGCGATCGGCAATTCTTATGCTCGATCGATCGGCAGCTCGCGTCTGTATATTTGGCGCGTTCGTTATACGCTTGGCGCGTGTACACCGCCGCACAGCTATATATAATGCGTACTTTAATTAAATTGCGAATGAAAAAAAGTACGTCAATTGCGTCACGCGGATAAGAGCGCCTCGATATATATAAATTCGAGCGCACTTGATTTCTCTTGTTATATTGTACATAATACGAAACTTTATTTAGAGAAAGCAGTTTTACAAAACTCGATTGATCGATACACCTTGCGCGCACGCGCGTATTATTAATTTTGTAAATAAATTTAATTTAATTCGTCTGTTAATGAGCTTGAAATGCGAGTAGAAAAAAAATGTGTTCGAACCCATTGGCAGGAAGAATGCAGTCCCTTGCGCTTAACCACACGTGCTATGTATTATATGCCATGTGTCAATCGCGGATTTTTGCAAGTTTCGCTTCCTTCGATATAAAATATCTTATAATCACGACACTTGTGCGCGATCACTCGTAATTCTTATGCTCGTGTATATGCTTTAATAAATTTTTTTCTCTCTCTCGCAAGTTTATTGTAACGGGACAAGTTTTTCTTCGACTTAGCCCATAAAACTGGCGACGAGGAATATTCATATTATTCTCGTAGTTGCGTAAAAAACACACGTGTCCGTCCGTCCGTCTGTGCGGCGTTACCTAATGCGCGTAAGCTTTTTCGCATCGAACCATACATCAAGTGTCCGCAAATTTTTCGAAAGAAATTCGTAATGCGTAACAAACAACACGCGCTGTTTGCGACAATTTTCAACTAGTTCGGAATCTAGACTTCGATTATCTTATCTCGCGCATCAAAAGCCTATGACGACAATCCGATTCTCCGGCGAATGAAAAAAAAAACACCAAAGAAAACAACGATGAAGCAGACGATGTATTGCGGCATAGATTCGCGAAGCTTTTCATTCGTTTTATGCTGTACTACATACAATAAGACATGCAGCGTTACGGGGCGATTTTTCCTCTAAATTTCCATGTCTCTGGTCGCATTCACCGCAGCTTTTTCAATGGACTTTGTGCGCGCGATTGCAAATGCTATATAGCAGATCTTCGTCGCTAATAGCGACTTACATCCTCTCTGCCTTTCTCTCTCTCAGCATCCTTCGGTACACTCTGCATGTAGTATCCAGCTTTGCTGTGCGTGTACAGCCCAAAACAATAGACATTAGCATTTTGATGTCGCTGCTGAGTGGACTGCTAAAGTATACGCACGCCGGTACAGATAAAAACGGACTTTTTTCATTCTCGTCAGCTTCCGGTGTTACACGCCGCTACTTGATTCGGCTACATCGTGAGTTTGTGTGTGCGTAAGGCCTCATTACACGAGTTCGAACGTCCGACCAATTACCGATCGATCACTCCTACATACATATATTTATTGACTTGCCGCGGGTAAATAAACCTACTTACGTCTCGCGGCGTAGCTGGCTTTGCGCGACGACTGATGGAGATGGAATGCTCTCGTCTACAAGACATGCGCTGTTACGTATTATACATGTATTTGACGCGTATGTGCTTCGATCGTTGCACTTACAAAATGACATTGTTGTCGCAGTTATTTCATAAATTATTTCATATTCGTAGGTAAGAATGCAATACGGATGAATCGAAGAAGCAGCTTTATTTGCAAATAATTCGAAACAATTCGCAATTGTCCACGATGCTCCAATCCCGTAGAGACAGCTCAATAGTCCTATTTTATGCGCAAAGTGCATAATCGAGTCAACTTAAAATAAGACAAAAATAATTGTAAGAGAGAAATGTATTTTTACTTGCTGCACGCAGCAGCTATTGGTATATTCAGGTGCTAACCTGATTCGTTCCTGTAATGTAGGTGTACTCAGTGTTGGCGTTCGGATTGTTTGCTCTTGTTGTGGATTTGGTACACACAATACAGACTCGAGCTCGACTCGTGGCTTTTTAAAGCTACCGTACGAAAACACCATCGTCATCCTCTGACTTGGCTCGTATATTAAAATATCCAATCACCGGCCATAAAAAGAAGTCGCAGAAAACAAACAGGTGATTATGAACGCGTAGAGAGATGCATAATAAAGTAAAGCAGATGATGACGTTGAGATGCGAAAAAGACGATAAAAGACGTTCTGCAAAAGATAAGAGAGAGTGAGAAAAGAAAGAGAGAGAGAGAGAGAGAGAGGAAGGCAGAGAGCAAAGGAGCAATGGAGCGAGGGAGTTGGTGTTCAAGGAGATAAGGAAAAGAGCTTGTACACGCGCTGCGGTCCAGTTAGCCGGGATCTGCACTCGTGCGGGAATTCGAACGGGCTGTGCGAGCGCGTCCCGCGTGCTCTGCGCGTTATAAATTATTGCGAAAATATGTGTGTGGGTGGAGAAAGAGAGAAAGAGAGAGAGAGAGACGTGTAAGCGCCTCTCAATGACATCGCGTTTATTACTCCCTTATCTCGAGTTGATCTTCTCAGAACAATTATATACGGTATTTAAGCTATTCCGTATATTAGCTTGCGATCGTTTCGTCGATTCAGTGTTGGCTGGCCGAAAATCGAGCTGCAGATCGGTATGAATCGGTCGTACGGAATAGAAATAGCATCCATGGGCACATCCAGTACAACTACGAGGGCGAGCTACAGCTGAGAGCAGGCAGTTAACTCGTTGCCGCGAGAGAGGGAAGCATGAGACACATTGCCCCCACCTCGAGCGAGCGATCGGCTCGGCTCGGCTGCGAAGGAGACGCTGCTGCCGGTGCTGCTGGTGCGGCTGCCGAGAGTGCCTTGCCACAGCCGGAGGCTGAGCGGCGCCACCTCTTACTCTTTTTCGCCTCTAGGCCATTCCGGAGAGGTGCGCGCGCCAACGCAGAGTTCGGTGTGCTGTACACCACTACCAGCGCACGTCCGCCGTCCGTCATATGGCACCCGGTGCCCCGCGATTTTTCGTATATCGTACTTGCGCGTGTGTTTGTACGTGCACGCGACTGCCCGCGGGCTATTTTTCCGCTGCTGCTGCTGTCTTTTCACGCGTGACCGCCTGCTGGGTATCTGTGTGTTTCTGTATATACGTGTGCGCGACTTTGCGTGTGCTCTAAACGCAGCAGAGGTCCCGAAGAAAGGAAGAAAGTTCGGTGTGCGACGAAAAGGACTTTGTCGACTATTTTTTTTCTTTCCAAGCACTCGCTCGGGTACTAGTGCTGTAGCTGATTAGTGAGGCAGTGATCGAGATCTACAGTTAATGGGCTTCGGTGCTGGAAATAAGTGATCACTGAGGAAGATCGATTTCGAATGATTTGTCACCGAGTTCGAATGTGCTCGAGTATCGACGGGATGTCTGACGTGCAGTGAAATGTTCTCGTTGATCCCGTGCATATAACCTTCGGAGCTTAGAAACTGTGCAGCCGCGGACAGATATTGGCAAAAAAGTGAAAAGCATCGCTGAGACGACGACGACGACGGAGCACGTGGCAGGTATATGAGAGCAGTGACCGTGCATGTGTGCGTGTATGTGGCTCTGTCTGGTCGCGCTGGCTCGGGAGATTTCAATGCTCGCGAAAATTTTACCTGCTGATTGGATCCAATCGATTGCTTAGACTGAAATTTTTTGCGATCGATCGTGTCACGCACTCATATGTCGTCGATGTTGGACTCGGAGCTCAAATGCGCAAAGATGTCACCCCTCGACGTTGACGTCAAATCGCCGACGGACAGTGTCGAGTCGGATCTGCTGGTGACCCCGGATATGCTCGACGATCAGCAGCAGCATCATTACCAACAACAACAGCAGCAGCATCAGCAACAGCAACAGATCCTTTGCTCCGTGAATAAACGCAAGAGGCAGCTGCAACACGACGACCAGGAGACCGATTTGAATTTGAGAAAATTACCCTCGTTGGCCGGCAACAACAACGACGTTAGCTTCGTCCTCGAGGAGCACAGTCACGGAGAGCGACGATTGCACGACGATGTCGATGACGTGAGTTCACCAAACCGATTAGTGTAGATTGTTTATCGCCGGATGAGCGCGTGAAAAATCGAATCGCTGAATGACTTAACTTATACGCGACGAATGAACTAATCAGAAGTTATCGTCACTCGCGCCGTGTGAGTCCGACATAATCCTCTCACGTGTGCATAAATTGCCACCGCGCCTCTCTCTCTTTCTCTCTTTCTACACCCAAAATTACACGAACAGGTTTTCAAAGTTATACCACTCAATAATGCGACACACAACATTTGCAACGTGTGTGTGCGCGTGTGTCAGACACATATTGCGCAATCGTCGTTTGGTAAAATCCCCGTGTCGATTATGAACCTGCGCGCGAAAATTATCCTCGCGTTCTGTTCGTGCATTCGCGTGCTATGTGTCGAAGGATACGAGCACACGATGACGATCGTCGAGGATCGAGGCTGCTGCTGAGCGTTTAAATGCAGCACGGACGGACAAAGTGTCTCTCTGCGATCGCGCCGATTTTTTCCAGAACCTCGACGTATAATGCGTGTCTATACGCGAAACCTGTTCCTGCGGGCCGCGATCCTCCCATCTATATGTGTGTACACCTTGCGCGTATTATACGCCCAGCTTCTGTGACTTTTACCGACGACGATGCGCAGAGACACAAACGCATACACACACACTTGCGCTACTTAAGCGTCAGCGTATTTATTGTCAAGGACTTCAAAATACACTTTGATCGTCAGTGGCCTTATAATATTTCATTGTTCTCCGGGTTTACTTTGAGCCGAGGTAAGGGATTTACTATTATACGCCAGGCAGCTACGGTGGTTTACAGGATTAGAGCGTCGCGCACACGCGCATTACCGCTGCAACTTTCTCCGCGAGACGTTTATGACGTTCCTTTACATTGGCGCGTAAAATCGCTCGCCTATCGCGTCGTACACGCGCTAAGCTTCATTTTCTATGCCCGATTTTCGCAGAAACGTATCTACCTGATTGATGCTTCTGCACTCCCGAACAAATATTCAATTTTAATGACCAAGGCTCTCTCTCTCTCTCTCTCTCTCTCTCTGTCTCTCGGATGCCCCGTGAAAAATTAAAAGATATTATTATTTGAAATCGGAACCGTGTGAATCTTCGGTGGTGTACGTTATCACGGCTAATCATAAATCAAGCGCGCCTTCGGCAGAACCTTAGTTTATAATTATTATTTTACGCACACACGGGACTGAGGTCGTAATCGTAAACAGATGTAATTTTTCACGCTACGTTTTGGATCTTTCCTCGGGTTTGTATACCTGCGCATACGTATACCGAATGACGAGTATAAATACGGAAGTGGACACGGGCAGTACAAATATATATATGTACGGCTTGTAACATAGGATGCCCTCGGGGGTCTTGGGTTTGGGTCAGACGTAAAGAAGCTTTTTAACACCGATGCGACGTTCGGGTGGTTCGTTTAACGATCGCCGAGGTCATTCGCCGAGATTTAAAGTCCATGATAATTTTTATTACGATCTATAATTCTTAATACACTGTTTTAATTTCCATACAAATTTTAATCGTCCGTAGTGTGCGTTCAAAAGACGAAACAGTGTATGCACCCGAGTGTAATGAACCTTGGTCCTTCTCGCGCTTTTATCTCGTACATCTCGGGCCTTAAATTACCGATCGTTTGTCAGATCGTCGCATAATATAGCCGCGACGAGACTAGACTGGTGCACGCGAGCCTCGAGATATCGGAGACAGGTGTAACGGCTGGCATTTGCAAGACAAGTGCATCGGCGTATTTGTAAACGCGGACTGACAGGGCCGATCAAAGCTAACAATGTGATCCAACACTGACTTCAGGATCGGCGCATGATCGATACATAACTTTACACGATCCTTTCTCTTTCCAATCTCTGTCTGTATCATGGTCGTGAGTATGTATCCACACACACATGCCCTTTACGCGGCCGCGTGCATACTTTTCTTCCTCGAGTCTTCTTCGTCTCCTTCTCCATCTCCTTCTTCGTTTTCTTCTTCTCTCTCTCTCTGCGCACCGGCCGTTATAGTGGCATTGCTTCTCATTTCTCTTTCTCGACTGTTGCTGCTGCTGATGCTGCCGTCGTATAGTTGCAAAAGGAGGCCGCGGACTCACACATACGTCACCGAGAGGAGTACATTGTAGGTACACACACACATGACACGGAAGGATTAGCACGACGACACGAGGTCACGGAACGGGTTTCGCGAAAATATCTCTCTTTCTCTCTCTCTCTCTTGTCTCTGTCTCTTTTTGTATTTGTGCGATCGCCAAGAGAGCTACCTGTGAGCTCGTACGTCTGCGATATACCGCGGAATGGATAAGTACGATGCACTCCTCCCTGCGCGTCTGCCGACGCGTTTATGTACGGCGAGACGATTGTCTCGCGCGACGTCGAGAGAGCATACGTGTATACGTGTACTCGAATTCATCGCATGAGTCTAAACGATCGAGTCGAGGACTTTGAAAGTGAATGAAACGTTGTAGAGGCCCACTCGAAGCTACTTAGATCGTGCACCTTGAAGAAATTTATTTATGCGAGCGCATTGACGAACACGGCTAGTATTACGTATACGCGAACGCATCAACACCTTATTCTGTTCGAGTGTCAGATACGTTTCTTATTTATGGCGTAGTAATAGAGATAAGCTACTTTGCTCGATTCACGCCTTACCCCAGCATTTCCAATAGCGCAATTTGCGCGGTACTCAATTTTTTCGGCGAGCCTTAAAAATAAAATTTAATTTTTCTTTGAAACTATACTTTTGATTGGTCGATATTACGCTGGGAAAGTTTGAAAATTTCACTGTCTATATATTATAATAACGACTGTTCACCAAGCTACAAATATTTACATTGTTACGTTGAGATAAACTGCAGAAAAATTAACACTCAATTACTTTGCGCTTGTCTATCGAATTATCTTATGCAAGTGCATCGGCAGCAACAGTTCGGCAGATCATGTTGAATGAGCTAATAATTGTTGTCTCATGGCGGCATCGTATACGTATACACAGGCACACGTATATTTCTAGATGTAATATAGTCAGTCCAAAGCTCGATGATCGGGCACGCGCGCGCGCACACACATGCACGCGAAGAATTACATGACTGAATGCATGAGCGTTCGATTAGCTGCGCGTACATCTAAAATATATAATACAGCTTTGGAGCTCGCCGTATTAAAAAAAACAACCAAGCTGTTGTTATTATCATTATTATCTAGACGTGCATAGGAGAGAATCGATCGAAGAGGCGAGAGAGAGAGAGGCAAGGTAAGCGATAGATCATCGAAGGCAGTTAAAATTCCTTGTCGGTGAATCTTGGCCGAGTCGCGGACATTCCGAGAATCTCGACTCTTTCTCTCTTTCAGTCTCTCTCTCTATCTCTTTCTTTCTACTCTCTCGCAAAAGTCATCGATCAGCTTGCGATCTTGAATATTGGCGTGGTTTTTTGTTCGTACGCCTATACTCGCGTATAATATACCTGTGTGCACCAGGATCATCGCACACTGCACCGCGGCCAGCCGCACGCATACGGAGGGCCACATGCTGCTGCTGCTGCTGCTGCTCCGAGTTCCTCTAGCTGCAGTGCTGTATAGTTGCTTTTGTGACATTCATAAGCTTAGGGCTCTGCACGCTCGACTACCAATTAGAAGAGAGTGAATCTTTTCTGCAGCAGCGACTCAAAGACGACTACGACGGCGGCGGCTGCTGCGCAGGGGAGGCCTGTGCACGCCGCGCGCGGACGATAGAAAAATATGTCGAATCACCCGAGCACGTCGCGAGTCACGATGCCGTGTAGTATGTTTCTTTTCATGCATATATAGCAAGCCTTTCGTATAGCATACATCGCCGTTTTTCTTTTTCTCTTTCGCGATTTTTTTCTTTACTCGCTGATCGTTGCTGAATAGCGATTGATATATACGCGGACTCGCGCGCGCAGTCGTGAAGGGACGAAATAATTTACGAAAATACAACTGCTCGAAAGTCGATGATACAGCTAACCTGCAGCTTCAAATACTAATTCGTAATTGGGATTCGCATCTTCAAAGAATGAGGTGCGATAAATTGGACGAAATTTTTACGTACTTATCGAGACAAGTTGGTAGATTACGCGCATAAGCTCGTACGTACCGACTTGTCAGCGAGAAGATACATCCGATAAGAATTATTAAGCAGATTAGCATGCGTGTCTATAAATCACTCGAAAAACTAAAATTATTGCTATTGTCACGTGGATGCGCCGAGCATCAGGTAACGCTGACTCGGCTCTTCCCCGTGACTGCAAGCGTTCTACGCTGCAGCCGTTCGTCCGGGCCGGCGACGATGATGCACCTGACGATGCGTCACCGCGGGCCCCCCCTTTCTAATTGCAATGTCTTAATCATAATGAGCGGCAGTCCTAATCAAGTCGCAGTTGACTACGGTTCGCTTTCATTTCACTCTTCTCGATCTCTCTTCAAGTTTTTATCGCTGCATTAACTCCTATGCGTATTCTTATTTATTATTTCCCCAATCCTCCAACGATTCCCCACGTATCACTATGCGTACGACAAAATATAATTAATCTTGACATATTCCAAATGGAAGAAGGTTCTTCCTTTCGAGCTTATGTGTGCGCGTCTAGCCAGACTTTGTCAGCCACGATCGAGGACAGAAAATGATAATAGTGTCGTAGTACGTCGTCGCAGCGGTGAAAATATCAGTCACTAATTGGAATGCTAAAACACGGATCGTCTACCGCGCGCAGAAATCATCGCATCGGGATGATCATAAATAAAACATCGTTCGGAAATTTGCTCGTTTCTCTCGGACGTGCGCATTGCGTCAAGTGCGTGTACAGTGCGGTGCACAGGTCTCGAAAAAAAAAAAATTGAAAAAGATCCAGGCAGCCGGTAATATTTTCAATGCTATTAGCCGTCGAGCCATATAATGCGCGTCCTATAATGCGTCGCGCTCGATCGAGCTGAGGATATTCCATTTACGTCATTCGTGTCAAGTTTTGCCCAGAATCAAGCGCCGATACAATTCATTTTTCTATTTTCCTAGGCGCGCGCTGTATAGTGTCGCGACGCGTCTCTCTCTCTCTCTCTCTCCTCGTCGTAGAAGGTGCGCACCTTCGATATGTCACAACACCGAGATTAAAAGTACGTAGACAGTACACGCTCGCGCTCGGCTTGGCATTTACGTGCAACAGCCCGTCAGATATTTACCCAGATCTGGTTTCTCTGGGCTCATTTGCATTTTTGACGATGTTAAATTTGCCCGTTTTGATGCGTCAATTTGTCATCCGCACCTGTACGTCAACACTCAAATTTTTACAGGCGCTTGTTTCTAATTTTACTCGCATCATCATTTTGTTCGTGTATTTTTTTTCGTTTGGTATATAAAGACTCGACAAGCATATCCAGCAATTTAACAGGCCATCCGAGCTCCCTCTCTCTCTCTTTTGCATGACAAAACTAACAAAGTTGAGAGCTCGCGACAAAAAAAGCACAAATAAAAAAAAAATTTAATACAGGAAGAAGAATCGAGAAGGATAATAAGGAAGGATGTAAGTTAGATAAAATCCTCAGGACCCTCTCTCCTTCGAATAAAAAGAGCGTATAAAAGGCCGAACAAGCGAAGATAAGGCTAATGCGCGCGAAAAAAAAGCTCTTCGCCGGTGTGTCGTCGTCGTCGTCTTCGCGCGCGTACAGCTCCCGCGCCTCGACTCACGCAGCAACAGCTGACGATGCACTCCGAATGTGTGTGTGTGTGTGTGCTGCAGTTGTAAACGAAAGACAAGAGAAAGAGAAAGACTTCGTTAATGAGAGGCTTTTAAGCGGTCGCCTTCGCTATTATTATTTTTTTAATATTCGCGCCGAGAGATACTCAGCAACGCACACCACGCGATTGGTATCTTTTTCTTTCACTCGTGGGGGGTACAGCAGCAGCAACGGCATCATCGCCATAGTGTTGCTGACCAGTTGCTAACGGAGTTTGAACTAAAACATCAACGCGAGTGCATTCATCCGACACATGAATTTTATAATATTACGCCATGCGCGCAGGATGGTCGAAGATGTACACACGGCATGCGAGTGTGATCCTACACCAGCCGTAAAATTTTATTACTTTGATTGGACAGTTTTGCGAGGTTTTTACTCGATTTAATGAAGGCATGATCGAGCGAGAGATTCACTTTCACGCGCACCTACGCAGAAGTGTGTCAAAATTTTGATTTTCCAATAAATTTTTATTTACCTTTTTATGTGAGTCGATAATGTACGCCATCGTCGTGTTGTTATTGCGTCTACCGCAAGGTGGCTAGAGATGATCAGATTTTAAACACACGATCAAAATAGAAAAGTTGAATCGACATATCTAGCTGCTTTGGTTTAACCTTTCATTTCCTTCTTCCATCGATATCACACGAAGGAATATTCATACCTTTTTTCTTTCTCTCGCTCATTTCTCTTGGCTACATTGCTGAGAGTTATGGCACACTACTAAAATCGTGCTCGTGAATTTCATTACGGTAGTGGCTTTGCACACTCTGCAACAAGCGACTCTACCACACGCAAACACACAACGTGCATTAGTCGTCAGGATTCCGACAATAGTTGGAAGACGGATGACCACGAGACGGCACGGTATTTCACGCCTTGTGATCGATTAATCGTCACTTTTCTGTGAGTCGATCGATTTTGTTAGGAAATCGTGTATTTTTCACGCTTGCAGTTGTTAACAAGTCCGTAAAACGCAACGCAAGCTCCGTTAAAGGAAAAATATCGCGCGTGCGGTCGGTAATAAGTAGCACCTATTTCGTGCGTATATTCACTGAAATGGCGATGAGAGTGCGAAAAGGCAAAAAGTCCAAATGAACCACGCTGATCTAGAGTAGTAGGCGCGCGTGCTCAACGGGATTAATTAACTATCGTTTCTTGGACTCCTAGATCTCGAAGCCTTTGTACGAATGAAACCTCATGCAGCGCGCAAACAACGATTACCAAACACGACTTTTCACTCCCCGCTGGTTTTGTTTTTCTTTTCAAAAATCTCATAATTACTCGGCATTATAATCCACAAGCCTCCACTAATTACTTTAAGAGTTCAAATATTTCTTATGCGTATATAGGACAAAAATGACTCGTGCCAAGTGCAGTTACCGCATTCATAATCCGTACCTGGCAATGAACAATCCGGACAGATTTGCAATTGTACCCGTGTGTCACGACGTACCGCGTGCAGTCTCGAGCATGCATACAATCCTAATGACACGAGGTCCATCGTGAACTCCATTAAACCGTTTACTGGACGAGCGGAACCGGGTGTATACGAGCGATGTGCAAGCCCTTCGTGGCACATGATGTATTCATTGTCATATGCAACGCGTACACTGTTAAAAATGAATGCTGATTTAATGTAAAACTATCAGGTATCAAAGTTGAATGAACCGATGCTGAATCTTATTCACAGGATTTTTACATGAAATCTTCGCTCAAAATTAATATTTTTTTATCAATAAGGATAAACAAAGATCTAATCATTTTGATTAAAAATTAATATTTTAAAACTGATTCATTTTCTGAGTTCACTCTTAATTAAAGAAATTCATTGACTGGTACCTTATCATACTCACTCGTACATAATTATTAAAGCCAGTCTCCCCTAGATGGCGACTACCTGTATCTGTAATTCTGCAAGTGGCAAAGCGAAAAAAATGTTATAAATTAAAGCAATTTTTGAAAAATGTCAAGGTGGAATTCATCATCCAATTTCGTTCTGTATATATTTCGATACAGAAATTGGTTTTAATATGGTGTTAATTTTTATTAAAAAAATCTTTAGTTCACCCTTTAAAATCACAAATTTTTAATCGTTTTGTTGAGCAAAGAAATTGCTGACTTTTACTCACATTCATCTTCGTACAAATACTCTGATTTTTATTTCATTTTTTCTTTTATCATTGTTGTGCAATGTTTAATTTTCTACAATTATTATTTTTTTGTACTGTTTCAGGTGAGTAATACGTGCCTAAACTTTCACTTAAATCGTCAAACTTACAATGCGGTTACGTGAGTATTTATATGCGGGTGAGATTATGGTAAATTGGGATTATGGTGGATGTTTATACACTTGCTTATAAAGATACATCTGTAGCAGACAGTGATTAGCTTGATTTGCCTTACAAAACAGTAGTACAATTTTGCAACACTGCTCCGACGATAATCTGTGGGCAAATTTAAAGTAAAATAATACTCGCGCCGGACCGGGGAGCAAGAAAACAAAGTACTTCGCGGAAGAGAATTATGGCATTTACTGTAAATTCTTGTGTACACACCGAATAAAAAAGTTTATAAATTAACTTTCTCGTTGTCGTCGTTGTCATCGCTGTCGACCGAACAACAACAACTGTTTTTCATACGGCTTACTCCTGGATTCTTTGATTTATTATAATCATTACCGCAAACTGCACAAATTTGACTCGTCAAGCTCTCGACTTCTACGTAACATTCGCGATTACAGTTTTACAAATTTCTACATTATCTAATATATCGCCAATGAACGTCGATCTTTCGGCAAAACGTGGAGGACAAATTGTGTGACGGTATGCCAATTGAATCAATGCTACTTGACGGTAGTATACGCGTCTTGCGTATATACAGTGCACCTGTCGGCCTATATTATAACGTCCTGTATATCATCGTATATAGGTGCAGTAAGGATACATAGTAGCCGCGTGTACATTTATTCATGAGCGCGCGACAGGGTCTTTGATGCCAGCGCGTATATGTATGCGCGCGGATTTCAAGCTGATGCTTATCTTCTTGACGCGGGGGGTACGTAGAGCCTATACGTATACACATCGCTTCAACAGCTTTATATACAAACGCACACACACACATACACATATATTTGACCGAGGGGATAGCTCTCTCGGAGAGCGACCAGATGAATTCGTTGTGCGATCGTCGAGCTTGGAGTTTTTCAATCGACGTCGCGCACATGTGGTTGGGTTTTCAATTCTTCGCTCTCTCTCTCGACTATACATCGAATTACTTACACGGTGCGTTGGTTGCACGCAACTTGTCTTGCTCTAGTCTCGCCGTCGACGTATATATAATCGCGCTCGGGCCGAACGAGTTCGCCGCGCCACGCAGCCGCTCGATGTTCCGAGTCCGATAACGAGCTGAATAATGCGCGCTGCCTCATTGCCATCGGACGATCGCTACTTATCGGCTGATTAATTATCCAAAAAACTCTCGTATTATATATCTATCGCATCTCTCTCTCCGCGATCTCTATAAATTAAAAAGCTCGTGGCGAGAGTCGGGGGCCGCCGCTAAGTAAGTCTTGATTAATTTCTCCTGCACGCAGCAGCAGCAACAGCTCGACTCGAGTGTTGCGTGCGTAAAAGAGTCCGCAGCGATACGACGACTCGCGCGCGCGTGCTACACGAGCAATAACAGTGGCCCGTATTTTCAAGCTTCGGTATACACGCTGAATCGCGGAAAGATGATTAGCACACAGCGAGTGGACCGCTGCGCATTAGCATAACACGCGGACTCGCCTAATTGATGGGCAATGGAGCTCTCCCGGCGTAACTCGATTTTATACAAGCTCAAAAGCTACGTACGAATTTCCATCGAGTTGTGGTCGTTAAGGATCGATTAGATCCGTAGATTACACGCGTTTTAACGCTAGAAGAGTGCAATTTAGAGCATGGGATCGAAGTCGTATGTAATGGCACGTGAATTACAGCCTGCGCCAAAACGACACTGTATATTAATATTTAATCCGACTACATATAAGCGTAGATAGATGCACGCACGTACAGCGAAGGTTTAATATCAGCTCTGCTCTATGTTAAAATTTTGCTAGTAGCTGCGAACGTAAATTTCACAAAACACGAAAACTCAATCGGCTTTACGAATGATCGTGCAGTTCACGCGCGAAGATCGCCTGCAATATATCTCCCTTACGTAAAACATCTTTGTCAAATTTTTATGCCAATTTTATGATTTGCTAAAACGAGGCGCGTGTATCAAAGACGATTTTCCTACGCGCTACGCGTGAAAGCCACACGTAGCCGCGCGCAGCTGTGCAGCTGCGAAGGAAATAAAACTATAAAATCATACGTGTAAATAACGCTAAAAGCACTGTAAACGCGCGCTCGCCAAGCTGAGACAGTTGCTGTATACTTTTCGAAAGCTGCTTCGTAGTCGCAGGCGGCTTCGCGCCGCTTTAGCTACATGTGTGTGCATCATAAGTAATACGTAATAATGCCGCGAAAACCGGTATAATCGTGTATATACAGACCTACGAAACGGGTGTCTTCTCTATCTTTCACTGTTCGCATGCACGCGGATATTTAGCGCGTAACACCCATCACAACTGTACACGGACGAGTGCGCGTCTCGGGCCATGTAAAGCTTTGACGCGCCGTATAATGTTACTTTATTAATCTCCGTTCGAGCTCGATGCGTCCCGTATGTATCACTTTCTCATCGAGCTCGCGCGCGAGAAATTAATTCCTCAAAAGAAGCCTATGAGGCAGCGTATAGGAATAAAATCGCACGCACAATCAATAAGCAAAAAATTTATGGCCGTATAGTGTACACGCGCGGCGCTGGACATTTTCTCCGCTAGGCAATTTGGCTCTCTAGGCAGCAGAAACAAGAGGTTTTTATCCAGGATTGTGTATGGGTATGCGCGCGGGGGACAACATCGGGCGCTACTTGTGTATATAATACCACGTGCGAAGAAGAGGAGGCTGATCGCGTCGTCCTGCATGTGCACTTGGATACCGTTAGCCGCCGCCGCCGACGACCCTCGCGTATTCTCATACAGATATGCTTTGTATATATTTTCTCTCTCCGCCGCACTCGCCGCCTTTTCTCGTTCGCGCGCATGCCCGCAATTTTCAGCTACGATCGTTTCGTTGGCGATCGTCGCGCAGGGAAATCGCTTTCGGATCGATGAAAATAGCTGGAAAAATTACAGATTTATCCCCGCACACCCGCGTGATATTCAAAAGATATACACAGATATAAATCAAAAAGTGAGATTACACGTACAGTGAGAAGGTATAGAGAAACATACACATCAAGGACTTGTTTAAAAAAGAGAATACGCGATACTTAGCGAGCTGATTTATCGAGTTTTCGCGCGCGACAGCAGCTGACTTATTGCCCTGACTTTTCTCTCGATATTATAATATGTTTGGCGAATAAAAACCAGTGTAATGTAAATCACGATCGCATGCCCAGAAAACTAGTTCAATGAGCACGACTTGTATCTCTCTTTCTCTATGCAGAAGCTTGAGTTATCAAGAATATGTGCATATTGCTCCTGATTTGCACTTTTGAGTAAATCATAAGCACTTATAAGACCCCCTCTGTAACAGACGAGGTGGAGTTGTAATCGAACAGGAATTGATACGATTCTTTCGAGTTTTTGTTCGACTTGCATACTGTTTATATGTACCCTTATAACTAGACGGCGTTGATATACGATTGCTCAACAAATCTGCAATTATGCGTATAACGTACGAGCTCTACATCACGTTCTCGGTTCTGTTAAAAAAAAAATCTCAAAAATAAACCTCGTGTTTGGTTATGATTTACGTCGTGTGTACGAATAAATCTCGCGAGTAGTTGGGCGGTACACAACAAAGCCCCATCGTGGGTACCGATCTGACGAAAAAGACGCTGTTTTTGTTGACCGAGTCCGCAGCGGTCCTCCCGGCTATGCAAATGAATTGCGAGTGTGCGGGCGTGTGTCCGCGTGCGGTATCAAGGAACGGCATCATTCGCCTTATTTACGGACGAAGGACGCTATAGCTGCAAAGCATTCTCTTTAACCCTCTGAATTGCACCAGCGATAAAGCATACCTCGAGCCTTTATCCTCGAAAATTCGAAGGACAAATGATAGCCGATGGTGGAAAATGTACTCATGGACAACAATTGCGTACACATATGACGTAGATCTGTGCGCGAGGAAGATAAGGGCGTCGCGCAGTTACCGTTGGGTGGTGCTTGGAATGCCGTTTAGCGGCTTCTCTCTACTATACGTCGCAGCAGCAGTGCACGGTGCAACGCGCATGTACGTACGTGCGTGTATGCGCACTTAAACGCGCATGATCTCGCCTCGCTGCCTACAAGTCCGCGTGTATCATTGCAGTAGCAGAGCGCAAAGAGGAAGAGACGATCTTTGGCTCGTCTTTTCTTTTATTCTCGCTTCGCACGCACACGTGAGCTGCACAGTCGAGTGCGGCAGCATTTCTTCGGCAGCGGCGGCGTACTTTGTCGCCACTGGTTTTTAATCTCTATCTCTCGCGCCGCCGCTACCACGCACGGCTCTACTTGTATTTTGCCGCGCGCTCCCGAGCCTATAATTCACTGTTTCTCACTTTTACCTTTATACATGCACATTGTGAATTGGAAACCTATTCGCCTGTGTTTGTGCGGGGCTTTTTCGAAAAAGGTCTCCAAACGATCGTCGACTGCACACACTCGTAACGTAACGGTTCAATCAGTTTTCGAGCTGATGTATCCGAGCTACGCGCGGAACGCAGTCGACAATTCATTAGGTTCGCGGGAAATGGGCATTAAAATAGCATTTCTTATCGCTCGCAGCTACTCATGCGTATGTGTGTAGGTAAACGATTCAATTAATTATCTACGTTCCGGTTTTCCCGGTACGAATTTCAATTGTCAATATAATTTTTCTGCGGGTTTCAAACTAGTATTACATATAGGTGTATGTATGTATGTACGGTTCTATTATCGAAGCTCATCAACTTGTCTCTCTCTCTCTTGCGCGTGCTCGCAAGTTTTTCTTGGAAAAACACAAACTTTCTTGCTGCCTTCCAACAACAGGTTGAGATTCAATTAAAGCTCTCCGAACTGATTGACGAAGATTTATCAATTAAGTTTTTATTCGATCCCGAGATATGTAATTCCACTTTTGGCGTTTACACTTGTTCGCGAGTCGCCCGAATCTCTGCAGCGCGCATGGGTTTTCTTATTTCTTCATGCGAAGTATGCAAAAAATTTGCCGACATTAAAAAGCCGTAAGATTTAATATTGAATATCTGGATTGCGTAATAATTTTAATTCTTCTCTTTATTGACTTTTGAATAAATGTAATCGAGTAAATGAACATCAGTAATGAGCGTGAAAACGTTTTTAATGCCACTCCCAAATGTTATGAACATTTTTGGTATTCACCTTTTTTTTTTGTAAACTTCAAAAATCAGCCTTTGGCTTCGAGTCACGAGCGTCCAATAACACTTTCGCCTTCACTCGGTGCTGAAATAAATGTCTTTAATAGATGACGCTGCGAGGCACGAATCGATTACAGCGCGCCGCAACTCCGCTCCTGCGCGTGTGTGCGCCATTACCACCGCATAAATTTATTCGCCAAACGATGAATTTCAATGAAAATAACCTCGGTGGTGGTTAAATTAAGGAGATCAGTTTTGTAAGATGGATATTCGAGACGTGTTAGCATATTATTATATGTGTATATTATATACGAGCTCTCGCAGTCCTTACATTAGAATCGGTGCTGCGCCGTGTGCGTGTGTGACACGGTTTGGCGCTGGAGGCCATCCGCCGTAGGCTGCGAAACCGTTTGCTCTCTTGCGCGCAGGACAACTGCTTCCGATTTTTTCAATGCTCGTGTACACTTGTGATACTTGATTTTATCGCTCGATATTATATACGGTGTGATAATTATACTATCCGTGTACTAAAATTATAAATTGAATTTAAATATACAATTATCATAGGCGAGGACACGAGGAGGTCGAATAGGAGCAGGTTTTCTTTCGCTCGATACTCTATATTAGCTCCGTTTACAACGACACTCATATTACATTTTTCAATGCAAAAATGCCATAAAAGATATAATTTCGTGTCATTTTAACATACTTCGTCGTGGAAAATGACAAATTACGTATAATAATCGTACAACTTCCTACTCAACTTAAACACTTCTATCCACACTTTGTTTATGAGAAGGCAAAAAAGGACAATTCGCCACCTACCTATTTGTATACAAACTAATATGCGGTTGTATAGTACAAATTGAGACAGCATAAAGCGCTCCTTGATATGATGTAAAAAAACTTTTTGAAAAGCTTTCTTCTTAATAAAATAGAAACAAATATGAAACACACATAATTTTTGATGATTTCGATTAATCATACTTGAGTTGAGGAATAACTGGATAATTCGAGTTTTTTTTCGCTTTTAGCTGTAAAAAATGACGACGTAGTATGTAAATTTAATAAAGAGTTTTAAGCATAATTATAATTACATAAATCCGTTTCGTTTCATTAAGACCTGTTTGTACTAATTACAATAGCAGACTTTTGTTGATGTTAATCATAATCAATGGACAATTATTTTCAATAACACTCGAAAAAAACTTCAGAATTTCGATAATTTTCAAACAAGCTTGACGACAAAATATCATAACTCTCGACTCCAGCCCACCCTACTGGATTGAAATGATTCAAAGGTCCAAGGAGTATAAGCCAGGGTAATTTGAGACTCTATGATTAGTCAAAAATACGCGAAGAATGTGTTATTATGATTGTACCCCAGCCGACGAGTTTGACGTCTGTGAATATCTTCCGCTTCTCTCTCGCTCTCCTATACACAGAAGAGTAATCGCCCCTTGACGTGTGCTCCAAGGCTGCTGCCGCCGCACGTCGAAGCTCGGGCGCGTGTGCAGACGTCGCCCATCGAGAGGCGGATACTTTGCTCTCTTTTTTCTTTCTCTCTCGCTCTTTGACGGATCTCCAATTATATCATAGAGTTAAAGCCTAATTTCGAGGTATAGAGATTATTCGGTTATACAATTATGAAAATTGAGCGAAATATGTATTTTATATAGAAACTCATCTGTTCGTGGTGAAAGTTGATAAATTACAAGAACTTGTTTATGGTCTTTAATATTTGTAAATTTGCTCGTTATCATCGTCATCGAATCTCTCTTCGTCTTGGTTCACAAAATTTTTTGCGTGCCATATAGGAAAAACCGAATACTCATTTGGTGCAAGAGAGACAAGGGAGCACGAGAAAACCCCAAGTCGCATATAATTTTTTGCACAAAAGCTTCAAATAGCAATTTCAATACGGGAACCCCGTTAAATGCTCACGCGCGTACGTGCGAGCGTAAAATAAGCGCCGGTAAATCATCAACACCTTGTGTTCGCGTATACCGTTGCAAAAGATATGGGCTGGCTAGAGGATCTGCCGCGCGCGTATCGGCCGATGCATCGCGCACCCACTGAGAAAAACTCAACTCGCACGCGCGCGCGAGTCCGATATAATTTGATGCTGCTGTGGCTCGGCGCGGCGTTACATACGCACACACACACACACACACACCGACAACGCCAACGACATTAATTAAGACCGCATCACGATCGCCGTAAAACGAGCAGCGCAACGCGCGCCATGCTAAGCCTGCGCCGCACGACAAACGACTTCAACGAAGCTCCTTGAAGATTTCACGTGTTGGAAGATTAATGAATTGGTCGATGGAACTCGCGTGTGTATATGTCTTGATTGCAGCGAGCGTGTGTGCGCGGCGCACCGATCCACTGCCCGGTTAATGCATTTCTCAGGAAAAGAAACTGATCTCTTGCAATGCTGCTGCTGCTGCTGCTGCTGCTGGCGTTGTTGGTCGCGTCCAGAAAGCTTTTATAGGCCAAGCGAGGATTGCTTAGGTGTATCGAATGTCGCGCGATCTCGAGCGACGTTTTTTGCCTTTTCTACTTCTTCTTCGTCCTCTGCTTTTTCCCTTTCTGCGAGCAGGAAGCAAATTAATTTTAATTTTGGCAATTTAATCGGGGCGCTGCTTTTTTTTAACTCCACCGCGTTTCGCACCCCATTTTCGATATTTCCAAATGAACGAAGCTCCGATCCGAAACCCTTTCGCACCGACTAATAATTAAAAGATTGAAACGAACGAAGCGCAAAGCCGAGTACACCAGTGCACAAGATGTATAATATGTATATAAAAGAAGAGGTATAAAAAAAGGAGCACAAGGTGGTGTGGCGGGGAAAAAAGAGGAGAAAAGTAGACACAGGAGCAGTGCACGCTCTCTCTCTCTCTCTCTCTCTCAGGTCGAGCGTGAAAGTGACACGCCTCGAGGAGGTGGCCAAGCTCCAATAGAGTCGAGCTGTCCCCTAGGTGGCCGCGTGTGCGCATTTGCTCTCTCTCTCTCTTTCTCTCTCGCTCTGTGTCTCGCTCGCCTGCTCTTAGCTCTAGGTAGGGGAGCACGCATCCAGGCAGCAGCAGCAGCCGGTCTCTCTCTCTCTCTCTCTTATACTCGAGTTCTGGTGGCTATATGCTCGAGCTAGCGGTGGTGGCTTCGATAATCCGTAAAACTCGCGCGCCACAGTCGAATCAGAAACGGCGGCAGCGTGCGTCGATACACATAAACACATACAATATACACACAGGCTCGCGCGTAAACATAATATACGCGTGTGTACGTGTGTGTGTGTGCACGTCCCCGTGTGGTGGCTGCTCGACGACGCGATGACGGCTACCATGCCATGCCACTGCTGTTGCCGATGATGATCAGCTGTTCGAAAAGTGCACTTGCCGCTGCCTGTGCTGCTCCCCCAAGAGCCGAACATTTGCTGCCGGCGCCGCTTCGAGTACGCATCTAGTCCGGTGAAACAAAAGGATAAAAAGAGTTCTGTGCCACGGACGGTGATGATAGATTATCATACGTATGATGATGTTGTAAAGTGTCGTCGTCGTTGAGTGCCCGCGTAACGTGAATGTGTCTCTGGTGGTGCAATAAATAGTGCGGGGTGATTTTCGCTGAAACATAGTGGTATCTCGAGGTTTTGGTTTTTTAGACACCTGCTCTTCGCTCGTTTTCATCGACTTTAGTTATCGACGTGCGGTGTATGACACTCCGTCAAACTGGAGGTCTTAGGGATGTTTCCTCCGCGTTCGGAGGCTCCGGGCCCCGAAAAGCTCGCCTTGTGCTATGCGCCGCACGTGGACATGTCCACCGTCATCGAGGTTGAGGTAAATTCATGCGCTGCCGATTAAAAGCTCTTTCAGTCGATAATAATCGTTTTATATCATAGCTGGTGTAACACCTGAAATTATTAACGAGCTCAGACATACGCAACAATTTTGATGAGTCGTTTCAAAAGCAAACGTCCGTTTCAATAAATCAAGCTAGGCGCGTGCAAAGTTAATTGAAGCTTGCAAAAAACACCATCAGCGTATACAAATTATAAAATGAAAAAAGTCACAAGAGCTCGCGTACGTAGGGATTGAGAAAATGAGAGGCGTGCGCATGTGTACACATCCTGCTTTTTATCACGCGTACGGGCCAAAAAAGCACAAAAGAACGACAAATGAAAAGCAAGTCGCGAAATAATACAGGCCAGGACTCGTTGAATTGCACATACACAATCACGGTCGGAGTTGCAGCAGATAATCGCTTATGCGCCGCGAGAGAGAGAGAGAGAGAGAGAGAGAGAGAGAGAGAGAGAGAGAGAGAGTACCGGATGCATCCTTTTGATTATTATGCAAGTCCAGTCGCATGAAGATATCATATATAATCTCGCAAGTATTCGCGCAAGCAGAGAGAGATGCGAGAGAGGCAGGAAGATTTTATCAAAGCGCGCAGTGGCACTTGCTGCTAAGGATCTCGTCTTCCTCTCCGACGCGGAATAATGTGATTTTAATGTGTACACATTGCGTAGACGATTTCCACTGATGCGCTAGCTTTGTCGAGCTTACACTGTATATCATAGTTGGAAGCGAGTGCCATTTGGGACGAGCTTTGCGTTCCGATTTTTATGAACCAGACTGGCGCTCTTTTATTTCAAGTAGTTCTATTGACCAATATTCGACTTCATATGTGTCTGAGTCGTCGATGCACTTTGCGTGATATCGAAAAAAAAACGAGGAAAGAGTCGCAGAGAGATATTAACTTTTTTCCAGGTCAAATATATGTACTTATACAGACTTACTGGTCCATTATTTCGATTGTTTTATTCTTTTATTACCAACATTTCTAAGTGATGGTAAAAGACTTCGATACAAAAATTACTGCTAAATTGGGAAAGATGCATGAAAAAAAAGAAAGTGCAAAAAACAATAAAAAAATTTCACGCTCTCTCGAGCAACGAAGTAGCAATTGAATAGATCAACAAACAGTGGGCACTCGAACTCAAAAGCATTAAGTTTATACGAGTGATCCTTTACATGCTTATTACTTATTATTATCTCTAATAACGACTTATCGGATTATCGCTCGGATACAATCTTTCACCACATGGCCATTGAGCTGCTGCTGCTGCTGCTCTCAAAGCTCCGGTAACTCCCTTTTCTCTCTCTCTCTCTCTCTCTCTCTTTTTGTCTGGACGCAAACACACACATATACACAGACCGAGGTGTACGCAGTACTGTATGTTTTTCGCTCGCATTGCATAATTACGAGAGACGACGACGACGACGACCACGTCGATGAGTGCAGATCGCGACGGGCCGAGCGGTCCATAATAATAAGCCCGATACACGATGTTACATTACGACGACGACGTGTGTGCTCGTGTTTGTTTTCGAGCCTAGAATAAAAAAAGAAAAGGAAAGAAAAAATCGGCTTGCACACGCGATTGCCTGAAATTATTGACACATGCGTTGGCGATTATGTGCGTCGCAAGTGGGACGTACGTCGTGCTGCAGCACCGCGTCCGGAGTAGCAATTTCGTGGCGAGCCGTGGATGCTGCTTCTGCTGCTGGTAATGGAAAATAATGTGCGCGCGGAGCTTTGCACGATCGGCACACTGTGTACACAACGCAGTCGCGGACTCGAGCTCATCCGTCCGTTTATTTATGCAATTTTCGCAATTCTGCCGAGGCTTTCGTTTCGAGTAGAGAAAAAGAAAAATATTTCTGCCGGCGCGCCACGCCGTAGAGAAATAAGCGGCTTACAATGAACCACGCGGAAACTTCATCTGCGTGTGCGTGCGTGTGTGCGTATAGTGTAGTCGGTGACATATGACGGAGCATTTTTTATGTCATCCGCTGGTATTGTTATTGAACGCGCTTCCCCGATCCCGTAGCGATTACCATCCGATGCGAAGAGATAGAAAAAGATGGAGAGAGAAAAAAAGAATGCATCGCAGCAGCAGCGATCTCAGTGTATCGCTACTTTGTTGAAAAAAGCCGCGCAGCGCGGAGTATCATTTCTCAAATCGCACACACGCCTACGCGAGCTCCGGACCACTCTTCTTCTTCTGCTGCTGCTTCTTCTTCTTTTTCTTCTTGTCTGTGCCTGTGAGCTATTTGTGTTGACGACAGCTCGGACTACTATATCTCGCAAGACAGATTTACATACGATATTTATGACACCCATGCCGCGCGCGCGCCTGCTATATTAACCCGAGTGCGGCCTAATCCTTTAGTTTCGTAAATTGCACCAACACCTTTTGTCGCGAAGTTATTCCATGAGATCTTTGGCTTGCAGACATTTCTCGACTCTCTTCTCGCGCTGAATTTATAATGGCATTAATCTGTGCTTTCGATTTTTGCCACACTGCAGTCCCCGACTTCGTATGTAACTATAAACTGACCGGAGATGTATCCGAGAAAGTATTTCGAACGCACCTTACGCACGCGATGATCGCGAGCCACTCCGACGATCGCGATGAATAATAATACCGATGGACGTTTATCGACTCGGTCAGCGCGCGCCACACTGCCCGTTCGATTGCGAGCACTTGTTTGCACGCTTAATTGCTCGCCACGGAAGAGGCGCTTAAGTATATAGTCTGCGAGATGGCCACGCATATTGATCAAAATATTTCATGCATTCACACGTATTTATAAGAAGGATTATAATAATTATATACGCGAGTCCTCGAGTAATTACAACGTCAAATTTTGTTTTGTTGCAGGACCGGCTAACCGGCCACGGTGGCATCTCGTCGCTCGGCGGCGGCAACTCGTCGCCGTACTCGAGCGCCCATCATCATGGCCACCGGGGCCAGGGCAACGGGGGCGGCATGCCCCATCACGGGGGCGCCTCGCTGCCCACGGCCTCGGACTTTCAGCCGCCCTACTTCCCGCCGCCCTTCCCGTCCCATCATCACGCGCCGCCGAGTCCCCAGCATCCGGGCCTCGCGCAGACCCAGCACCTCGACTATCTGGTCGGCGATCCCTACACCCAGACCCTCAACACCCTTCATCAGCATCACTACAACCACTTGAGCGCGGCCGTCTCGGCCGGACAGAGGAGCGGTGATCTCAGGAGGGATGCCGACATACACGTCGTAAGTACCATATACCTACTGCCATTTATTTGATCATACGTTCGAAATTTGCGCATTGTCGCGAGAGCTTTTCTCATCCGATGATCGCGAGTCAATTTCGGATCAAAAGAAATTCCTGAAACGCAGCTTCAGCTGCTACTGCTACTGATCATCGGCACGACGACGACGAGCTTTCATTTAACGAATCGCCTCGAGTGCTTAATTGAAAAAATCAAAGTGTGTTTACACGAGTACTCGGGCGCACGCTAGGCAGCCGGTGCGTGCGCTGCATGCAAACCGTCGCACTACACACAGCTCGTAATACGTGTAATAACGTATAACCCTCGGTACATTCTTAAAATTACGATCGCGTACTCGAGCTTCGCTCGACGCAGATTCGCTTCTCTCCTTTCGCGGAGAATGTATTTGTAGTGCACGAGGCAATTAATCGACACGTTTTGTGCGTTACACAGCTCTCGTTGCCGAGCCTTGAGTCAAAAGTTATACATTAAAAACCGAATCGTAAGATCGAAACGGATTTCTTTTTTCTGATTATTTGCCAATGTGCTCGATCAACGTGGCGCGCAGTTAGTGCCGGTGAAATATTCGCAATGCACGCCTGAATACAAGTTTTATCGTGTTATACAAATGATGCACACACGCGGCTCTTTTAACATCCTTGTCGCGAGCGCTCATATTTTCCATCAATTTTTCACGCGACAAGGCATATACTTACGATCGCGTCGCGCGCACTTGTCAAGAGATATTTGACAAATCGTCGGAATAGTCGGATCTAAATGCGCGAAAATCTCTCTGCAACAAAAAAAAATTCTCGTGACAAGCATGATATCGCGTTAATTGACAAAGCCACCGCGGCGGCGCGGCTTGTATGTATTATTTGAAAAGGAGTGAAAATCCGCCGTGGCATCGAAAATAATAAAATAACTTTCCCATCGATAAATCAGCTCAATTAAACATTTTCCATTTCTTTCTTGGCCTCGTCGCAGAGCGCATGCTTGTGCTTTGCGCCATCCGCGCGCGATTAATAAATGAATAAACGAGCCTAACACAGAGAGCACAGTATAATCCACTGCGATGCGCTTGTATATGAATATGCACTGCACACATACAGCCGTTATTAGTATTTGAAAACTGGCCTCGGAGTCGGGAGTCGTGTACCGTTAAGAGGCAACCTCTCTCGTCATCGTCATCGAGCGCGCGTCGAGTGGCTTTTTCTCTGTCTGCCTCGCGCGCGTCTGTGTATGCGGCTCTCGGGCATTATTGCCACTGCTGTGCCAATGTGACTCCCTTCCGCGATCGACTCTCTGACCGGCGCCTTGAAAGGACGTGCCAGTATGAGAGTGTCTGTGTACGGACATATGTAATGCATAATGCGATTTAAGTGAAATTCACGCGCACAAATAGTCGGTGATTTTTCGGAGGATTTACATCGGTGAAGACCAAGCTAATCCTGTCTCATTCTTTATATTTACTTCATTGGATTGAGTTTGCCTCGGCATCCGTAGTGAAATGTCCAAGTGCTATTTGAGTTTGTCGAGTTCAGCGCGAAGGACTTGACCAACGACGAATTTTAATAACGCAGAAAAATTGTATTGTGTCGCTTCGAAACTATCGAATATGAAACTGGAGCGCGCGCAGGTATCGACTTTCAAACGCAAATTCGATTTTATTATAATATCGGCTATTTCGCACTCGAACATCTGTCCCATTGTCGCAGCCGTAAACGAGGAGAGAGAAAGAGCAAGAGAGCTAGGTTGCCGCGCGCCCGTTAAATTATGCGTCACGTTGCAAATTCGATCGCGCGCGAAACTTGTGGTCGACGAACGTGTCTCGTGGCCAAAATCTTCCGTCTTTAGCCAGCAATATCTCGTGCTCGAGAGAGAAGAGCATCTTGAGCTCGATATCAGAACATACTCATAAATTTTCGCATAGTTTGTCTCTGCAGTTGGTTGGATCACGCAAGTTTAGCATAACTTATTTTTATTGCCATTAATGTTCATTGAACATTCGATACGCGCGAAAGCCGTGACGCAAAGTTAGATTTTGACTCCGATAGTCGTCAAATCGATGGATATAAATTTCTCTTGTCATCTTTCGTGACGAATCATTCGAAAAATTGTCGAGTTTCGATTCGAAAACGAAAAGATGCATCAGTTTCAAAGTATGCTACTTTTAAGGATCTCAAGCTTACGTAAAATGCCCCACTCCTTATTCGAGTAGATAAGGAATTTTCACGTGCACGCAGTAATTTACTTATTAAGTTGCCCGTGGACTTTCGGGTATTCTTAGCCGCACGCAAGACATGCCTCAACATGCCAGAGACGCTTGCTTTGAACCCTGTCTCTCTCTCTATCCCCCGTATATACGAGTGCCAAGAATGACGACGTCTTTATATGTAATATTTTGTGTGTGTACTTATGTGTACACGTGAGTACGGGTGTGTGTTTGTACAGGGTATACATTCTGGGTGAATCTTTCGCGATTTATATCTTGGGTGCTTATGTCATGAAGCATACACTGTGAATTAAATGTGACGGCGCGTGTATAATATATCATAGGAATTCACACGATTGAATAATATATCGACGCGCTTCTCGAGGTGGCCTTTAAATTTTAAATGCTAATCGCAGATAGAAACACGCGGTTTTTGATTTGTTTTTTTTTAATTGTCACTTCGCGCTCGTGTGTAATTTTTGCAATTTATCGTTTTTTATAGCAAGATGAAAGTGAAATTTTGCGCGTCTCTCGATAGATGTGTCATCATCGTGTTCGCACAATATCGCGCTTTTTATGAACTTTCACGATAATCCATCGAATCGAGATCCAATTAATCAACAGTAAAGATCGTAGTGTGTCGTTTTCCTCGAATATAACGTATAGATAGCAAAAAAATAGTTCATTTTCGTCACGTACACGCGCGTCGATGTGTGTTGTACGAAATCATCATTATTCAACGCTATTGAACGGTGTATACGATGCACACGCGTCTACGAAAAAATCGTCTGTCTGTCTCTTTCTCTCTCTCTCTCTCTTTCTCTCCACCCGATGTAAATATTTCAAACGAGCAAAACATCCAGCTTGAATACAGCCTTTCCCATTCACATACATATACGTATACGCGCGGTGCAGACAGAAAACATAATGCATCGGGCGATAAGAGGTCATGAATGTCACACATGTGTGTGTGTGCCGAGAGTAGGCGAAAATCGATCGTATACGACACATAGGCGCGCTTATATACACGCAAACTCGTCAAATCTGTGGCGTTAAGAAGACGAAAAGCGACGAATGATGGATGTCCGCCCGCATCCTACAAACTCGCTGTATATTTTTCATCCCCCCTGCGAATTCTGTATACATGCCACCGACCCTCTACTGCAGAAATGAATGCGTGCCGACAATACCGATAATCAGACGTTTTGAGTGTTCGACGGCGTCTTCGACTACGCGTATTACCGCGCTCGAACTGCAATATATGCTTTTACTTTTCCGACGACCGAGTAGACTCTCCTTTTACGAACGATCGTCGTTTTAATAGTGGCATAGAAAATTTCAAGATTGCTTGAAAATTTTGCTTAAGAGATTCCTCAAGTTGGCAGCGATTTTGATGACATTTAATAACTCGAGGCATTAAAATCAACATTTTTGTTCGGTAACAGTTGTTTGCGAAAAATTACATATTTAAAGAGAAAGTTGAATCGTAATTTCGATTGAATACTGCGATATACATTACACCAAAGTAATTCGTCTACGTTAAATAATAAGAAAAACGTGTATTTTCACGACCAGTATCAGATTCCCCGGTGGCCAATAAAAAAAAAAGTCGCGTATTCTATAACGAGTAAACAGCGGGCAGGACAATTATTCCTCGGTAGAGATAGAATCGCAACACTTTTTATCCCAATAAACAAATGATCAATTCGAATCATGCTTATCAAAAATGGACAAGACTATAACCAGTCGCGGCCTGCTGCGGAAGTATAAAAAGCGACGTTGCATTCGCGCCTCATGCCAATGGAGCATACAAGAGCCCAGTATAGGGCCAAAAGTGCACATATAGAGAGGAGTACTGTGTGCGGCTGCGGGCCGAGCAAAAACGTTTTGTCGCTAACTCATTGAATATAATGTGCTGCGCGCTCTCATTTTTTGCTCGCGACAGATCTCTTTCCCTATACATACATAAAATACTCATGGTTGCTGTTGTTGCTGCCACTGCCCGTGATTAAGATTCCAGTCACCGAATTCGCCGTCTCTCCCGATTTCGATTCTTAGAATACTTTCATCGCAGGCGCAGGCGCAGCAGGTACACACATTCATAAATAACGGGAGAGCCGAGCGCGTGCAAGAGAGATAGAGTGAAAGAGGAAGGATCAGCCACCGAGCACATCCTTATATACATAACAGAGCGAATGACGAGATCAGCGATGATGATTAAAAACTCTTGTGTTTCGTTTCGGACACGACTGTGAGATGTTTTTATTTACGTCGATGAAGCAGAGCGATGCTTTCGCTATATACACATGATATAGAGAGAGAGCCTGAAAAACATTTTTGCGATGCTGACGCGCCACCGAGCGCTGCACGTGTAGAGCGCGACAGCGGGTTTGACTCCGCGAATTTCATTGATTCCACACAATACTACCTCATCCAAGCGTATGTATGTGTTGTATATTATTTCATAACACCCCACGTAAGCAGCGCCAGTACGATTATCACGGGCCAATACTGGCACAATATCAGGTGCCATTATCGAGCCAGTATCAAAAAAATATTTTTTTTCAATACTGGCTCAACATTGGTATCCAGTACTGGCCCAAGATTGTGAAGAGTATGGGCCATTACTGGCTGCCAGTACTGATTTACTGTTATCATTCCAGTATCCAACCAGTACTGGTTCAACATTGATTCTAGTACTGACAGCGTTGGTGTCAAAAGTGTTGGGCGTGCTGACATATAGACACCTATTGGTCAAACTTCTAACGAGTTGACAAAGAGAAACATAAAATAAACATGTGTCAATCGCTCTGAGAGTTATTCCGGTTAATAAACATCTCCTTGATCACACATGATGCTACTGCTACTGATGTTCGAGACGAGAGATATAACGGTTACTTTGCTCAATGAAATTTCGCGCGTACCAAGTGAACGCTGCCACTTTACTCTTATTTCGTCGAACGTTTGTAAATTGTTACAAAAATATTGTTTTTATTCATCCTCGAGTTGGAGAACTCGGCGATTACAGTAGAAAATTTAATTACGGGCTTGATTTATTATTCGCCGGAGCTTAAGTTTTTTGCGCGCGCACGCCGACAAATTAAATTCATCCTCGCGTCGCGCGTATTATGCAACTTTTTCCATCGGGATCGTGCGCTGAAAATGAAATTCATTGATTTGGTTTGTTCGATTTATATCGCGAGCGATCGCTACTACTACCACTACTACTGTACTGCGTGCGAAGGGGGAAAAAAAGTAAAGGACAATTATCAGTGGTCTCGTAGTCTCGCGCGCTCAGCAGCAGCAGCTATTTCCACACTCGGTGCCGTAATACCTCATCGACAAAACTTTTATAGAGCGCGCGCTCGCTGCTGTTGGCATTATATCATCGCACTGCATTATCATTTCAAGTTTTGCGACGCGTGCCCCGGGCAGCCAGAGCAAAAAGAGTAAAAGAAAAAAAAATGAGAGAGAGAGAGAGAGAAAGAGAGAAAAAGGAAAGAAAAAAAATGAGAATCCCCGCGCACGATCGACTGCATCCGCCCAATTAACGTACACACGTATATACGCGCGGGGATATATAGGTAGCAGTGTATCGGCGTCAACTCGCGTGCGCCTTCGAGAGAGCAGATCTCGCACATCCATATTCCGAATCTACAAGTGAGCTCGGATCTCGTCCTGGCGCAATCCTTGTGTGCCCTCGTCGTCGCTGTAACGAGAGAAAGGAGGCGACTATAAACCTCGGGCTTTTCATCTTATTAGTTAGCTTTGTCGAGGCGATTCGCATTGAATTAGCAGCTCGCTCGATGCACGCGTACACATACGCACACAACTCGCAGTGTCCCGATCTCCCCGAGAGTTAATTGATGGTTTTTTTCCTGTCTGCAACCGCCCAGTGCTGCTGGACATCCGCTCCTTAAAGCAAGAGTGCGTGCGCGATATATAGAAAACCTTATCGGTGGCTGGCGACGCGATAATGCCCCGAACGATATACCAACTACGCGTTGTATATGCCCTCTCGCATTATTGCGCAAGCTCCAGTTTAGCTCGCACACGATGACGACGATGACGACGACGATCGTCAATTTGCGAAATTTTATTTAATATATATTTAATATTACCGCGTGTATAATATAATGTAAATATACGTAAAATGAAGGATTAGAAAGTTGAAACTTGAATTCGGATAAAAAAACGCCACTATATTGCACAATCGGCTTGGCCGTGCGAGCGCGCGACATAAATTCAGCGATACAAATGCAAGAAGCCGCGCAAAAAACACACCGGCGTATAAGAAGCTCATTTGAGTTTAATCATTTTCGAATTCCGTTAGCGGAGCCTATACATTCTAGTTATATTACGAGCTTGGGTGTATGTGTGTATATTCAGTTTGCCGCGCGCGGCTTTTGCCAATATACTTTAGCCAGGACATTTATTTGCCCGCGCGTGAATGGGCTCGGTGCGCGGCAAGTGTGTCTTTGGTGGCAGATCACACACTGCGTATTATACATACGAAGCACACGTGAAAAATTTTTCATTCGTGATACGAGGATGTCTCTCGGTGCGAACTCATAAAGCATCATAACGCACGTTCCATTGAGCCTAATTAAAATTTTTAACCATCATATAATCGAATGTACTTTTGACAAATTGACCGCGCTTATTCATAATTAAGAATTATTAATTTTTTCTTTCGCCTACAATCGAGTGAGAAAATTGAAAAAGGTTTTCGCGCCTCGACATAAATCATCCTAGATTTATAGTGTAGTAATAAAAAAAAAATCTCAAAGAGTTGCGCACATTCGAATCATAAATTTACACCTAGCTTTGTACACGGTGTGACTACTATTGACGTAAATCTGAAAAATAACATAGTAGCTTTCTTACCAATGGATCGAGACAAAAGATATATATGAAATCACTTCGTCGTGAAATTAATGTTCAATATAATCTCCTATGTACGACAGCGTCGATGCATCTAGAGGCGAATCCTTTGTTCCAGCTACTTTTGAATAAAACTTCGTGAAGTTTCGCAAATTCTCACGCCTTTGACACAGATTCATTTCAGCATCGTTTATAAATACCCGCGCAGTAAAGTACACTCTTCCAATTAACCGTTTTCTATGCGTGCCGCGCGTCAACCGCGATATCGAGTAACCCCATTACACTGAAAAAGCAGATGACAAGTGCGCGTCTCTCGCGTTTGTGAGAGACAATCGGAGGAGAGCGAAACGTTGGTTTTGTATATTAAACCGCATTGTTTGGATATGAGAGCAGCCGTTTATGAGCTCGCTGCGCACGCCTCGCGGCCAAAATTTAAATATATACGTATGCTGCTGCTCGTTTGCTTTCTGTGACGAGCCTATTCGGTGATGACTCGAGGCGCAAGACGGCATTGCTCGCCTGTCAAATCTCTAACGATACATTTACATTTATTAAATGCACAATCAGGACACTTGCTATGATGCGTGGGAAAATTTAGGACCTTGTGAGTCCTTGTAATGGTTTTATTTGGAAAGACGTAAACATTAAATGAAAGCGGCTGACTAATAAATTTGTTAAAATAATCTTCACCTTGTTCATTCAACTCGTAAATGCATGATTATAACGTTAAATATTACTGGTACTATTCGAGGCGAGATAATTTTCACACTTACTAAAGTCTCAGTGCATGAGTCGTAAACATCGAAAGAACACGAGCTAATCCTTTTTTAATATTCCCTCGCGCCATTTGCGAATTATCAACCATCAATTATAAATAAACATACAAAGATATTGCAGCTTTTATTTCAAAGAAAATAACACAATCGTCGCGAATCGGATGCAACACAATGGGATGTATAGCCTCTGCGCGAGAAAATTCTCACACGCTGCTGAAGTGCAGTGGCGGACGCTCTCTAGTCGAAGTATTCGCTTTATCATCCGCGAGTGACGAAACTCGAACATCTTTTGACAGGTCCAAGGGATTTTACGATCAAGTAAATAAATCAAAAGATACGTCGCATAATACGGTTTTCTGCGATGACCAAAAAAATTATTTTTCCCACTCTAACCTAAAATACGCAACTTTGCCGCTAATTTTAGGCTCTCGTAGGAAAAAATAGTATCTCAAACTGGTGCAGATATGGTTTTTTAACAAAACTCGTTACAGCACCCGCCTTCGGCTCGTGCTATAATCCCTCGTTTTGCTAAAAAACCATGATATGTGCACCCGTTGAGAAATATACTATGTTTAAAATGTTTTAAAATACATTATCATTCGGTGGCTTGCTTTTAGTAATTTTTCTGTTACAATGATGTAAAAAAATATTAAAAGCATTTTCATGAAAATCAATTTGTTTAAAAAAATGTAGACCAGTTTAACCTCTTTCAATGGGATAATTACTTTGAGCTTTCACCACTAGATGGCGAGTACCTGTAGCTGTAAACCAGCAAGTGGCAAAGTAAAAATAATTCTATAAGAAGAAGTATTTTAAGAAAAACTGATATATTTTATTTAGACTTCAGTTTTTGTTCAAAAATTAGTGATAACATATTTGAGAGTTTCACTACAACCTATTTCGTTTCTATTTCTAATGAAAGTTTAGCTTGTTGCGTGGTGGTTTTCTACCATTTTTTCACATTAATACATGTATCAAAATTTTGAGTAACAAAGTGTACCGACCAATATTTGCTGCATTTATGGTCGTAAAGTACAAATGTTTGATGAGGTCGGTGGTTAACATCTACCGCGTGCGTCAGCGATAATTTCGACGTCGCGCCCGCTTATCGGTGATAAAGCTCTCTTCGACATGTATTTCTATAAGGAAAATTGTACTACACTGTCAAAGTTTGTACCAAGGCTGCAATATGATTTTTTTTTTCATGCTTTCCAGACAAACATGCACGCGTCGTTTCCATACGACAGCGGCCGCAACAGCGGAGGCGGTGGCGGCGGGGGCGGAGGTGGCGGCGGAAACACCGGCGGACGAGGTGGCGGAGGCGGCAACGTCGACTACAACTCGGTGCGCCGACCGGACGCCATGCTGCCGCCGCCCGGCCTCGACCAGACGGACCTCGTGCTGCACACGAGCCTCGTGGACGACCCCCAGGTGAGCGACGATGTACGTATAATCGAGCGCCATCGACACGTATACATCTTATTTACTCTCTATACATTTTATGTAACGCAAGCATGTGTGTGTGTGCGCCTAACAGCCTGCAATATGTAGCTGTGCTTTAGCATTTGCAGCGTCCGATATATATCACTGATAATGCGTGCTCGGTGCTCCTTTTGAGCTCTAATGCGATCTGTCCCCACGCGCGCGCGTGCTTGGGTCGGCCTGGGTACTTTGATGCTTTGTGTATGCTCTCTCGAATCTTGATGAAGGGTTCTTCTCTCTCTCTCTCTCTCTTTCTCTTTTTTTTAATCTGCTTTCGTTCGCCACCGAGCATTAGAATATACGTCTACCTTTTATAACATGCGTCTGTATATCGAGCACATGCCTGATCATACACAAATGTACAGTCGACCACCGTAGATCCAGTTCTCATATGCATGGATAAATTTGCTCTGAAAAATTCATTTTCGTGCAATCGTACGAACGAAAAATGAGTTATATTATGTTTAGAGTCGTTAACTTATTATTCGAGCTTGTCAAAACTCAACTTCGGATGCTTTAATTAAAATTCAATACACGGAATTACGCAGTCATTGGCAAATTAGCACCTATGAGACTCTCCAGCCTCTGTACGGCTCAATGATTATGATTATGAAGAAAAGTAAACAGCGCCAGCATGCAATACCACTTGATTAATTTTGCTCCCTTAGTACACACACACACGCATGCTTGCTTGCTTGCTCCTGTCCAAGTACGAATAATATCGCATATTATGTATTATTCTTTATGTGCGCGTATATCCGTCACCCCAATCCATTCTGAGTTTCACCTCTGTTTACAGAATACAAACGTCGACGACGGAGGTTTCATGAACGACCTGCCACTACTGAAAAGTGAGTATATCACGCGTACTATTTTTTTCACTTCTATACTATTCTGCGCGTACAATATGTACGTGCTAAACATTGGCTCCGACACCCCGATCCCTTTTCCGAAAAAAAGGACGACGAAAGTACTAGCGACACTCGGCATAGAGTATTACCCGCTTATTAGCCGCAAGAGAACGAGGAGAAAGTGTGCGTTTGAATTTCTGCCCTCATATGGCGCGCCGTGCCGGAGCGGGGCAGTTTCTCGCTGCTGCTACCCATCGGAGAGAGAACGAGAAACGGGCGCGACCCCACACGCGCTTTGTTTGGACAGATTTGAAAAATGCCATGCTCTCTCTCTCTGTCCCACTTCATGAAATAAGCATTAGTGGTCGAAATTCTGGCGCAGATGCGGAATGGACATTTTACTCCTTGCGATATCTGGCCGGCCAATTGCTTTTGGATGTAGATCTCTGAGATTTGCAAAATTTTCAATATCTATCACGGGCACGATACACGGCGCAAGGTGACTGTTTTACATACAAACGAACGATGGTCGCAAAAAATTGTGTTGTTTGTATAATACGGAGCGCGCAGGAGATGAAATCCGAGGCGTGAAAAGACAAACCGCACGCGAACAATATATATGTCAGAAAAAGAGACAGGAGCGCGCATTAGTCGCAAATAAAGAAACAGGCTCTGACTGCTTGATGCACCCGACGAAGCGGCAGCGGCAGCAGTAGCAGCGACAAAAGGTGCCAAACAGAGACACATAATGAGCACATAACGCACTCGACTCGCAACAAGAGAAGTTGTACACGGAGCAGGGCTCTGGAAGGCGACGAAACGTAAGAGCTCGAATCATGCGTGCATCCCCAGCAGCAGCAGCAGCAGTGGCGGCACATAAACGCATAAACACGTCGAGAGGTGCGAATAATATTAAGATACACACACGAGTGTGCACATACTATACTCGACACTGTCGACGCGAATACGTATATACACGCATGTATACGCACTGGGCGCAGGATGACAAGGACGAAAGCAAAAAACACTCAGCAGTCGCACATACGCATGCACTCCATGTCCGCGTGTGTATTTATACGTGTGTTTATGTGCAAATGCCCACGGGCGTATCGGATTTCTCTCATTGTCATTGTAATGAGAGCACGACTGTAGTGCATATACACACACATACATACACAAACACATGTATATGCACATCGCAGGGGCCGTATGAGTTTTTCGGGGCGGTATTTTCTGCGCCACGAGGGGTATTAAGGCCGTCGACGTACACACAGATGGTTGCTGCTGCTGCTGCTGTTGCTCCTACTGCTTGTGGCCCGTCAGTCGACGTTATTATACGCCTTGTTACTTTTCTCGCTCGTTCGCTCTCTTTTGCACACGTACATTTAATTTCTCCAATTTCGTGCGTTCACGAATTTATATACGAATTTCATATACACATCTATGTTTAGAGCTAGCTACTAGGCTGCGGCGCGATCTTGGCAAAACGGAACTATTCCACGCGCGAGAGAGGCAAATCTCTTTACCGCGGCGGGGGATGCCGAAAATACATAAACAGAAAGTCAAATCTAAATTCCACGCTGCATACCGATTTTCTGCGGAAATTAAAGGCAGCCGAGGGTGAAGAGAAAAAATAAATAAACCGGTGCTAAGCATTCACGAGCTACTTGGTATCTTGCTGTTTTTCGTTTTTTTCTCTCTCTCCGCGATTCTCTCTATATATTTCTGAAATATCAGTAAACGATGAGGGTAATATCGAGAGCGTTGAGACGGAAAAAATGAGAAAAAAAATTGCACGCAACTGCACAGCTCGCAAGTCCATTTTTAGAAATTAGATTCTTCGTAATCACAAGTGTAAAATCGCGTCGGTTCGTTTTTTTTCTCTCATCCATCGGGACTCGGGACTGAAAGAAACATCGAGGCGAAAGAGCTGCTCCGCGCAGTCGATCGCCACTGCAGTCGAGTCAGTTGAGCCGTGTAAACACGACGGAATCGAGAATGAGCATCGTATGCGACTCGGGCGAGTATCGGTATGAGCAAAAAATAATTATCGATCGTTTTGCGTGCAGAAACACACCTAAAGTCGCTTTAAAAGCTTATGCGTATATCGTACGAAAGTAAGTCTCGGGGGAGCCCTTGTGGAAAATCCAACGCTGTATACATACATACAGATATGCGTTATGCTGTTTGTGTATTAGGTACATACGAGGCGCGAACTGCGGATAACGCTCGAGCGTCGTAGACACACACACAGACACACAGAAAGCTCGAGCAATCGAGGCCCTGGGCAATTGCATAACCGGCTTTTACCGCCATATAAGCGTTTGCTCTTTCCTTCCTTATAACGCTCTCTCTCTCTCTCTCTCTTTTTCTCTCTCTTTGACGCGTGAATCACGATTACGATGATGCGCGCAAAAAGCCACTACTGCCGTACGCACCGCAAATATATACACCTATCGCCGCGCGCGACATTGAGAAATTTTCACCTGCGATCGCTGCTGTCTGATTATTTCATAAATGTTACTGGCCTATTCGATATGGCATGTTGGCGGGTCAACTATATAAGCGATTGAGATGCTCTCGACTGCGCTCGAGATGTTCCGTTTAGGAAAAGTGAGAACGTTAGAAAAGTACATCTATCGAGTTGAATCGTTGCAACTATCGGTGCGTATATAGATTGCGGGATTTCTGGAAACAATTTGAACCAACTAACTCTGTGATTGTTATTGAGGTAAATTGAAGTAACTTCACTTGCCGCGGCGATTACATTATTTACTGTTTCAGATCGCTGTACAAATTGTTTCACAAAAGTTAATAGTTTCAAAAGTGAAAATAAAATCGGAGCTCGCGCAAGTCAAGATAATAGAGTACCAAGAAGTTTTCTTACTCCGAGTTTCTAAATATTCATCGGAATGATTTTGAGCCTCACAAAAAATCATTATACAATATGTGGCATATAATAGTAACTATAGAATATAAGACCGGTCTGAAGTATTATGGGATGTTTGCACCACGATCTCCGTTACAATATATCACACAGTACGGAAGACGAAAGTATACAATTCCGTGACAGACGAGGCATTAGCCACAATTATTATAAACTCAAGCCAAAGAAAAGCGCAGTGAATCACCCACGCGTGTGTACGTACGAGTGTCTGCGCTCATAAAGAATGCTTATCGGTGAAAATTATACAACTGCCACTGTGTAAGAGTGCAAAGGCTATGAAATCTCGCTCCGAGATGAATCAAGTTCGTCCGAGCACACATGCGATCTTTTATCCTTTTTCTCGCGAAAGAGTTACATTTGACATTTTGACGGAGGGAATTTCAACGATCGTGCAGTATACAGCGCCCGGCAGTCGTATATAAACGTCTTTTTTGTGTTTCCGAAAGGAGCAAAGCTCGCGCGCGAGTCTCGAATTCGTGACACGCGGTTCGTTACCAGCGAGTTACACGGCTTGTTACAGAGGAAAACATTATTGCCGCGGAGACGCGCGCAGAATCTTATCGCGAATATGATGTAGAAGTCACACATCGAGCTCGAGTACAGCAGCCACTTTTCGCTTTGTATATAATTGAATCAACTAGATTGGCTTACGCGATTGTAATCTTGCCACGCGAATTTAATTGAACATCATGAACTTTGGAAAAATTGAAACGACCTATTCGGTGCTCATACGCTAAACGAATAGCTCGGAATGTTCCAATGGACTAGTGGATTTTTGTCGCAGTTCTTTTCTGCTCGACGATTACAAACGAAACTGCTGTTCTACACGAAAGCTCGTAGGAATCGACTACTGCTGGCCAATAGTATATACGTTGTCAATCCACTCGCTCATAAATCCTCTTCATACAAATGACGTTGTTTCAACGTTGAGCGCTGTCTCCGCGATCGATGCGGAATTCCTCACTTTCTCTCTAGATCGAAATGCGTAAATTCGAAACGCGAAACGTATAGATCCGAGAAATCTTGAACGATAACGTTTAGTTAGCATCTTCACTTTGGTCTACTGTTCCATTTCGACAATCGATATGCAAAAATGTTACGTTTTACATCAATGCTGTACGTAGGCAAATTAGGACGAGCCCGCGATGCGTTTACAATGACGTTTCAATTACGCGTAAATCACGATGAGCAGTGACGAATTCGCCGGTGCGATTACGTACCGTTAGGTCAAATTAATGGTCGTGTAACAATGTATGTGTGTGTGTGTGTGCTGTGCTGTTTCTCCATCGGACGACGTAAACTCGTAGACATCTCAAGTGCACGGAATATTTATTACCACGCGCCGCCACCGATCGAACGATCAGACAGCGAGCGTAGCTTGTCAGTAGCGCAGAATCAATCCTTTCCTCGGTGAGATCAGCTTTTGCGATGTATTTACGGAAAACGCGTGCGGGATTATATCATCCAAATTTTGCGTGAATGGCGCAAGACTCGCCGCTACTGCTGCAGCACTAGTGCGCGTGATACGGTGCGCGTCGTTGGTGATCTTTGCTCGAGGTATTTATAGGCTCGAAAAAACTGTAAATTTAAAGAGATTCATGGGGATCGCCGTCGGTAAACGAAACCCAGCAAAAAGAGCCAATAAGCGCTGAACAAATAAATGGCTATGTAACTCGCTCCTTCGTCTCCTTCAATTATACAGTGCAGGTACAAGCTTAAGCTTGCGAAATCACTCGTCGGGCTCTTTTGCTTTCCACGCATCATCGGTTGAACATTTGTGTATGTGTCACGTGTATCCGTGACAAGACGTGCACGCTCGCCCGTCGTTCATTAACTCGAATCTTCGTTTTCGACTCGCGGGGACGCGCGAGCGCGCGTGGCTAATTATTGCACCGAACCCAAAAGGCAAAATTCGTATATAATCACGTGCGCGCGGAAGTCAGACGAAGCGCCTCTGATGGACCACAGCCAACGATCGTCGAAAACGTCTCGCGCGTTAAGTTTATACGAATGACCATCGCGGTCGTTTGGCTCTCTTTTACCTTTTATAAAAGCCTCGTCTCGGTCTCGCGGTCGACTCTTTCTCAACATGGGCGTGTGCGGCAGGCAACAAAGTATATATGCACTGCGCGCCAAGTGAAATAAAACGGTGAAAAAAAAGCCACGAGCGCGCGCACACGTTGCGCGCATTAATTTTCACGACGCTCCGAGGCTGCACGCCAAGGAAAAAAGGCCGCGAGCAGCAGCAGCAGCAGTGGCCGCGGACAAATGGCTATCGAGCAGTGCCTCTAAAGCTCTCTCGATATGGGGATAAGCGCATATAAGGTCCGCGCGCGAGAGACGTGTACGCGTATAGACTCGTACTGTTTTCGTTTTTTTGCCGAGCTGCCAGCCCGCGACGGCTTATAGAGTAGGCTCTTATGGACGATCGTCGATCGGTCCGGAATTAGAAGTAATTAATCACGTTCGATGAGCCGCGGAGGCTCGCGATGCAACTATATGGCTATACGGCAGAGAAAGGGGGAGAAAGATTAAAAGCGCTACGATGTCTTTGACGCGCGACTGTTTGCTCTTCGCCGCCTCTCTCAGTGGAGCGCTCGAGCGCGCGGCGGCCTACAGAAAAGAAAATTACGAGCCGCTCGAGGTGATTTCGTTTTATGACCCATCGTCCGAGCAGCGTGTTTACAAGCTTCCGCAGGATTTTTCGAACTTTTAGTTTTCTTTATATCTCCCGTACTGCGTGTAAGCTCTCGACTCGCATAGCTCGTTGCGCGCGCGCTCATGAGTGTGAAATTCGCTGTATTACTACGAAATAAATAAACTTTCGATCGTTCACACGCGTCGAAGCTGATCGCATTTGTCGCGCTTGATTTTTTTTGTCGAGCCACTTGAAAATTCATTCCTCTTCCGTTTCGTTCGTTCTCTCGAGCTGTTATATAGCATTTCGATGATGGGACCGTGTGTGTATGCGTAATGTAAACGAGAAACGTCATGGAGTTTTGCGAGTCAGCGAGAGAGCGTCATCGAGCGAGAGAGCCCGTATTATTCTATATCGTGTGCGTGCGCTCCAATCGTCCAATCAAACCGGCCAATTCGTTCCGTATATTTCGAAGCATCGTTAACCCCCCGCTCTCGCTCTATATACGTGTTATATACAGGCACACTCGCGCGTGCACTGCAGAGAGTCAAAGTGCGCGTACGTTTGCACGCAGCCCCGTGATTCTTTGCAGCATTTGTCGCAAGTGAGAGAAGTCAACCCTCGAAGTCGCGCGCGAGCGACGAGCAGGAAGAACGGCCCCCTTCGCTTACGTATGTACGCGCAAATTCCAATATTGCTCTGCGCACGAGCGTATAAAGCACAACACAAACTTTCCTTGTCAACCGGAAACGGACTGATATTATTTGAGTCTCTGATTGGCTGGATGTATGTGTGTGTGCGTGCGTGCGTGGCGCAGCTCGTACACGCACGTTCTGCGCGAGTGCAAATACGTATATGTGCGGGCAAAGTGAAGAAAAATAGTATAGGTATAGAGAGAAGCTCGCGCTATATGTAGGCAAGAGAAAAAGGCCCGCGGCCATCGTCGTTAGTAATTGCGTTATGAAAAAAGGGAGGGAAGCGACCCCCCGCGAGCCTCACACATGCCTAGTCCTAAAGATCGAGCTGCGCTAATTCGCTTTTAACTTTCAAGGGGTTGTTGCGCGACCAAGACGACGACCTGAATTGCGATGACTTTTTAACGGGGTACTCGCCGAGGTGGGCGGTGTTAATACCGAAATGGCGTTCGTTTGCCGATGATGGAAGCAATCTTTATTTTAGCCATGCCCGAGTGTATACAGTTGAGCGGATATTTTTATTTAAGAATGAATTTATCCAAAGAATCTAATCCAAATAAAAAAAACATGCGTATAGGTATAGGAATCGTTTTTCCGATTTTTCATTGAACGACCAATTACTGCAACTCATTAAACAATCACGAAAGTGCGCTGTATCGGATGCCGCAATTTCGACTTCCTTTTGGACATCTTGATTAAATCGTCGGGGGAACTTTTTCCTTTGTAATAATTGCATAAACAAAGTTCGGGACAAGTCTGTCGAGTCATCGAGCAGTCTCTTGTTTTGTATTATTTATATGTTGCACCGCCGCCGCCGCTGCCGCATCGGTAATCGCCATCTACTGCGTACGTCCAAGCTGTAATAAAATGGCGGGGGTGCAATTATATTTTTGACTGGTTGTTCTGTTGTTTTATTTTCTTTTGTGCTTGTGTACACCATGAGTAAGGTAGTTTTCTCAGACTGATGAATGACTTTATTGTTTCACTGCGATGGAAAATATTTTAATGTATCGAACGAGAGCCGCGACGAAGCCTTGAGTAAACTGATAGAAACTTATTGAGTTGTATCAAGGGAGTGATTGATACCAATTGCAATGAACTCCGTGAATTACAGTATAACTAATTTTGAATAAAATGAGCCTGACTTAAACATTTATTTTCACTTTGACACTTGCAGATTCACATATTAAGACACTCGCCATCTAATGGTGGCGATTTAAAGTAGTATTACCATATTTAGACCAGTAATTTGTCGTTTACAAGTCGTCATTTCACATAGACAACTATTTACTATTGTTAATGTTGAAAAAATTACGCTCATAATACACAAGTACAGTGTAATAGTTTTAATCATTTTTGATTCTCTTATGCGTAACATGAAAAAATCCTAAATTCATGATAAAATAGATATTTGTGCTACAAGATTTGATAATATCTTTTTTCAGAGCTTCAAATGCCTGCTTGAGTCTTTAAGCGCGTCGACGAGTGAATGGTTTTATTGGATTTATCCTTGCTCGAGTTACTCGTCGCACGTGCAAAATTTAAATTGCCCACTGACTATTAATAACAATTTTTCAACCGATAATATGTAACGCGAGTATATTGACCTTCAGGTAGCGCGAAAGAATGTTAATCTCGATTTATTACTCTAAATTAAAAATAACAAATAGCCTTTTTGCGTTTTGATAGTGATTTATCGGTGCGCAGACTTTATTTATACACATTATTATGCGCGATATTAATTGATTCGTAACGAGTGTGTCGGGCCTCTCGTCACGCCCCAACACTTATCCTCATCCTCGCGCGCGCGCCTATAAGATAATCTCGATAACGCGCCGTGCACGTATTATTATGCTTACGTGCTCGCTCAAGTCATTACTTTTTGATTTATAAAGTAACGATGGAACGAACTCCTTCACGATAAGTAAAGTGACAGTGCGTGAACGCAAATGCCGTATATTGCTAACTTCGAACATTTGACAATCCCGAAGCTTTCGTCGGTGCTATATTTGTCAAAATCGATGCACGAATTGTGTTATCGATACAGAGCAGCGAAAAGAAAAAATCGTGGAAGTATAAAACGGTTCTTCCTCAGCGACGCGACGATGCTTTCTTTCTTTTACTCTTTTAGCGCACGATGACGTTTGCCGCGTGTTTTACGAGCCGCGCGCAGCGATCATACGTGATTTTTGTCTCATCAATTAAAAAATTCTCTGATGAAAATCTCTCTCTCTCTCTCTCTCTCTCTCTCTCTCTCTCTCTCTCTCTCTCTTTCTCAACCTCACTTGGACAATGCATTAAGTAGTCTTGAGGTCAGACATTTAATTATATTCTGGAAGACACGCGCGTAATTCTGATTATTGCCGTAACGAAAAAATTCGAATTATACACTGTTGTTTTTTTTTCATTTTTGGTAAACCGACATCGCGACATCGATGTAACAACTCGTCTCCTTGAAACAATTAAAAAACTCTCGGATATAGCTTCGGATTAATCGTAAACGCGACCACGAAGGTGAACACACATAAAAGTTTTAAAGAGACAATCAAGTTTGTATATAATCCGTCATTATTTTGCGGCTAAATATAAACTATTTGCTGCTACGACATTGTGCAATTTTCATTCGTCTAATGGCAGCTGCGCGATTCTCTCTATCTGGATCTTTTAAGTGTGTACGCGTGTGTACATATGTGTGATCCGATACATACGAGCTCGAATGAAAACATTTTTATTAGTCAACCAACGAGCGAGATCGCGTTCCATTTTTATAATTTATCGACTTTTTTCACAATCCTTGAATGTAAAGTGTCCTTTTATATTGATATGATAATAAATATCTCATAGCTTACATAATTCGCAGCTTCGGCTACGTTTAACATACTTACATATTGTAAGAGCGTTTTCCTACAAGTCTGAAACCGAGATAAAGTCGGGATTGTTTTTCGTGCATACGATATGTCAGCGAATATACGCGTGTCGTATTTATGAGCTATGTACCTGTGCTTGATTCAAGATTTACGACGGGTTTACTGGGAATAACAACGATTTTCAATGCTCGTGTACTGATAGTCCGTGAGAAAAGCGCGTTGATATTGCAAATATATTATATATTCGGTGCAACGTGTGGAAGACTCTGCACGCGTCTCTTATAAAAGCAGTCTAAAATATTTACGCTGGGTTATCCCCGAGAATTTGTGTACTGCCGTTGCTGTTGCAGCAGTCGAGTGAAAAAATGAAATACGCATCGGGGGCTTTCAATTATAAAAAAAAAATAAACCGCACTTGTACAGCAGCGCGTAAAAACTTTTAAAGCTTATCCGAATGAAGAAGAAAATAAGAGGAGTAATCCACACCGAGTTCTAATGGCATGCAAATATATAAAGTACGGCGCGTTCCGTGCAAAGGCGCGCGCATATAAGGGAATAACCATTGCAGCTTTTAAATTTAGTATCAGCTCCTTTGATTACTATGCAGCAAAAAACATAGCTTCCGATCTCCATAAACTCGACAAGTTACTCAGGCCGACCGTTTCGTTCCGCGTTAGAAAAGCCTTTTCGGATCGGTGGCGCGCGCTCACAGATCGCGGCTGCTATACGAAATTATAGGCCAAGCTCGATGAGAGAGAGAGAGATTGCTCATCTGGGGTGATTAATTGAAGCTAACGCGCTGAAAACAGTAGCTCGCGAAGAAGTGATATTCGATGTATCAGAACTACCATTATAAAGCGGCTAGGAAGCCGCTGCCGCGATGATTAGTGTACCGGTTTCGAGGAGGCAAAGGCTGCTTGTTGTGTGCTGCACGGCCAATCTGCGATAAATAAGGGCCCATAGATTTTCAATGAGTCTAGATAATAAATTTCCTATATTATTTAGCGATCTTTAATCATGCTCGAGTTTATAACTGATACGTTGCAAAAATCACGTACAAGTATGAATTATAAGACATGTACCGCGACGACGGAAAATTCTCATCGATGATTATTGGTAAAATGCAATGATCCTCTCAACGAGCCTTTATTTGACCAGACTCTGCGGAAGTTTTTTCAAGAAATTCATTTCATCTGAAATAATACCATCGCGAATTCACGATCTGGAATTCAGCCTGCACGCGCGCACGAAGGACGGATGTATAATACTGCCGGTGCTATACGACATTCAAACGGCTCGAAAAGAAAGACTTTACGAGGTTTGGTCGATACCCTCTGCGCATCTCGAATCATAAGACTTGTGCTACTACCGAGATCGCTGCTCTTTATTTTTTTCTCCTCTTTTACGTTGACTCTCTGCTGCTGCTGTTCCCTTTTTCATCGGAATGAAAATTACAGTCCGGCGTTGAGACACGATCGCTATTAGGACAGTAGCAGCTCGAGCGAGCGCGTCATCGCTGCACACGCCAGACACAGTACGGCGGTGTTTTCGCTTTTGACTTCCTTCTCTCCTCTTTTTTTGTCGCTCCTCGCCGTTTATCTCTCGTATTTTTTCACTTTTTCGCGAGACGAAAAACACAAAAAAAAAAGCGATTTTACCGTTATAACTGCAAGAAGAAGATAATCGTTTATTTAATATTTATGGAGTACTTGGATTTTATTCACACGGCTCGAGGTTTTTTCTCAGCTCTCTCTCTCTCTCTCTCGAGCAGCCAGCCGATCCACGAATATTTCGCACATCATTTTTTTTCCTTTTCCCTTTTTAATAAATACTTTGTTCTTCGTCCATATCATTTTGCAAAAATTTACAAGATAAATGAGTATGAGAAATCCTGCTGATATAACAATAACCGTTAGTCGAAAACTGTTATTCGGGAATTTATCCAGCCTACTGATCGATCAATCATGATTTTCATCTTCCTTCTAAGTGGTGCAAAAATCTCAACTGCACACACGCACACTCTCTCTTGCTGCAGCGACTGTGCACCGAAGCTAAGGTCAACGATTAATAAACCAAATCATCTTTTCATGGTCAATCACACGCTCAAACACCCATAATATTCTGCGCTGCGCCGAGAGCTGACAAATTATTCGCAGCTACTCGGGCGCTCAATATAATCTTGTTGTGTGTGCCGTGCCGTGCTCCGCGCGGAAAAGAAAGTACATATAATATTTACCTGTTGGTACCCGCGAGCGATGATTTATGCCACCTTAGGAGTCTTTAATGATCGTAATCAAATTCGCCTTGGCGCGTACAACTGATACCATGGTCCATATATAATAAACGCGGACTGATGGAATTTGGTCCGTTGGGTCTGCGCGGCATCGAGGAGTCCATTTGTAAGCTATCGGTATGATTGTTTCGAGCTTTGCTTTAAAGGATACAACTATAAGAGGTGCGATTTATCTCTCAAATATTATGATAAGTTAATGGTTGATTTGGTACCGCGCGTGTACAGGAGTGTGAGTGCGCTGTGTGCGCGCGAATGAATGCAACGCGCGAGTACTGTTATGTTATTTAACCGAAGTTAATATCATAAATTTGCTTAAGTAAATTTTGAATTCATCTGTTGAATAGTCGGCATACCTTATATTGTGCTTAACAATTATATCTAACGATTAAGGATTTAAAAGGAATTTCCAACCGCGATGCTTCGTCGTCATCGTCCTTTTCAATCGTCCAATCGAATCAATGAATTGGCTTCTCTATTTGCGCTGTTTCACGCGGCAGCTGCGTGACACCGTTGCAATCATCGTTCGCTCGAAATAAAAAAAACAACAAAAAAAGCTCTCACACGAAAGCGAATCGTCAGCTCTCTGTGATCGGTGCGAAATGAATAAAGACTCGTGACACGCTGTGGGCCGACTAATAACCGCGTGGCAGTAAAATCAGCTTCGCGAGCTTGCGAGACACTGCCATAGAGAAAGGAAAGTACCTGTCGTCGTGCGCAAATTATCAATCATTTCGTGAGCGTACACCGCGTCATAACCCACCGCGCGCGCGCTATATAACATCATATACACTGTATGCAAATTCGAAATAGCTCTCGGGGCGGACAGGTGATGCCTGCATACTGTACTGCTGCTGCTGCCGTTGCTGCGCACGTGAGAAAGACTTCATAAAGATATACGCAGCAGAATTGCGATCCGGCGCGGGCGGAAGTATCTCATCTCGTAATATGGGTAAAGGTGAAACGCGAGCGTCGGAGTGAATGTGCAGCTCTAAAGTTTTCATGTGCATGTGTGCATGTGCGCCGAGGCATAACGACTCAGTTTGATGGTAATTAAGCGTGTCGGATATCTGTTTGTCATTTTAATAGATACAACAGCTGAAAGGCCCGCGAGCTTCTATACATTTCTATGGCGCTAATCAAATCAAATTCTTACACGAGAAATTGATAAGTATGTGTGTCCTCGTTGAAGAAAAAAATAATCGAATTCATTCGACTATTCACTTACGTATACGCGTGCATTAACTTAATAAAATAACACTTGTCGAACGGAGTGAACATTTCAACGACTACACGCTGCACAGATAATACGCAACGGGAATTCAAAATAAAAGCATCTCATTCTCCGAGCTCGGCACGGCATATAAAATTCATTTATTACGCCTCTGCGCTAAGTCGAAGTTTAAAGTTGCCAAGAATTTAGCTATCTACTTAAAATTGCCTTTCGGAAGGCAGCGCAAATCCCCAACTAATAATCTCTCCGGGTCGAAACACTCGCGTCGAACAACAGCAACAAGCTGGCGAGCATGAAAATATATGGCCGTGGTGTACTTTATACACCCACGCGCGCGCGGACGACCCGATAAGTGCGGCGTATTTGCGAGCATATTTTTGTTGGGAGAGAGAGAGAGAGAGAGAGAGAAAAACGAAAAACAAATAAGGGAAGAAGAAGCTTGACCATACAGCCGATATAGATACACGTTGGTTTTGAGTAGGCAGCAGCTGCTGCTGCTGCTCATACTTGCCCTTTTCCCGTGATATTAAGCATTCCGATCCGTGGATGCAATATAAGATCTTCGGGCAGTTATCGATGCATTGTAGGAATGAAAATTTGGTAAGCTGATTGAATTTTCCTAATAAAATATGTTCACGGACACGGAAAGATCGCCTCCATACGTACGCAAAAGTTATTGCCTGGCTGCTATATATCTATACGATTCGGGTATCGACAGAGAAGTATACCGACAAGCAGCTAAACTCGATTATTTTCAAATACCTTAAGTGCGAAGATGCGCTAATGCAATTAAAGTTCAAAGCTTCATTACAGCATTTTACTTTCACACGGACTCGTGTACTTCGGATAGCAGCACGCACGAGATGCTAATATGATGCAAACTTAACGATAGAAAGTCCATAGGTGATGATATCAGTGCGTTCGGGTCTTAACACCGTTAGCTTAATAAAAGTAGTCGTAATATCGAGGTAATGCGCGTACATGTGTGTGTAGACTGACGCCTAAGTATATGGGGTATAGAACTGTATTCGATGTTTTTTCAAGCAAAATTTTTGATAAAATGTTTGCCAACACAGTTGTACAAGAATATTATATTTACTTTCTCTGGCTTATCGCTGTGAGCACGTACTTTCCTCGCCGTTTTTGAAATATCCCCTGATAACTTTTCATCTCTTACGCACGATAAATCTGCCGCAGAAGGATGACATAATTAAAACCTCGTCGAATGATTTACATCACACGCGCTGCATATAGAATTCGACTTATTGATGCTCACGTCTTCTTTACTCTTTGCAGATATGAAGCCATCGGAAAGAAGCGAGAAGGCCATGCTCTCGGGTAACGCTCAACCCACGGACGTGTTCTGCTCGGTGCCCGGCAGGCTCTCGTTGCTCAGCAGCACCAGCAAGTACAAAGTCACAGTCGCGGAAGTTCAGCGACGATTATCACCGCCCGAGTGCTTGAACGCCAGCTTGCTCGGCGGCGTCTTGCGAAGGTAAGATTCTACTACGATTTTTCTTTTTTGATGCTTTATTGGTATGAACAGGATGATTCGATGACAATTGGAAAATTAAATTGTTGCGCGCATATAACGTATTTCAATACCACGCGTGCATTCAGCCGCAGACGAAAGGGTACACCGAACGTAAACTGTATAAATATTTGCTCGATGGGGTCGGTCGTTTATTTGCTCGCTGCACTCGTGAAAATGCAGTTGCAGTTTCGGGCCGTTAAAATCTGCGAGTTAAACTGTCGGTATCAGTGAATTTTAACTGCGTTCCCCCAATTTAATTCCTCGATTTTTGACGTTATACGATCATAATTTTCGTCGAGGAATTGTTCAAACGAGAATATGGCTCTCTGCAATTTTTCATCGGAGACAAAAGGTGACGATTAACGAGTCTGAGAAATCGTCACGTTTTATAAAAGAGACGCAACGAGTCTCTCTCTCTTTCTGCGAGAGAAACCAATCTTATATTATACGATGCCTAAACGAACTTGAAATATGCTCCCCACTCGGCGTGTCGTGCAGCAGCACTCAGTCAATGGCTTAATTAACGAGATCGCGCGCATAGCCGAGAAAGAGAGAAAGAGATAAAGAGAAAGACATAACGAGAACGACTAGTTTGCTACCGTGTATACGAGAGCGAGCTACCCTCCGATATGCAATTGCTGCGAGCACGAGGCAATGGAAATTTTGTCTGCTTTTTCGGCAGTGGTACTGATTTGTCGGTATGTATGTAGACGAATTTCGGATCACTTTAAAATTCATTTGTCGGAACTGCCAAAACTTCTCGTCAAAGTCGTAGCAAGACAATTTTTTTTCTCTATAGTAAAGCTAGTCGACTGCTGCCGTTGCAATATTATAAATCGCGATGTCGAACGTAACTCTTGGCACAGGCTGGAGCGTCGAAAGAATCTTTGTCACAATGCAGAGAGGTATATCTATTACCGAAGCTGGAGAAAAGAACACAGCGCGGCCCTCGAGTGACAAAGACTCGAAATTTACAACAAATTTAGATTTACTATCGGCCGCCGTCGGGACACACGCGCGCGACGCGATATACTTCCCTCGGCTAGAACTCGCGGAATAATAGAGTCCCGGATACATTCGTGACGGAGATGCAGGAGATTAGATGCGCTGCTGCTGCTGGGCGCGCGAATAAAAAGCATCGACTCTGCGTATATAGCTATGTAGCTACGTTAATGCCCACGTGCATTAATACAAGCGAGCGAGAAATCGAGCGGTGGCAGCGGCTCGCAGGCCAAGTGAATTTAACGATTCTTCGCCTGAACGCGGCTGAATAAAATTGATGTTTTGCAGTCGCACGAGCACAGGGAGAATCGGGAGGCGCGCGCGCGTACGAGCCAAGATAGAGACTGGTTTCTAGGCCTATTCATAATTCGAGCGAGGGTCCGTGTACACATGCATACGCGTAGGGCTTTATGGACTGACATTTAATACAGTCGAGCGTCTTTTTGATTTCTCGCAATTTTTCTCTGTGATACGTGCCTGCGTGAACAGAAAGCTCCCGAATGATATAATATTGTGTGAGTGTATCGGCGTCCGAGTGCATACCCTCACAAATCAGAAATGTGCGCAACATGCAAACTATGCGTCGATAAATCATCAATGATATAAAAGTTGAAAAGCCCTGCAATCCTACCGAACGCGAGCGACTCGCTGCTGCTGCTGCGCGTTACATTACGGCAAGCCTCGAAAAGACTCCCATGCACGTGGCGGTGGATGCGCGTCGCGGCATGCAATGTAACTCGATTATGCTAATTTTCGTACCTTCGCGCGTATATACGTATATATAGACGCATGTGCACACGCGAGCCTTCTCTCTCTCTCTCTCTCTCTCTCTCAGCTCTGTGTGTATACAGTATATTCCTCTTTTGACTGATGATTAATGTTCTTGTGTGTTTCAAAGCCTCGTCTTATTTTCGTACCTCCTTATTTCACTCCGCAGCAGCTTCATTTTCTCTCTCTCTTATGCGCGCGCCTGTATACCATGCTTACTTCCACGCACCTGTGCATTGTTATTGTCTGCTTGTTTCTCTTTTATTATCTTACCTTCGTTTGATCTTTTTATCCGCGCGATTTCACTTTTATTATGATTTATTCATCAAAAACAAAAATGAATCAAAAAGTGTCATTGATAATACAGTTTTGTTAAATATAAACGATTATTCATTGTATACTTTAATTAACTCTAATAATTCGTTTGTTTCACAGAGCAAAATCTAAAAATGGAGGACGTTTACTCAGGGAAAAGCTAGAAAAAATTGGACTAAATCTTCCTGCCGGTAGAAGGAAGGCCGCCAACGTCACGCTGTTAACTTCTTTAGTCGAAGGTAAGGAAATCAATCTTACCGCTCTTGCGATAAAAAAAATCAATATTAAATTATTGAATTCGAGACCTGAAACCTCCTGCTGCAAAAATGAAAAATGGACTGCGTGCGCACTTAAAGTAAATAAAAGCTGTAAATTATTACACGCTTTACACAGGATCTCAGGTCGCAAAAATTTCTCGATTACTGCGATAAATCTCGCGTATCTAAGAATATAATCTTACAATTTTTACAAAAGTATCCTTTTTTTCTATGCACAAACCAAAAAGGTCATAAATCGCCCGAGATTCGAGTCACCAAATGTGGATTTCGGCAGTTTCTCGTAGTCAAAGGGTCCGACCTTTCATCTTCTTAGTTGAACAGTCTAACAAAGGAGCCCGAATGTCATCTACGACACTGATTATTATTTATGAGAGTCGGGCTGCGAGCTCTCGTAAAAAAATATATATAAAGCGAAGCTCTTTTTTATTTCTATACGCGAATTTATAATACGTTGACTAGGCTGAATTATGCGCCATGCGTTAATATTATAACAGTTGGAAGATGCGTTTTAACGAGAGATATCAAAACTCGTCCGGAACACGAGAGTAGAGAATAATTTGGAAAGTTTATTGATGAGGCTCTAAATTATAAATAATTTTAACTTTGTTTCAAAACTGCGAGGCCGCGCGTGCTGCATTAGTATAATAAACTTACTGCGGTGAATGTGCATGTGTATATAGGCGCGCGTTTCATATATTATACACGCGCAAGCATCGCGCCGAAGAGAGGCAAATATGGATGTAACGACAGAGTGTATGCATTGACAAGCTTTTATAGTGTACCGTCCAATTAATTACGATCTTTGGCGTAAGCACCGTTAAAAACTTGTCATTTCGTCGCAAATATATATTCAGCAGTAAACTATTAATCTCAAGCATCGGTCTCTTCTCTCCCGCAGCAGCACGCGGAGAGCTGAAGTATTAACTTTCTATCGTCGTCCAGGCCTTTTTTTCACGTTCGCGTTCGATAAATTTTGCTCGTCGCGCATGTGTACGCGCGCATTGACACGCGTTTGCGCATTAACATAAAGAATTTGCCATTTTGAGAACGATGATGACGAGAGTCCTACCGCCGCCACCGAGCTTTGGAAAAAGGATTATTATACTCGGCGTCGCGATCGTTCGCGAGGAGACACAGTTTCAACGCGCGGCTCACCCACGATGCTGTGCTGCTGCCGTGTTCCCACACTTTCTTTGCCTATTGCTGCGCGACTTTCATGAGCGCGACACGCGGGTCATTTGACTTTAATATATTGTCATATAATGCGTGCGTGCAGCAACAGCAGCAGCAGCCGCAGAAAACGAGATCGAACAATGCGATCCGTAAACGCGCCTGATGGATTACGCGCGCGTGTACGAGTTTTCTTTGACGACGAACGTGCGTGTACGGTAACGCATACAATCGGCTTTTCGCGCGTAACCGCGATTTGCAATTTCGTAAGTGCCGTGCGCGCGCGAACGAGCGAGTTGTGTACCTATGTACTATTCAGCACTGGTTATTAGCAGGTTATTAATTACTTTGGAATTGGGCCCGTCGCTCTTCCGGTAAAGAGGCGAGAGAAAGAGCAAAAACTCAACTAAAGCGACGATACATGAACACGAAAGCAGCGTTGTACTTAATGCATGTTACATGCTCTGCAGCTCGGACACGAGACTATATAATACACGTGTATTTTTTGCGCGCCACGCGCGAAGGGTTCTTTTGATCAGCTGTGGCTCATCAAGACTTTCTCACGGTAACTTATCACCGTAATTAAGAGACCATAGCCCCGCATAATACCTGCCCGAGCGCCGAGTAAAAAAGCAATGCTCTTTGCCGAAATATATACGTCAAAAGGGTTGATGACGGTGAAAGTTCTTGATGCGTGCGTTTCCTTTTTTGCACGTAAAACAGTAGTAAAACGTAAGAGTCGTTGCGATGTTATCGTCCGCGTTCGTGCAGATTCACTCGAAAACTATTAAACGCTCGTATTATTTGTCCAAGCCCGCGTTATTTTCGGCGATGCGATTCGCGAGGTCGAATACCTAAAACGATGCGTTTGGAATCTTTTTCAATCGTTTCATGAAAATTACTCATTACTCGCGTAGTGGCAACGAATTAAAATGTATCTCCGACTCATTGGTGTAACAAGCATCCCTCGCGTGGTCGCGCGCTTAGATCGGCATCTCGCTTCTGCGTCTCTTTTATGCTCACGTGCGCGAGATAAATGGCTGCGTACGCGTATACACTCTCTGCGAAATTAACAATCATGACGACACGAAGCTGTATATCGTAGCCGCAGCAGCATGACTTGGCGGAAGTAAAAGTGTTTGCGAAAAATTTCAATTATCTCCAAGCCCAATCTAAGCGAGGCAGAGAAAGAAAGAGAGGATAAAATTATAGAACAAAAGGACTTATTATGAGACTTATGTATGCGCGAACAAGCAGCTAATTCATTTGTAACATTCGACGTAGTCACGTCGAACAATGTTTACTTTATACATAAGAATGATATCCACCGACTGAGACTATACATTTTTTTTTTACTAACGTAAATCGTGCTTTTTTTGCTGTGCATTGCAGGTGAAGCTATCCACTTGGCCCGAGACTTTGGCTACGTGTGCGACACGGAGTTCCCGGCCAAGCAGGTCGCGGAATACTTGAGTCGGCAGCACTGCGAGCCACAGGACTCTTACAGGAGAAAAGAGCTTCTCCATGCTACAAAGTGAGTTTGATGAAACCTTGAAACAGCGAAAGACGGACGCGTCGCGAAAAAGTTCTCAAATAAATAATTAATTTCTTTCCATCTCTCTCGTCGCAGGCAAATCACCAAAGAGTTAATGGACCTTCTGAATCAGGACAGGTCACCACTGTGCAATACTCGACCTCAACATATTCTGGATCCGAGCATACAGAGACACCTCACGCATTTCTCTCTAATATCACACGGTTTCGGAAGTCCTGCTATAGTTGCCGCTCTACAAGCAATGCAGGTTAGTCTCGAAAGCTTATTTTACCCTCTTGATGTTTCATTTTTTAAGTAAACACATATAAATCTTTACAATTTTACCATTGTAGAAGTTCCTGAACGAATCGTTAAATCACCTCGAAAAAATGTACCCGGGCAACAACGGCGGCGTGACCAGCAGTCAGCAATCATCGCTCGACGTCAAAAGTAAGGACGGAAACATGATGAACGATATGAAAAAGTGACGCCCAGACGACCCACCGACCTCGAACGTAGTCACGTCGATAAGGCACTCGTGGCCCTACAATTGAGTCAGCTCCGCTCAGTTGATTCAGCCGGGCTACGACACTCGATGATTGTCAGCCAAATTAATGAAAGACGCGTAGAGAGGATCGGTTGGTCGTGGACAGGAACAAACAAAATTGTGTATAGAAATTTTTGGGAATCGAGTTGCCGCCAAGCAATGGACAAACAGCAACGGGATATCCCGCTCGAGGGCACGAGTCCCGAAGAAGCCCCGTCGTCGATTGATACATTCATCTGTTCAAATTCGGCTTGTGGTCAAGCGATCTCGTGCATTCAGTATTGTCTAATTTTTACTAATTTGAGATTAATTAGTTAAAGCGATTTTATCGGCTTGAGATTCGTATTACGATGAATATTGTGTAGCGATTATGTTCATTGTTCGTCATTTGAATTTATGTATTTCGAGATATCTGTGAATCGATAATTGTAGAAACGCTGCAGGGATCTGCTGTATCATACCCCCTAGGTAAATAGTTTCAAATCCGCGTCAGCGCATTATATGTATAATTCTTCGTATTCGTACAAGCCGAATTATCTCATACAGAGGCTTCGTTAAAAAATGTTCATCGTTCAATTCGTCGTGCACGAACTGGAAATACCGAAAATCTTTCGATCATTGTGCCAATTTAAATGTGACCGAAAATAAAACTTGCCATTAATGGGTAGCCACTATAAAGAAACGAGCGTGAATAAGCGTGCAAGATAGTCAAATAATCACGATTTATCATTTTGTTTTTTTTATCCGAGTCCGTTGAGAGTCCAAGTGTCATTTGAGAGCGCGATATACACACTCTTTGAAAAATAATACTTCAAGCGTAGAAACTGCGAATCTCGAGAGCCGTCAAAGTTATACACTGCATGGCATGTATGATTATGTACATAGTATTCAAATTAAATCCGTAAGTCTAATTCTGATACGTAACTAAGATTTGTAAAAGACGTTCGAATGTTCGATTGGATAAACCCGGTTGACACATTCTCTGCGCGCATGGAAAAGCATAAAGTACAATATCGCATAAACCTAAAAAAGAACCTAAGCCACGTCTTAACTTTGTAAACTAAAAAATATATATAGAAATAAAACGAAAATAAAAAAAGAAATTGCAAATTGCTATGTAAAAAATGCAAGTTCTAAGGGGGAATTTGCTTTGAAGCATTTGATGCTTCCGAGTACATAAACCTGTACAGAGCATTTGAATCTTTCTTGTGATATAATCATATACATATGAATATATAAATATATATTATATATAAACAATTCATTAAGATACTATCGATATACATGCAAATTCCCGTATGTGTACATAAATATAAAACAAATTATTATATACATTCCACGTTTTAAAAATCTGCTCGACTTATTAGCGGATATACAAATAGATATTCGACATTTTTTCTCATTAAATGTACATAGATAATATAGATGAATAAGTATTTTTATTTATTAAAGCCATGATTTTCTTTGTGGCAAACGTCGGTAATCGCATCGCTAGTAAAGAAAACTTAATGATATAGATCATTTTGTTTTTAGTATACTCGTATACAATATATGTCTGTTGTACAAATTATAAGCTGTATTTACTTTATTATATGATTTTGAAAAATTTTGCTTTATTCCAACGAGTAATAGTTGTAATGTATTGTTAAAAAAAGATGACTATATAATAAATATAAAAATACAAACCGAATGCTGCCCACACTTATAAATGATATTCCATTTTCAAATTAAACAATGTTCGATTACTCATTATCTTCTATGCTCATTCGGAAAACTGACACGTTAAGATTGCGAACGCGCATGCAATTTTTATCTGCGACATGAGTGCGGTGGTGGAACACGATTTAGGATTGAAATATATTTCCATCACAGTCGGGTCAAGGAGGCAAAGAAGAAAATGTGTGAATCAAATTTTTCTTGTCACGTCATCCAAATCCAACGTTTTTTCAATTGTCTTGTAGCACCGTATCCGATAAATAAAGTCGAAAAACGTATTTTTTCGAATTATTTTCACTCGTGCGCGCCATATGCGTTTGCACACTCATAGTGAAATTTGTTAGCAATTTAAGCTTTCCATCTTCCTTCGTGTATGAAAAATATTTATTGTAAAAGTGAATGAATCGAATGACAAAATCAATTGTAATAATCTTTCAAAAATGTTTAGTAGAAAACGTATTTTCTACCAAAATGTTTGTGCCAATTGTGAAAGAATGTTGTAGATGATCTTTTCTGTTGAGATATCATTCTAAACTTGTAAAATACTCGGATATAACTTTATTGAATATATATTTCAAGTTAGTAGTATATTATATTCTGATATTAATGCAGTTCATTTTTGTATATTTGGTGTGTGATGAATAAATAAGAATATTGTTTCTATGCAATCAATTTTTTTCATTCTCCTCTCAGCGTAATTTGAATATTCATCAGTTGAAAAAAAAACTCGAAACTTGTCACGATACTACGAATAGACTCTTTTAAAACTTATACTCCACAAAATACTTACGATAAAGAAGTGATTGGTCATTTTTTATGCGTGTATAAGATTTCATTCTCGTGACAAAAAATGCTGCGCGTGTCAATACTCTATGATACGATAAAACTTATGACATTTTTGTTTGTATCATATCTAAAAATTGTTTCGCCTTCCTTTTACATTATGAATCAATTAACGAGAATTTTTGGGGATATAGTTTGGGTTGAATCATCATCGTTTAAATGCACAGTAACGTATTGTTAAATATTATTTTATTTTTCTAATATTATGAATTTTCGGTAATACAAAAGCTTTTGTAGATGAAATAGACATTTTGTGTAGGCATTTTTATTTTTATTGTACTCGGGTAATATAACGTCTTTTATTTAAAAGTTGGTCCTATTGATTCGCAGGCAAATTAAGTATATTTTATATCGTTTTATAATTTTATAAACTGTACTTTTAGGAATGCGCTGTATGATATGACATGAATTTTAATTTTTGTTTTCTTTTTCAATATGATTTTTATGATATACTTAAAATATATTGATTATTAGAATATAATTATTCAATCTCCAACTACAATAATTAGTTTTGATTTTGTGCATAATATTTATAATTACAATAGCATCTAAATTTCTAAATTTATTTAATTTTTCTTCACTTTAACATAATTACACGATTTTTCATTCAAAAATTCCTCGACTTTTTCAAAGCCCAAAAAATTTTTAAAATAATAAAAGTAAAATAAGTAATTCAATCATTTGAATTTTCGATTGCCGTTCTACGCTAAGCAAATAAATTTTTGGTTATTTTGATTAGCTGTTCAGGTCAACCATGTAAACTCTTAAAAATATTTTAGTATGTTATTTGCTTTACTATGACTAGCTGCTTAAGTTCACGCTTTAAACCGAGTCTAGGAAAAGTTGAATTACAAAATTTTATTTTAAAAACAATATTTTTATTAAACTATACAACACTTTATATAATAATATATATAATATATATACCAACATTTATTATTCATCATATGAATTCAATAAATTAGTACAGTCCGCATTGAATAAGGCACCAATACTTTGTTTACGGGTTAGTACTTTGAAATTTAACTAATAATTTTCGAATGTGTAAGCCGTGTTCGCATCAACTCTGTCCGAACAATGAATAATATTGAAAAAAGAATGAATGAGATAAGCTGGCACTGTTGACCTATTTTTATAAATTCTAGGCTTTTATAAATATATACTTCTATGTTATATACTTTTAAAACATTACAAAAATTAACTTGTGACATTCTTCATCGTAAAGCACGTTTTCTAATCTACACATGAGATTTGAGCGAAACAAATAAAAATTTCAATCGATTAAATTCTCTATACTCGATTACAACGACGACACCATTTGCGGCGGCGTGTTGGATTCCATAATGACCGAATCGTCGTTCTCCGACTGTTCGTTTTTGTTTTTATATTTGGCTTGTCGAATGGCGGTGAGGCGTCCTCTGGCCTCCTCCAGCTCCTTCTCGATTCTCAGCACCTCGGATCTGGCGTTGATCTCCTGAGCGATTCCACCGACGATGCGCCGATTCAGGATCAGCGATCGCTCCTCCTCGTGCTGAATGGCCTGCTGGGCCGTCCTGACCAGATTGTCGGTGGCGCGCTTGATGTCGCTCCCGGCGGCCTGCAGCACCTTCATGCTCGCGCTGTCGGCGTCCGACTTGACCTTGCAGGCCACGAGCAGCTGAGCCGTACTGCTGGCGACCTGCTTGGCGCTGGAGATGAGCTTCTCCTCGCTGCCGAAGCCCTGGACCAAGGTGTTGGCCGAGTCCACCAGGCTGTGCGTCGCGGCGGCCACCAATCTCGCGGCGGATATGAGGCCCTCGGACCACTGGCCGTCGTCGGAATTGGTCACCGGATTTTTGGCTATCCTGCCGGCGAGCATGAGCTCCATTTGTGCGATACTCGCGGCCTTGATCAGATCGGACGTCGCGGCCGCGATGGACTTGGCCGCGTCGAGAATGATCTCGTCGTAGCTGAACTCCTCCGTGCTGCTGGCTTGGAAGCTCTTGCGAGGCTGGAGGCCTTGTAACTTTTTCGCGGCAGTGTCGATGCTGGCGGCGGCACCGAGGAGCTCGTTCTCGGCCAAGTCGTAGGGATTGTTCAGGTCCAAGAGACCGTTGGAAGACATCATTTGTGCTACCGCCACCAGTTCCGTCACGTTTTGCGAGATCTTCTTCGAGGCGGGCAGCAGAAGGTGTTTACGGTCGCCCGATCTCGTCGAGATCTGTAGAACCAACTCCAGCAGTTCTTTGTAATTCGTAGCAATGTTGTAAGTAGCCGAGGAAAGACGATCCCTTATTTCATCCGATTCCGGATAGCACTTCAGGGTCGTCTTGTATATCATGAACAGCTCGTTGATTAATCTACGGCCCATGTTTGCAGCGGCGATTATGTCCTCCTGCTTGCAGCTGTTTCCAGCGGCCACCGTCTTGGCCGTGCAGGTCGTTATATTTTTCGTGCACTTGATGAGGTCCTCCGGCGTGATGTCGTCCAGCGTGGAGGAAGTGCTCGGGAACTGCAGCTCCTGGGCGATCGCCTCGATGGTCGACTCGAGAGCTCGATTGCCGCAAGTGTGCTCGTCCTCGACGGCCTTGACCGTCTTCAACAGAGAAGTCACGTTGGACACCATTACCTTGGCCGAGTCCTTGAGGTGAGTCATGCTCGGGTCGTTGATGAGCTTGCCACTGGCACCCTTGGTAGCGTGGATGAGGTCGCCGAGAGCCGAGGCGACGTCGCGCACGGCGTTGATCAGCATCACCTGGGCCTCGGTGTTGTTACTACCTAGACTGGCGGCGCCGTGCTTGACCATCTCTGAGAGATGAATAATCGTCGACACTGCGTTCTGAGCGGCCACGGCCAGTTGTTCCTGCGACGAGGCGGCTCCGGCAACCAGAGTCTTCGTGTCTTCGACGAGTGCCTTGGCGCTCTTGAGGATGTTCTCACGATGATCGGAGAATCGCTCGTTCTCCCGGTCGGCGCACAAGGTACCGGCAGTGGCGAACAGAATGATGGTGTCCAGATCGCCGATGATACCGGAGACTGTGCTGGCCGCATTGATGCAGGCCTGAGTTCCTTGCGACCCAATTTGCAGAACGGACAATATCTGGCCGATCTTTTCCGTCACGTTCTTGCAACTTTCTCGTATCTCCTGATGGAAGTAGAAGTCGCCCGACTGCATCTCGCATCTGCCGATGGACTGTACGATGTCGATGCAACTTTTGCCGACCTCTTGAACGATTAAGCGCAGCTTGGTCAACGTGTGCTCGTTCGACAGTACGGCGAATATGTGTCTGCCGCTGTTGGCCAGCTTGCAATAATTTTGCGACAACTGAGCAGCGAGAGAGGTGAGGTCCGTGCCTTTGTTATCGAGATTCGTACTGATTTTGCTGGCGATTCGGGATATCTCTTTGCACGAATCGATCATGATCGATTGATAATTACCCAACGAATCGACGTTTTCAGAGTCGAGGATCTCGTGATCTTCCAAGGCCAAAAGCGATTGGGTGATGGCGTCGACCAATCCAGAGGTAGCACCGTTCGATATGGAAATTGACTCGACTGTTTTTTCCAAATCGTTGAGAGACTCGTGAGCGGTGTTGACAGTTTCGTCCAAATTGCTGTGAAGATTCTTGGCCCTTGGATTTCCGCCCGTTTCTTTGGATACGTAAATCAGCTGCAAAATCGATTCAGCCACGGTTTTTATCTGGTCCAACAGCTGGATCTGTTGCTTCTGCTGTTTCAGAGAGAAGGCCAGCTTGATTCCGCTGCTTATCAAGGATTCGCTGTACAGCGTGACCTGCGTGACCGAGTGGCCGATGTTCTGCGTCTCGAATTTGGCCGAGGTGCACAGGAACACCAGCTTCTCGTGCAGCTCGCAAGAGCTGTTCTTGATCATGTCGATGAAGCTCTCGATGGTGTTCTTCGTGTGCGGTATGTAGCTCTGAGATATGACGTTCATGGCCGCCGTGTCGATCTCGTGGATTCGCTGGGTGATGCTCTGAATGGCCGAGTCGCACTCGCGCTGGCCCGGGGCCTTGTCTCTGATGGAGGAGACGAGCGACTTGATGGAGTCGCTGACGTTCTTGCTGTGATTGGCCAGCAGCTGCCAGGTCGGCGGGTCCTTGGGGGTGACCGCGAGACTCTTGGCCGACGATATCATCGCGCACGAGCTGTCGATTATGGACTGCGCGGCGTTGATGATGGGCTTCTGGACGATCTTGCCTTCCGAGGATATCTGAGTGGGTTGGCTCACGAACTCGGGCGATCTGACGAAGGCGCACAGGTTGTCGATGGCTTCCAGCAGCGGTTTCGTCTTCTCGTAGCGATCTCGTCTGTTGCTCTCCGTCTCGCCGGGGTACTGATTTTTGATCTCCTTCACGAGCACGGCCGTGGAACTGGCGATGTCTTTGGCCGATTGCACGAAGTACCTCTTGGCCACGGGATTCTTCGTCTTGTTGGAGGCGACTCGGCAGGCGTTGCACAGAGAGCTGGTGTGCTTGGCGATCAGCGTCGCCACGGTCAACAGCTGCTCCTGCGTGTAAATCGAGTTCTCGAACGTCTGGCATTGCACCTGAATGGCGTTGGCAGCTCTGAAGATGTGAGACTGATCGATCAGGCCCGGTTTGCCGAAGGCGCTCGACACGTCGCTGACTCCGGCCAAGTAGGCCGCTTGCGCAGCCGCCTGAATGAGGCCGCAAATCGAGTCGGACACGTTCTTGATGGAATCCGTGAATTTGTCGTGCTCGGTGTTCTTGGCATGATTGGCGATACCGGTCATACCGTCGCCCAAAATCTTGCTCTTCTCGATAATGTCATCCAGGCACTCGAAGTACGTGGCGTCCGAAATGGGCTCGTTCGGATTGTTGAGCAATGGAAGCATAGACTGAATATTTCTGATTGAATTGTCGCACTCGATTTGGCCAACGGTGGAAGACGAGCAGATGTCTATCAGCTGATTGATGGAGTCCGTCACATTTCTGGAGGCCGCGGTCAGTTGATTCTTGGCGTTCGGAGTTTGCCGATCCATGGCTATGGATTTGGTCAGCGAGAACAGCTGGATGGAATTCTTGCAGATATTCTGAACCGAATGAACGACCTGAGGCTGAACCTCTTGCGACGTACGCTGCTGTATCTCCTTCACGGTTTCCAGCGTACCGCCCAGAGCTTGAAGATACAGTTTCGTGGCGAACGAGAGCTCGTTGGGATTCTGCACGTAGTTCAAGAACTGCGCGGAGATGTCGTTGAGACGAACGGCCGACGCGCTGAGCTCGGATTGCAGCTGACCCAAGGATTTGTCGGACGGTGGGGGTAGGTCCGATTCGAAGGTGTCGCTGAGGTGCTGAATGTGTCCGATGGCGTCGTTCAGATCTCTCTGATTCGGCAGACTAGACACGCAAGTGTCGAGCGAGTGGATCACTTCTTTGCTTATGTGCGTCAAATGCTCGAAGTCTTGCTCGGTGTAACTTTCGCTGCAATTTTTGGCCTGCTTCAACAATTTGTCGGACAGATTCAGTACGTCGAAGGCGTTGTTCAAAATCTCGCCTTGCACGTGGCTCTCGTTGGTAGCGATGACACCTCTTACGGAAGATACGAATTCTTTCATGTTATCGGCGAATTCGTTGGTGGTCCTCTTAATGAATATTTCGTTGTTTTGTTTGCAAGCTGACAAGAGCTTGGCCATTGTGAATTCGATCATTTTAGAGGCTGAGCCAAACTTGATCGAGGTAGATTCAGAAGTTTCTTCGGGTAAAGGCTTCAGAGAATTGGTCTTCATGGCTTCGTTCAAATCCTGCAATTCGGTTCTCAAATTCGTCAACATTTCATCGGCTGCTTCGAACTCCAATCCAGTGAAAACTTCCTTGGAACGAGTCACCACGGATTTCAGATCGGTCAAGGCCGAGCCCAGATACAGCGAACTGTCTTTCAAGTATATGATCGATGCGTTGTCGGAAGTTGTAGGCAGAGTCGATTTGATGGCTTTCAAGACCGTGACGCACGACAGCGAAAAGTCCTCCGAGGCGTTGATGAGATTCAATTGGGCCGACGAGCTGTGCGGCTTCGAGTATGTGTTCTTTATTTCGGTTATCAAGGTGGGAATATGCTGCATCATATTCTGGCAGTTCTCGTTGAGATCGCGCTGAGTGGCGCTGTTCATGTTGAATTTGGTCACGCCCGAGACGGCAGCTGCGCACTGAGCCGCCGCCGAGGCCGCGAGCTTGGAATTGGTCCTGAGTTTGCTGATTAGGCTACCCTTGATGGCGGGCAAGGCGGCAACGGTCGTGGCTTCGCGAAGTTCCTCGACGGCTTCGCGCAAGTTGTCGTGTCTCTTGGTGTCTTGGGGAGCGCTGGCGCACTGTCTGGCGGCCTCTACCATCTTGGCGGTCGCGTCCGCGAGAGCCTTGGCGGCTATGAGCAGCTTCTGCTGGTGCTCCGAGTCGTTCTGCTTGCCCACGTCGCTCTTGATGCTCTGAATCAGCTGGGCAGTGGCTTGTCCGACGATTCTCGTTTGGCGAATTATCTCCTCGGTCTCGTTGGGCATGCTGAACAGTTTATTGGTCGCCATGAGGATGGTCTCCACGTACTTCTCTTGGTCCGGCTCGTCGGTGCCTTCGTTCCTGCTAGCCAGCTTGACCTGCATCAGCAAGTCGTTGAGGACTTTGGTGACGTTGGCGGCGGCCTGGCTGAGCTCCTTCAGCGACACCTCGTTGGTGCACTCGCTGTCGCAGACCTGGACCAACTGCTCGACGGCTTTGGTCACCTCGCGTATGGCGGTTATCAATTGGGTTTGACAAGCGGGTGAGTCGAGAGTCGGCGCGACGACTTTCGTGCAGGCCACTAATTGCGAGGTCGAGAAGGCGCAATTCGTCGCGCATCCGATGACGTTGTTCTGCAGGGCCGAGTCTTCGCACTGGAATGCAATGTTTTTGGCTTTCAGAACCAAAGCGGCAGTGGATTTGGCGACGGATTTGGCCAAAGATAAAAGAACGTCCTGCTGTTCTTGCTGGGTCTCGTCCTCGGGTCTCATGGTCGTGAGGACCTGCTGCGATGCCTCCCCGATGCGGGTGACCGCGTTCAGGAGGCTCTGTCTCGGCTCCTTCGTTTCCGGCTCCGTGGCTTTCAGCAAGTCGGAGAAAGCCAAGCACAGCTTCCTGGCGGCGTCCAGAAGTCTGTCTCCGGTCGACTCGTCGTCGATCAACGCAGCGATCATCGACACTCCCTTCGTTACCTCGGGCAGGTTCGACGTGATGGTGGTAATGGCGGCACCCACGGCGTCGTGGTCGACCTCCTCGTAAGTCTTCGAGGTCAGCGTCACTACCTGGGCCACGGCGGCGTTCATCGCGGCCATCTGCGAGCCGATGTTCTGCTTGTGCGTGTCGATGGTCTGCTCTCTCCACTTGATGGACGCATTGTCCTTGCCTATTTCCGGGAACATGGTCCTGCGCGACAGCTCCATTTCCGCCGTCTCGATGATCTCGCGACCCGAAATGATGGTCGACTCGAGAGCGGCTCTCTGCGGCTGCGACATGTACGAGGGAGGCGCGGTCATCGTACCGGGTGGATAGACCATGTTGGCTTGTCTGCTCGTCGTGGTGTACTGAGCACCGGACAGTTCGCTGAATTCGAAATTCCTAGCACCGTTCAAGCTCGATCTCATGATCGAAGGCACGGCCACCGAGTGCGAGTTGACGTTTCTCCTCTCGACGCGCTTCGATTCGTGCTGCATAATCGTCGCCCGCACGGGGGACACGCTGTCCTCCACCATGCTCGATTCTTCGTCTCCTTCGATACCGAAGTGGTCTTTGGCTTTCTGCTTCTTCAAGATAATGTCTATGTATCCGGATATCAATTGCAGAATTTGTTCAGCTTCGGTCGTTTGAACGCTGTAATACTGATCGGAATAGTCTCCGAAATCCAGAGTAAATGTGTTTGGCGAGGCACCCCAACGACGCACCGTTGTCAGAGGCCACGTCTTTAAAATTTCCTTCGTCTTCTCATCCAGACGCAAGACCGAATCTTTCGTGACACCCAACAGTCGGGGAACCAATTTGTTTTTTCCTCTCAATTTTTCCTTCACCAAGAAGAAAGTTACTCCGTAAGTACTGAGAGATCGAGCAGTCTTTGTGTAAAGGACTTTCGCCTCGGATTCCGACAAACCACGATGCTTTTTGTGTTCCGCAAAGATTTTCTTCTCGACTCCTTTTATTTTCAAATAAGATTGAGGCAAAAATTCTTTCAAGTCCAAGAACCCAGATTTGTGCTTGTCCTCTTTGTGGTCGCCGAACTGAATTTGACATTGAATACCTGCAAATGCGCACGCTTGTTCCAAAACGATAGGATGCGTTCCATCTAAAATCGCATCTCTGGCTTGAACGTATAGAAGCGACAGTTGAACTGGATCTCTACCATCGATATTTTGATCGGAGAAGAAAAATTTTCGTCTCAACAAGACCGTTTCTGATTCGGGAATACCTTGTTCTCGCAACGTTTTAGATGGATCGATCCAATTAACTTCGTCGTCAGTCTTTAACTTCTTTTTCAATTGATCCATTTTGGAATTTTTTTCGCCTTTATCGTCTTTCTTTCTTCTTAGAGTCAAAGTTCCAAAATTATCTTTCTTATGGCCATCGTTTTCGTCTTCTGGAAGTTCGCGAACTAGTGAATATTCGTCGTGATTAGTAATGCCGATTTTCGTACAAATGACAACCATGAGATTTGCAACAGTTTGACTGTCATCGACTAATACTGTTTTTAAAGCTCCATCCAACATTCTCACCCTCAATGTTCTTGATTTTCTTTTGTACTCCAAAAGATCTCCGTTCCTCAGAATGTAATAATCTAAATTTCTGTCTGATTCGAGCCAAACGCCTTTTCTGACATCTTCACTAGGTAAGAAGAGCCCATAATCTGTTGCTATTAACCCACTGATTTCATGTTCGACGAGTTTGTCTTTTATCACTTCACAAGCATGATGGACTGATATGCTTGGATCAAATTGCATCATTTTTATGACATTTTTTTCCGGTATGGAAATTCTCAGTGATATTGTAGCCATGGTGAAAACACGGAATATTTACAGTTTAGAAGATGTATAACAATATTGCAGCTAGTTTCTTCAGTGTGTCCGAGTGAATTCTGAAACAGTAATTCAATAGATTCATAAATATAGTCTCTTTCGAACAAAATATTAATAATTTAACAACTACGGTAGAATTGCTCAACATTAATAATAGCCTAATACCCAAAAAAATAATTTAAAAAGCTTCAAAAGACATTAAATGAATTGATTTGTTTAGATGATTTTTCCGTCAAAGTTATATTACAAATAGCGCATATTAACTGAGCTGAGGTTTTTAACCACTTCAAATACGATAATACTATTTTAAGCATCCACCACTAGATGGCGAGTACCTTTACATACGAATCTGCAAGTGGCAAAGTGAAAATAATTGTGTATATAATGTGAATGTGAATTCACTTATCTTAAGTTCTTAAGGCTTGTTTATATGCGAAAAAACTTTTTCGTTGGGTAAATACTAGCCATAAAATGTTGAGCGTTTATACCATGTAATATTTGATTCATTTCAATTGAAGACATTTTTTATTATTGACAAAATTTCGACAATTTTTATTAAGCACTGTACATAAAATATTTTTTATTTAACATTAATTTTATTAAACCGTAATCATTTATTTTCCATTTTTAAATTATTTTTTATGTATAGTTATTCTTCAATGAAATTTTATTTATAATTAAGGTTAAAAAGTAATTAATTGGTTCGAAAATATCTCAACACAGAAAAGTTTGTTAGTGTAAACGTCATTTTTAGTACATTTTTCAATATATATTTGTTAAAATAAGATTCTAAGCGAAAACTCAAAGGCATCAATTTAGAAACGAACCAATACAATAAATCACATGAAGATATCGCATGCAAATAAATATCTACTGAGGCCGCAACTGATGAATATTTAACAAATATAGTAGTACTGCGTACATTTTTAAAAGAGTATAACAGAAAATGCGCTGCACTCGAGATGAGTCAGCCGAGTTACGATCGGCAAAAGCCTAAGTAAAAGAAAAGACGTTTATTTTCAAAGTTCAATGAGTAAATTCTACATTCCAGCTTTTTAGGTTGACATCACGTCTCAAATGTAAACAAGTTTATTTTTTTGAATTTAATTACGCTATAGTTCTGGGCTACTTTCAAAACACCATAAAATCTGAAGTGCTTTGTTACATCAATGGTTAACTGCCATGAATGAATTTGACAATTCATTTCCATACTACTTATAAGTTTAAGCACGTTTCTAAATTCTTTCGCAATTTTTTTCGCGAACGATGACGTGACTCGCTATTGCAGTTTGCGAAATGTAAAAAAACTCATCAAGTTTTTAGTTCTTTAAATTCTTTTTACTAATATTTTGAAGAATTTTATTCAATTAATCTATGCAGTATCTCAAAAAATTCTCTCGTTTAATTTTTTTCGTAAAAACATTTCATTATTGATAATACCATGGTGGGTATACAAGTTTCTATAAATAAAGAAACACATCTTTACAAAAACAAACATTAAATTTTAAAGAGTATTTTTAAAATATTCCACAAGACATACACAAATAAATGTGTTTGAAATAAAACAATAAGCGGTATAGTTATTTTTATGATAATATAAATTTAAAATCACCTTGAAATCCATTTCGTCAATGATAATTTGAAATGTTTTTACTTTTACAACAAATTAGTCTGATTAGCAAGCAGAGTTTGAAACAAATCGATAATCACTTGTTGTTTATCGCCTACTAATTTGAAGCATTTCATTATCAAATTTATATCAATTATCATTTTAAAATGCTTTTTAATCGTTAGTGCGATTAGCGTGGATAAAATAAGTCTCATAATTACCAAAACAGTTAAAAAGTATGTATTAATTATATCGTAAAACATCCGTAATTATGAAATACATTTGCATAATGACGAGTCCGGATGTTGAATAAATTAATTCCGCGTCTTGAGGAATTGTAATAAAATAAAATATGCGTAAAAGTAAGAGCATAATATTATACGTGCATAACCTCCAAGGTGTGTAACAATCAAGCAGACTCGATATTTGCTTGTATATAAGTTTTACAGACGAACGTGTTTCAGCGCATATATTAAAACATGCACTGATGCGTGGGCGTGTGTGTACACATACAAATATATACGTACATACGTATACGAGTCTACGCACACGCCAAAGCACCGGAACCCGTGAATTATTTTATCAAAGAGACAATAGTCGCTATCGATGTCTGCGAGTGACAACTATCTCTCACTATAGTCATGAAAAATAATGCAGAATTACCGTTGTTACACAGTGTGTGTGTACTGCTATACATAGGAATCACACGCCCAACTAGCTACCATTTTGTTACAAGATATTTTCATCTAGACATAGCAATTCTTTTTTTACTCATCCGCGCGTTTGTTATCAATATTATTGACTTCGCAGACCTCGCCCAAGCCCCGATACATTTAGCACATATATACCCTAGAGTCTGAGGAAGTATATTTGGATACGAGGAGTGGAGGCATACACATATACACACCGCAGCTTAGGAATAGAGGAAACATAAATTAAAATTACAGATCTCTGCGCCGTGCGGCTGATCTGGCCTGTTTTTTACCTCGTTATGTGCGTTATAGCGCTGACTAATGCGATGAGCGAGTGATACACCGCACGACGAACATGTTACACAAACTACACAATCGAAAAAAAAAAACTGGCACATGCACGTATTGTAACTAAACAATTTTTGTTAAAAAACACACGCACTCGCGGTAAAAAGAATTGCGCTCACAAAGTCGTATTCATGTTTCCGGAGCACAGTGGAGCACGAAAACTGATGCATTGGAGCTAGAGCGAGACAAACTACTCTTCAAAAGAGAGAAAAAGAAAATAAGTCCCCCTTACTACTGACTGGCTTGCTGACTGTACGCGCGAGAGAGAGCGAGAGAGACGGAGAAGCCGCGCCGTATATATATAATAGCGAGTATATATGGCGCGGCGGCGGCGGCGGCGGCGGCGTCGGCCACATGATAATAAGAGAAAGAAAATACGCTATACGAGCTCCCCTCCTATTTCTTGCCGCTCGCCCACATAATATGAAGAAAGGAACTATATACGTATACGTCACACATACACATTTGTAGTATGCATGAGTCCGCACGCATGTGCTATGCAAATTAGATATGGGAGTCGCGTTTGTGAGAAAGAGACGGAGTGCTCCACATCTTGCCCCTCTGCTCTCGTTATTTCCAAGAGCTGCTGCTGCCTATGGAACTCTTATGGTGCGAGCCATGGAGAAGTTGTGCGGGGCTCCGGGTATCCCTTCTTATTACAGCATCTTCCGTTGACTATTTTTAGTCATACCGAGACGTTTTGCAGCGGCAGCGGTAAAAACGCGCCAGTGTGTAGTGCAGGCACACGCGCGAGTATACGTCATGAATTCCATATAAGAGATGTAATGCGAATATAGTTACTCACTCGATGCACTTGGTTTTTCGCGATAATTGAAAAGTACTGGTTTTGCGAGCTGATTCAATCGAATGCTGCTGCGGTCGCTGTTGCTGTTGGATAAAATAAGTAATCGTCGGGCAAAATTTTTAAATTGCGCCGAGTACACGATTCGAATCCAAATATGGTAATGGGTCACTGAGAAAGTTGTCGAATGAAAGATAAACGTCAAAATTTTGCATAATCTTAAGACAATATTCGATTGAATGAAAAACGGATGTCGAAGCTTGAATGCCTTTGATTGTTCGTAAATAACTGTTTCGGTATTGACACATTAATTCTCTGTCGTCAGCACATTCCAACTTTTGAATGTATACAATAAATCATAATTGAAGCTGTACGAAATCATTTTTTTAAATTGAAGTAAAATAATAAAATTTCTTTTAAAACGTATTTTGAAATGAACTCTTTTTGAATGTGAATCACCGAATAGAAATTGTTATTTATTCATTTATTTTTAATAAAAAATGATAGAATAACATAATTTGATCTCATTTGTATACGTACATTACATAATACGTACTTATGATAAAAGAAAACTATAAAGTTTATTAATAATAAATTATGGTGTGCTGTTGGTAAAGTAGACAAGCATGTTTCCCATTTTAGTATCTCTCCGATCTACTCTTGCTATAGTACGTTTATACGCGTGCAGCTGTGGTGCGTTAGCCGTATACTTGTTTTATCATCAATCGGTTGGAGTAGAGACTTACCAGAACATTGAACTTATTAACTAGAGATACAGTTTTACTTTCACGTAAAATGTTATTAAAATGACAGAAATCTTGAAAAACTTAAAGTTATATTAATATTTTTATTTATTTAAAAAGTACTGAATTTTAATTAAAATAAAAGTGTGATTTTGCTTTATGATTTTCTTACTTTATTTAATGAATTATGGTGGACAATAACAAATTTGATTAAATAATTTCTTCATTATTAATGAGAAAGGAAATGAATTGTTATATTATTCAAAAACGTAAGGTATTAAGAAATTAAAAAAGTTATGTTATAGCGCAGTTGATTATCTTGTAAAAGCAGGAAACACGAGATAAGGTATTAATTAAAGTAAAAATAATAAATTGCGTAATCAAAATTTATATTTTATTCAAGTCAAATATATTATCATGTAAGCCATATAAAATCATTTTTTGTGAATTATTGCCTGTGAAATATTAAAAAAATATTTTTTTTTATTTTGAAGTAGAATATACTGTACTTTCTTAAAGTAATACCATTATATGCCTGTAAACGCTAAAAAAATTAATAAATTAAATGAAGCTATAAATACTCTTTAGAAATTATTATATTGTTGATAAACAAATTAATGCGACCGAAAGTCAAGAGTATATACCGTATAGTCAGTCAAAACTTTGCTCGCTTTGGTTAAGGTTCAACTAAGTCGTCTCTCCTGTGCGCATTATTATCGTCTTATGCGTTCCAAACTCGCGACACCCGTACACGAAATTGACAATTACCACGCATATGAAGCTGTCGATAGGTTGTGCGGCTTTGACACTCGTACTCTCTGCACAAAGCTTACTTAGTCCTTTGTATTAGCAATTATGCCGCGCACACTCGACCTTGCAATTTCACCCGAACACGACGGTATGTTAAATCGACAAACACGCGAGGTCATCTTAACTGCACAGTCCTGTTGTAATTGCACGATCAAAACGGCCAAAAATATAGTCACTGCGTTATATTACGTAAGTAACATCTCCGAGACGCGTGCATTCATTTTATACATATTAAAATCTATAAATTTTTGAGTTCAGCAGTTTAGAGAGAGGCAGAGTGCAGAAACCACCGCTGTTAACCGATTAATGGCTTTTATAGAGTTTAATTACGAGTCACTTCGTCTCTCGCTTTCTCACTCTCTATCCCTAACTTTGTTGCCAAGGCTTGCTACCAAATTGATGAGGGAATTGACGCGGTTGCAGCACTGATTATTGATGCCGAGCGAGTAATTATTAATTTGATGGCTCAATTCCGCGATAAGCCACCGGGCATATAAGGTGACACTGCACCTGATTTTCATCAAGAAATTTAATTTCTCACTTTTCGTGTTACTATACTGGATCACTTGCAAAATGAAATTAAACATCAAAAAGCTCGAAAAAAGCTAAATTCATCAACCGAGAATTTTGTAAATAATTTTCGTTTTAAGGAAAAGACTAATAATCAAGTCGATGGCACTGCCTTTAAAGAGAAATCGAAAAACCACGATATACGGTGAAGAGTTTAAATACATACTGCAAATCTTGGTTTCTCCCAGTCATAAATTGCTGACTTCCAAAGTCAACGAAACGGATATAAGCTCTGTTCATAAAAGCCACAAAGAACGAGCCGGAGTCTTCGGCATTTCAATGTACTTACGTCGAGGCATCCAACGGGTTGATACGTCTCGCGGCTTCTACCACAATCGTCGTTGCTCAGCGCCCTGTCATCTGGTAAGAATAGAAGATAATTAGAGGCTTCGCTTGCTTCAACTCATGTGGCAACTTTTGACCTTTGAGACACGTACAATTGCTACAGACGATTAATTTTAAGTTATCTAACTGTCAATGCTGGTTCGAACCCCTGCTTCAATGATTTAAAAAGTCCTGAAAAATAGAAATACGTGTATCATAGAATTCTATCTTGACATTTTTTCACGCTTTGTTAGTGAAAATTTCATGTAACTTAAACAAAAATTGCAAATAATTTGAATGTTAATGAATTTTGTAATTTTTTATTATTTTTTCAATTAATTTAAAGAGGATTTAGATAAGTTTATAGAAATGTACTTTTGATTTCATTGTTAATTTAGAAAGTATAAATAAGAGCTTCAAAATTTCGCGCAAAAGTATTATACGATTTAAATTATTATCAATTCGTCATTTTCATTATTTGTAAATTTGTATTTTTTATAAAATTTGAAAAAAATAAAATAGACGTAAAAAATATTATAATTCTTTTCAAGTTTACCATGACGTGATATGACCTTACCTGTTCTTAATTTAATCGATATTTTTTATTTAAAAAAATTTTCTTTGGCTAAGATCCGTCTCCTGTTCAATGTCGAATGTTAATTTGTAATGATTATTATTTATTATTTTGCTTGGGAATTTATATTTTAATTATATCATTATTCAAAGACATTCTATACTTTAATATTATGTGCAGCTGGCGGACATGAAGATTTTATGTCCCTATTAAAATATCAATGTCTTCGTTATGGTTTAGCATCACGACTTGCAAGTTCATGATAATTGTCTTATAGTAGCTTCATTGATGCTATACATAGTTTAAATAAATTGTTTAATGTTTGTGATAAATATAAATAATAATATTTGATAATTTTTAAATGATAATAATATAAGAAAAATATTTTATGTAGCTGAAATGAAAAAACTTTTGAGTCATTGAGTTAAAAGGAATAAATATGATAACTACAGGTTGACTACATTCAAAATATATTTTTATGTCTGGAGCAAGCTCAAAGTGATATATCATAGATCTTATCTCGAACATATTGCTATTTAAAAAGCCTGAAAAAATATTTATATGAATTTTGACTTGTATTTTTTCATGTGTGAAACAATTCTAATTCAAATATTAAATTTACTATAAAAAAATGATTAAACGTGGGAAAGACTATAGATCCTTATAAACAGACGAAAAATAGATATAATATTAATTAAAGTGTAAAACTACGTTCGATAATAAATCAAGAACATTAAAAAAGTTTCTGCATTTATTTGAGCTTGATGCTTGTTAGAGCAAGTGTATTTGATACATTTCCTCATAGTACTTTAAAATTTTAAGTTTAGTGGTAAATATGATTTAAAATTTTAAAGCAATTTATTTCACGGGCGTCAAGGGGAGCTGAGGAGTGGGTTGATTTTAATTTTGTGTCAAATATTAATTTCTTATATACTTTACCCTACCTACATTTGAACGAGAAATTTCAAATGCGTGTTACATTTGCTAACTATTATATTGTAAACAATTTTAATCAGTATCATTATATCTTAGAGTATTTTTGTCTAAATAATTAGACTTCTAAAATTAAGAAGGAAATTTGAGTTATAGTTTTGTTATACCATCAATTTATTTATCTTTACTTTCAAATAATTACATAATTTTGATGTAGGTAATTATAAGAACTACTTGTTCTCATAAAGTTTCTAGTACAATGTGTCATAAATATTACAGATTAGTTTAATACATTTTAATGTGGTTGTAATCGATTTATTAACTCGATTAATTTGGGCATTAGAAAATTAAAGTAGAGTTTAGTTTATAACGATGTAGCCCTATTGTTTTTATTACTATTCCATTTAAATCAACTAATTTTACCAAATTATTCATCGAAAATGTAGACTATGATGATACATTTTTATTTATATTTTATAATGTTTCATTATAATTGTAGATATTAATAGTTGTAATAATAAAGATAAATGGGGAATTCACTCGTTTTTTTAGCATATAAAAATATTGAGATGCGAATCAATACGATGCGGAAATATTAATTTTATCGAAATAACATAGATTTATGTTCCAAATTCACAAATGAAAAATTTATATCAGGAACAATCAATTAGTAAAATAGATAAATTAATAATATCGAAAAATAATACAGTACTTTATTTTGCCTTAATTTAAGGAACGTCAATCACTAATTTTTAGATACACACGATTTCAAAAATTTTATGTGTAAGGAAAAATTTTTTCTATAATCGTATCAAATTTCAATTAAATTTTACGATTCAATTTTTTTATATTTAAAAACTTTTGATTATTGTTTACATTAAAGGTTTCAGAGTCAATTTAATTAAATTATTGTATAATTTAGATTTTACAAGTTGTGCTTCGTTGGACTTTTGTTAACTATCACATCGAGATTAAATCAAACATGGGACTACTGGGAAAACATTTGAAATTTTTTTTCGTTTTATTTAGATACATTGGTTTCTTTCAATATCATTCGTCATTTACTTCCAGTATGATTCAATTACTCAAACGTAAAATAAAGTGAAACGAAATCATCACCTTTACACTATGTGTAAATTATGCTTAGATCGAGTTAATTGTTGGGCCTACAGATTATCTATATTTAATTATTTGTCGTAAATTTTTATAAATAGGTTACCTTTAAATAAGATACTTGAATGTATAATATGTTTAAGTATTTTTACGAACTTTAGGGATGCGAAAAAATAGATTAAAGACACATGTTGAATGTAAAAGCGAAGAGGTTTTTTAAACCTTTCAAAAATAAAAACATTAAAGGTAACCTTGTAATCGCTATTTATTTGTCATATCCTAAGGTTAAAAATAAAAAAAGTAAAAAATATCAAGAAACTTGTCTTACACAAATTATGCATGAATAAACTTCCTCAAGCATGTGTTTATTTTATGGATTATAAAGTGTAAGCTTTGATCTATCGGTCTATGAAAATTGTAAACGCTTTCGAAGAGATTATACGTGAGCTAATTGATTAGTGTGATCCCGCATGATTAGTTGAAAGGCAAGTCCGATGTAGTAAAATCCTTTGTTCTGATAGCTACGTATGTATTGCGGGGTTCCAATTAATTTTCAACAGAAAATAATTACTTAGACGGTCGTGCATAAGGAGCGGCTCGATAACGCGAGCTTTGCCCCGAGCTACTGCCAGTCGTCGTTGTCTTGTACGATTTCCATGCACGGCCGGATGTATCCTCGGAGTATTTCATTGAGCGTTGAACTTGAATTTTAGAGGATTTTTAAAATTTATTAATTAATATGCTTTTTCATGATATCACAAATTCAACTATCGCTATTAATTTCTTAAGAAGAGTTCGCATCATTTCATACGCACTTTTGGAAATTTAATCAAATCTTATTAACGTAATTCGATTTATTCCAAATAATAACTTTTTTTAATATACACTCAGAGGCGTTTATTTATATTGTAAAATTTAAAGATTATTAAAAATATTTGTTTTCCAAATCAATTAAAGTAAAACAATTCTAAAATTTTGAATTATTATTATTGAAAGAGGTTTATTCAAAGTTACGAGTGTATTTTGCATAATAATTGTTTATAAAATAGTTTAATTGAGAAATCATCATCGCGATTTTTTAAGTATTTAATTGTTGAAATAGAATGAGTGATGAGAAGAGCTAGGAAGCTGATGTTTAATGCATTAAGAAACTCAACAAAGAGTTCATTGTTTGTATGAGTAAATATAATTCAACAGTGATGAAAACTGCAAGTTTACCCAGCAAATGGCGCAAGGAAATGAATATTTTAAATGGCAAGTTTAAAAGTACATATGATTAAAAATTGAAATCATAAGAGATCCTGGTTTAATTTTAAAGTTCTCATCAATATAATCAACTAATTGCGTAAAATCATGAAAAGCACAATATCACAGAAGTTTTCAAATATCAACCCACGTTTATGGATAGACATAATTTTATATCTACATTAAATATATCTCAATTTAGTTCCTAGCTCTTTAGCATTTGGTGCATACAAGCTAAATACGTGAAGTATTACACGAAGCGAGTATTGAAAAATGGATTTACCTGGGTATTCCGGAGGATCGTAGTAGTCGTGGGACGATGCGTGGGGCGTCTCCTCCTCGTAATCGTACGAGCTGCTGGCGTACCTCGAGGATGGGGGATACATGTCCTCGCTGAAAATGAATGCGAACAAAAAATAACAGCCGATTCAGTGATGCGAGAAGCGTCGTTTTCCAGCGTGCATGCCAACTTGGACACGGCAGCTTGAGGACGCGGCACGAGCTCTCGTGTACGGAGCAACGACGCGCGGGCGAGCGAGCCTTTTCATGCATTTTTAATGTTATACCGCTAAAGCTCCAGGCCAGCGCTTACACGCGCGCATACATGTACGATTCTCTGTTCTAGCCATTCTGGTTCTTTTGTCGGAAAACGAGCTGTGTGTTGTGCGCGCCCAGCTATACGATTCTCAGTCGTTTTGCTTCAACCTTCCCTCGGTACCTTTTGCTGTGGCGCGCACATTTGTCTCGAATGTAATGTACGTGCAACACGTGTTTTTATGAAAATCATCCAACCTCGACCCCTCGAAAAAATTGATATTTTTCGAATAATAATTTAACGACGCTACTTCCGGTCTAATAGCTTTTAGTCATACGTCAGACTGAAGCGTAACCCGAGCGTCCGCTGGCTTTTTCATGTATAACTGAATTTATTATAACTATCTCAAAATGATAGAGTGCAACAATACGAATGATAGCCGTGATATCCTGGCAAAAGTTGAAGAAGAAAGTTATTTTCATAGTTCACAAGTCGATATTGGAATGACTTTGCCCTGATTTCAGTCAAGGAGAACCGAGTATCTCACGAAGTTGCAAGCATCCGTCATTCTGATTAATTGCAACTAGCCGTTATTTTCGAGTCTATTTTTGCGCTTTGTACTCTCCGAGTTCATTTTTTTCAGATTTTCAAACGTTCTATTAGTTGATTTTAAAGTACTCAGTTGTATGAGAAGGAAAAAGAAAAGATGTCTCGAAATATCAAAACACGACAAACGGTCAACTTTCGAGTAATTAAAACTTGACAGTATGAGATTTCTGGGAATACATAATTTTACATCCATGCGATGCGAATATTACTCAGACTAAGTTTTGTAAAAAAAAAAAAAAAAAATGAAGCAAGTTATTATGTATGAGATGGCATATATGCTGGATATACCTATTCAGTGCATCAAACATTCATGAAATAAGTTCTGGTTGCTCGAAACCAGACGCAAATTTTAGCGGCACGCGCGCGTGTATACGTATTTATCTACTCCGCAGCGCACCCATCGAACTTCTCTTCTCGCAGTACTTGAAATATTAACACGTAGTAACTGTATGAATCTTTAAACATCTCGCAAAATGAAAGATGAGCTCTTTGTGCAGCGGCGGGATTGAGTTACCTCGCGAACTCCAAAACTTGGTCAACGTATTTGACTCTCAATCGAAAGTATGTTTGTAAAACTCGTTCCAAAATGCCATCGCGCATACTCACTTGCTGGAAGACGGGTAGTGTCTATCGCTGGAAGCGTAGCGACCGCTGCTCGTGGTGGCGGGGTAGTCGTACTCGTGGTGGGCCGCACGATTCGAGGGTGGCGGCGGTGGCGCCTCGTATCTGAAGATGGTAAAATAATTTACATCGTACGTCGACTCGAATTCTTCGGTCGAATTTCTCGAAAGAATGACAAACTCACCCGTAGCTCTGGTCCATGGCCACACGAGCACGATCCAAAATTGAAAACACCTTGGTCTTGGCTGGAACTGGACGAGTTATGGGCGCGCGAGTCGGTGGCGGTGGTGGTAAAATCGCAGCTGAAAACATTCAAATAACGCGTGGTTAAATAACTGCATTCGTTTGAATTAAAACAGTAAACGCTACATTTTACGTTCGTTAATGAAAAAAAAAAATAAAAAAAATAAAATGAAACTCACGACGAGCGACGCGCATTCCTGGCGGTGGAGGACCGGGTCGTGGCGCCGGCCGGAGAATTCCACCGCGACCGCTGGGCCGCCTCTCGTCGATCGGCTCCTCTACCGTCAGCTCCATCTCGCGCATCTGCTCCTGCCGTATATTGTCGTTGTTGTCCGGGATGAGATATTTGCGTACCTCGGCTAATGCGAATGCGATGCGCGCGTGAGCCTCCGCCGGCGGAGCCAGAGCAGAGATTTCCACATGCAGATCGTCCGACAGATGAGCGTATTTCGGATCTAGAGATTTGCGGAATTCTTCTTCCTGTAATAAACATATTAAAACCGAATTGAGTAATGTGAATTGATACGATTGATTCGTTTTAGTATTTACAATTATTATAGATTTTTTAATTAAGCTAAAAAATCTTCATTATCTAATGGACACTGATAAGAGGAAAATACGTCCAGATCGATGCACGTTGACCTAAATTCAGCTTGATATACGCAAACACGCGTGTTCATAGTAATTCGTCATTGTGCGCGTACGAAACGGAATTAAAAATCAGCAACGAACTTCTAACGGCGACTGTAACAAAATAATGTCATTACAAAGTGCAATTAGCATTTATTATACGGGCTCGTGTTCATTTGCCCGCGCTCGGTGTTAAATAGCTATTCACAGCTACGCGTATGAAAATTCGATATCTGTACTCGCTCGTGAAAGTACGGCATAATATAATGTACAGGAGCGTCGCGCACCTATCTCTGTTTCTCTATACACGAAATCCGGATAATGAAGCGCAATAAGGCAGAGTAGCAGTGCGAGCACAAATAGATCTTTTAAATTTCGCAGCCGCCCCCCGTGTTCTCACACCCCTTCACCGCTATCTACTAAATGCATGGAAAAAAAAGGCAAAAGTACATTTTGATTTATAAAAGTGAAGAAAAAATGACGAATGGCGGGCGCGCGTGAGCGGTATCTTTTCTTTTCAAATTGCTTGCACGTAAGTTATAAAGGCTTTGTTGCTCCGTACCACTCTGTCTATCTTATACAATGAATAGGTCGGTTGAGCTTTGCAATGATGCTTTTGGCCGCGCACACGTAGTGGCACGCATATATGAACTGCCTCACACACACATATAGGCGACGGGGAAAAGAAGCGAGCGCGCGCGGGCGAGCTCGGCAAAGTGCAATCTCGCGAACAAGCTTTATTTTTTTACCCTTTCATTTTTCAGAGAAAGTGTTCGTCGGTCGTTGTGTTTGCACCGCATGACTTACTACGCGGCGCAATACATATATATTTGTGTGTACTGGTATATTCGGTCGGGGAAGATTTACTCGCGCGGAAGAAAACGTTTTTCTCTTAGACGAGAGACTTCTGCTTTCTACATCCGTCTATTCTCATGGGAACGCAGATTGTTTTTTCATTTCTGTTGTTTAGATATGACAGCGGGTATGAGGTGGAGCATATATATGTGCGCAACGCGCAGTAACCGAAACTTACTTTTTTGACACTGCCGTATACTTTTTCAAATATTGAATCGCCGTGCGCGAGAAAATATTTGACAACTTGTTTACGTTTATATCGCGAGACGCGCGCGCGGGCGCGCATTCAAATGACTTTGGACGAGAAAAATTGAATAAAGTCAATCATTGATATATGGTTGACGTCGAGGAGTTTTGGTTGATAACGCCCGAATCAGTTTACAAAGAAAAATTCCTTCGCGGCGCAGCGTTGAATCGCAATTCCTTCAAATACATATTTTTCTGTTGCGTGAAAAAGTTGAGAAAAACTTGAGTCATTTTTCTAGTAAGTGGCTATTCGGATCAAAGTTTTGTGAAATGAATTGCGATTATTGCCGGGGAATGTAAAGGATCTATGAAGTTGAGAGTTTTTACCATGCTGACCACCTTGCACGAGTGCTTGAACTATTTCATTTTGGGGAAAAACTCTCTCAAGAAGTATACTTCAACTAAAAAAGTTGCAACGAAGATGCTCTTCATTAAAAATATTGAAAATTTATTTTTCATATTTGTTGGTCGACAACAAGAATTTATCTCAACACGAAAAAAATTTTTTATTTTGATAAGCTATTTCGTGTTGTTGCGCAAATAAGCAAAATTTAATTCTTTCAAGATAATTATAACAATTTTTTTTTCAAAAAGAAGTTCAACATGAAAGCAATAAACCAAAGCTCGAAGTACAAGATATAAAATGTCGTGGCAAAAAGTGACCAAGTCCGCTAATATTTTGCTAGAGAGAACAATAAATGGAAATTTATGAATAAAATCAAGACGTGAAAGTTAAAAACACAATGAGTAAAGACCGAAAAAAATAGAAAGAGCAAACGAAACCTCGAAAGTCTGCAACAACTCACATAATGTGGATAAAGTTAGCTCTGTCGATGCGTTGGAATTTTCAAAACATTCCAGAGTAGCGTTTCCAGGCTCGCGAGGGAGTATGTGCTCACAAACTTCAAGAAGAGAATAAATTTTCGTGGGCCAATAATGAATGACATTTCAATAATGAAGTAGACTTTATTAACGATTCAAATGGAGATACTTCATTGTGGTTCTTTCGGTTCTTTAGCATTGCCGAAAACTCGACGAGTCTGCTTGAAACAGTTTCAATATTTTGTCGAAAAAAGAACGCACGATGAAAATTTTCACGTGCAAGTAGTTTAGTCTATTTGATCAAATTGACGAACAAAAAAGTAACGAGACGTATAAACAGATTTTTTTGTAATTACTCTTTTGATAGAATGCCTTGATTCGTCTGAATAAACACGGTTTTATTTGCAAATAATGAGATTGAACTCGAGTGGTTATGGTAAATTTAGAGTATTATCGCAGCGTCGTTTGAGCATTTTGCGAAGAGAATAAAGATAAAATAAAAAAAAAGGTATACAAGAAACACCGAATAATCAGTGATACGCAAACTGGGTTAAGTCGTATTGCCGAGAAATGCGCAGAGCGATTTTTACACAAGCTCCTCTCAGTCGAGCTCTCTCGCGCATTGCCGCACAATAAGTAACATCATTATTTCGCAGTTGATCGGAGAAAAGTTCCAGTCGACTCGTGCATAATCCGCTTGAATTCGTTAATGCGCGCGTATATACGTACATACGTACACGTAGACGTGTATACACACGTAAACGCGCGCGGGCTCGCGAGAGCGAGAAAAATTTTCAATGCACGAACAAGAAAAAAAAATAATAGAGGAAAAGGCGTCGGAGCGAAACTACTAGTAGTGTGTGGGTGGAGTAAAAAAGAGCTACTACTAAATTATTCGGGACGAGCGAGCTGTACGCCAAGCTTTTTTTCTATTCAACGGATTCACGGGTCCATCCAAGTCGAGCAAATTTTTCAGTCGAAATGCCATTGTGTTGTACAGCAGATCTAGCGAATCTCACGCTCGCTGCTACTAGTAGTGGTGTAGTAGTCGATGCTGCTTTTTACTGGTTGAGCGCATTTACCCTAGGAATTTAAAGAGAGAGAGAACGAGTTTCGGCCAGACAAAACTCACCCTTGGGACTCGATATCGAAGCCGGGTTTTATTTCTTTTTAACCTGCTCATTGCTTCCCCATGCCGGGGCGCTTTTATTGATTATTCCTTTTTTGGACTTGAGAAACCTAATTAATTAGTCATTTGCGAAGAACCGTGAAATGGATTTGGTCATTATCCTAAACTGATCTATATTCTGCGGGATTTCTAGAGTACGAAGATACGGCCTGATTAAAACGAGCTTATACTACTACTTGGTCCGATCGGCAGCCTCCCGTTCATTCTATATGATTTTTAACTCGACTTTCATCATAATACCACAATCTAATACCAAACAAAAGCAATAAAAAATTTTCAAATTCAGCACTTACGTAAACAAACTCTCTCTCTCTAGCTCTTTCTACCTTTGTCATAAAAAAAGTTCGAAAGCAACAAACGACTGCACGGAGCACATGTGCTGAATGCAGACGTCAGTCACATTTATACACCCAGGCGGCAGTAGCAAAACCAAATGCATAAAACTGGATATTTTTCGTCAACATTGTCGTCGTCGTCGTAGTGCAGTGTATATCTACTCTGTGTGACTATTCGGATGCGTGTGTGTGCGAGAACGCGTACTACGCGCTATTTTTATATATACGATACGACGGCTATAAAAAAGATTCACGCGAGCGCTAAATGAAAAGAACACGGAGTTTTCCGACGTGCACGCCTGTATATATAGTATATATATGTGTACGCGTGCCCATGTGCGCAAAATACAAGAAGCGTATACAGCAGAGCTCGCATGCTGCGTGTATAGGTATATGCGTGTACACAGCTCGCGACTAGAAAACTCCCAAATGGCACATAAACCATTTACAAACGCGCGGGCCGCTTGGAAAAACGCTGAAATTTTAATGAGAATCGCTCCTATATATCGTGCGCGATGCTCTCGCTATTTCTCTCTCTCTCCCCCGACCGAGAGCGCGTCAAGCGACTGCGTACTTCTATTATCAAGCCCATAGAAGCTGCGCGTCAGACGCTGAATACCCTACTATCTACCAGTAGTAGTAGTACTACTACTACTAGCCGAGCCAGTTCTTCGCCCGTTTACGATCTCAGCTGTCCTACTTAGTCGTTGTTTTTTTTTTCGTGCTCGCAATAAAAAGGCTCTTCGCGTATACGCATGCAAGAGGGCCACTGTACGCTTAATCAAGCGAAACTAGAGCCCGGGCTCGTGCGAGCTACCAGCAGCACGGCAGTATGGCCTAGCATTGTCCGTTCATTTGTCTTGGTGGTGTTGGAGGGCGCGAGGACGCGATGACGAATAGTTTCTCCGACAAAGCTCACATGCACGGCGGAGAAAAAAAAGGCAACCCGCGCGCGTCGCTCCCTCCCCTCTTTCCCCCCGCGTACTAATTAACATAATAAATCTTGCCATCGAGAGCGCCAGTTCGCAACTTTTTGCGCAGCCTTTGCGCTGCTACTTTCCTTCTCGCGTGCGTGATGGATTGCATTGATTGATCGATATTCCGCTGCGAAGATTTTTTACCCTTCATCGAGTATATATAAAGGAGCTTTGGCTCCCATCGATTACGAGAAGCCATGATGAATTTTAAGTGTGCATTGATTTTTTGTACTTCGATACGTTACCGTATTATTTTAAGCAAGGAATATGATACCGATTTCATTACCTCGCGATAAGCAAGCTCTCTCGTTTGCGTATACAATATTTAATACTTATCATTTTCATAATTAAACCTTGTGCACTTGGCCTTTGCATGCTTGGGAAATCTGTGTTGTACCATCGCGCATATAGGCATAAAGTTTAAATGTCATATCAAGGAAAGGCCGCGCGGGTATACAGCAGTGACAAAACCTGTTTGTGTGTGTAAGCTTCTGCGCTCGCGTATGGAAATAATAAACTTAACCCGCGCGCAAGCTCGCTCGCCATTTTGACCAGCACGTATAAGGCGCACATTGTCTGCATTCAACGCGCTTGAATACAACGAGCGACAACGACGTCGCTTACATTCTCTGCCCGTAAAATCTGCAATGGTCTTTCTCCTTATCGTAAGAATGGCCTCTCTCTCTCTCTCCTTTCCTTCCCTAAAAAGCTCGTAAACTTGCTTTACACGCAGCGAGCTTTTGGCCGCTTTTTAAAACCCAACTCTCGCGCAGAAAAGCCACGATGATTTTCGGAGGGAATATAAAAAAATTTCTTTTTTTGCTACACTCGGAGACTATATATTTCGACGATGTTTAAAAATATATGACGTTTCACATTTTGTACCCGCACGCGCGCGCCTGAAAGTGCCGCGGAGTCATAATACTTTTGTCTCTTGGAGAAAATTCGATTTTTTTAAATGGAATCCTTCTCGATGTTTGAAAGTCAAAGCGAAGTTTGAAAAAACATAAATAACGACAAAAATACGAACTCAGATTCGTATGAAACAAGTTTTTCACCCTGCAGAGTGTATGAAAGTTTAATAAAAGTTTTCTTCTAGGGTTTCATTATTATATAACTCGAAAGGAGAAAGAAAAAAGGAGGACATTATACGTCCCGAATCTGCATCTTTGGCGCGTTGGACCGAAGAGTCCTCAACGGGTAGAATTTTCTACACTTTTCCCTCCTGATACCATCCTAAAAATAGTAGGCAAAAATCTCAAAGTCAAGAGGTGCAAAAAAAAAAAAATAAAAAGATAGAGAGCTGGAAAAAGAGTGCGAAAAAGCAAGAACCACAGTGGAGAGTAAGAGAGGACGAGCTAGAAATTTGAAAATTTTAAATTTATCCAGCAGCCAAGTGCGATTCCGTGTTAATTCTGTCATAAATATGTATCAGTACAAGTGTTTGTTTCTTTTTTTATCTTTTGAACTCTCTCGCAACTCCATTCTCCTTTGGTCAAATCGAGTAATTTTCAGACAATTTGCATATTTAGTTCTGTTTTGCAATTTTATCCAGCCTATTTTAATTTATTTGTTCGACCTGGTAGCCAAAGTACGTTATACTTTTAAAAAGTGCGAATGCAAATTTTTGATTATTGAATTTATCATGGCTAGTCTTTCACCTGTACGATCCTCAAACATTGAAATAAGTAAAAGCAAAAAGATATAAAAAATTTTCACCTTTACAGCTGAATGATATGAGAATTCACCTTATTTATTTTTCTTTTTTTTCTCGCTCAAAGAGTTTAAAAGTAGTTTTTAAGGTAACAGCAAAGACATAGTGATCCTCGACGCGTTTTTGCATCCTCGAAATTACCGAGTGAGCCACTCATTTTAAAATATACGAAAGTTACGCCACGAGCGAAGAGATGCGCGCGTACGTGCAAATGCACCTTTGCGTAGAATATTTTTTTATTTTTTCCCAGTCTCTCTCTCTTCTACCTCTTTCATTTTTGCTCTCGAGTTTTATTTCGTTTCCCTTGTGATAGAAACCACGAGAGGGTTATAACATGTACGACGCTGTTGGAAAGTCATTCACACGCCTGTTATGTATGAACTCTATATAATTTGATTGAAGGAATTATTTTAATCTGAAAAATCCGTATTTTCAAGGGAAATCGCAGTAAAGTATATCATGCCTCAGGATTTTCACTGCGTAAGAGATAATCAATCAAAAGTTATTCATTGCAGATATAATATCAATAAAATCAGTGCATTTTCAAGTATAATAAAATGTAAATATATTTGTGAATTTTTTGTTTTTTGATTTTTTTATATACACTTTTTCATTCAGTAATAGAAGCCGTAAGCGGTATATGAAAAAATTTTTAATTAAATAAGGCAAAGTAACGATGCGAATTTTGTAAGTGATTGAATTTAATTTTTCATTGTATAATTAAAAGTATTTTTTCACTAATGATATTAAATCAAGTCTGCAAAAGTTTACAGTATATAAAAGTTAATTAAAACAAAGGTATATTGTTACTAATTTTCATGCAATCAATAGTTAATAATAGTTTCGATTTAATATCAAATTTTTAATTAATCACGTAAAAATGAGTAAAGCAAAAACAAGTCCAATAAAGTATCGATCATTTAAGAGAAAGCTTCTGAAACTTAAAAAATAATGAAAAACAAGATTCTTTTTAATTTTAATGTTACGAAGATTGAATTTTTGAGGTCAATAAGATATTAGCATATTGTAAACTCACCTTTTGCCTATCCTTCATAGATCCTCTACCGAGAACAGCCATCTTACACATAGTTTCCTCTTGTAGGCGCTTCATGGAATTGCCTTTGGGACCAAGTAACTTGCCGACAAAGTTGAACTGCAACAAGACAATAAGACGATTTAATTCTAGACAAATAAGATTCTGGTTGTATTGACACTTTTATTATAAGTACAGTAACGTTCGCATAATTGATCGAATTAATAGTTCTTTACAAATTTGAGCGTATCATTTCAATGCTCCTATATCATATTGCTGGACACTAATCAAAGATTCGAAAACGGCGAGTTAAATGCACACAGGCTACAAGGGCAAAATTCAAAAGGCACGGCTGCTAAGTCAAGTGCTCGCACTGCAAAACAGACTCGCTTCACTCGACTAGTTAAAGTGGGTACGTTTGTGCGTGCGTATAATTGTATTTTGCCTAATGTATGGTGCAGAACTTATTAAGGGCAAAACAGATTAGAAAGTTATGTTATGACGCATTTCAAGTGCTCGAGCGAGTGTGTGCTGCGCCAGCTTGCCACCAACTTCAATTCCTGCCACTTAACTTTGCGTTATTTATGCAAAGTGCAAGAGTTATATTTGGAGTATTTGACGCCATATTCGGTAATTGCTTAAGATATGGTATTCAAGATTCACGAGTGAAAAGTTAAGATACACGACGGCCGAAGAAAAGTATTATTTTCAATAGAGATAAAAAAATGTATCATCAAACACCTGCATGAGAAAGTAGAAACGTTATAGGCTCGCTCGAACACGCGTAATCATCAACAATATTTCACGCGATAGCGCACACTTAAACCCAGTCGCGGAGAATCGGTAAACCAGGGCCGGGAAGGGAAAGCAAAAGTAATCGGTGCGAACGAAACGGTGCATAACCTATGGTCGTGGCATACAGTTGGCAATATCCGGGCGCACGCTGGATGCTATGAACAGTACAGTGTTGGCATTTCCGTGGCGGCTTTTGTGCGATATTCCACACGCTCACAATCTGCGCGTCGCGCTCGATAATGATTTGCACCGGAGCTTTCTCTGAACGCTAAAATACACGCTCCGATATGATCAACGTCAGTCGTGTATGTGTGTGCATGAGTGTGGGTGCTGTATACATATTCTGCAAATGGCGCACGTGGGCTCGGATCTCAGTGTGTGCTTTTGAGTTTATGTGTACGTATGTATATGTCAGCAAATGCACACAGAGAGAAGATTTGTATTATACATGTAGCGCATCTATATACCGAATCCGTGCAAGATGATGACTATGCATGGCCGATGACTTAATGGATAGCTATTCGGGTATTACAGCTTCATCCTCCTTCCTAATACCCCCACCCGGTTTCACCTTTCCTTCCCCTATACGCCTCTGCCCTTTAGTTTCTAGATTGCCTCTTATGATATAGGGAGATGTAGCTCAAGGGTATACTCGGCTGTATTACTGAACAGCTGATGCATCTTACTAACGAATTACTTCTAAACTCATATAATCCCAGAAAGTGCTACCTTCGAAAAATGGAACTTCAAATTGATTCTATATTAATTAAATCATCGTTGATTAATTTGAATTTTTTTGTGAGTATTTTTTCATGCAATTTTCATAAAAGAATCTATGATTTTGCAAAAAAAAGTAAATTAAATTTTATGAGATGCCATTTCATATCAAAACCGTTGATGAGCTCACTATCAATACTGATTTGAAATAGATATCATGTAATTCTGATTGAGGATTAACAGTATAGCGTTTACGAGCTAATTGCCCTTAGTAGCCGTATATATAATGGATATATGGTTATTAGAGGTGACCTATAGCTTTCCAAAGCAAATGTATGATCAGGTAAATCATTGAAATTTTGTTTATTCACATCAAAAGAAATAAGGCACCTTAGCGATATCAAAATTTAGAAGGAAAATGCTTGGGATTTTGCTCAAAGAAACACAAACATACGTACTTGAAATTAACTAAAAGTTAAAGAATTCACCGGCTGAGTTTGAGTTACGCTAGGGACGTCTACGTTCTTTTTAGTACATAAGTTTGCGAGAGTAATTAGGGCAACACGGGCAAAAAAAAAGAATACGTGATCGGCGGGTGGGGCATGAACTAACAAGACAAGTTTGTTACATGTTGTGCGGAGAGCTAAATCCACGATACGCGCGCGCGCGCGAGCGGGAGCGTTCCTTTTAACGCGCGCGCACACGCGGTCTTGAAAAAAGAGAGAGATGCTCCGGTGAAAACTAGTTATACTGCTGCTTCCCCCTGATCCTTCCAGGCATATTACACTTTACTCAGTTCACAAGCCCTTGCATGAGCTATCACTAGAGCTGCAAACTCCGCGCTCCCAACTTGTCTAGACCTCGGTCGTTCTAGGACCATTTATAATTCACAGGCCGGCTTCTCTCTCTCTCTCTCTCTCTTCTCTCTCTTTTTCTCCTTCGACCTTGTAGACTTCTTCGAGCACTAGAGTAGGCTCTCTGCAATTATCTCTATGTGCTCTACAACTGCATGCACCAAGACGATGGAAAAAGAGCAAGACGAGAAGGATAAGTTTACGAGAAAGACATTTTACGCGTGCTTTTTTTCTGAATTAGATTTTTTCAAGTGTAAACTTTGATTTAAAATTTTACTACTTAATATTTCGTCTTACACGATTTGTCACTTGATACAATAAAAATTTAATTATTTTTCCACATATTTTTTTAATAGCTCGGGGGAAAAAATTTACAAAATAAAAGAAACCTTTTTCTCACACTCATGACTAACACAATGTATTCTTGACGTTAGAATTATGTTATGCTAAAATTAATTTTTTTATTCCCGTCAGACAAAATGTCCGTTGAAAAATATTGTAAAAATTATATTTAAATAATGCTAATGCTTAAAAGTAGAATGTCTAAGAGGCTTTTACAATGTCCGAGCCTCGAGAATATTGTTAAACCGAAAATGAGCAGACTAAAAGCAAATGAGTACGGAGAAAAGTCGATTTTTTACAAGGAATTTAAAAAAAGTCAAGGAAATGAGTGCAAAAGGCGAGCCATGTCGGAGCCGAAAATAAATGTTCACACACTCGGGAATTTTAATGAAATTTATAAGTATACATTGCGGCTGGCACTCGTAATTTACATTAATTTTTGCCCTTTTCTCAGTAGCAGAGAAACGACTTTCAAGATATAAACAAAATTTCAAATATTCGTGTCAAGTGTCATTTTTTGAATGATCAAAAAAATGTATGTAGTACAAGTTCGTGGAGTTTATTATAAAACGATTATATTATTCTTTACATCGTTTTCATATAGTTTTGAAAAAGTACGTACTAAAAATAATTTTAAACTATAATAATTTATTTAAAAGGTATTACTTGAGCTTCCTCTATTCATTTTTTGTAATATTTTAATTTTTAATTGATTTCATTTCTTAAATGTTATTCTCAATCCTTTTCAAGTCTAGTTCAAGAACTTGAGTGGTTGAGAGTTGCATGCAGAGGGACTTTTAGACCCCCTCGGCAAGAAGAGTGACAAACTGACTAGTCTATTCTAGTTTTCCCCTTTTCTCTTTATCTTGCTGTTGCCTTTTTCTTTCTCTCTTGTCTCATTGTTTTAAAGAAGTTTTTTGGTGAATAAGCGGCTACCACGTATGTATTTCCAGGCTTGTATGCTTTATTGAAGGTAAAAAGTTGGCGTAATTATACCATCATCATGCCAAATTTTAAAGTATGCACTTTATAAATGGTAAAAACATCTTCTCTCAACAAAGGGTACATTCATGAAGTATATTTCAAAGTTGAAATTGAAATTGTATGAAAACTTTAATTTAAAATTATGACTTACTGGAACGAGAATGGACTTACGTTTTTTTAATGTACTGTAACATCTTGTGATATGTGTGTTTACGTTTAAGAAACTTCTTTCGAACAATACGACAAAAGAGAAACTAAATTTTGAACAAACCAAGTACATAAGCTTAAATCATATGTTTTCTTGCCAATTTACATGATGTATCATTTTACTTCATAATAGTCCGAGCGTTAGAAACTACTTGAACACGAGTGAACTATACGTGATGTTCCGCAGAGAATTTCTCTATACATATTTACATTTGCAAAGCGGTATTTGAATTTCAAAAACGATACCTTTAGAATAATCAAAGCGTGCATTATTTGTGTAACAATAAATAATAATGAAGAAAACACAGGCGTGAGCAAAGATTCCTCCAGTGCTGGCATAATTCAAACGATTGAGCATGAAACTAATTCACGTGCATATTAGCTCTTGACATCCTTAACCATGGGTGCATGGAGGAAAGAGAAAAGGTAAAGATAGAAGGAGAGCGAGGAAGAGAGACAATTAATCTGTGTAGCGAGCGTGCAAACGACTCGCGCTTGGAAGGAATTAAGGGGTTTTGCTCTAACAACGGATAGAATTAGTTGTTTTGCTGCGTCTCATACGGGGCGCGCAGTTCTGCACGCTGCGAACAACAGCTCAACTCGAAGTAAATGCATCGAAAAGCATGTTCGAACGTCAACGATGACGAAGCTAGTAGTGGTGGTAGTAGTACTAGTAGTAAAAGCGACTCTGCACTAAATCGCAAGTCATAAATAGCTTTGAAGTTTCGACAGTCAACGTGAGTAAAAGAGAAATTACGCTGCTTGCTTCCGTTGCCGCTACCGCATAGTTGACACACATAATTTGATTCGACCATATGGGTTAACGCAGAATAACTATCGCAGTTCGATGGAATCACGCTCATTAAAATACACAGTTTCAATATTATAAAGGTAATAAAGCTTCTGTGATATGATGTAGGCATTTATAGCACAGGAAATTCTATTGTATGTAAATAATTACCTCGGCGAGAAATTATACATAAATGTGCAAATATAATGTAGTGGCGTTTCGCAGCAATTTGTAGCTTGATTAATCAGTAGCACTTGAGCTGTATTACACTTAAGCTGCTGAGGTCGAGTACACGAAGAAAACATGAGATACCCTTACTAACATGCAATCTATGGAAATGAATTTTTTTTATAAAGAACTTAAAGAATAATACAAAAAAAAAAAAAATAAAACAAAATATGTATTTTTAAATCTAAAAAAATATAAATTTACCCATTTACCTAATGCTAAATTTTAGCCCCAACTACAATAACAATACGTTCCTTGGAAACTTTAGCATCAATAGCACATTGGTCAGGGAGAAAAGTTTCGTGCAATAAAAAGCTTCGAATCTCGTCGATTTCCGACAGTGTCACACGGAGAAATGTCGTGCCAGCATTTTGTTAAGGTAGGCGATTAGACTACCGCAAAATCCGATCACAGTGAATATTTTGCATGACGTGCTGTTATAACGATAATGGAGATCAGAGTTTAACTTCCGTTATATATATGTACGTATGAAGTTACGAGCAAAACCATTAATCACATTTCATAGTTAAATACTTGTTGATTTACCACCATTCGATCGTTAAAGCATCGTTTGTAAATTGAATTGCTTGTCGATTTTGCTTGTTATCGGGACATTAAATATATTTTTAATCATAGTTTATCATCGGCTGATGTAGATTCGCAGCGTGAAAAGCAGTACGAAGATTTTAACTAAGCCAGTTACATACAGTTATTACGTTAGGTAAATAAAATAGACCAACTGTTATTTAATTTAATGAATATTGTTAGCTCAACGTAGTTCGAATTCAATCAAGTTTATACAACAATTGCTACTATTGCTACGTAAATTATTTTGGTTTGCTTTGGGTAATGGATGATTGATTTCAGAAATGACAATTCAAAATAGTTAGTGTACGGCTATACGATCAATACTCATGAATAAATCTTTCCCCGATATTTATTAGCGATGAATTTCGAGCCTTCAAAAAACATAATTCATCCGTACACTTTTTTTGCAATAAAAAAGGAAAAATGTCAATAATAGTGTTCAATCATGAGCGGAAATTGAAAAGCGCGTCGAATTCACTCGAGTATCAATCGACGACGAGAGGGAAAAAACAAAAAAATGCAAAAGAATGTGGTAAAGAGTCGAAAAGTTTAAAAAAAATGCTTTGCATGCAGTTGATAGCATTATTGACTGCGAGTTTTATTTACTTTTTTCACGCGCAGTATGTTGAAAATCCTGGGGCCTTAGCCACCTTCAATAAAAAAGGATTTGCCAGTATATATAAAGTCAGGTCACGAAAGCCATATCATCCCCTTTCATAAGTAACCCAATGCAGTATCCACGGCCCGTGGAAAAAAAAGGGACGAGCGAGCTGGTCCGAGCCAAGCAGACGAAACTAATATAAGATATAAGAAGCCAGTTCTGTCGTATGGTCAAAAAAAGCCCAGACATAAAATGTTAGCGAGTAAAGACTAGAAATTTCTTTCGTAATCTACACCTATAACAAAAAATATTTACAATAAGCAGGCATACAATGAATAAATATTCATTCTTTGATATATTTTTTACTGAAATTAGTAGAATAGTCGTACGCCTTTACAGTTTATTGAAAGAAAACTACAAAACATGGTCGTATAACGAGAATATAATGCCTGAATCTATTAAATAACAAGTAGGTACACGATGTCAACACATGGCAGGCGATGAATGGGAGAAAGATGACTTCAGCAAGAGAGAGAGCGAGTCAAGTACTTAGAGATGTATAGCCCGTTACACGCATGTGATATACATATACATGCACACACGAACACGTGTACACTCGTATAGACTGCACGGCTAGGATTTTCCCCGTGCGCACCGGTGGAATATGGTCCAAGTCGCGATGCAGAGAGAGAGAGAGAGTCAGTCCATTAATCACCGACGCAGAGCCTGTTCTTGACTCTCTGCCCGCATGTGCTTATTCCCCTTTGCAATTCTTGAACTACTACTAGCCTATTCGAGATAATCTTGGAACAACTAATTGCAACGACTGCACATCAACGTAACCGAGTAAATCCATTATGGTACATACCGAGAGATTAAATATTCAAAGGCCGCGCGCGCACCTCAGAGAATACAAGTGGAAACGATCAGTTTTTGACGCGACGTATAGCGTTGCGGCCAATGCCATTGGCAAGTGACCCGATTAGCAGCGCGTCTATTAACGTCGCTTTGCCCATCATATAGCTTCGGAAATTCGAGGAATTAGGAGCATCCAGGCGTATATAGCGCATAAAGTAGCAAACAAAGTCTATAAATATCGGTGCACCGAGCAATTTCCCTGGAAAGCAACAAAATCAGCTCAACCGCAGCTAACAAATAGCAGGACGAGCGTTTATATTCCAGCCCGAGGGAATCATCATATAGCCAGACGGAGAGAGAGAGAGAGACTGGAGAGTGAGATCGGTTTTCTGAACACAAGTACGATATATCATACTGATCCGTACAACATAATATACACGCACATACACATACACGCTCGAGTGGCATCCTAACAGATCGCGTTATTCCGAGTGATAGGCTGATAACCTATAAATAGACGACATTCGTAATGCAGCTCGAGTCATCTCTCCGCGTGTCAAGTTGGCGATGCGCACTGCAGCTTGAGACGTGCAGCGCGCGATAATGACCGAAACGAACACAAAACCCGTTCGGCATCCGAACTCGGAATCCGGTAATGCGAAAGCAGGACGATCAATCAGAGCCTTTATGCGTTTCAAGGACAGTAATAGATAAATTTGCAGATACGTCGAACAGGTGTGCGGAATATTATATAGCCCCACGTATAGCTGCCAATGCACGCCTGTATCGATTTATCTTTATATATTTAATGAGCCTGGAAAGTGGAGGAGAGAACGTAACGCGCGTACACGGCTGCGGAGCCTTCCAACAACTTTCATTCATTCGCTAGCGCCAGCAGCTCCTATATATAGGGCGTCGGATGTTATGAATAAAAGCGAATGTTTACTTGGGCACACGGATGCGCGCGAGTACACGCGCGCGATCCATCAATTTCAAGATTGGCATACGAGATATAGGCAATACTTACCGAGAGCGCGCCCGCGTGATATGTAAAGTGGCAGAGACGTTACATTTTGCAAGTAGTGTACGGAGTCGAACGCGAGCGCGCGAAAAAAATTGAAGTGCTTGCAGCAGCTTTATAGTTTTGAAGTTTCGCGTAAAAAAATTCAACTTATCCTATAAATCTCGAGAGCGAATGATTAAAGTAACCGTAGCGATTGTGCGTAGTGCTCGGCCAATTTCTTTGTCGGAATAACAAGGCCATTTTGTAAATAAATGATATCACACTGCGATCTCATTTGCAAGATGAGCCCGTTTCACGTTAATGGAAACGTCAATTTTTTAAAATGTTTTAATCGTGCAACAGTACCATCGGTACGACAGAGATAAAGAATATCATTATTTTGAAATATCATCTTATAATGACGCAGTCATCTAAAATATAATGCCGTGCTCACTGACGGGGTGCGGCGTTATACATAACAACAAAACAACGATTTCCCCCAGCTCGCAAGCTTGGCCACAATAAATCTCTCGGGTCCGCGTATAAAACGCACCAGCGATTTACACTAATGCGTGTTTATTCCGCCCAGACCGGTGTTGTGCGCGAATGTCTAAAACGAAGAAAGTAATATTATAGCCATGCAAAATTTCTCCTCCACTCGAAACATGCGGCTGCGGCCACGTCGTTGACTGTATCCCCATTTTTTATCTACCCTTTAAGAGTGTACATTTCAAGGGAGCAGCACAGCAGACTTCGAAGCTCGTCCTGAAATTACTTGCCGTTGTCATAATATGCTAATCTACTCATATTCCCTCTTAGGCCAGTTGCACGCTTGAGAGCGGATTCCCTTGAGCACCGTAAATAACTTGGGCGAGCGCGGGACGCGAAAACGCGAGAAAAATTAAAATTAGTGCACCTCACAAAGTGTCCCATCGCGACTTCGCATACTGCTGAAGCTGTGTTATATATAACGTCGTGCTATGAAGAAAATAGGAAAATGATACAGAAGCATAAATAAAAGCCGAGAAACAAATAAACCGCAAGGCCAATAATTTATTCCTTTGAGAGAGACAGAGATAGATAGGACACACAGAGGGCGGAAGGAAAGCGCGATGGCGAATGCAAGGGCAACCGTGCAGAATTCAGGATATGTGCCTCCCAAACTATTCCAGAACGACATCATACGGTGATTGCTTGCGGTTGCAATTCTGGTAATGCTAAACTGATCGTTTTATTTCTGTTTATATCCGCTTGTTATTCATTTTTCAACGTGTTTACTCGTGCGATATAGTGTCGGAGCAACAACTTCCCCCAAACTAATTTCAACTTTTGGCAAACTGTGTCAACTATTTCATATTAACTAAACTAATCATCGCTACGAAATATGACTGCGCATTTTTTTGAAAAGCGTTAAATTTTCCTCAAAATAAGTCATTTTCACGTAAATTTCTCCATGATGAATACTAGCTCGTTATTGTTAAATACGTATTCAGCAGTTTTGCGTATTTTAAAATGCTACAAGGATTATAATTTTCTTGTTTGAACAGTATATTTCAATACTGGTTGAATGATGTTGAGCAGAATGTATGATAAATAAAAAATCCACTTCTTCCCTGAAAAAATTTTTGTTCCCAATGACTTTAAACTCCAAGTGTTATGATAAAAAATTGCTACTTATTCTTGGAAATGAATACAAAAAAATGAAAAATTGTCACAAAACCCTTTCGAAAGCGCTAGCAAAACATTAAAGTTCATACAACAATGCAAAACAAAACATCGTGAGTCAGGAAAAGTGTACTCGGCCAATCGAATCCTCGCGGAAAGTTCATCAACCCCATCAGGTATAATAGTTTTGCCGGCGTCGTCGTCGTAATTGGGGTGAGGCAACTTTCAGTTGGCAAATACGCCAAGCGAAAAGGCTGTTTAAGTCACAGAGTCGGCGAATGTTGTTAGCCGAGATAGTAATTAATACAGAAATAATGATACTAGGCCAGCGGCGGAAGTGGCTTCAACGACGACCATATAAAATAAAGATAAACAACTCCAGATGTAGCTTGTGCTGCATGTACCATATAGTTACTTTAAAATTTAAATTTTATCACGTATTTACAGATACTAAGTTATTTATTGCAGGGAAAATTTTAATTAGAAATATTTTAATCATTTCTTATTCGATAAACAATTTTTTAAAACTAATCAGCAAAGTTACACAAAACTGATAACTTTTTTCATGTAGATGAAATAAAGTTAAATAAAAAAAGATTACCTCAACATCGAACTATTACATCGCAATGTTCTATTACTAAAATTTAGTATTTTAATTTAAAAATGTCAAGTCAGATACTCGGGGTATTCTCTCAATCCGAAAAAAATTGTTCCCAGTCATTGAAACAGGTAGCGGATATAAAGAAGTTAAAAGGTCTATTACTCACCTTGGGGTGTTCACGCACAGGCACTAGTACCTTTACGGACACTTTGATTGGTTTCTCTCGATAAATGTCTACATACTTTTGATCCTTTATGGGCTTACCGCTGGCCTGGATTTTTTGAATCTCTGAAAAGAGAGAAAAAAGTAAAGAACGGTTAATTTATCATCGGATTTGTAATAACGTTATGATTTTCTTACTTTCGAAATGTACGAGTGTCGAGGGGGTCAAAACGCGTATCGAGCCGGAAATGAGGGATAAGAATGAGATAGGAAAAAAAATATCCGAGGAGACGTAGGATCAAGATGGCCAACTCCGGTTTTTCTGCCTTAGCGCGCGTGCCAGCACAGTAACCGCCGCCGCAGACATGCGAAGAGAAAAACGTGGACAGAACGTTACCACTATTGCATCTACGTTCTAAAAGCTCTAAAATAGGATTTCACGCTTCGTGAACTACATTCCTTTTTCGCCTCCTCGGCTTGGGGGGGGGGGGGNGGGGGGGGGGGGGGGGGGGGGGGGGGGGCGGAGCTCTATATATACCTATTTATGGCCTTATGTACCTCTCATCGATGTTTTCCCATGAGCTTTGTCGGGTATTACTTATTTACAATTTGTTATTGAAAGGGAATATTTATGGGACGCTGCGGTCATTCACGATGAAAGTATTTTTATGAACAATGAAAATTATGACTGTCTTATCTTAACAGACTCATTATTTGTTTGAAAATCAGTTTATAGAAGCCTGCAAAGTTTTAATAGTAATTTTTTTTAATGCGGCACATAATGATGATGTTCTAAATTTGCCAAGTTTTAACGGGCAAACCCCGTGAGCACCAATTATACGCCCCTTTTTTTAAAGTTCATCCAACATATTGCCAAGTTAATGTAAGAAAAGCACAGGATGCACACTTTGTTCTCGACGTAAGTTAACAAAGTTCAATTTTGAAAAAAACAAGAAAATACTCAAGAGCACCCGGTGCAACCGAAACACGGAGTATTATCTAATAGTAATAGTTTTCATTATATGATATGATGATATTATATGGTATGATAAATATTGGAACATTTTATGATCGTGCTTAATGTAATTTATGTATTTAGCCCCATGGGTATAGTTTTCATTGAAACAGGAAACCTTTAGTACCTTGTAATCTAATATAAAAGCTGCATTTTTCAAAGAAAGCACTTATAATTTATGTCAACGAAAATTGTTTTAATGAAAAATTAGTTTTTTTAACGTAATTTTTCAAACACAACACAAAATAATTTTTTATAAATTAAAAACAATAACCCACTTGTTTTTCAATTTTCAATTCATTCTTATGTAACTTGAACTATATTAAAATACACGTTACTAATGTTTTATTCCTCTGATGAAAAAATTTTTGGTAACTGGATCAAGAATATCATTAAACATTGCACTGATGGATAGTATTACTATGGTATTTTCCTATTAGCATAATCTCTAAATCGATCAATGAATATTGAACGATGCATCTTGAACTTGCTTTGGCTAGCTTGATAAGGTGGATACTTAAAAATGAAAAGGTCCACCGAAAAAATCGAAGTAGCCATGGTGACAATGTGGAGAAAAGAGAGAGAGTAAAAAAAAGCAAACATCAATGGCCGATTGAAAGATCGTATACCATGCACAAAAGGCTCGCTCTGACGAGAAACCAGTTGATGTGAGGGGGAAAAAGAGAGAAGAATCGACGCGAGCTCGAACCTCTTGATAAAACTTTTTCAAAGGCTCGTGTTTCGCGCCTTGCGGCGTGGTAAAGATGGGAATGAGCGACGTGAAAAAGGCTGGTAATTTTACACGTATAACATCGCCTACATTTTCGCCTAGGCTTTATAACTTTATCTATCATCCTTTTATTTTTATACGTCAAAGCTGTACAAACTTTTTCTTTTTAGCTACGCTTTATCTCAAACTTCCGAATGCTTTTGCCATTAATGTCTAATCCCGCTCATCGACGATAAAATAAATAACAAGTTGCGTTGTTTGCAATAATCGAGTACTCATGAAACACGTAGATTAGCTTACTTTGTTTGCATGTGCTTTTGCCATTAATGTCTAATCCCGCTTATCGCCGATAAAATGAGTAACAAGTTATATTGTTTACAATAATATGAGCACTCAAGAAACATATGAATGAACTTACTTTGTTGACATAAACCATCAACTGCATCTAATCTCAGTGGCTCGTAAAATAACCGAGCCTGCCCGTCTCTGTCTGACCACATCGAGCTCGTACTACTTCGCTGCACCGTAAAGTCTTACTGAATCAGATACTAACTGTAAAGTCGCTTTAGGAAACAGCTAGTGCACATATGCCCTATTCGAATTTCAAGCTCTTTGCATCAAATCATGTGAAACGCAGCGGAGGATATGAAGGAGAGATAAAGAGAGAGATGGTAGGAGAGAGAAGGCTTTCTGCAGACCATCTCAAAAGTCATAATACACTAGCTATCTCAAACTTATCTATAACTCTGAACTGTACAGGCATCTCGTAGCAGAGGAGTTTGTAATATAACGGCCACTCCTTTCCCCTTTTGCAGCATCAGTGCATGGCCTCTGGGCGAGATGATGTCGACCGTGGCAGCAGCAGCAGCAGCAGCGAGTTGCTTTCTTCCTCTCTCTCTCACGCGCATACTTGGTAAATCGCGAAAACGAGTAGAAGTGCACCGGATGACCTTATGTCGGATTATGGCGGAATAACGCTTTTATGCCGCCAGGACCATCATGACTATATGTGAAAGATGATGTGGCCAAGTATGTACATTGCAGCCCTCATTGAGGAAGAGGAGGACGCTTCACGCACACGCTTGAATAGAGTGGATCGAGCTATACGCCGTGGCGAATGGTTCCAAGAAAAAAGCTATCTACCGATAAAGCCGACGACAAAGCTTTTTTCCCCAGAAGAAATTTCAACTACAAGAAAGGCGCTTTCGCGCGAATTTTCGACATGCAACGCGGTAAGTCAGATTAATCACCGGCAGATAAGTACGCTATTAAAAAATGTAATTTCCATGGGTCAAAGCACCGTTTGACTTATGGTAATATTAGCTTCTATATTTCGATAAAAGCAGTGCTTGAAGTCAATTGCACAAAGGTGCAGAAATGATAATACAGTTGAGTGGATAATGGGTGAGTTCACAGTCAAATTTATATTAATTTGGTCGGGGATCAGAAAAGTACACTTGGCACTGAATTATTAATGTGACAGCCTCGCAAACGATATGTAAACATAGACTTTGGCACGATAAAGATAAAAGGCTGCTCGACGCCCGACTAAGAGTAAAGACACGGACAGAAAGAAGATAACAGATTATAAAGCCACAGAGAGAGAGCGCGCTTTATATAGGGGGCGAATGGGAGTGCTAACATCGTATAGCTACTGTAGGTATTTCCGCACTCAATGTGAATCGAACACCAGTAGAGCAGAGGCCAATGCTATATCATCGTCTACGTGTATAGCTGGGCCCTGGCTGCAGCATTATCTTTTGGATTATTGATAAATACGTTCCTGTTCCGGCCTATATATAAGGCAGTAGTGCACCAGTGTACACACACGTTTGCGTTAGATATACGACGCAGAGGTGGTGCTCCGTAGACTGGACAACCCCCCGGCAGAGACCCAAGCGTGCACACAAACACACGTACACATACGTGTGGCAGTGTTAGTACATTTACTCTTGTTACATTGTCCTTTTGGACTCTGGTGAGTGGTGAGGAGCTTTTGTTACTCGGTCCAGCTGCTGCTGCCGTGCGCTGCGCCAAGGGTTTGTTTGTTTTTGTGTGTGTGTGCGGTCGATTTTCATTGTTGTTGCTACGTTGCAGCGCGCGTGCAGTTGTCGACAATCTTACATAGATTTGCTGCTTCTATACTTTTACTCTCTTTCTATTTACACATATATACATTTAAATATATACATCCCATATGAACAGGCCAGAGGGCAGGTATTTTGCGATTACTTTTTACTCGAGTCGAATACGATGTAAAGCGGAAACATCATTCTTTGTTTCCATTGAAACAATGGGGAGAGAAGAAAAGTTTCCGTTCGGGATTTTTTCCAAGTGCAGCAGCTCCAGCGGTTTCAATCCAATTTACTATGCTCTCTACAGTAATCATTAAAGGAAAAAAAAAACGATTATATTTGCGTATAAATATATCGACTGCCTATTGCTATTGATTCGATAAAAATTTATTGATTTCTGTTTATAGGAAACATATTTTTTGCCAACAATTCATATTCAAAAGTTTTATTACGATTTTTTCCTCTGCAGTCTATAAAAAAAAACTTTAAAGTTAAGAACCTCCATACCGTAAAAGAAATAAGATCTATATAAAAGGTCTCGAATCTCGTACTCTTTACAACATACTGAGTAATTCGCTTTGCACCAAGTGCCATTCGAAATCTATCAAAGACTTTGCCGCTCGAGCTGAATAACAGAATACACGCGGCTTTTTTTTCTCTCAATCGGAACCCGTAAAAGATACCGAATCTCTATTACCAAACTTTTTTCTTCTGTATGTTCGATTTCATTTACTTTATCTTGCAGTTGAAAAAAAAAACGAAGAATAAGCTAGTGGCAAAGTTTACACCGTGGCAATGAATTCAGCTTGAAGGGCATCTTATCATACACAGCGAAACTCGTATACATATAGCATATCTGCTGGTTGTAACTGACGGTGGTTTCAGAAGGGCATTTATTTCTGAGCAGTGAGACTTTTACGACGAATCACGTGCCATTGAAGTAATAGCATTTTTTTTAAATTACTGTTATAAAATTTTCCAACAATTTTTTTTTTGCAGCAAGATTTAAAGTATCATAAGACGAGCGCACTCTTAAATTTTTAATTTTCTAAGTTTTCACTAAGCAAAAAGGCAGTTAACACGCCGTATAAAGGGCAATATTAAATGCTCTCTTGCGCAAATAGTAAATATTAAAGTTGAACATTTAAGACTCTTATAACGACGAGAGTGTAAAGCTGTATCATCCCATGCCATGAAGTGTAAACGCAGTTTGTAAAATAAAATCCAAAACAAACGCGCACGGCTATGTAGCAGTAAAAGTGGGTGAGCTATTTTATAACATGTCACAAGCGAGCTGGTGCCGGTACTGCTGCTACTACTTTCGCGAATCGATACCTTTTTTAGCCTCCCGAAAGAGCTTTGACATCGAACGTCGCCGGCGGGGACCGCGCGTCATTCCATCCAGAAAACGAAAGAGAAAGAGTGAAAAAAGAAGAGGGAAAAGATCCGAGAACACTCGCGGATGAAGCGCAAAAAAGTGCATCATGCGCGCCGCACACTGTGTGTGGCGCGAGAGAGCTGCTACATTCGACCGTTATACTCAGCTTGTCGATTAGTGAGCTCTGCGCAGCATCCAAACCGAACACGATTTTTTTTCTAGCTTCTTGGATTCGATCGAAAATAAAGAATTTCGCAGTGTTCGTGTGCTGTACGTGAAGTACACATCATACAGGGCGATGATTTTCCGCAGCACGACGAGCTACGTTGCTGTCTAGCTGAGTCATGAGGAGGCCACGTACATACATACGTGTACAACGCAATATTACGATGATACCCTTTCGTCGTAAGCTGTCCTTCTTCATTTGACTTTTTCGGGACGCGTTTCACGTAAAAAAGGCAGCCGAATCTATGTAGATTCGAAGAAGGGCGAATTTTCTCCTAAGAGCACTTTTCCGTAACGACGATCGGTCGCGCGTATAGAAATCGATCGAGCGAGCTCGATACCCTCCCTCTCCTTATAATCAATCTTGATACATCATGGTGAAATATATGTAGGTAAAAAAAACTTTTTTTTCGCTACTCCCTCTACTCCCAGCTATGCGTTCAGGAGAAAATTCAATTTCAACAGATTTATGCTGTTTTTCACATCTCCTTTTCTGCTCTTCCGTTTCACGTAAAATTTCCCTTTTGCCGCCTCGTCCTCCCCCTTGGAGCACTCTTGGAGCTTCCTCTTTTTCTTTTTCTTTTTTTTTCCTATCTATCTTGCCATCTTTGCTCTGTGCTTGTCTTTGCCCTCGCGCGCGCGCGTCTAACTCATCCAAATCGAATGTAAATGAATACCGCGCGTATATAGAAATTGAGAAAGCTCTCTCTCTATACGTGGTTTATATTCAGACAACGCAAGATATATATCGCTTCTAACCTGTAAGCTTTCGCGGTGAAAAATCTTCGATCCAAGCTTCGGCGTGCCGCGCGCACTGAGAGCTTTTATTTATTTATCTCAGGCGTGAAAGTAAATTCTGTTATTTTTCGATACCTCACGTCGCCGTGGTGTATAAATTTTACCTTAGAAAAAGAGATTTTGAGGTAAAGAGTTGACTTTTTTGAAAGTATATTTTCCGAGGGCGCGGGCAAATACTGTACCGTATACGATATTACGATCGCTTCGAGAGCTTCAATGGAGGAAACAAATTCTGCGATGGGCTGTGGACCCGAAGGGAGTAAGCGGCTGCGGCGGTGGTGGCAGTAGCAGCAGCAGCTGCACACATTGTCCTTAACCAAAGCCTCATAAACCGGAGACGAGGATACAGAAGCGCACACGACGCGAGCCGCGTTGTATAGCTGTATATGCCCATATAAACAGACTTCGATCCCCCCTAACGATCGAATAACCATCGAGCAGAGTATGTAGACCGGGATCTGAGGATGTGCATGTGCAATAGCAGTAGCAGCAGCAGCAGCAGCTATGTAATCAAGTGAGCTCGACGCAGCGAGCAGCGTAGCGCGGCATTATATGTGTACGGCGCGAGGGGATAGATGGAAGGCAAGTGATGCAGCGCGTGCACTGGAATTTATCAATATTCTGAAAGCGCGATGTCCTCCTCCTATAACCGCTCGTACACGCGCGCCCGACTGCCTGATACTCCTCCGAGGTATGTATATAATACGAAAAGCGTAAACTCACGAGATGTGCATTTGTACTCGTTCGGCTGCGGTGGCGAAGCAGCGAGTCCTATGCTTTCTCGTAGGAATTTCCAATTCCTTATACACGCTGCACCCTTTATGACCAAGAGCACATGGCTATAAATATTTTACATCGATAATTTTCTATTAGTCTTCCTCCGTGTTGATGTCCTGCCCCCCTTTTTTTTTTGGCTTTTTTCATCGCGTCGCACAATAGCCGTGTGTACTTATTATTGAAAAGAAATAAAGTTGTACCGACGCATCAGTGCGCGTGATAAATAATGATCTTTTTAAGTATAGCTGTGAAAGCGTAAAAATAAAAAATAGTAAAGAAAATAATACCAACAATAATGTGATGTCTGTAGAAGTGGACACTGGACTTTCGATAGAAAAAGCTTTACACGTACATCTTCGTGCGGCACGTATTGAACAACTATATATAAGAATATCATGCGATCGTGATATTTTCCTTTTTTTTTATTATTATTATTGTATTATTATGATATTGCGAAAAATTCCATACAAACTGAAAAAGAATGATGAGTGATTGGATTTTCGATGAAGTATTTTCCTTTTTTTTTTCAATTCGTACCCGATATAAAAGGATGAAATTTCTAATACAACTCTTATTTGCACTGTTTGAAAAACTGATGCAATAAAAAATTCCCCTTTCACAAAGAGATAAGAGATATACATCAATGACAAAGTAATACAAATCTTTCTTCGCAGTGCCTTCATAAACTACCGCCTAGTGCATATAAAAGAAAAATAAAAAAATTTTCCAAGCTCGACGCATACGAATCTTTTTGGGGAGCCAACCGCAGCTGGGGATAGAGAGAGCAGTAATAAATGCCACCGGGCTCTAAGCTAGCTACTAAAATTCGGAAAAATCACTGCGCGAATAAAATTTTTAGAATCCGTATCTAGGCTTGCATATTTTACCAGCTCGCGAGCGCAAATAACTTTGACGTTAACATTTTTCACGTTGAGCTACCTCGTCCGAGCGGCTATAATGCAATTCAAACCTGCTACGCACATCCACTCAGCATTATAAAAACAAATATGTGCATTATGTTTATACGCAGTAGGCATGCATGGTACATTGATTCATGGCAAGTAGAAAAAAGCCAAAAAGGACTGGTTCGAGCGTAAAAGACACAAGAGGCAGACAGTGACGCTCGTCAAGTGTCTTTGGTATCGGAATCGATATACATATATACGTGGAGTATAATGTACGATGCATGTGTAATGTATGTACATAGTGCATATATGCATACGCAGCACACGTGCATACATGCATCAAGGAATAAATGTTTCGTGGTAAAAGTCTTTTGGTTTTTTCGCATTTGCTGCCATATATCTTCTCCCTTTTTTCGTATGTATGCAGAGCTTTTCTTCACACCAGAGATTCCATGTGAATTTCAATCATCATCCCTTACGCGAATCAAAATGGTAATTTTTACATTTTTTTGCTACTTCCGTCATGCCCTGAACGTAGCTTTAATTCAAAATTGCATCACGAATTCACGAATTAATTTTACAGCTTTAGTATTAAACATAAGTTGAGGTTGGTGATTTTTTGAATCCTTAGTATTAATTATTTAGTATTAATCCCTTTTGATTTATAAAAAAATTATATTATTTTTTATTTTAGCACTTTAACCATACTTTCATAAGCTCAGTTGCTAAAAAATATGCTTTTAACAAATAGATCGTTAAAACTTCCTCGTAAATAATACCAAGTTTTCGTACATGCAAAAGCTGCTAATTTGCACAAGAAGCCAGTTCTCCATAATCTAGAATGTAACATCGGACCAGATGCAATTTAAATTATTGTATAATCGGTAGCTGGCAAAGTAGGCATTAAAAATACTTCTCGGTTTTGTTTTAAACTCAAACGCAATGAGAAAAAAATGCAGGTAGCTAGCGAGAAAAAAATCTGTGACCTCCTGAAGTAGCCCTTCTAGCTTTGTTTCTGTATTTAACAAAGCTCATTATTCATAGAGAAAATAGCTACTGCTGCTGCTTTATCCCGGGGTATTAAAAATGCCCGAGCAGTAAAACAAGAAAAGGAAAATTCTTACGTTTTCATTTTTTTACGACACTCGCAATTGTGCTTTTCCACTGCAGCTGCAACTCGCCTCGAGCGGCTTTAGTCAAAAGAAAAATTGTTCGCATTATCGTGGAAAAGCGCGCGAGAGAGACGTGCCACTGCGTTGCTGCGCGCAGCAACTCTCACTCTCAGCCTCTTCCATTCGCTTTTAGCTGAGAATCTGCCAAAGAAATGAGTTAAGGGATTTTAGAGTCCGGATAATTTAGATAATGAAGTCTATTGAGAAGAACTGCCTCTCCCTTTACTATATAATCCCCCCACGCTATTCTCAAAGGATCACTTGCAGCCGCCAGCAGCGAGGAGCTCACTTTTCCGCGCGTGCACATTTTCAATATTGTATATTAAGGACCCTCTTGAAAAGCGTTTATGATCTTATCACACTTAAGGGATACTGCTTGGAAATTAATTCATTGTATTGTTTGATACTTTTTATGCAGAAGAAAGCTATTAATACTTCGATTTCACTTTATAAATCTTCTGCTTTAAATTTATACTAACAAACGAAGCTTCAGTTGGATTAAATCAATTTGATCAAACGACGTGGTAATAATTTAATTTAAATAATACGAGGCAAGCAGTTGAAGTTACATGCACTGATACATTTTGGTTTTTTTATTTCGGATAAAAAGAAAAATGTTCATCACTCGATTTCTTGTGAAATAAGCTTGAAGCTTTTTAAAATATTTACTGTTGATCTCGGTAAGAAATATTTAAATTTAAATATTTAAATTTCCACGAAGATAACGTGCCATAAAAAAGTTTGCAAAACTATCGTAATTATAATACAGCAGCATGATCGTGTTCAAAAAACAATAAGCTTCAAAGCAAACTATACTTAACAATACAATAAGAGGTTAAGAAGCACTGCAACGTTAATTAAGACATCCAAACAAGAGCGACACTTAAAACATTATGTACGAGAAAAACCGAGGAGCGAGCTCTAGACAGAATAGCCGGTTTTTCAAGGAGGGTAAACTTTGAAAATGAATACTCGTGTGCAGAGATAAAATGCTAAGAACCGAAAGAAAAGGTAAAAAAAATTATTTTTTTGAAAATCTTTCCAACGCTCGAGGTCTCTTGCGGTTTGTATATTCTGCGTGGAAAAAAAGTCAAGTACGCTTGATAGCGCGACACTTTGAAAAGTCGATTGCTCGTCGCTAGCTTTTTTGGGCTTTTCCTTCTTACTCTTGTTATTTTTCATTGTAGCGGGAATTGGAAAAATATTTGCTTTCCAACAACGAGAACTCAATTATCTTCGTCAATTTTTTTCTTCGAAAATTACAAAAATTAGTTAAAACAAAACTTATTCAATTTCACGGTGTAATATTTCTATGCTCATGAAAAAAAATCCAATCAAATCCTATAAATTGCAGTTTCATCTTCCAACGACTTAACGAATATAGAATCAAGCAGTGACAAGCAATTAAATGCAACAGTTCACGCGGGCAGGGAGACATATTCAATTAACTCCGTTAAATGCTGCGGTGCGAATAATTCAGCGACAAAAGATTATCGGTAATGTTTTGGGAACGAAAAAATCAATTATCGTCGTATTTAAGTTAACATTGTTCGATGGTAAAAAAAGCTGACTATCCGAGCTGTGTTGAATTTTAATTCTTGACTGTTTTATGTTCTTCTTTTTGCTATGTACGTAAGATGTAAAGTTTTAAGCTGATAGCAAGTGTACATAAGGATCGTTTGGTTTGTTGATAAACCTAACGACAGGTTTACGCAAGATATATGCAAATTTATTTAATCGATAGAAAAGTGTACGTACACCAGCTGCAGGATGTTCAAAAGCAAAAAAGAAGGTAAAAGGTAGTCGCTAAACACCTTTGCAATTGAGCTCACGTACGAAGTTTGTTAAATGAACACGGCGAGTTAAAGCCTCCGATAGAGTTTTCGAATTGGGTCACAGGACCTAGGTATACCAGAGTAGGGGAGATTTGAATTTTTGGGCGAAAACGAAGAATATGTCTCACGTTTTTTTTTCTTTTTTTTTTGAAGCCTTATATATGTATGCGCGTCGGAGCAAGAGATAAAATGCGGAACAAAATATTCTCGTTTCTAGAACCAAAAAAGCAGTCCCATGTAATTTGTGCCTCTATGTTGCGTGAGGATAAAAAGATTATGCGAGATATACTGATCTTTTATGTTTCTCTTTTTTCAGATTGGATTAAATTTTTCGACTGCTTTTTTAGCAGTCGTTTACGTATTTTTTCCAAGTTATTTAGAAGTATGTACTTAGTCTATAAACTCCGAAGGTAACAGCGTGGTTTTTGTCAAATGCTAATGCACTTCTTAATCAAGAGCTTTCCATTAACATAGGTGGAAAAATCGAACTTCAGAATCTATCACTTTAAAAGCTACAGCTATTTAAATTGCAAAACGTTTGCTTGTCGGGCTTCTGTATCTGCGTCAAATTCGAGATACTGTGGGGTGCAATCGCACTGGAATTTTTCAATTAAATAATTATCAGCATCTTCTTCTAGCGAAAAGAATTTACTGAGAATTGAAGTGAGAAGTTTTTTCATTCTTTTTTGTGCATTAGTTTGTTTTTGGTTAGCATAGAAACAATTGGTATCGGACCGAAAGAAAGTAGAAAAAATCGTTACGAATGATGAGGCTACCATCATCCCAAAAAAGAATCGATGCACAATGAGCGCACAGATTTGCGGTGAAAATGTACTATCTGTTATATCTATAAAAATAGATTGAAAACTAACGAAAAAGGCAGTGGCAGCCACAGCTCTCGACTAGAAGAAAATAGCCATGCACGAATAGACAACAATTTGAATCGAAGCAAAAGGGAAAAATTCACATCTTGGTGACACAACTGCAAGCTTGGGTGTTCGAAAACACAAATCGTTTAATGCTCGAGATCACTGTGACATTACATGTAAGCGGCTTCAGCGAGCTGAAGCAATTGAGATCCGCTCCATCACCCTTCGTATGCGCCATATTCTACGAAAAGTGTGTGCAGAGGAGAGAGAGAAAGAGAAAGAGAAGCCTGAGCACTGATTGAAAATAGTAATTACACCTTCTATTGAGCGAGAGAAGTAATAGCCGAGCGAACGAAGAACTTGAAGTGAAAAGGCGAGTTGGACATTTATTCAACTGGATCGTGAAATTCGCAGGATCTTTCAGTAGACGAGTCCTAGGGTAAGAAAAACATTGATACGTAATGTACAAGTAGGTAATTAATCTCAAGTTCTCGTCTGCAAGCGCACGAGAAGACGTCCGACTTACATCGTTTGGAAAACAGAAGCTGCAAACGAGAGTATTGCTCGCATATACGAATTCGTTAAAGAGCTTATTTCTCGGCTAGAAAAGTCAAGAGACCATGTATATCACAGAATTTTTTTCCTCAGTACACTCATTGGGTATAGTTAGTTTTTAATGTACATCTGCAACATACGAGTTTTTAGGTGAAATTTTTCACTACGTTGAAATTTTAATATACCTTGAATATTGAAACATTGATATTAAAAGTTATAATAAATGTTGTAAAAGCGGAGAAAAGCACTCGATTATAAATAAAAAATGCAAACAGCAAAGCATAACTGCTACGAGCGTTTTTATGCGTCATGACAGCTCAATATACCGCGCTGCACTTGAAACAAGAAATTGAGGTAATTCATTTTACGTTTATGAATCCGATTTCCATTTGACTTGGCGGACGCGAGTCAATAATGGCTACACCATATTTAAACGCCCGTGCGTACTTAATGAGGTTTGTAACGCCAGCATCAGTGCGAATGCGGCTGTGCCCAACAGGTTACGGTCATGAGTATATTGGAGTGTACGTAATTCACGACAGCGCAAATGGCTCGATGCATTTTCTCTCAATTTCGAAAACTGGGTGATGCGGAGTATTGAAATGTCGCATGGGTTTCGATAAAAATGAGAAAAAAAAATGAAAAGAATAACAGCGAGTACAATGCATAAGGGAGATGACCAAGCTGCAGCGAAAGTTGCTTGCTAAAGTACAGGTCACGCAGTACAATGCAATATTACGTGCGAAGAAATAAGTCAAAACAAGAAAAAAAAGAGCCGAGGACGAAAAAGTTGAGTATGTCGAAAAATAGGAACAAGCTCCAAATTGATCGAAAGAACGCCGCAAGGAAGTAGAGGAGAGAAAGAGCGAGAGAGTGAGAGAACAGCGCGTGCATGCCCTCCTCGTCGATGCGGCGAGCACAACCTCTATAATATACCTATAGATACGACGTGCAACGACAGAACTTGGGCGAGTATCGGGGCAAGAAAAATTCCAACACCAATGACAAGCTGTGGAGCAGATTTTTTTGCCATTCCCACGAGAAAGCTTTACACGACAATGGTGCGCGCGAGCGTGGCCGATCAATAAACAAGAACCAAATGCTGGACGCTACATGATGCCGCTATATATGCCAGCCAGAGAGCTGTACGCAGCAATGTGGCAGCTTCTCTATTTTTCCTTTGGTTTCATATAAGTTTTTCGGTACTCGTGTAGAGAGCGCACACACGCCCCTGCGCACAAAGAGGAAAACACAGACTGCAGCTTGTACCGGGCTGACTATACACCACAATATGATATATAATATATGAGGCATGCGTATATAGGCTATACCCACTCCCACGTCTATGGCTTTTTCTTTTTCAACTTTTGATTGAATTTTTATCGGTAAACGAGAGGAAGTAAGAGAAAGACTGCACACACACACATGACGTACTTGCAAGCATGTGAACATACATTAAACTTGACGAAAGTTTGATGTAAAACTATTGTGTGCTTTAGATTAACTTTCGAGGGGGAAAAATAGATCCGGGCGATTTTGAAGAAAATTGTAATTTCTTTCGCTGGCTCCATGTACCGCTTCAGTGTTTTTCAAACTTCGAGACCGATAGGATGAATATTCCGTTTTTTCCTCTTTCATTTCAACTTTGAAAATAATATTTTTTAAAAATAATGATTAAAAGTGCAAATATGTCCGAATGTCGATAAAATATAAGACACGAACAGAAAGTAGAAGTTAACCACTACAAATAATTCACGCGGTATGGCGTGGAAAATTTTACATCGTCAGGCGAATGGAAGTAGTTTCTCGATCGCGCAATTTTAACTAACCGAAAGTCGTAAACCGCGTTAATCGATGAAAATTCGAGAGCCGGTCGGCGATTGGCTCACAATGCTCTCACTCTCTCTCTCTCTCTCTCTCTCTCTCTCTCTCTCTCTCTCTCTGCTTCTCTATACACATACATGCAAAGATCAATCGGTTGTTTGCAAATGTCTAAATTATTCAAGGTATCTGCGATGCTACCGCAGCCGCACGTACACAGACTCACACACGCTAGTTGGCTGTGTCGCGTATCGAGAATAACGAAAGCAGCACGTATATAATTCTAGCCGAATATTCAGTGCGAGTGTGTGTAGTTTGATTATCGCCACACCAATGTTTCATAATTCAGGGAACAATGTACTGTGCATGGCGGCTGCAGCAGCAGCAGCAGCTGCTGCTGTTGAGACAACTCCGCCGGGTGTGTAAAGTGCACGAACGTTTCATGTCCAACCTCGCTCGGCGTCGTTATTATCGTTTTGTATATAGACTCAGCTTTTCTTGCACATTTAGGCACGAGTTACACGTACGAGCAGTCGACTAAGTCGATAGAATTATCGGACCTTATTCACTAGGAATGAATCGTGTAATTTTAAAGGGTTTTTTTGTCTATTAAACTTTGCTAGCTCTTTCGAGTTTATCGATTGATTAAATAATTACGTACCAAGGTTAAGTAGAACAAAAACAGTATCTATATTTAGAGCTGTAATAAACTTTCCGAAATATTATTGTTTTGTTTAAGTAAATTAAAAAATTGTGCCATTTAATGTATACCCACAATGATATTTGGCTCGAATGCAAAAATAAATGAATAGCTTATGGTTTTTCACAAAGAAATTCCCACACATCTAAAAAAAAAAATAATTAGCCAATGAAGCAGTGCAAGCTCAGTATGAGTACCAAAGACAAGAAACCGTAACCTGTACACAAGTTGAAAAATACAATCACAAGATGGTATATTTAACTGAGTGGGTGAAAATGAAGCTAGAATAAAATATATCGAAGGTGTGCGCGTTTTCAAGGTCGAGCATACCATTTGTGTAAACCCCAAAAAAATCATAAGTGATGAAGTTAAAGTGACAGCGTTATGTCTACAAACATCTCGTCTTTGAAGGGCTGGCTTAGCTAAAATTATCATGTACTGAAAAACAATGTGCAACAAAAAATTCTGTAGTCATGAATACCTAAAAAAAAACTTGGGCTTGTCAGAGCCAGAGTATGATGCATTACTTCTACAAGAGCATAAAAGGAAATTGGTTGGAAATACAGTAGAAAAAACTTTATTTAGACCTTGCGTATTTAAAATTATAAAGCTTAGGGTAGCTTTATAGTCTTAAATATCAGTTACTGTTTCTATCAAGATAAACATTAAACAACGATAACAATTGCATTTTACATGTGGAATCGAAAAAGAAAATAGAGAAGACCTGCGAAGACGAATACCCATAAGTCTATGTGAATTGATGAAAAATAAATAAACCGCACCAGGGAGCGCAATGTCTATCTATAGTACAACTCTACTACTTTTCGATTAGTACGACATCATTAATAATGTAAGTAAGGTACATTTTTCGCCAAGCCGTCAGCTGGAAAGCTCGTAAAGATGATAAATGATGACGAGTCTAGTTTTGCAGAACTGCCAAAAAAGCTCAAGCCCCAGCGTGCGTAGTCATTTAATGTTCATGTTACATAGAATACACAGAGAAACTAGTCCAAAAATTATTAATGGAATTTATAAAAAAAAATAATTATCATATCTATTAAATGAGTAAAATTTAGAAATTTTGAAAATTTTAGTATAGAACAATTCTTTTCATTGCTTTTCCCCATTTCATAATATATATACGTCTTGGGTTACTTTACCTATTATTATGTGTGTTCCATACGTATACATATGTATATAGTATATTCGCCTCTATGTTTATACTTGCGGGTTTTACATGCGCCATCTAGAAGTTAGTTGACAAGACGTGATCAGCAACACTATGAGGCGAGAAAATCAAGTCTGTAATTCCATTCAAAGTAGAAGAGAGTCGTTTTCACACCGCAGTCGTGTCAATAAAGCATGGAGGACATTGGTCAACTCTCGAGAGTTCCTTTGCGTCGCAACAACAAAATTTTGATCTAATTACAGTGTGCTAGGACTATATCAAGCGAAACAAGGCCAAGCGTGAGCCTAACGAAGTCCATAGTTTACATAAAAGTCCATGGCCGCAACTCGAGTCTCTCCTTAGAGCTTTCACGGTTTCGGCAGGAAAGAGTGAGTGAGAGGGAGAGAGGGAAGAAGGATATGCCTACTACCATTATGATACAACCCTTAGAGAGTTGAAAAAAAAAGAGAAAACGAGAACTTTGCACGACTGTTTGCCCTGGATTGCCACAAATTGAAAATTTATCTCGCTCTGAGAAGGTGCGCACTGAGTAGAGAACAGAATACAGAGAGATAGTAGAGCAATTTGGTCGTACGCAGAGAGCGCCTTTCCTGCTCTTTGTGGTCTCTTCATCTCAACCGCAGCTTATTGCGAAATTTTAAGCTTCGTTAAAGATTGTGTCTAAGAATATTTGACATGAGAAACTTTAATATGCATAATTTTGTGATAATTGTTTTAGTAACACAATTTAATTTAATAATACTCGAATAAATTCTAATGCTAAATTATTACGAGATATTTTTCTTAGTATGGTTAAAAATTTCAAACTCAGTTTCATTAATTTGTTACAATATAAAATTTATTCAGGTCACATTATATTCACGTGACTAAATAAAAAAACACGAGACCGTGCATGTGAACATTATTCTATAGAGTGATTTGTGTTAGATTCCATTATGTTTTAGCTGAGTTCTTTCAAGTAAATCCAACAAAAATTATGACAATGACGATGAGATCAACATTGCTCTTTTGGTCATTAACGCGCACACGTTTTCTCTCTTGCTCGTTCTTTCCTTTTTCGCCCTCTATCGTTTCGCGTGAGATAAAGAATAGTGAGAATATATACGTGTATATACGTCGTGAGCGTAGCTTTGGCAATCGTTCAACAACCTATGCTGCTGCTCGGTTGCAATGTCTTCAGAAATTCATCGACCGAGTTTCCACATCCCTTTTGAGAGATGACCCATGACCAAAAGCGGTGCAAAGGAGAAGCTGCTAGTAAGTTGCTACGCGGACGCTATCACGCAGTTCCGCACCGGCAACTTTACTACACTATACACGTACTGCTGCGAGAATGGCCCAAGTTGCTTGTTACTAATGCCGGAGCAGAGCACTGCTAGTAAGAGACTTAGCGATCCGAAATTAATTGCAACGACGTCCAATAGATGCTTAAAAAAAACTGTGCTATTATGAAAAGTTACTTTCCTTTAAGTAAGAAAGATTTTAGTATGCTCAGTAACAGAGTAAATTAAGTCTTGAAATCCATTCCAGTTACTATTTAGCCACAAAATAAATGATACTTGTAGCAAAGGTTCTATAAAACTCTGAAGATCTCGATTACATTGACCTTTGACTGTTTAAACATATGTAAAATTACGTAGTTCTTGGATCGCATGCTGTTAGTTTAATCCTTTTTACATTTTCTTTATTATATGTTGTCATATTTTCTTATAGCACCATCAATAAATCAATACTATACTTTTTCTAATTTAAGCCATTTCATATAATTATCTCATATTATAGACATGCATTTTTCGATTTAATATAACGTTAATACTTTCCGATATCTGCATATTTCGGTAGTAAGTCCCGGAAACGCGACATGAACTACCTCAATAATCACGCGAATTTATTTAATTAATTCAAAAAAATTAGTTGTATCAATCTTCCTCTTTGACGTGGCCCAATATCATTTTTCTCGAATATTAAAATAAGATTCACAGAATTCTGAACAATTACTATTAAATTTGCTTCATTCTCAAGACGATTTGCTTATAGGCCTTATGTTCTACAGTTCCATTTACTTTTTCTTAGCAGCCCATATTTCCTTCGACTCTCTCTTCTTCTTTTTAACCCTCTTACTACGTGAATCTTTTCCTTCTTCCAAAGTACAGCTGATAAACTTCACTCTCTTCTCACGTATTCTCTCTAAACTTTGTGCAACAATGGCCTATAGTGTAAGAAAAGAGCTTTGCGAGCCAGCGAACTAGGAACAATTGCGCCTTGTGTAGGGTGTCGAATGAATCGTCTCATGACCAACTGCGCCAGACAATAAACGTCCAGCCATGGTTAAAAACTCGACGCGATGATTAATGGCCCGTAAATGAAGCGAATAATTTCACGCTGAATAAAGCTTTTAGTGAGCGTGTGAATTTTCTTTTCTCAACTCGTCGCGAACTTCTATTTTTTAGCCTTTACCTGTACTCTTCATTGCTTCATTAAAAACTTTAGGTCTTTTAAAAAGTTCGGGAATAAATAAAATTGGATCACGCCAAATTTTATAGTCAATTTACTGTCATTTCGAAGAAATACCCCGAAATCATCCGGTAATAAAATGCAAAACTCGGTTCGTGAAATTTCAGGAAAGTTGATCTAACTAGCCAGCGATAATTTTAAACGCGATATTCGTACATAATCCCTGAAGTTCCAAACAAGCGTGTGATGGTCTGCGGATGCCCTAGAAAACATCAAACCAACATCTGGATGAATCTTCATTCTTTGCAAAATGTGTGACAGAATTTTTCTTTCTTCAATTCTCGACAGCGTCATTCTGCAGGACACGTAACCGCCGCCCGTATAGAAATGTCTTTCCGCCACTACACCGCAAGGTACCTTATACTGCTACTGCGCGTCGAATATTCAAATTCGTTCCGACGAGCGGCAAGTTTCTCATTCAGCTCGTTGCATTGCCAAGTAGCGACGACGAGTTCTGTCACAAAAACTTTTTCTCTCTATCTGCCTCCTTACTGCCGATTCCACGCACGCTTTCTTCTTCTTCTTCTTCTTTTCGCGCGCATATAGGTCCAGGGCCCAGTGAGACATCCCCGCAGCCGCGCCATCGCCAAAGAAATCGAGAAACTTTATAAGTTATCTCTGACAAACCCATTGCAGAATTTCGTACATGCTTAATCGAATTAGGTTATCTGGCTCGACGCCTTGTCAAGGCAAGGCAGAATAATAGGAAATGGAAGATGTTGAGGTACAAAACAAGTTAAAAAAATCTGGGTCGCAAGCACACGTACGAGTTTAGGCTTGTATCGAAAAATAAGATTGAACATTAAGATATCAAAGATCGTGAAACACGAATTTATTTCCTTAAACAGATCCACCTTACTAAGATAGCAAAGTTTCAATACCACTTGTTTATTCACACATGCTATTTTGTGTATAAAACACACTTAATTACTTGAAGTGCAAATGCAATTTCTCTGAAAGTTCAGAAAAGAAACTATTACTATTCTTATGGTTTTTCTATTCTAATTATTTAATTTACACGTTTATTTAGTTAGGAAAGACAAATACAAATTTTGTATGAGTTTGCACAGCTATAAAGATTTTATTTTTTGCATAGAGCTTTTTCAAAAATTTTATATCTATTATTTTTAATTAATAAAATATGATTATTTGATTTTACTACTAAAATCAAAAAATTATTTTCAAATCAAAGGAAAACTCCATGTTCATCAAAAGCTTAACACATTTCTTTATATAATTTTGGGTACGTCGACAAGAAGAGGCTGGCAATCAATTGACAAAGAGCTTTCTACAAGTTACAATTAATCCTATATGTAAATTGAATTACTAATCAAGTCAGATATTATCTCTATAAATTCAGTTGAAGAAAAAATGATTCTTGCACAATTACAGGAAATAAATAGCTTCCTTGATCAAGATGCTAAGAAATAGAAACATTAGCGATACTTGCAACACAAACTACTCAAAATGTAGAGTTTGAAGTACAATAGAATGCTGTTAGTCTGTTAAAAATTTAAAATGATTCATTCTATTATTGTTTGCATGTGTGTTCAATAGAGATAGATACATATAATTGCTCAGAAAATATAACTTGAATAAATAAGGCAAAGCATGCCCACGATATTTATTTTTTTTTTCACACAGTTGTAACAGTTAGCTTGATACTATAATTAAACAGTTATAGAAAATGGTTAAGGTTCCAATATGTTTTATTATTTTAACTAATAATTTAACGCACAAAAACTGTATGATCAAGATTTCAAAAACTTGTTAAAAACTAGAGGATATTAATAGAATAAAAATGAATCTGTTGCATAATCACAAACTACCACTTCTGCTAATACTTTTCAATTCCAATACTACATCAATACTATAATCATCAAATAAATGTCCTGAATAAGCTTGAATAGAAGTTTGAAGACGAATAGCAAATAAAAATTCTTAAAGGTAGAATGAATATACTTATTCTGTGTAGTAATATTTTAAACTATACCACTATACCCTAGTCAAGTCAAAAAATAAATAAATTCAGACAAATTTGAATGTAAAAACATAACACTTGATGGCAAATAACAAGACAAATACTTTTAAAGATAGAATGTTTACACATATTAGATCTGTTACACATGGTTATTTATTACTTATGATTTATCACAGTCATTTATCATTTTCAAATATAAATTAACTAATCTTTTATTGAGGCATTGATTTTTGTATCAAAAAAGGATGTAAGAGACATTTAAACTACATTTTATTTATTGTTTGTGTTGATTAATTTCCGTTGTTTTTCTCTCGGCAGAGTAAATTACTGACACTTCGTTTTTTTATAATTCATAGCAAACCTAACCTCAATGCGTCAGCTGGGTACCGAAGCGAAGGTTGAATCGCGTCATTCAAATGAATACTCCAGGCAAAGAAAGTACTCATTAAGGCCACGCGCGATCGAAAGTCGAAAAGCCATTAACGTTTTGACAGCTGGTCGGATGGGATAGCATTAGAAGAAATATTGAAAAGAGACAGAGATACACGCACGCACCTTGATCGAGAAGCCGAACGGCGTTCGGCGCATTCTCGAGCTGATGTTTCTCCTGTAGCAATTCTCTGACGTACTCGTTGGCCTTTTCCGACTGCTGCTTGTCCTCCTCTTTTTCGGCTGCCGAGCGCATATCTGGCTCCTGATTCATGCCGTTCGCTCTGTCCGCCATTTTTCGCGACAATTTATATAAAATAGAAGCGAGATGCTGCACTCGCGTACACTATACAGGTATATAAAATGACTTAATTGCTTATTGCGTATCGCAAAGCGTCAAGGTTCGTAATGGGTATAAACTAAGGCAGTGGGTCGTCGCGAGGTTTACTGTGCACGCGACGGTTCGATTGTTTCGCAGGCAGCAGCACGCGCAAACAAGGTGCAAAATCGGAGGCTAAATTAGAACAAACACACGACAGGTACAACACGATTGTTTACACAAACTCGAGGCTCGAGATAAGGGTTACACTCGATTCACGTGCAGACCGAGTTGTATGAGTGCACACAGCTACTACACAACGGTGCGTTTGTACTAAGCCATATGTGTTTGTATGCGTGTGTATTGGGCTGCGCGAATATGATTTCGCTCTGCGCCTATACGTAAGCGCGACCTTACAATGGCGACGTGGAGTGGACCGGCGCTGCTGCGCCAACTTTTGCGAGAAATTCGCGTGCGAATATATTCGCGCTGCTGCTGCTGGTGGCCGGGTCAGGCGACCGTCTCTGCACTCCGCAAACTGGCGTTGAACGCGCGTAGCGCGAAATTTCGAAATTTCGCGCCAGACAACTCTATGCGAATTTCGTCCTTTATTTCGTGCATCTTTTTGTATTTGGTTTTCAATCTCTACGTAATTAATTGATACGTTTTAATGGTACTTCAATTATAATTTAGTTAAAAGTGAAAATATCAATACGCAGATTATTGCAATTGACGTTAGCGATATCCGAATCAATGAATAAATCGAGCTATGCTAAACGAAGAAGCAGTATTTCTTTGAGCTATCTCGATGATTACGCTCACACCAATCATCGAATTGAATACCTGTTGAGACACACAACTTGCATTTGCTTATTAATACTCATTCCTCATCAACAAAAGGTACTTTTCGCGCTCCATTGAGCACAACTAAACTAGCGTCTAAGTCAATTATTCTTGAATAGCTGCTTTCTCTCTTTCTCTCTCTCTTCCTCTGTGTCGGAGAAAATTTGTTGTATAATTCCGTTCTATTGCGGAGCGCGCCAGTAGTATAGCATAGTAGTATACAATCGGGGTTGACGCTGGCGGCTGCAACAGAAGCAACACAAGCAGCAGCAGTAGCTCTTTTTGTCGTACTTGCACGTCGCCTCGTGCGACGCTCACATACTATACTGTATACATATAGGCGGAGCCAGAGGTGGAGAAGATGGAGCAGCAGCAGCTCGCGCGGGGATGTATGTGCATTTACGTGCCTTCTCGGTCTGATTAAAATTTCAGGATTCGACGTGCTGCTACCGGTCGCAGCGGGCGGGCGGGCAGCAGCAGCAGCAGCTACAATACGGAAAACCGCGCGCGAATAGCATTATGAATGCTATACACATCCAAGCTCCAAGCTCGTCTTCTCTCTTTCCATCCCTCGCAGTCCCCTACCCTCCTCGCTCCCTCTCGTCGGCCCGGAAAGCCCTACATAGCTATGTACGTATATATAAATTACAAGGAAGTTCTGCCGCTGTAGCATTTGCTGCTTCGATGGAAGCAGCAGCAGCAGCCGTGGGCACGTCTTCTTTCCTTACTACTCTCGCTATATTGGCGAATCATTCATAAAGTTCCGGACTCTTACGTACATATACTCAGCCGGGTGACTGGGCAGAGGAGAAAGAGAAAATGGAGAAGCTCGGAGTGATCGAGGACGAAGTCGCTCTATCCATAAGATGTGCAGGAAGTGATCCGCAGGCTCGCATACACACACACACACACACACGATGCACACATGCACGTTTCCCTTTTTTATATCCTACACGTATCGTTAGGCTTGTAAATACTTTTTCTCGACTTTTCTTTCGAATTTCGCGAGAGCTTTGGAGATCAAAATACATCTTTATTTATCTCGTGTTCCGGCCTATAACGCGCGGCTGTGTATAACACCGATTCTAAAGTTTCTTCGAAAAAAAATAACGCTATAATCAAATATTTGATAGTTTCCCTTCGGTTTAACTCTCGCTCTTTTTTTCTTCTCTCCCGCTCTCGCGAACGCGTGTATAGGTATGCGCACACGACGCTGCATACGTTATATCGTGCAAAATCAAATGAAAAAGCAAATTGAAATGTCAAATAAAAGTATTCCGTTACTTCAGCGAAATTTCGCCCTATCGCTGCCTGCCTGTGCGCGGCAGAGCTCGTGAAACTCGATATAGCGCGCCCGCCCGCCCGCGAGAGTAAAAAAAAAAAAAAACAAAAAATCAATCGCATCATCCAACACCAAACTCTTTCACTCTCTTTACCTAGCACTTGCTCTTTTTTTTTCTCGTGCGCATGCATGTATGTATGCATGAGCACGGCGTACGAATATACTCTCGGTATACAGCTATGTATACAACTGGCTTTTTTTGCAAGTTTTGTCGCGCGCTCAAAGCTTAACCGCGTAAACTTTCACTCAATCGGAATACGCTGCTCGTATGTATAAGTCGAGCGAAGGAAAAAAACCACTGTTAGGGAGTCGGGGGCTGAATTTTTTTACTGCATTATTTATCGCTCAAGCTTTCTTTTTGAATGATTTTGAAATTTCAAGTAGTATATTTTTTTCAATGGTTCATACATTTTTCCTTGCTTGATGTTCATTTAATAATTTCACGAGGACTAAATTATTTCAACATAAATTTTCGTTTGTTCATCTTTGTTCGGTTCTCTCCGAGGTATATACATACACCATGGCTTACAGCAACGGCAGTGAGAGGCGCATGATTCGGGTTCGCGTTACAAATAATTTAATATCGATATTTTACGAAACGCCGGCCGGCACGCGAGTAGTGTTCTTTTGTTTACGCTTACGAACTTGACTTACGCGTCGTAACTTGTCCGCGCGGTGCGTCTTTATCTCACAGCTGTGGTGTGCGTATGTATCCCCAATGTCGAAAGGACATTGTCGTTCGGCGGCTCTGAGCTGCAACCGGTACAGTCTAGCTTTGACTACCGTCACGCACTGATCTAATCGCATCTATATACTCAGTTCAAAAATCAATTTCAATAAAGAGAGGTTTTTTCACGTTTTTCCTCTTTAAACGAGCATTTTATTTACCACACCCTTTCTACACAGTAATTACGAGAATTTAGAATTAATTTAAATTCTCGACGAAACATTTTGGTGCCTCCTGTGAGGTGTGAGTAATTACACAAAGACATAGTGATCATACAAGTACAATTATACGAATCCCCTGGTTCATTGAATATTTTGACAATAAAGTGAAAGTGAATAATTGTGAAGTGTTAGTAACGATTGTGCATAAATTGGCAAATAACAATGGCTAGCGAGGTCGCACGTAAGCGAGGAACCTTGAAGGGCAGGCTGACCGTTTTGAAAGGTCTTATATCTAATAATGAAGTCGATCCCTTGAATGCCAGTATTCGCTTTGAGCGTGTGACTGACTTGTTTAGAGAATACGAATCGCTCGTAGAAGGACTAGTTAATGAAGAAGGAAATCTCGAGGCTGATCAGGCACGAATCGTCGAAAATGAATATTACGAAATGGCAACGAGGGTTAGAACGCTCATGATCCCAAATTCTTCGAATCCTGGTACTTCTTCAAGTTTTGGTATACCAGTTGGAAATTCAACGATGATTGAGCGTCAACAATTAGTAAAACTTCCAATCGCCAATCTTCCGCAGTTCGACGGTAATCACGAGAAATGGTTATCTTTCAAGAACACATTCTTATCCATGATAGATGCACGTACTGATGTTGACGATTTGAAAAAGTTCTTATATTTAAGAGACTGTTTGAAAGGCTCAGCATTCAATAAACTCGCTTTGTACGATGCAAGTGCCGAAAATTATGCCAGAGCCTGGAAAACATTAACGGATGAGTATGAGAAACAGCGCGTACTCATTGCAAAGCACTACGACGGTATCATCGACATTCCTTCACTCACTGTAGCGTCATCTGAAGGCTTGACCAGGATTATTGATGACGCACGACAACATATAAGTATGCTTGAATCTCTCAAGGTAAAGATAGACAAGGGAATGATTGTTCGAACCATCGAGAAAAAACTTCCTATCGATGTCCGAATGAAGTGGGAAGAAACACTTAGTTTTGATGAGTTCCCGACATTTGAACAATTGTGTAAATTCATCAGTGAGTACGTTTTCAGAATAAATTCATTGAATACTAATTCTGTACAAAGGAACGCATCTTTTAACAATAAACGCCGTAATGAACATCCTCATAATAATTCTTCAAAATCACGCAAAATTGATTCAGGCGCTAAAACATTTGTAACAAGTTTTCAAAATAATTGTGCATATTGTAAGAATGCTCATCCTATATATAAGTGCGAAGAATTTGAAAAACTTAAAGTACAACAACGTTGGGAAGTTGTGAAATCTAAAAAATTGTGCCGTAATTGTTTACGAACGCACACGGGCCCGTGCTCTTTGTCTCATTGCAAATTATGCGATCGATTCCACAATACTTTGTTACACGATGAATCAGTAAAAGGCAACTCAACCCGTGCACGTAAATCAAATAACACCAATGCGAATTCGCCTAATAGCAACAATGAAGATGCCTCATTATGACTAGGAAAACGAAGTTTAAGTTTAGCGTCACAATCTCCTCGTGCTCAATTGATGATGAGTGCCATGATTGTTGTGAAGAACGCAAGAGGAGAGTTGATCGAAGCAAGAGCGCTATTAGATACTTGTGCTACAGCAAATTTTATTACCGAAAGACTAGCACGACAATTAAAGTTGCCATTACATCCTTGTTCAGTGCCTATTGGTGCAATAAATGATATGAATACAACTTCGACAAGCAGCGTTGATTTGCACATTCGATCTCGAAACAACACATTTCAAAGAAATATCAAGGCATTGACAATTTCTAGAATTGCTGAGTTCGTTCCAGATGAAGTTTTTCCTCGAGAGTCGGTACACATACCCTCAAACATTCGACTTGCCGATCCTCAATTTCATTTACCAAGACCAGTGGACATTTTAATTGGAGCAGGTTTGACCTTATCTTTACTCAGCATCGGACAACATAATTTATCCAAGGGAAGAGGTGACTTGATACTACAAAAAACGCAGCTAGGATGGGTTGTAGCCGGTGGTCTTGACGAACCAAAACAGAGAAATCATGTTTCTTGTAATTTGCTTGGCATATCTGAGCAATTGGAAAAATTTTGGAGGATCGAAGATTTAGACAAGGATTCTTCTAAGTCTCACGAAGAAATATTATGTGAACGACATTTCAAAAATCATACGACTCGAGATAACAGCGGTCGATACATTGTCAAATTACCCTTCAAGGACGATAAAAATAATTCGGGTGAATCGCGCGAACAAGCATTAAAACGTTTTTATACATTGCAAAGAAAACTTGATTCAAATTTGAATTTAAAAAATGAATACTGCAAGGTAATGCAAGAATACATAAATACAGGACATATGTCTTTGATCCATGACGAAACGATACCTGGTTATTACATGCCTCACCACGCTGTGATGAAGGAATCGAGTAATACTACAAAGGTACGAGTCGTTTTCGATGCCTCTGCTAAATCTTCCAATGGAGTTTCACTAAATGATAGATTGATGATTGGACCGACGATTCAGGCCAAACTGTTCAGTCATCTTTTACGTTTCCGGTCATATGTTTACGTCGTTACAGCTGATATAGCGAAGATGTACCGACAGATTTTAGTCCACCCAGATGATAGAAGATTTCAGCGAATATTTTGGTATCACGATGGCAAAATACGGACATTTCAATTAAATACTGTGACATTCGGAGTATCAGCTGCACCTTATTTAGCAATTCGTACAGTTCAACAGCTGACTGATGATGAGGGCATGGATTTTCCAAAGGCTGCATACATTTTGAAAAATGACTTGTACGTTGATGATCTATTGACAGGTGCGGACTCATTGTCTGAGGTAATTAATATTCGAGATGAAGTGATTGCTCTGTTGCGGCGTGGAGGATTTGACATACGTCAATGGTCATCAAACCATCATCATGCACTAGATAATATAGAAGCTAAATTCGTAGATTTGGACTGCGTTGTTGATACGAGTGCCATTTTAAAAACATTAGGCGTTGTGTGGAATTCACAAGTTGACGAATTATTATTTAAAGTGGAAGAAATTGACGTTTCGGCAAAGGTGACGAAGAGAATAATATTATCTAATATTTCCAAAATTTTCGATCCTTTAGGACTCATAGGTCCAATAATATTACAAGCTAAGCGATTAATACAAGAATGTTGGAAGGCGAAACTAGATTGGGATGAATCAGTTCCTCAAGAAATATATACCTATTGGAAAACGATCATCAGCCAACTTCCATTGATAAGAAAATTATCATTTGAACGTCGTCTGTTGATAGAGAACCCAACGCGTATTGAGATTCATGGTTTCTGCGACGCAAGCCAAGCTGGTTATGGTGCGTGTATATATGTCCGATCGGAAAATACAACAGGTCAAGTACGAATAAGTCTAGCTTGTTCAAAATCGAGAGTTGCGCCAATAAAAAAGATCACAATACCACGCTTAGAATTATGTGCAGCTCAATTACTAGTGCATCTATACGAAGAAACGGAATTCGCATCACTATTTTCGACCCATAGCATTACATTTTGGTCTGATTCAACCATTGTATTGCAGTGGATCAAGAAAGAGCCACAGACTTTGAAAACGTTTGAAGCTAATCGTGTGGCAAAAATTCAAGCTCTCAAAGGTAGAATAAAATGGAGACACATCAGAACACATGAAAATCCAGCAGATGCTTTATCACGAGGACAATTTCCACAAGAATTTATAGAGAATCAGTTATGGTTTTCTGGACCGACTTGGTTGTGCCAATCATCTGACCAGTGGCCATCAGAGCAAATTCAAACAATAGCAGATTTACCTGGGGTACGAGAAAACAGGTGTTTAATCTTATCTGCTTCCGCAAACGAAATATTTCAACGATTTTCGACGTACTCCAAATTGTTGAACACTTTGTCATATTGCTTGAGAGTCTCGATGTTTAATACCTTTAAAAAGGATATTCATGTTGGCGTAAAGGAGAGAATTAACACCGAAAAAAGAATTATCAAAATTATTCAAGGAGAAGGTTTCAAAAAAGAGATTTCTATTCTTCACGAGTTGAAAAATAGCAAACGAACGCGATTGGCAGCTCTTGACCCCTTTATGGACGAAGACGGTTTGTTGCGCGTGGGAGGTCGACTGTTAAACGCATCAATTAAAAGTGATCAAAGGAATCCAATACTGTTACCGTCATATCATCACGTAACAGATCTCATTATACAAGATTATCACGTCCACTTCCATCATGCAGGTATTCAGACTACCTTGAGTAATTTGCGACATCGATTTTGGCTTTTGGACGGAAAAAATCAAGTGCGCAGAGTCATTCATCGTTGTGTAATTTGTATTCGGCACAGGCCGACAATCATGCACGGTAAAATGGGAAATTTACCTGCGGCAAGAGTTCAGGAATCGTACCCCTTCCAACATACAGGAGTAGATTACTTTGGACCATTATTTATCAAAGAGAAGAAATTTCGAAATCGTGGTAAGGTAAAGGCATATGGATGTGTATTCGTTTGCATGTCCTCAAAGGCAGTCCATATAGAAATAGTCAGCGATCTCTCTACAGACGGATTTTTGGGTGCTCTCAGACGCTTCATCGGTCGGCGCTCTCGTCCATCACATATATACTCTGACAATGGTACCAATTTTGTTGGAGCAAACAATCAACTTCGAGAATTGTATGCCTTATTAAACTCAGAAGCATTAAAGGGAAAGGTTAGAAACTTTTCGGCTCGAGAACATATAATTTGGCATTTCAATCCTCCAATCTCTCCACACTTCGGCGGAATATGGGAAGCCGCCGTTAAATCCTTCAAGCACCATTTTAAACGAGTACTAGGAGAAAAATTGCTTACGTTTGAAGAGATCAACACGTTTGCCATCGAAGTCGAAGCCATACTCAACTCAAGACCATTATGGTCGTTGTCAACGGACCCGAACGACCCATTTGCTATTACGCCAGCTCATTTAATGATTGGACGCCCTCTAACAATGTTACCGGAGGAAGACGTCGAAGATGAGCCTGAAAACCGGCTTACAGTTTGGCGTTTCATTTCTAAGGCTCGACAGCATTTTTGGAGACGATGGCACTTAGAATATTTAAGTGAACTTCAAAAACGACAGAAATGGCACTCAAGTTCAGAAGAGCTCAAGTTGAATGATGTCGTAATTATCATTGACAAAAATACTCCGTGCATGCAATGGAGATTAGGAGTAATCGAAGAAATTCATCCTGGCACAGACGGAATCACTCGAGTAGCAACCATCAAGACTGCCCACGGACAATTCAAGCGCAATATAACTCAACTTTGCCGACTTCCAGTGACCAATTGATTCAAATAACATCATTTTTATTATTGTTTTAATCGTTTTAATTCCAATTCTTTCCATATGATTCAATAAAGTACAAACTATACAATCAACCATTACAATAAATCCAATGCAACATTCATAGATCACATAATTGCTCATCATATCGCAACGCGGGGAGAATGTTCGGTTCTCTCCGAGGTATATACATACACCATGGCTTACAGCAACGGCAGTGAGAGGCGCATGATTCGGGTTCGCGTTACAAATAATTTAATATCGATATTTTACGAAACGCCGGCCGGCACGCGAGTAGTGTTCTTTTGTTTACGCTTACGAACTTGACTTACGCGTCGTAACTTGTCCGCGCGGTGCGTCTTTATCTCACAGCTGTGGTGTGCGTATGTATCCCCAATGTCGAAAGGACATTGTCGTTCGGCGGCTCTGAGCTGCAACCGGTACAGTCTAGCTTTGACTACCGTCACGCACTGATCTAATCGCATCTATATACTCAGTTCAAAAATCAATTTCAATAAAGAGAGGTTTTTTCACGTTTTTCCTCTTTAAACGAGCATTTTATTTACCACACCCTTTCTACACAGTAATTACGAGAATTTAGAATTAATTTAAATTCTCGACGAAACAATCTTATATGGAGATCAATAGTTCGCTAGAACACAAATTTAGTAGGAAAATGGGCAAAGGTCAAAAGATGAAATAATTTTTGTTCCAACACTTTACTGCATATTTTCTAGGCAACAAGAATCACTGATGAACGAGTAGATGATTTAATTATGCATACCTTAGAAGGTTTATACCCTATTTCAATTGCTAAAATAATCCAAGTAGACTGGATTTTATTTTTTTCACCTCGTTGAAATTTTATGAAAAAATAAACAGACAAAAAATAGTACCCTTCAAAAATAGATCATAATACTTAACCGAAATTAAGCACAACAATAAAGCGAAGATTCGCCTCCTCATTAAGATAAAAAGCGTGAATGGCGAGCTTTTTCTTTAAAGTTAGCATTGAAGGAAAAATAATTACATGAAAGCTTTGTTGAGCCCTTAAATTCTGTAAACTCATTAGGCGAATGAGCCCGATAAAACCTTGGCGAGGTAAAGCTCAAGACTCTAACGTAAGCACAATTTTAACAGCTCCTCTCGTCCCGAACGTAATTGTTAATCGTTTACGTAATGCATGCGATATATCTCAATATTTAACTGTAGAAAGATATCACGGTTAAAAAGTATATTGCGCATCATGATTATTATTTACTAAACAGATTTTCATCCATTTTCCAAATTACAACTTTTCAAAAAAGCTGCCGTATTATCAACGGAGTTGATAATTTTTCATCTGCTCCCATTTTCATTAACCACCCCCCGGTTACTGCATTACTGCTGGACTTTCAGAAATACCTCGATTAGAAATGTCATGTATCTGCAAAAAGTATATACGGTACATAGCATACAGGACGAAAATACAATGAAAAGCACTAACTCAATTTACCCAGTTGACCACTGTGTCGCATGATTAAAAGTTTAAGCCCTCCCCCCCTCGCTCACTCTCTGATGATCCTTTCCTGAAATGGAATACGCGAAACTTAGTTCCGCATGCGAATTTAATGCGATACATTGAACCTCGGTGTGTAATCCGCGAGAGAAAAGTTTTAATTCTCCTGATGCTATTTTGATGTATTACTTTTTTGATTATATTTAACATTCTTTAAGAGAGCTGCTAACTGCATTAGATTATTTAAACATTTGTAATTTGACAAAGAGTGGATCGTTTTCAACGAGGATTTAAAAAAAATGAAACGGTAATAATAATGCCCAGGTCGGAAAAGTACTTTTACTTTGAGCTCGCAATTTCACGTGGGCACCTCATCAAAAGTATGGAAAGGAAAAAGACGTGACACGCGCAAAGGAACTTCCAAAAAAAAATAATAAAAAAAAACATCGCGTAATTTCGGTTCTCAACAAAAAAAAAAAAAAAAAAAAAAAAAAAAAAAAAACAATTCCGTTGCGCACGTGAAGCAAGTATTAACTAATGTAACGCGCGTCAAGTTTTAAACAACAATTGCGAAGAAAAGCTCGGCCGAGCGCGATAAACAATGAAAGCTCATCATCGAGCGAGGCACGCCGTATCAATTGTCAAGCTGCTGCAGCAAGCACACGGTTTCTAGTTCTCGCACATAATGTCTTTTGTATATAATACAATATCCATTTAAACTCTAGTGCTCGCGCAGCTCTTGATTTACGCGATATATACCGTAAGCATGTGCCGTATTATGTATACGTGCGTCGAGTCGAGCGAGCGAGCGAGAAGCGAGTGCGAGTGCAGCGAGGCTGTGTTAAACGGGTGGTGTGCGCTGCACAGGCTTTATGTTGTATCCAGTACACGCTGCGAAGCTCGGCCGCACGCGCGGATATAAAACTCGACCCCGAGAGCAAAGTGTCCGTACACACACACACGCTCGCACATTTATACATTATATAAGTGCGTAGGCGCGCCGTCGTAAAGATTGCGCCGCTGTGAGAAAAATTCAAATTTGAGCCATAAAAATAATGTGTTTGCGCGAGGTCCGCGTGCTCTTGCTCGTTATTTCCAAGACGGTACGCGCTCAGCTCACCGTATATATTATATGGAAAAAGAGAGAGAAAGAGAGAGAGTGGAAGAGAGTGAGTGAGAGGAGAGACAGAGTGGGCTAATACTCTTTTCTCTCCCGCAAGTGTTCAAACTCTCATTTCACTTGAAAATTCGAAGCACACTCGTATATCACCATATACGACTGTATGTGCCTGCGGAACGACAGGTAGCTCTCCGCACATGGGCACAAGCGACTCGCTGCAGTTATATATAGAGAGAGAGTCAGAGAAGACCACCCCTCGAACTTGCATATAACTTGGTCGAAAGCTTTCGAACATAGAGAGAAAGAGAGAGAGCGAGAGGTAGAGATTCATGAGCTTCGAGTATGTGCATATGCATAACTTTCACCCGAAAGAGAAGGATCAAACGTCGTGTATATAAAATTAGCCTCTTCACTTTTCACGACTTTTTCATTTTACCTACGCTTGTGCTTGCCCGCATGAAGGAAACTTAGCCTCCGACGACCCGAATGTGTCTTCACGATCACACGCGAAAGCTGCGTATTTTTTCCTCTTTCTATATTATTTAATGCGACACCTCAGGGTCAATGTTAAATTCTGATTATAAATATACTATTTATTGAATATTGATGCAATGAGTAAAACTAAAAGATCTACACAATGTAAAAATTAATTTTTTAACACTGCGTGCGCGAAACACGGGCTTTCTAACCTTAAATCGTCAGAAAACCCTAGTTTCTCGCAAGCAGAGTTAAAAAATATCGTTTGCAACTAGTCCGCGAGGAAGTTGACTCACCCAGGAGTCTTTGCACCCTCGCTACGCTCGGGTGAAAACAACTCCTGGATGAGTCATCTGCTTCGCGCACTTGTTACAAAATATACTATTTAAGTAATACGTTATGCTTGAAACATGTAGTGCTTTACCGCCAGATGGCGTATGGCTGAATTCTAAGATACTAAAAGCGAAAAGCCAACGTTTTAATAATAAGTAAGAGCTATTTTTAGCACGACATCAGCATTTTTCATTCGATATTATCGATTTTATCGATTTTAAAATTCTAATCTTGAATCTTCAAACCACGAAGCATGTTACAATGCTTAAGGAAATACCTTAAAATTTGTACAATGAACATGAATAATAACGCCATTTTATTTGAAATTATAGTCAAGTACCTTAAAATCATTCTTTATAAATTAAAATGTTGAAATTAAATTGAAAATAAAATTTTTCTTTGCTTTAATCCTCGAAATAAAATTAATTCTGTATTACAAATATATTTATGAATAATATTTTATCCAATTCAAGTCCGATTATGAAAAATGCCCTCTATTTTTTACTTGAATTTTCAAGCAGAAAAATTGTACGGTGGAGTTAAGGATCAAAACTGATCCTCCGAGGTCTGAGTGCGTGGTATATCTACAAAAGGTATTCGTAACGCGTGGAAAGATGGTTCCTTAACTGATCTCCAAAGTAGCGGAGTGCCACGTGTCACATACATATATCTAAGTATAATTCCGAGCATGGGCCAATGGCAGCAATAGAAGTGAAACGAGTGAAATGCAAATGCGTGGGTGCATGAAAGCACATACACACACACAGAAATGCTTCGGGCTTTAGTTCTTCGTCTCTGCCGTCCATACGTAGATATATACATACTTTGCCATTTGTCTCTTTGGCCGTTTTATTAGGACGTAGAGAAGGACGTTGCTACTGCTGCTGCTGCCGCTGCCTCTGCTCGACTTTTGATCCGCGCGCGCATGAGTTTAAAAGCACGGGGAATAGCCCCTTTCCGCTTAAACTTTCTCTCCATCCACCTATACGATTACTCCTCCTTCAACCTTTCTATACGTCTCTCTTACTCTATCTTTTCTTCTCTTTTTTATGACTCTTTCTCTTTCATTACACTAACATTTTCTCTCTATCTCTATCTCTATCTCTCGTGCTTCGAGCTGCAGATCTACATGCAAATAATCTACCGTTTACTCGAGCGCAAATATTAGTTCTTCCCACGCACTGCAATGAAAACAATTACCCATGAGCCAGAACGATTCTGACGTCTACTCTGTAGCATTATACATAGGGTTGCGCGCGCTACATGTCTACTGCACTATTTCGAGAGAGAAATTCATCCCCGACGATGGAGCGACTGCAAAATTTTTTAATATATTTCGGGCGGTATAAAGTAGGTCGCGAGCTATTTTCGCGTTGCACATAATCGTGATGCGCGTTTGTACGTTGCTGCTGCTGCTGCTGTGGTAAATTAATGATACACGGGGTAGAACGTCGAAGAAAAGTGCGCATCATCAACGGGGAAATGAATCCCGATCTGTGCACGCGCACGATGTATATATATGCACGTACTCGCGCGATGAGCAAACAGAAAAGATAAAAGAGACGAGAGTTTGAAAAAGTTTCGCGAGCGAGAGCTCCTCGAGTTTCGTGCAAAAACTGCTCGTTCGGAGGTACCAAATCTCTATTAAAGTAATTACTGTATAGATGCGCGCACGTCATACAGTTGTTCTCTCTTCTTCTTCTTCGTCTTCTTTTTTGGCATTTTTTTTCCGGGTAACATTAGGACTTGTTTCGCTTGTTTTTTGCGATTATTAGGGAGCGAGGGCGATATATATGTACGAGCTAGCGAATGGCCCTCGTTTCTCATTCGTCTTCATTTATTTATCATTATCAGCCCTTTCTTCCTGCGCTGCACCGCACCACAGCAGCAGCTCTCGAGTCATATCAATTCTTTTTTATTTTCTAAGCCAGCCACCGGTGATCAAAACGCTATGAATCGCCTCGCCCGAGCTGCTGCTGCAGTAGTACAAAACTACTGCGCGTGGCTATCTTTACATTCCTTCGTTTTTTCGACCGATGCACTCGGTGTGTGTTTGTGTGTGTGCACAGTACTTTTTACTACTCGTTTTCGCGCGTCCACCACTTTATCGCCTGTTTACTACGGTGTGCGCGGTTTACAGTCCATCCGCTGATATTTTCCTCAAAATTTAGCTCTTTCTGCTTGCTGAGGCGCGCGCGTGTACACACACTCAAACCCCCCGTCTGACTGCCTGGAGATTTTTATCATTTTTTCCCCCCGTGATACATGGCTTTTGCAGATACATCCCGGGCTAAAGAGCGAGAAAGAAAACGAAAAAGAGAAGCTCAATGCGCAGATAAAACTGGTTTACCTAAACGCGTGCATACGTGAATAGAAGCTGCGTACACACACGATATACCGGCGGCTGTCTCGTAGGTATTTGAGTTTTATACACTTACTTGATACCGCGCGCAGTCTCTCACTCGTCGCGGGGGTGGCTGCGTACTCTATTCTATCGCGCGCGCACAACACAACAGTCTTTTGTGGTGTCACTCGTGGCTTTCCGAGCCAGCCAACATACACACACACACATACACCTGCATACCGTATGTATATCACACGTATGTACCGAGTTGCTGCTATACGTATCAATTGCTATCGAATCACTCGCGATTTCCAAGTGCATTCACGCGAGCTCGCTGCCTATTTGCGAAGTGGATATTCGATACTTTGTGAGGTACGTGCATGCCGGTAAAGAGGCGCACGCTCGAGCCTCGAGGTCTTATGAATAATGCGTGAACTGATTTTTATTATTTCGAAAACTCGCCCAAATTGGTTCGCATGTACGCACGAAATTCATTTTTTGATCGATTCAAAAAAAAAACTGCATTTGAAAGGCTTCTCAACTGATCCGCTCAAAATTCGATGTAGCGGGTTATATTTTTACGCGTCGTCGCACGGCTACTTGTGTATATCGTCCAACACCTGTCATTGTTTATAGTTGTTTAAATTAAAAAAATAACGTATTTATTTTTCATCGTATTTTTTTTTTGTTGCGCCCGGTAAATTTCTGCTCGCATTATTTTGCAACAATCGCTGCAGCAGCAGCACGACGTACGTGCAGCAGCTACAAGTGCAGTAATTTTTTTCATTCGATTTTGTTTTTTGCGCGTCGCACAAATGTTTTGAAACAATAAATCGACCCTTCGGATATACGTTCGATATACAGCCGTGCGCAAACAGTTAATCTCCGCTGTAATAACTTCAAATAAATTCGGTTGGAGTTTAAGTCCTCCTACGGCATAATTGAGTTTAAAAAGAAGGAAATTTTTTCGAAAAAAAATTTCATTTACAAATATCGCATTTACACAAAATTTTACTTCGGTACAAAAGAATATCAGCTCGATAATTATCGCGCGATAATTAAACAGCCGCTGTAATTGTAGCGCTAAATTATTTTTCAACTCGATGTTTGAAACGATGCCTCGGCGATAGTATTTTATTCTCAGTAAAAACAATTCGCGAGGCGAGAAGATGAATTCTCTACTCATAAAAGGATAATAGTTCTCGTGCAAGTCAAATGTTATCCTACCTTAGTACCAAGGTTTTCTCGTCCTCATGACTCAAAGTGTTTCTGTCAGTGTGCTTCTATCTGTGTGTCTGTGTCTGTGTGTACGTTAGCTTTGAAGCTCGAGAAAATGTACGAGCTTATTCCCTTCATTGGCTACATAGATATATATATCTGCCAGAAGAGATCCTCCTCTCGCGCACACGTCTTCTTGCGCGGGTTTATCTAGCTTTAGTTTTTACCATCGGCAAGCTAATACGAAGACACCGATGGCTGTTCTTATACGTCGTACAGTTTGCTCTTTGTACAACGTGTACGCATATATACGTAGATGGCTTTGGAAGGCAATAAAATCAAAGCGCCAAGAGATTGACGAGAAACGCGTGTGCAGAGACCGGCGAGGTAGAGAGAGAGAGACTGTTGACCTGACCGGGTGGGTGCAATATAGCAGCTAGCCTATGGCAACTGCAGAGAGGATACGTCAGGATTACATCGACGCAGAGTGAGGCATAGTAATTATCCAGGGCTGTTTGGCTAGATTCATGGCACGACGCTGGGGCAAAAACAGCTGTATTTGTTTAGCCGAGGTGAGAGATCGAAGTTACTCCATATTTTATATAGCCCTCCTTATAATATTATATCGCGCCCGTATGTGTAATTTAATTTTACGCATGAATGAATAAAATCTTCATTGCAATTTTGGTGTACTTTTAACATGTATCATTGTCTGTACGAATCACATAAAAACTTCTGCGCACGACCGGTCGATGGTGGTGGGGGAAAGTATCGCCAAAGAACTATCACGATTGCGGGGTCACCTCGCTAATCTCCAGTAGTGCGTACAGTCGCTGTCGAGGAATTCCTCAGTGAGCAAATGTTTACAAATTCGTGAATTCAAAATACAGTATTGGCTACGTGAGGCATATAACCTCAAATATTTTCTCAGTGAGAATAGTGAAAATTCACGGTGAATACACATTATCAAATGAGCGATGGAAAGCAACGAGGACATAGTTAGGTAATAATTTTCATGTTTATTTCATAACATTATTTGAAATAATATGAAACTTGATTCTTTAGAATAAAAGAAGAACCGAAGTATCCTTGGTCAGAAGCAGACGACGATTACAATTTTGATTCGGTACACTCTTGTGAAGTGAAAGACGTTAAAACATTCACGTTTTATAAAACATCAGTAAGTTTAATGATCTTAATTAAGTTTTGTTTCTCCACTATCAAAACTATTACGTAATTTTAATTTTAGGCAAATCACATAAATGAAGTTGTGCTGCCCGAAAAGTTAGATGGAAATATATCTATACAGTTTGAGTGCAAAAACGTTAAACCTGAATTGAAGGCTTTATCGTCAACCATCTGCAAAACTGAGTATCAGAGTTGTACACCTGCTGTAAAAGTGGAAAACGAAATTCAGACCAGTTACTTGGACGAAAATAGCCTAATCATTTTAATTAAAAAAAATTTCGACTATCACAAAAATCGACTTTTTCAAGTAAATGCACGATTGAAAAATGCAGAATATAACGAGGTTGGAATATTAAAAAAAACTTCTCAAACTCGATTATTTGATAAAAATGAAATTAGTCGAAAAACTCATAGAGGTAAAGCAATTTTCAATACACATATTAACTGGACACATAAGGGTTTTATACTGTATGAATGTGAGATTTGCCACAAATCATTCGGACAAAAGTGTAAACTCAATACACACATAAATACAGTACATAATCGGAGCAAACCGTTCAACTGTGACATTTGCCACAAATCATTTAGGAAAAAAGGTCACCTCAAAGGTCACAAACAGGCAGTACACGATCATAGTAAACCCTTTGAATGTGACATTTGTCATAAATCATTTGGACTAAAGGGTAACCTGAAAACTCACACAGATACAGTACATACTCGGATTAAACCCTTCGAATGTGGAATTTGTCACAAATCATTTAGGCAAAAAGGTCACCTCAAAGATCACAAACAGGTAGTACATGATGGTATCAAACCATTCGAATGTCAAATTTGTCACAAATCATTTGGAGTTAAACAAAAACTGAAAAGGCACATAAATTCAGTACATAATCAAAGTAAACCCTTCGAATGTGACATTTGTCAAAAATCATTTGGACAAAAACAAACACTCAATAAACATACAAGTACTGTTCATGATCAGAGTAAACCCTTTGAATGTGACATTTGTCATAAATCATTTGGAGAAAAAGGAAACCTCAAAACTCACATAAATGCAGTACATAATCGGATCAAATCCTTTGAATGTGATATTTGTCACAAATTATATGGTAGCCAGGTTACTCTAAAATATCACATAAATGCAGTACATGATCGTATCAAACCCTTCGAATGTGAGATTTGTCACATATTATATGGTCGAAAGGATACTCTAAAATATCACATAAATGCAGTACATAATCGTATCAAACTCTTCGAATGTCAGATTTGTCCCAAATCATTTGGGAAAAAAAGTAGCCTCAATAAACACAAAAATTTAGTACACAACTATAAGTAATTTTACGACTTTGGTTGGGCATTTGAACAAAAAACTATCGAGGGGATTTTCGTGGAGATGGGTTCTGGATCCTTTCTTGGAGCTGTCGCGAAACCTGCTGTCAATTGAGAGAAGTGATATAATCATTGAGCATCTGACGAGTGAAGAATTGTTAAAAATTTTCTTAGCGACAACAACGGGTTAGAGCTCGTAATGACGATAAACACATTTGCTTTATTTCTATATGTCTAGTGTTATTTCTCTGTAGATTTTTGATGTAATTTTAATGAATAAACTTGAAAAAATTTATTTCGATGGTCATTTAAAATAAAAGATTTCAAATTATATATTTATTATCCTGGCATCTTATCGAGACCAAAGTTATCTGTGCACAAATTAAAAGTATAAAAAAAAATTATAATATAGCACAAATAAAAAAGTTTAAAAAACTCAATAAAAACCCGATTAGTAGAAAAAATTGGTTGTTAACTACTGTATTTGTCCAATTCATCGAATTCGAGTCAAGTGTTAGTCGAGTAAAACTAGAAAAACTGTTAGTAACCAGGAAACATTTGTAAAAAGATTGCACGTAGTACGAGCAAAAAAACCGATGAAAATTAAAATATCGATAAAACTTCGATCCAGATATAACTTGCCAAAAAGTAAGCGACGATCGATCCAGGGCTCGCGCTCGGAAACGTTATTTAATTTCTATCCTAAAAGAGCCATCAAGAAGCGGTATAAGCGTCAGTCAAGTATATACTTGCAGCCAGGTATCATTACGACTTAATGGTCCAAGATGCTGAGTCGTAAATTCCCATTAAATTCGCTGGGCAAACAAAAGCTTTTTGAAAGCCTTACTGCTCTCTGTATGTGCTGCGAAGCTGGCGAGATCCGCGGGAGTATGTGTTCGTGAGTCTGCAGCTCTTTATACAAGTCTTTTATTTTTCTCGCTTATCTCCTCTTATATATATAATAAAATTCGTGACAAAAAGCCCGGATCGTTACAGCCGACTACTAGGCCCTATTGTCGACGGAATTAGCCCGCAATGAAAAGCCAAAAAGGCTCGGAAGAAATTGCACTGCACTGCAAGCACGCGTATACAGCGCGTATAAATATTTTCCGGGATGCCACAACTGGCGCGTTAGCAAAAGTCACAATTTCGTTTCGTATACACACACACGTTGATAACATCATACGCTTTCATGCACTACGCTCGAGCTCGTATTGAAAACTATAGCTTAACGCCGTTGCCCGACTCCGGAGGTATAAGCATATTTAACGGAGGGGGCCCAGATTTGCTGCTACCGCTGCTGCTACACACCAGCAGCAGCGCGTATATGCTCCGGAGGTGGAGTGATACTCTCGTTTAGTGAGCTGATACTCGAGCTTGCGAGCTTGCGAGAGCGCCACGTTAAAAAAGATCTCATAGTCACGGAAATTAAGGCGATTACGTGAGAGTGAAGCTTCTCTCTCTCTCTCTCTCCCTCGTCAGATGAAAAACGTAGATTATATCTCGCGTACTGGCAATTGCACTGCCTCTCTCCGTGCGGTTATGTCTAATTGAAGCTATGATTATTATACCAGATGGCGGCGATGATTATTCTCCTGCGCTGCTGCTGCTGCCGGTGCTGCTACTGCTTTGTGCTGATCCGCGCAGATGAGACTCTCCTCGACAATACGATGTAACCGTTCGACCGACTCTCCAACGGGACTAATGATATAATAACTTTATGCTCCAGTAAATTATCAATATTCGTATCTCATACTCGCGCCGAGTGCAAAGTGAAATTTCGGGTTCAAAAAAAATGAAGAAAAGGCTACGAATTTCTCGCTCACTTATAACGAGGAGTGAATCAACGCCCGAGTCTATATATCTCATAGCGTTTATGCCCTTGTGAGATAAAACGCGGCGCTCCGAAGTTCACCGAGGAATTATTTTATATGCCGGTACTCAATAAAACGAAATTTGCCTTTCTTCTCGATAATTTTCCGAATTATATCTCGCAATAAAATTCAACACGGGACGCAATCTTGCTTTAGCTTTTTACTTCTTCTTTTCTTTTTTAATGTAAAATCCGTGCCGAAATTTTGCGCGCGTGGTACCGTAATTTTTATACACAAGAAATTCTTTTTCTCCGGCTGCGAGTGAGAGAGGGAGAGAAAATTTGGTGAAAAAGCTCTCGACTAAGAGGGTGCGCAGCGCGAAGCCCACAATATGACTGTTATTAGAGTACAGCGTATGCGTGTATACGCGTGTACGTATATACGAACTCGGTGAAAAATTCGCCGAGTGCAACACACTATATACTTCAACAGCCGCAGCCGTAGTTTTGAAGTAATATAGAGACCCGAGCGCGAATAAGAACAGTTGGCAAAAGAGCATGTCGTATGCTTCAGAGTGCGACGGGGAAAGAAAGAGGGAGACAACGACAGATGCACTGGAAGTTAAAAAACATCTCTATATACGTATGCGCTCGTTCACGTGCTCTACACGTGGCGGGTATTGTTATGTCCCAAATAATCTTATATATCTTATGTTATTTAACATCCTGTTCTTGATTTCAAAAAATATACATTAGCATTACGCTCATTTACGAAGTTTCATGGAACCTTGCTCCAAAGCATTCATAGTTTACTTCAGCTTAAAAATGAAAAAGCCCTTAGCTACGGCCCTTACAAAAGTCTATACGACCGTGCGCAAAAAAAATTTAAAAAACCAATTGCGATGTATATTAGGGAAGAGCATGCCACATATTTTCTACCGTACTTGCCAGATGGAGCATGCGACTCTGTGCACCTCGATACGTACGTAGAGAGCAGCAGCGAGACAGTCTTTTTGCATATCAGCCTCGTAAACGTGTAGCATGACGCGCCGCGCGCCCATGTACGTAGGACATATACAGAGATTCGGAAAGATAAGGCGCCCGTAATACGCTCGCGAGCGGTAATATTCACTTTTACTGCCGTGGCAGCACCAGCAGAGCCATTGTAGCTCGAGCAGTGCTGGAGAAGAAGCTAATTACAAATTATATGTATACTTTGTCTAGAAAACTTATGAAAGTGCATTTTCACGAATTAATGCGTATACAAATGCACGCGCCGCGCGCACACAGACGAAAACTTTGCGTGTTGTTGCTATTTTTTGCCTCCCTTTTTTTCTCCCCGGGTTTTTTTTGCTCTCTATGTTACGCGAGAAAAACTTACAGCGCGCGCACGAGACTCTTTTTTGCCCCCTTTCAAAAGATTTCGCTTTGCTCCAACAGCAGCTAGCTAGCTGCACACTATATGCACGCCTCGCTTGCTGTATTTAAGTAATTAGGTGAAAAAGAATTTCCCAGCCGGTGTGTAGCGTACGCGTGCGTGTGTGCGCATACCAGTGTTGCACGCTTGTGTATTTATGTGTGTCCGCGTCTGTGTGTTTATACAAATGATGTCTCTTGGACGCCGCTCTTTTGCGTTTATAGAGTCTGACTGCACAGTCTCGCAAGCTCTCTCGCTGAAAACTATGCGTATAATCAGATTTCTTCTGTCGCTCGCTTTGTAACTTTAATAACACGCGCGGCAGTCAAAAAGGGATGAAGAAAGTGCCAAGTTGCAACTTTATGTATGCCGGTGCCGAGTGAGCTACATTAGGAACGGAAAAAGTAAAGAAAAAAAATACATTATATCCTCTCGTATCCACCGTGGTCCTGCATGTAGAAAGTGCAGATGCAGTGGTATCAAAATTCGAAAGTAACTAAAACGATTATGAAATAAGTTCCCTCGGTCAGCAACTAATCTGCATCTCGATTTAAAATTCTGCAGCGATTTAGTTAAACGCGGCGCGCGACACGGCGATCGTTCCAATTCGAAATGCAAACGCATCTGCGCGAGGTAAATCGCATAGAAGTGGCCAAGAGAGAAAGAGAAGGCGACGGACGGAAAGATAAATGGAGATTTGCCGAGGGGCGGGTGTATCTTTAGCCATTTGGCAGTTCCAATGTCGCGCGATTAGCTACGTGCCTTGTTTCGCCAATTATTTCGTCTGTTATTTGGAAAAACAAATGCGGCGTGCGCGCGAGAAAGAGACAGAGAGACTCGAGTGCAGCTTTCGAGTAGTCTGTCTTGAGTGTAAGAGAGAGGAGCGCAAGAGCTACGTGTAATCTAAATTAACTCTCTCTCTAGATTTATTGTGCATGTGTATGCATCATTTTGTTAATCAAAGCTTGTCGCTCTTTCTCTCTCTCTCTCTCTCTCTCTCATAGTAATTCAATACAAATGCGTGTATTAATCATTCACAACGAATCGCACGAAATTACTTTAATTAAATTACTCAGACGAGGCGTCTTTAAGTGCACGTGGTGACACGTCTGCGATCTGCTGAGTTACTATACGCACAGTATACGCGCAGTAGAATCGTACTTATACATGTATCTCCCCTGAACTACTTGCAGATTTGCAAATAAAGATATTCGTCATCTAGCGGTTGAAGTTGATATTGAAGTCTTATAGGAGGCTTAAAATCTAAAACAATCTTGTCATTCAAATTTACGAAAATATTTATCTTGTCCTTTCTAATCCCTTTTTAATAATTTGAAAATGTTTACTTTTCCCTGAGATACAGCTATTTCTGTGAGATTTATTCGTATACTCAGCGTAAAATCGTAAGAAAGAAATTATTTTTCCAAAAATGCTCCATCAAAGGGGGGATCCAAGCACATGACATTGGTGCTTTTGACTCGTGTCATATCTTAGTGTGCTCGCGCATCTCGAACTCGGTAATGCTACAAAGGCTAGGCTCCTTTTCCTCTTCGCATCGCGCGAGCGGACGCGCGCTTCATAAAGAGAAAAGCTCGGAAAAAGCTTCGGCAGTATGTGCGCAGTTTTCGCTTCATTAAACACCGCACGCATACGGCAGCAGGTTCGACTATGTATAGCTCGATACAGCAACGACGCGTACGCATACGTAGAGTATATACAGCACGAGAAGCTGTGCAACGTATGAATTGGCTCGCAAACTCGTGCGAAATATAGTGCGCATTGATAAGCGTGCGCGTACATATGTGCGGTACACGCAGGTCTGTGCTGGAGAAATAGACTGACACGCGTTGGCAAATGATCCTAGCAACAGCGGCAGCGACGACAACAATCCCCGGCCTCCCGCGAGAGAACAAAGGATCGTCGTTGTCATATACTGCATGTGTGCTTGCGCCAGTGCTCAACGCTTGTACCTACACCAAGACCTCCCCATGCGTGTACGCATATGTATGTAGCACAGTGGTTGCTTTTTGGCGCGAGCAACGCAGTCATATTGCAGCTCGCGCGAGGGGGAGAAACCTCGTACCTGTGTGAGCTTTAGACGGAGGGGGGGGGGGGGG